>NC_068910.1:143425669-144050669 GCF_023091745.1 Budorcas taxicolor
AGAGATAAATTCTGGTTCTGAATCATGTCAGTTCACATTTCAAACACTGTTCTCCACAATTTCTTATAATTAGGGTGACCATGCATCCAATTTATGGTTTCAGTGTAATTATTAACAGTGCCCCTTTCACTCTCGGAAGAGTCTCAGTTTAGACAATCCCTTATATATAGTCACTTCATTTACAATATAGTAATAATGAGAGTCAGTGAATCCAAGAGAATTCTGAACATGTTAGGATCCTCTCACAGAGGCCCTCTGGCCAAAGACCTCCCATGCTTTGAGCTTGGAGCTTATTACTGCAATTGTTAAGAGGGCAGAGCAATCAGCAGTGAGGAGAGAAGATCTTGGGGGCTACCCTGCTCCAGAAGCATGTGCTTTCCAGTAAGGAGGGAAAAAGGTACCAGAATGATCGTGCAGGAGTAGAAAAATACAAGATACAGCAGAAATCTACAAGAAGCTAGGGACTACCCCCTCGCTCAGCCTCTTGCTCGTGAAGCACAGAACATCACCTTTTCCAAGAAAATCAGATTATTAACTTCAACTAAATCTTTACTGTTACCAGTCCTGTTACCACGACCATCAGTATTATAAGAAGTTTTATGTCTACTTCATTTCAAATAGCACAGCAGGTTTGACTAACTCTGAAGTTGGAACAGGAAAAATTAGGGACTGGGCAAGAAACAGGAATAAAATGTGTCCAAATGTATTCACTAGCATACAAGAGTAAAGATGGAGGTATTATTTATCAACGTTTTACATTGTTAAACAGAGGTTACACAAAAGTTAAGGGAAATGAAGTCAAAAGAATTCAGTGCCAGCCCATAGGTTACATGTCTACTTAATTTACTTTAAATTAACTATTTTATATTGATTTCCCTTGGAAGTTTGAAATGTATATTCCACAGGAGCAGCAGAGGAGGCAAAGCATTCAAGACGGAAAGCTGACAACCCTTGCCAGAGATGGAACTCCCCCCAGACACAGTGAGCACTCACAAAATCTCAGGTCTCCTTGTCGTACTTTCCAAGATGTTTGAAACCAAAACAGTTTAGAATACTCTCCCAGCTCAGACTCTTCCCTCCTTATGGCATTTTTTCTGATAAATAGGAATTCCCCTTAGGGACTCCCTAAAATAAAACTCTTGCCTTCCCTTCTGTTATATAATTAATTACACTGACAAATAGAGATCTAATGGAACATAATTGTGAATCCATCCTCAGTTTAGTATCAACTACACACAAAGCCTTGTGGAATATATGCCCAAAATGTGACACCAATAGCCCCGACTGTGTTGGAAATGGTGCAGAGGCTGAGTCTCAGGCAAGGGATTGATTGCAAAAGAGATTCCACCAAAACATATGTACTGGCCTGAGACTTGGAAGACAACTGTAAGATGATAGCCATGCTCTGCCACTCTGGCGGACTTTCTGCTGGAAGCACGGTCATGGATACAGGGAGTTTTCTGTATCCACATTCCCACATTCAGTCTTCAGCCTTGTGGTTATCAAGAAGCAACTGTGGCAGAGAGGGCAGCTGGACTCCAAGTTTAGGGTCCAGTTACTACTTTCTGATCGTGGCTTCTTAATCTCTGGTTCACAAGCAGTGTGCTGTATCCTTGACCACAACAGTTCCATGGGAGCCTCATGAATCTCTACTGTCTTACACATAGTAATTTTGTGTGGCTCTGAGATTTATATTGGAAGCTCAGCCAACAGACTGCTGTATATAATTCTCCCAGTGATTCTGAAGCACCTAACACCCTGCATTAAAACTTTTCTGCTTAAGATATCTAGATTGGTTTGTCTCCCAGAGGAAACTCTAACTTCTCTCACTCCACCTCCATATCCTTAAAATTCTATTTGCCAATAGACAGTAATGATGTTTCTATTAGAATTTATCAACAAGCGTGCACATGTGCATGCTCAGTCAAGTCCGACTCTTTGCAACCCCATGGAATATAGCCCACCAAGCTCCTCTGTCCATGGGATTTTCCAGGGAAGAATACTGCAGTGGGTTGCCATTTCCTTCTCCAGGGGATCCTCCCGATCCCCTCCAGGGATCAAATCCACATCTGCTGAATTGGCAGGCAAATTCTTTACCACTGAGCCCCCTGGAAAGCCCTCATCAACAGAGACAGGTTCAAATCGGTCACCGTGTGAAGTACATGCAAGCCTTCGGATCTTCACTAGGGAGCAGACACGGTGCCAGCCATCTCAGAGCTCAGAGACTGGTGGGAAGAGGCTCAACGCAGCAGGGGAACTATGAAGCGACATGGGACGAGGCAGCAGGGAGTCTAATCTAACCCCAGCAACCTAGCTCCCTTTTATCACTAACTGGCCACCTTTTCAAATCAAGGGGGCGAGATGGATGAAAGTCCCTTAAACTCTAACATTCCACAATTCTATGAGTCTTTGTACTTGTAAGGGAATTTACTTGGATTCAAGTCCTAACAAAGCTTCCTAAATTTTCAGTTCCCTAAATCTTAAGGTCAGAACACAAAGGTCACACAACACACAAACCTCAGAGAGTTAAAATAGGAACAGGAATCAGTGACCCCCAAATATGAAGCATTGTGGCAGCCTAAATCTAGAAAACCTCAGGGAAAAATGTCTAAACTCATGGTTGCAGTGGTTGTTAAGAATACCAGAGAACGAACACATTTTCTTCAGGGCCTCTGTCTTCTCTGAAAATGTCTGCCTCGCTGTCTGGAGAAAAAGGTGTGGAGGAGGTGGGAATATTTACATGTAACTGTCTTCTCTGAAAGTACTCAGACCAATAGTAAAGTGAAAGAAATATCAGGCAAATGAATAATGCTTAGATCTCTCAAGAAAAGTCACCAATTTCTTTGTGTCATGGACAAGAAAATCCCTGAGACCCATATAAGAAAAGCAGTTCTGTGGACAGGGAAAAAAAATGTCAGCAGAGTCAAGGTCACGCATTTAAGGCTGTTTTGCTGCCAGTTCTGAGGGCGGCCTCAGGCTAGGGCTTTCCAGACCTCACTGGGCCTTAGTTTCCTCATCTGTAAAACAGAAACAACAGTCTCTGCCCTGTTGGCCTCATAGGTGTTGGTGAGAATTAAGTGAAACGCTGGACACAAGAGTGTTGCATAAATAGCAGATGACACAAATATATGAAGAACGATTATTAGAAAGGCATTTCAAAGGAAAGCTGTGAATGGTAGTTCACAAGTTCAGGCAGCAAAAGGAAATATAAATATAGCTGAGATTTTACAATTTTATAATCTGGAGGAAGAAATGGTGATCAGAAATGTGACAAACAATGACATCCAAAAGAGAACAGAAACCAGCCCGGCTCTGTCATAATGGTCTCAGTTCCTGTACCTCACAGAGCAATGGAAAGACTGCAGGGAGGGGCAGGGCAGCCTTTGTGAGGGCAGCTCATCCATGACATGGAGACCTGGACCAAGAAAAGGCCACCTCCACCTCTATCATTACCATAATCTCATGGTGTGTGTTCTCTAAGAATTTCTGTGTGGCCCCTTGCAAGTGACTTTACCACTCTCGGTCATATAGCTTGGAAAACAGAAACAACTATCATCACTCAAGAGTGAAACATAATTCTGATCATTCTTTAAAGCACAATCTGAGGGGCTCTCCTGGCAGTCCTGTGGGTAGAACTCTACTCTACTAACACAGGGGTCACGGGGTCAATCCCTGGTTGGGAACTAAGATCCTGCATGCTATGCCACATGGCACAGTCAAAAAATAAATAAAGCACGATTGGAGGGAATGGGGCTCAAGCTCTAGGGTTTCTCAACTAGGATGAACAGAAATGCAAAGGTAGATCTCGCCCACAATTGGATTTCAAGGCCCAAAGGGCATCAGTGGGTTCAGGTAACATACAGACAATTGACTCTACCGGAGCTGAAGGCAGTAGAAAGACAGGGAGACAAGTGGTCCTCCAAGCCCCAGTCAATTGGCAAGCAGCCAGCCTAGCACATATGTAAGATATCAACTGACAATCAATTCGCAGGGTCTTGAGCAAAAAGTTAGAGGAAGAGTTACAATTCATGAAAGCAAAATGGCGCCCTGTTGGTCTGCATTGGTCTGAGATACCACAGGTCTCCAGGGCGTTGGGACATCGGGTGACAAGAAGATAAAATAAGTGACATAAATTAAGTCCGCTTGTAATCCACTGAAGAGGAAACTCAATGGAAAACAAATATAGAAAAGAAGAAGAAGAAAAACTCACACAGACACAACTTCAATAGTAGAGAAACTGCAAATTAAAACAGCAAGGAGATACTACGTTTCACACATAGCTTGGCAAAAAAATTAAAAGACATAAAATTCACTTTGGGAACAGATGTGTGAGGAAACTGACACAATATTATGTTTCTTCTTACAAACAGATGTAGTCTCTATTTCTTTATTAAATGTGTGACTTATCTTACGGCTCCTTTGGTGCCACAGTGGCAGACTTGAGTAGTTGTGACAGAGACACTCTGGCCTCAAAGCCTAAAATATTTGCTATCTGGTCGCTTACAGAAAAATTTTGCAAACCCCAGATCTAAACTAAAAAAAGTTACTGTTTCCAATTACTAAAGATATAATCAATCTGTTCTTTCATTAAAGTTTTTTGCTAGTTTTCTTTTTTTTTTAACATGGCCTTTAATTCATAACAAGATCTATTTTGATACAACTCTTTTTCATTGTTGTCACTCAGTCACAGAGTTGTGTCTGACCCCATGAATTGCAGCACGCCAGGCTAATGCCTACCACTTATCCCAGGCTTCCCAGGTAGTGCAGTGGTAAAGAATCCGCCTGCCAATGCAAGAGATGCAGGAGACTGGGGATGTATCCCTGGGTTGAGAAGATCCCCTGGAGGAGGAAATGGCAACCCACGTCGGTTATTCCTACCTGGAAAATCCCGTGGACAGAGGAGCCTGGTGGGCTACAGTCCACAACTGACCACATACACGCATGCACACATCAACTGTCCCAAGGCCATTAGAACTCTCCCTTTCCAGACTGTTTTAAGATGGTCCTTGTATTGCAGTGGCTCTGTTTCTGGGCGGGTCACTTCACCACGATGGCCGTCGTCTATTCCAGCACCAGCACTCCATCACTTCAGTTACGGTTCCCTTATGATCTAGCATCTGGCCAGGCTGGTCCCTGCCCCTCATCACTCCTGTGTCTCAAATTTCTCTTAGCTATTTTGCCTGTTTATTACCAAGTCCATTTTAGAATTAAGATTCAAGAACAGTTAACTTAAAAATTGTGCTGAGATTACATAAAATGGAGGGGAAAATAACTACTTAACAACTTTCATATTTCCATTTAGGAATAAAGTATATCTTTCATACTTTATTCAAGGGCTTTTTTAAATTTATTCAAGGGCTCCTTCGTAAGACTCAAACAGTTCTAGAAGTTCTTTGTACAAGTAATGCACAGTCCTGACTAAAATATTGACTCTTTGCTTTGCTGTGAATAAGTTTCCATAGATCACAGAATAATTTTCATGTGCCATAATCAAAATATAACTAGACATGAGGATACATATTTAACCTCACAATAACCAAAAAATATACTAGTACCAAGAAGACAACATATCAAATGCTGGCAGCACTGGGGAGATGCTGAACCACTCATACATTACTGCTGCAATTACAGAAGCATTCCTTGTAAAACACAAGTCACTGGTGGATCTGAATAACTATAAAATGTTAACCTCTGATCCTGAGGTCTCAACCCTCCAACATGTTTAAGATTTTTGATGAACTAAGCTATATTTATGCATAAAATGTCAATCACAGCAATATATAAAAATAATAGGGAACTCATGTACACCCGTGGCTGATTCATGTCAATGTATGGCAAAACCAATACAGTATTGTAAAGCAAAATAAAGTAAAAATAAAAATTTTAAAAATAATAATAATAGATGATATAACCACTCAATGAAATATTAAAGGGTTAGAAAAATTATAATCTTTTAAGAATATGCAGCAATACAGAAAATGCTTACCATATGATGCCATATATGATACATAGCACTATGGTAATTTTTGCTAACAGCTAAAGATTGGAAGGGAATGTACAAAAATGGTAAGTTGTATTAATACATTTATCAAGGTGGCAGAATTATGGGTGACATTTTTCCTCCTAAAGAATCTCACTTTGATGCAATGTTGCAACATTATTTACAAAATTTTTTAAAACAGGGGACCAACTGTAGATGGCTTCTCGATCTAGAGTTTGCAATTCCTTTGATATTTAAGGTGGAAACATGAGAGTGAATCATCTGATCTGACTCTTCTAAGGCCTACAGATTCAGTCACAGGCAGAATTAGGACTAAAACCCAGGTCTTCTGACTCAAGAGGCAATATTCTTTCCTACAAAGCATTCTGTGTTGTCATTTTTCTCAAACCAACTCTGAGGTCATTTTAAAATTTTTATATTACAAATAAGTAAATGAAAATAACAATGTTCAATTACCTCTCTAAAAGAATAACTGCTTTTTAAAATCCTACAAAATGCTTTGACAAACTAGAGATTGAATCAAACTTGTTTTCTAAACATGGCTATTTAGCACAGTTGCTTCTGCTAAGTCGCTTCAGTTGTGTCAGACTCTTTGCAACCCCATAGATGGCAGCCCACCGGGCTCCCTTGACCCTGGGATTCTCCAGGCAAGAACACTGGAGAGGGTTGCCATTTCCTTCTCCAATGCGTGAAAGTGAAAAGTGAAAGTGAAGTTGCTCAGTCGTGTCCGACTCTTCGCAACCCCATGGACTGCAGCCTACCAGGCTCGTCCGTCCGTGGGATTTGCCAGGCAAGAGTACTAGAGTGGGGTGCCATTGCCTTCTCTGATTTAGCACAGTAGAGGGTATCAAAGTATGTCTTTTCTACAAAAGCTTGCTTAGTAGAAATAATCATTTCTGCATAAACTCATAGAGCAATTTCAGTGCTGAGTTAAGCATTAACTTGATAAAAAGGTAAATTTTGTCTTTGGATACTTCCTTTAGAACCCACAAAGTCTAAACTTGAAATATTATTACTTTAGGGGAAAAAATTCCTTCGAAATTCAAAGGCTAATGAGAACTAGTTCCTTAACTTTTCTCACTATAGCCTGACAAAAATTTGGCAGAAGAGGTATTTATATACCTGTATACACAATAGATAACCATAATTAGTTTCTAATATTCCATAACACCCAAAGATAACATTTGGAGCCCACATGTATTCTAATGTTCTGTAAATTTTGAGAGGTCTAATTAGGTCCCAGCAGAGGTAATATTTGGAAAGGAACAAGGTAAAAGAAATCATAAAACAAAAGAAAGTCAAGAATAAATGGCTAGTGAGGCAGAGAAACTGTGTGCATGCTTGTGTGTGTGCACACATTATGATTTAGGATCACCTATCGAAGGCACACTTTTCAAGAAGCTGAGCAACCACCTCCAGCAACTGGTGAGATGGCTTTCTATTTCCTGATGTGCTACAGATCTCTCTCCTTAATCCCTATGGTTTTCCAAACATTGAGATACATATCAATCATCTTCATACCTTTTTTTGTTCATCTTCTGAAATTTAAAAAAAAGGCATAAATCTTTCATTCTGCCATCATTATTCAAACCATAATAAAATTAAAAGATTGAATGTTGGAATGAGACAAAAGCCAGGTAAAATTCTGTATAACACATAAAGAACATATGTGTCTGTGTGTAGAGTTATTGCTTTTAAACTTAATTTTAAAAGTTTATATTATATAAAAGAAGAATCACCTCAGCAAGAGGAATGTGAGGGTTAAATATACAATAAAAAATGAGGATACTGGCAACTTCCTGAGAATCCCCACTCAAATTTAATCTTTCCTTCTCACATACTCCGATATAGTTTTGCATCTTAAATGTTAAAAGTATCCTAGCCCAGCTAGTACTGGAAACTTCCTGTTAACATGCTTGTCTCTTCCACTAGACAAAGAGCTCCTTGAGGGCAGGAACTACACCTTAACCATGGTCTCAAGTCCTAGAGCATCTTACACAATGACTGGTTAAAAAAAAAAAAAAAAAATTAAGTGGCAAACCATGCTAAGGAGATGAGGAAAACGTATAGAAAACTGAGAATAATATTTACCCAAAAATCAATTTAAATGGATTATATGGATCCATACTGTCAACATTCAACATGATAAAACACACAAAGTGAATTTTCCACTAACACATGGAAAAATGTCTTCTGTACCTGGTGTCATTCCTGATTATGTCTAGGAACAAATACACTACAAAAGAGTGAAAAGGAGAGTGCAGTTCAAGGTAGAATAGGATGAAAGTGGGTTCAAAAATAGAATCCTAATGAAATTTTAATGTGATAAAAGTCAGTAATTTCATCTTAAAAGCTAAAAAAAAGAAAAGAAAGAAATTAAAAGGCAAGAAGATAAACAAACAGCAGTAAACCTGAGTGGAAAGTACAAAATCGGCACGGATTCAAAACCGGGACCCACACTGACCTGAACCAATTATAGATGGACCTTCTCTGGGCCTCAGTTCTCTATGAAGCAGTTGGATGCTACGTCCCTATAGGATTTAAGTGATGCTATTGGCATCATTTCGGGGGCAGAGTAAGAACATCCAGATACCAAGAGAGACCGGCCTGATGGCATGAGGACAGCATACCAGCAGAAGGTAAGACATAAGGGAGGGGACCAATAAAGTCAAAGAATAAATTTTTTATGGAGAGGTTGCCATCTCACTAACACAGCAGTCCCCAACATTTTTGGTACCAGGGACCAGTTTTGTGGAAGACAATTTTTCCATGGACCTGGGGAGGGGAGGTGGGGGATGGTTTAAGGAGGATTCAAGCACATTGCATTGACTGTGCTCCTATGAGAACCTGATGCCACTGCTGATCTGGCAGGAAGTGGAGTTCAGGTGGTAATGAGAGTGAAGAGGAACGGCTGTAAATACAGATGAAGCTTCACGGCTTGTGAAGTTTCACAGCTCACCCTGTTGCTGTGTGGCCTGGTCCCTAACAGGACAGGGACTAGCAGCAGTCTAAGGCCAGGGGCTTAGGGAACCCTGTACTAACATGCAGGGAAAACCTCTTCCTAATAAATGCTACATAAAAAAGAAAGTAGAAGAAAAGAAATAAGACTAATCATCATTGTGCAATGAACATCCAACACATACGGGTAATAATGAAGCTAATAAGGAAAAAAATTCATATAAAAAGGGAAAGTAGATATAAATGCAAAGGGGCTTAAGAGTTTACCTGGAAAGTGAAAACAAAATGAAAAAAAAATGCAATCACTGTATTATAAATGTGGGTAAAAGTGATTTCTTAAAGATTCCTTTTAAAGAGCTGTCATATCCATCACCATAGTCAAAAAGTGAACACCAACTGTGTGGCACAGATTGGGTAGGTTATTGTTAATTTCATTTTATAGACTTGGAATTTGATGTTGAGAGAAAATCAATCAATCAATCACAAATATAAAGAATAACAAAGCCTGGACTCAAAGAAAAGCTCTGTTGATTTCTAAATAAAGTTCCACTGCATTGTGCCACCTCCATTCCAGTTTTAGTAAATATACAAGTGGCCTGGATGAACACATGTTTAAATCACAAGAGGAAATTTACAGGAGATCAGGGTCTGGTAGCCAATGGGCAGGTTAGTAACAAAAGGGCTATCTAGGCAGATGGGGCTTTAGAATGAAACGAGAAAGAGGACTTTTTTCTCTCTCTAAAAGCTCCATGACCCATCACATCTGTTGCTCTGTGTTCACTGTATCCTGACAGTCCCCAACTTTAGCCCTGACATTTCTTCAAAATATTAGTCTTGAAGATACCATAACATACTTTCAAATCGGAAAAGCTAAAGAAAACACACACACACACACACACACACACACACACACACACCTCCCATTCTGCCCTATACCCACATAACAGGGAGCTCCCTTGGGTATACCTATTTCAATGATTGGCACCCTCCAGTCTCCAAAGTCAGAAGTCAGGGGAACTCCTCTGTAGGAGGGTAAGGCATTGGCTTCAGGAACTCTGCTTTCCCTCAACACTGTTTCCTGTGTGGCAGCTCCACCAACGACCTGCTGGGATGGCAAGGTGTTGACCACAGAGGACTACAAAAGCTCCCAGGTCCCCTACCATAAAACCATCCTAGGAACATTGAAACATGCAGTCACTAATGATTCGACCTCAGAGCAAGGAGGTCAGTGTGCAATAATACTTAAAGGAAGAAAGGAAGGGGAGAGAGGAACAAACAAGAGAGAGAAGAAGAAAAGGAGTCAAGAAGGGGTGCAGGCAAGATGAGAAGCAGAAGCAGAACCAAAGGTCAAAAGGGAGCATTTTGAATTTAATTTTAAAACCTGTGTTCAAGTCTCATGGTGTGATTTTGGGTTTATTTGTATCACTGTCACACATTGACAGCTATGTGTTTTTAATCACAGCTCCATACCGAACATGTTTCACTTCTCTCTGGGCTTCTTCTACACATTTATCAAAGAAGGGTCAATCAACTCCAGAATCTAAACAAGGTTAAAGAGAGGAACACAAAGGACATGCAGGGTGACCGTGCATAAGAGTGAGGAGCATGGGCTCTGGGTCAGACACTGCAGGGTCTGTCACCAACCAGCTCTGTGATCTTGGGCAAGTTGATGATTGCTGTATGATTCAGTTCAAAATCCATGAGAAAGAATTGTAAAAATTTAATGATCTAAGTAGAGGAGCTCAATACCTTAGTACATGTAAGACATTTTTCCTCTCTGGAGGGACACAAACTATTTAAGAATCTTACAGACATTGGGGGAATGGGGATATGCCCCCACATAAATTTAGAGAATTATGCAAACAATTTCAGGATGTTCGTGGACCACTAACCCTTAGGTTAATAATCCATGAACCAGATGCTCTCTAAGCCCAGAAACACATGATGAGTGATTTCTGCTGGGCTTTAAGACAACAAAACATTTGCCAACTACACTTGGGATACTTTAACTTTCATTTGAGTGGAAGAAATCTATCAAATTAATACAGGGAATATAGCCAAGGCCACAAATTCAAAGGAAATCAAAACAAAGTAGGACTCTACTATGGGTTGAATAGTGTTCCCTACATACATATATATATATATATATATGTACTGAAGCTCAAACATCCAATATGATGATATTTGAAGATAGGGACTTTGGGAAGTAATTAGGTTTTGATGAGGGTGGGGACTATGAATATGAAATTAATGCCCCTATAAGAAAAGAGACGAATGAACTTGCTCTCCCTCCCCTTTCCACGTGGGGACACAGTGAGAAGCTAGTCTTCTACAAACCAGGAAATTATACCACACCAGAACCTGAACATACTAGTACCCTTATTTCAGACTTCTACCATCCAGAAACATAAATAATAATAATAAATTTCTGCTGTTTAAGCCACCCAGTCTATGAAATTTTGTTATGGCAGCCCAAACTGACTAATACAGACTTTGTATCGGAAACAGCACATGACGAACTGTACAGACAAGCAAATGGGCCAGCAGACAGCGTTTCCTCATGGTCTGCTCAGTACCTAGCAGGCTTTAACCATGAAAATATCACCTCATCCCAAATGTCCAAGGAACAGCATTTTTAATTATAACCTATACAGTTCAGATGGAGACGGAAATGGCAATTCAGTCCAGTGTTCTTGCCTGGAGAATCCCAGGGATGGGGGAGTCTGGTGGGCTGCCGTCTATGGGGTCACACACAGTTGGACACGACTGAAGCGACTTGGCAGCAGCAGCAGCATACAGCTTAGTTCAGTCACTCAGTCGTGTCCAACTCTCTGCAACCCCATAGACTGCAGCACACCAGGCCTCCCTGTCCATCACCAATTTCCAGGATTTACTCAAACCCATGTCCATTGAGGAGGTGATGCCATCCAACCATCTCATCCTCTGTCATCCCCTTCTCCCACCTTCAATCTTGGCCAGCATCAGGATCTTTACAAATGAGTCAGTTCTTTGCATCAGGTGGCCAAAGTATTGGAGTTTCAGCTTCAACATCAGTCCTTCGAATGAATATTCAGGACTGATTTCCTTTAGGATGGACTGGTTGGATCTCCTTGCAGTCCAAGGGACTCTCAAGAGTCTTCTGCAACACCACAGTTCAAAAGCATCAATTTTTCAGTGCTCGGCTTTCTTTATACTTCAACTCTCACATCCATACATGACTACTGGAAAAACCATAGCCTTGACTAGATGGACCTTTGTTAGCAAAGTAATGTCTCTGCTTTTCAATATCCTGTCTAGATTGGTCATAACTTTTCTTCCAAGGAGTAAGCATCTTTTCATTTCATGGCTGCAGTCACCATCTGCAGTGACTTTGGAGCCCCCCAAAATAAAATCTTTCACTGTTCCCAATGTTTCCCCATCTATTTGCCATGAAGTGATGAGACCGGATGCCATGATCTTAGTTTTTTGAATGTTGAGTTTTAAGCCAACTTTTTTACTCTCCTCTTTCACTTTCATCAAGAGGCTCTTTAGTTCTTCTTCACTTTCTGCCATAAGGGTGGTGTCATCTGCATATCTGAGGTTATTGATATTTCCCCTGGCAATCTTGATTCCAGCTTGTGCTTCACCGAGCCCAGTGTTTCTCATGATATACTCTGCATATAAACTAAATAAGCAGGGTGACAATATACAGCCTTGACATACTCATTTCCTTATTTGGAACCAGTCTGTTGGTCCATGCCCAATTCGAACTGTTGCTTCTTGACCTGCATACAGATTTTTCAAGCAGCAGGTTAGGTGGTCTGGTATTCCCAACTCTTTAAGAAGTTTCCACAGTTTCTGGTGATCCACACAGTCAAAGGATTTGGCATAGTCAATAAAGCAGAAATAGATGCTTTTCTGGAACTCTCTTGCCTTTTCCATGATCCAGCAGATGTTGGCAATTTGATCTCTGGTTCCTCTGCCTTTTTAAAACCAGCTTGAACATCTGGAAGGTCATGGTTCACAAACTATTGAAGGCTGGCTTAGAGAATTTTGAGCATTACTTTACTGGCATGTGAGATGACTGCAATTGTGTGATAGTTTGCGCATTCTTTGGCATTGCCTTTCTTTGGGATTGGAATGAAAACTGACCTTTTCCAGTCCTGTGTCCCCTGCTGAGTTTTCCAAATTTGCTGGCATACTGAATGCAGCACTTTCACGGCATCATTTTTTAGGATTTGAAATAGCTCAACTGGAATTCTGTCACCTCCACTAGCTTTGTTTGTAGTGATGCTTCCTAATGCCCACTTGACCTCCCATTCCAGGATGTCTGGCTCTAAGTGAGTGATCATACCATCGTGATTATCTGGTCTTGAAAATCTTTTTTGTACAGTTCTTCAGTGTATTCTTGCCACCTCTTTTTAGTATCTTCTGCTTCTGTTAGGTCCATACCATTTCTGTCCTTTATTGAGCCCATCTTTGCATGAATTGTTCCCTTTTAATCTCTAATTTTCTTGAAGAGATCTCTAGTCTTTCCCATTCTATGGTGGTGGTTTAGTCACTAAGTCGTGCCCGACTCTTGGGACCCCTTGCACTGTAGCCTGCCAGGCTCCTCTGTCGATGGGATTCTTCAGGCAAGAATACTGGAGTGGGTTGCCATCTCCTTCTCCATACCATTCTATTGTTTTCCTCTATTTCTTTACATTGATCACTGACGATGGCTTTCTTATCTCTCCTTGCTATTCTTTGGAACTCTGTATTCAAATGGGTATATCTTTCCTTTTCTCCTTTGCCTTTCTCTTCTCTTCTTTTCACAGCTGTTTGTAAGGTGTCCTCAAGCAGCCATTTTGCTTTTTTGCATTTCTTTTTCTTGGGGATGGACTTGATCCCTGCCTCCTGTACAATGTCACGAACTTCCGTCCATAGTTCATCAGGTACTCTATCAGATCTAATCCCTTTTAATCTATTTCTCACTTCCACTGTATAATCATAAGGGATTTGATTTAGGTCATACCTGACCAACCAATCCATTCTGAAGGAGATCAGCCCTGGGATTTCTTTGGAAGGAATGATGCTAAAGCTGAAACTCCAGTACTTTGGCCACCTCATGCAAAGAGTTGACTCATTGGAAAAGACTCTGATGCTGGGAGGGATTGGGGGCAGGAGGAGAAGGGGATGACAGAGGATGAGATGGCTGGATGGCATCAGGGACTCGATGGACGTGAGTCTGAGTGAACTCCGGGAGTTGTTGATGGACAGGGAGGCCTGGCGTGCTGCGATTCATGGGGTCGCAAAGAGTTGGACACAACTGAGTGACTGAACTGAACTGAACTGAATGGTCTAGTGGTTTTCCCTACTTTCTTCAATTTAAGTCTGAATTTGGCAATAAGGAGTTCATGATCTGAGCCACAGGCAGCTCCCCGTGTTGTTTTTGCTGACTATATAGAGCTTCTCCATCTTTGGCTGCAAAGAATATAATCAATCTGATTTCAGTATTGACCATCTGGTGATGTCCACGTGTAGAGTCTTCTCTTGTGTTGTTGGAAGACGGTGTTTGCTATGACCAGTGCGTTCTCTTGGCAAAACTCTATATAGATTTAATTTTTTTTTACATGCTTCTAATAGTTTTAAAAATCAGTTATAACATAAAAAGTCACCTGTGCTTTTTTTACTCACTTCAGCTAACAAACATAAATATTAAGAGGCAATGAAATATGAGAAAAAATTACTTGGGAGGTGACTGTTCTTGATTTCACACCTGGCTTTCTACAACCTACCTGGGTGATCTTATAGTCTTAAATATCATTTGTCTTCATCTTTTATCTATTGAGTCATGATATATCTGCATTCTGAAAGAAATTCAAACTTACTTTTAATTTTCACAGTCTACTCCAAATTATATTTCCAGCTATATTTACCATAGTATCTCTGACAGCAGGCCCTTCTCTGCAGACACAAAATGCTACCTCAAACCTCTCAAATACAGCCCAAACTGTCTGAGGAAGGTCTTTCTCTTAGCTCATCCTAATGCATCATTTTGGGGTGAACTTCCTTCCATTCTCCAGTAATCAAAAGCCTACTTATCATGCCACAGCTTGGATGGAACTGAAAAATATTACGGCAAATGAAAGAAACCAGTCACAAGACAGCCCATATTGTATGACTGCCCTTATATGAAATGCTTGGACTGGGCAACTCTATACAGCTGGAAAGGAGTGACTGTCAAAAGGTACAAGGGTTCTTCTGGAAGTGATGAAAATGTTCCAAATTGACTTTGGTGATGGTTGTGCAACCCTGTGAATGTAATAAAAACCACTGAATTGTATACTTTAAATGAGTTAATTGTATGACATATGAATTCGTTCTCAATAAAGCTACTACTTGAAAGAAAAAAGAAGAAGAAACTTGTCCATCCAACTTGGCTTTTCCATTGCTGTATAAATTTACTCTCCCCACCCTGTCAGAATTAAAATCCTTCAATTAAACCCCTCGACATGTCATTTGTGCCTCTGGTTAGAGTACTTCATTTTGGCTGGCAATATAATTATGTTCAGTCATTCCCATGTCTGCCTCCCCTACTAAGCTATAAGGGCTTTCAGAGAAAGACAACCTGTGTCAGACCTTTCCATACCCAGGCCTCTGCTAACCATTAGGTTATTTTGCTCACATCAGAAAATCACATCCACTCTCGGCTTGACCAATAAAGGAGGGGGCAGGATTTGAGTCCCTCTTGCCTCCTGCTCTGAAGCAGGACAGAATGTGAATGGCAGAATGAGCAGCTCCACCTCCGCCCTTCCGCTTCTCACTTCCAACAGTCCATTAAAATACGTAACCCAAGGAAGGCACTCTGAACAGATAAATACACGCAAAAGAAAATGATATGTCTGAAATCATTTCTTACGATAAGACACTCTCAGATTCCAGCAAAAAGCTCAAGGCATTGGTATTTCAGTTTTTTCTCTACCTGTTATTTATTTTTGTGTTACTTACAATGACATGAAAAGTGTTCTTCTTACTAATTGGATTCAAAGATCTTGGGTGTACATATGAAATACAGTTAATTATTTTAACACATCTAGGAAGTAGTAAGGAAAACAGAGAAGTTTTTTTTCTTAAGTCAGTTTACAACTCTAAACCAGATCATGATACACAAAAGCCCACCATTTATAGAGTGAAAGGCAAGAAAATACCCTGAAAGGAGCTTTATCAATAACCTAGTTAAGACGTTCTTGCTTATCTTAATTTCCACAGCACTTGAGCTGAGCACTGACCATTTTCTACCTTGTATGAGATGTGTCTGCCCAAGCCCACACCCCTGTTCCCATCTTTCCCTGATTCTAACTCTTTGGGGAAACATACCTCCCAACAAACTAGGCCAAGAAAAAAAAAAACTGTGTAATATTCCCATCACACCCTGTACCTTTGCTCTGTGGCACCTATCATAGCCATAATTATATAATTATCTGAGAAACTATGAATGTGGTGGTTGTCACTCCTGGGCCAAAAGTCCTATGTTGAGAGGGCTTGAATCGGGTATCTGCTGTTCTAGTACTTGGTCATGGTGGCACTCAAGAACTAACTGTTGATTGACAAAGTGACTCCTCCCCGTCCAAAGAACTGAAAGAAAGTAAAAGTGTTAGTCACTTAGTGGTGTCCGACTCTTTTACGACCCCATAGACTGAAGCCAGCCAGGCTCCTCTGTCCATGGGATTTCCCAGGAAAGAATACTGGAGTGGGTCACCATTCCTTTCTCCAGGGGATCTTCCTGACCCAGGGATCGAACCCCAGTCTCCTGCATTGCAGGCAGATTCTTTACTGTCTGAGCCACAAGGGAATTAGGTCTTTATGAACAAGGATTGTGTCAAACTCATTTTGGTACTGTTGTGTCTGATAGGTAGGAAATATCACATAATTCATATGTAGATGAAGGCATAAGTGAATGCCAGAGTGAGTCACTTATGGGGATTGAAAAGGTGTGTGAATGGTAATAGAAGCACACTGCATGAATTAGGAGTTAAAGGCAACCCTCCAAGAAAGCTGGTCTCAGTAAAAGGTTTTGGAACAGCATCACACAAAGATAGAAAGGCAGCCTCTGAGATGGAAGACATCTGCCATCTACAATTTATGTTGATTTCCTTGGGCTCTAAGAGTCAGTTTTCTCCCAATTTCAATGGGTGTGACTCTTTCTCAGATGCAACTGGGCTACAAATCTTGGGTTACATCCAAGCAGAATCCAAGAAAATCAGGTCTTAAGAAAAAGAAAACAATAGCAAAGCAAAACCAGGTTGAAGCAGCTGGGAGACTCTGGTGGAAAGTCTTCCACCAGAACTCACTCTGGTAGAGTTAAGCAGCCATGAGAAAATTGGAGTGCACAAGCCATGCGGGCTGCAACTTGTCTTGTCTCCCCTGTGGAGACTTGTCCAGAGTCACACCACAGCAACCTCAACTGGCTTTTGATGTGAAGAGGCCATCCCGTCAAACATTTTGGGGAGAAGCCAATGGCAGGCCTCCCTAAGGGGTTCAAAGAATCAAAGTTTGGCCAGAAAACAAACGGTGCACATACCAGGGGACACTACCATGAGCCAGACCCTGCTTTGGACACTGGATATATACTTTCCAGCACCAAAAACCTGCAATCAGGATGCTGAGAATCTAACTGTGGAGTTAAAACCTGAACCACTACCAAAAACCTCAACAGCTAAATGATAATCATGGAGCTGATTAGCTGAGGAGTCTGACAGCATGACATATTTGGGATCTCTGGAGAGTCCTTCAAATTCATCTAGCTGTAGTCATTCTGGGGCACTGGAGCAGAGTTTGAATCCCAGCTCCACCACTCACTGGCTGTGCAGCCTTGGGAAAGTTACTTGAGCTCTCTGTGCTTACGTGTGTCCTCATTTGTAAAACGAAAATGATGATGGCCCTAAGTTTAAATGTGAGCTCTGATTACTGATCAGTGACTGAATTGGCGAGGTTGCAAAAACAAACAAACAAAAAAACCTGCCAAGCAGAACAGAAGCACCCTTACATTCAACCAGAGTCCAAGCATTTCCTTTACAAAGAATACATCTCAGGCTCAAGAAACAAACATGCCCACTACCATGGCTGAGTAAATCACCAGCCAATCCAGGTTAGCAGCCAGGCCTGGTGATTTATAATGCTGGGAGCTATTTACCAACACACAGGTCTATGGTCAGAACTGTGAACTAATAGATGTACAAGGTGTAAAATGGTACTGGACGCAAAATCATCAGAGTGGATGTGTCTGCATTATTATCATTTATTTGATTGCTATAAACAGGTTTACACTATTTATAGGGTGCTTTACAGTTTACAAGGCCTTTTCATATCCATTATCTCTTTTGATCCACACAGTTCCAGGAATCATGATTCCCTGAGCCCTGATGAAAAGATGGGGGCAAATGAAGCTCAGAGAGGTTTTTTAGTCTCCCCAAGATCCCACAGCAAGTTAACAGAGAAGTGCAGCCAAGAACCCATATTTTCCACTATTGAGTTTAACGCCCTTGCCTTCTTCATACACCACAGTTATGGCAAACACCAGACTACAGATTCCGCAGTAGCATTTTAATAGGGAAGCCCTTCTTAAGATCGCTAACCACCAAATCTTTCTACCTAAAGGATAAAACTCAAAGGCATGAGGATTTGATTTTGCTTTTGTTACAGTTGGGCAAAGCCTCGTCCCCCTTGGATCATAGGCTTCTTTCCTGTCTTTGACACGATATAGCCCTCTGGCTGAAGACACAGGAGGTGGAGAAAGGAGGGGGTGCAACTGGGAGAAGTGGGGAGCAGGGAGGAGGAAAGAAAGAGCCACAAGATGATGTAGAAGCGAGGAGTGGGGAGGAGGCAAGGAAGAACCACAGGATGATGTATAACTAAGCTATAGCCCTCAAGCACTTGGTGATGAGCCAGTTCTTCTCCTTATGTTGCAAACCTTAAACACCACCTTGCTGTAGTGAATATCTCAGCCTGAAACAAGGAAGATTAAAATGTGCAGCAGAACCCTGTTTTTCACACATATCTCCTCCGTTGAAGTAATTTAATTTCTCAAGTAAGCAGTATCAAAGAACTAGCTTGAAGTGGGTGAAGTTCTTTTTATTAAAAAAAGAAAGAAAGAAAAAAGGAGACAATGTAGGGACTATGGAGGGTCTTCTTACCTTGAGGGTAAAAGAGTTTCTAACTATGAGCCTTATCCATAATTGAGGGTTTCCCACATGGCTCAGTGGTAAAAAATTTCACCTCCAGCGCAGGAAACATGGGTTCAATCCTTGGGTTGGGAAGATCCCATAGAGAAGGAAATGGCTACCTACTCCAATATCCTTGCCTGGGAAATTCCACGGACAGAGTGGCCTGGCTGGCTACAATCCATGGGGTCACATAGAACTGGACATGACTTAGGGACTAAACAACAACAACCATCTGTCATTGATGTGTGTATAATACATATCTATCTACTATCTAATCAAGATGAGCAATTAACTCCTTTCTTTTTAACAGCTGTTGTTGTTCAGGTGCTATGTCCAACCATTTGCAACCCCATGGACTGTAGCAGAGGGTACAATAAACAAAAAGGTACTAAACTTAATTCAGTAAGTGAGAGTTCTTGATTTTAGTTCTGGTTTTGTCGCTAATTACTAAAGACACTTAGAAAGGTCACCAAAGCCTTCTGGGGCCTCTGTTTCCTCATCGGTCAAGTGCAGGCTTGGACAAGATCAACAAGGAGCCTTCCAACATTAAAAAAAAAATTTTTTTTAAGCTAATATCCTAAATAAGCAGGAAAAAAATGTCATGATGGTCAAGCCAACTATTTCAGAAAGTTAAAGAAAGTGTTGTTTCCCCCACAAGCCCTGGTTTTGAATGCAAGAAACATGTCAGTTTAAAAGCAGCCATATTCATGCGTTTGATGGTGAGAAAGGCCCTCACCAAAAGCCATAAAGTTTTGCTTAAAAACAAGCTATTTTCAGGAATAACTCTCCAAGTTAAAGCCCTAATTCACAAAATTGGGTTTGGCTGGTATAACACTGTCTTCTTTCTGCAATTATTAGTCTCTAAAAGGGTTTTGTTGTTGTTGTTGTTTTTTTTTCTTTTCCTCACAACATTTCATTTGAAAAGTATTTGATCCTGAAATAAACCTGTAATTTCTCCTATGGAGAAGGTAGAGCAAGTGGAGGTCTATAGTTTAGCCCAAATGACTTTATATTTCACACAAGATTATTACAAGACAACAGATGTGAATCTTAAGAATTTTAACAATAAAATTGTGCTATCCAAAGAATGTTCCATAAAACACTAGTCTGGAAAATCATCTACAAAATGGTTCCATGATAAAATAAATTTGACAAAACTTGAATGGTGTGGTTATTTTTTTATCTGTAGGTGTTCTCAGAGTTAACCTTGCTACAGGTTCATGAAGAGTCTCCAAAATGGAGATTGCTACTGATTCCTGGGACTGCCCTGGTGGCCCAGTGGTGAAGATTCCACACTACCATGCAAGGGGCCCGGGTTCCACCACTGGTTGGGGAACTAGATCTCACATGCTACATAAGACCTGGCACAGTTACATAATTTATTTAATTTTTAAAAAGCAACTGATTCCCACTTGATTTGAACATTTGGAGCTAGTATCCCACGGAGGACGTTTTAGGAAATGTTGCTAACAGGCTATGACAAGGATGTAGCTTTATCCCTGACAGGATCCCTACCCCTGAAAGGTAAGGTCTACAATTCAATTAAGAACTTGTGTGTTTAACTCTATCTATCTACACCTGATTTGATAATAGATGTAACTATAACCAACTGAAAACTTTGACAAAGTGATTTCTACTTCTTGAGGCTTTCTTAAAAATATAGGAGCCTCATCCTAGGAGGGCTGGGTTTTCCCTATGCTACCTATACATTCTGTGATGCCAGGCAAGACTAGGGGAACTTTTCACCCTCTTTCCATCTTTACTTTCTTTCTAATTATTCACAGATTTAACACAGAATCAATTTTCCTTAAGGCAGAGAAACAATGAGAAAATAATAGGCAGAGAGAGCTAACAAAGTAACTCAGAACTGATGCTTCCTCGTCTAAGGAAAAAAAGCCCACTGCACACGTCAGTTTTTATCTCAGGGCCTCAGTTTTCTCACATTCAGAATGAGTTAAGCGGATTTCACAGGCTCCATCTCATGGTTCTATGGTTTTTAGGGTCACTCATCATTATCTCAGCAGGCGATCCCAAGGATGCTCTGAGCTGAGCATGGAAGCAACCTGGGACCAAGTGCTCACTGTGCTGGAATGGCACCCCATAGGAAGCACTGCTTAGACGTCTCTACTACTTGCATCTACATCCAGGATGTTGGCTAAAACACCAGTCTCATTATTTTGCAACCATGCCATGTTATGTTTGGCCAGCGCACATTATGGTGCCTTATCAGGTCACTTGCTAAAAGTGACAGTAAGTTTAAAACCACTTTTACATGGCAGAGAACTGATGGAGAGCAGCCACAGTGTTGAAACACACTCACCAACCACCAGAGAGCTGCTGGCAGCATCCCGACGTATAATGACTTTCTTCTACAGGAAAGGCATTTAACTACCCACATCTATTGCCCGGCATATAATGTATTCCAGGAAATACTCTTTTCTAACCCCCACCCAGATTTATTTTCAAGGGCAAAGGATCGAGCGGTTTTAATACTGGCTCCTACCAAAAAAAGAAGAATCAAGGAGGAAAAAAAGGGACACTTGACACATATGTGTATATATAACTATAGCTGTTGTTGTTGCTGTTGTTGTTGTTCAGTCACTAATTCAGGTCCAACTCTTTGCAACCTCACTGACTGCAGCACGCCAGGCTCCTCTGTCCTCTACTATCTCCTGGAGTTTGCTCAATTTCATGCCCACTGAGTCAGTGATGCTATCTAACCATCTCATCCTCTGCCGCCTGCTTCTCCTTTTGCCTTCACTCTTTCCCAGCATCAGGGTCTTTTCCAATGAGTTGGCTCTTCACATCAGGTAGCCAAAGTATTGGAGCTTTCGAAATACATGCAAAAGCATCTATATCTCCCCTAAATATGATCTAAGAAAAGATAAAGAACAATCAATTGTCTTGATTATAATCCCTCTATAAATATCCAAGATTTTCTGTGTTTGTCTCTCCCATTTTTCCTCTCTCGTACCCTCTTTAAAAGACATTGCACCAGGGTGCTGGTTCCTTCATCCATTTTTTATACAGGACCTCGGACTATGAAAGCCTCATTCACACACTCTGGCTTTCAAACTGAGGTCCCACTTGCAATAACAGCTGTCCAAAGGACCTGGATAGTGGCAAATGTGCAAAAACTAAGTGTAGTTCACACCCTTCACTTAGCCTGGGAAGTCTTTACCCCTTTTTGGTCAGGTCAAACTCTACCCAGCATTCAGGTCCCAGATCAAACCCCTCCTCTTCAAGAAAGACTTGCGACATTTGCATTCAATCCAAACCAAAGTTAGTGTCTCTCTCCTCTAAGGACCACAGATTCCTTAACTAGACTTCTGAATATTTAGGGATACTATTCAAATACCTTAACTCTAGAGTTAAGATTGGAATTATCTCTAGTCTATCTCCAATAAGAGTCACCTGCATTAACTTTCATCAATCCCAATCTCCCCTTCAAAATATCCCTTAAGGGCAGAGACTGGGTCTTGCTGAATTCATCAAACTGAAAGATTATCAATAAAATCTATCTAAAGAAAGAATTAAGACAAGAATAAAACAATTATCTCACAGGAATGATCCTATGAAAGACAAAGCAGCAAGGATAGAGGAAGTATCCCAGGCTACAAGTGAAGCAAGTCCTTGTGGATGTGAACTAACAACGACCTTCACACACCGGACAGTACACTGCCTTACACAAATGCAGGCAGCCAACATTAACTGAGCACCGGCTATGAGTCAGGTAGAGCCGTAAACATTTTCCAGGTATTAATACCCATAATCTTCAAAGCAACCTTGGAGGTGGGTACTACCTTTTACCTCCATTCAGTAAGGGCATGAGGCAAAGGCACAGCTAAGAGCGAACACCACTCGCCCAAGCAAATAGATGAGCTAGCTTCACGCTCCAGCAAAGAGACTCCTGCTAACGTGCTTGGCCACCATGCTTTCCTGCTTCTGCAGAAGACTGAGCACATCCTGCAAAAGGGAAGAGGGAGGTGGTACTTTCTAGAACTCAGTCAAAAGAGGGACTTTTGCAAAAGGACCCAAGAAACAACAGCATACCGCTAAAGGAAACTTTAAGGATCAACAGCACATTCTAGATGTCACACTCACAGAAAGGTGACACTCTTGGGGTTTGAAAGGAGAAAACTAAAGCCACTTTAAAGCTGTAGCTCTAATTTACCTGACTTCCTCAAACTGGAACTTACTCATTCTTTGCTAAGAGCAGTGAGGCTGAACTTCTTTTTCCTTGCACTGTTATTTTATGAGTGAAAGAAATGGGGCTGTTACCTTGACTGACAATGTTAGAGATGCATTGTGATAACCTAGCCAGTATTCTCCTTCCAGAAAAGGCGAAAGGCCCTTTACTTTTAGCAAATGACTGGATGTGAGAAATCCAACTTAAATGATGAAGGAGAGCATCTTATGGCCAATCTAAATGATACTTAATTCTCAGATGAGGAATTCTCTAGTAAACAACCTCTTGACTCTGTACAAAACATTTTTAATTTCACACCCTGCTAATCACACAGCTGTTAAATTTCCCTTCCCATCAGTTGTAAAAAATAATAATAATAATAATGAAATAGATAATAATTGTAATAATAATTTAAGAAACAGTTGGGCCTCAAACAAAATTTGAACCCTAATAAATTTTCTCATCTGGAATTAATAATGTAGTGGATGGTGAAATTGCCTGGATTCAGTTGATATAAACTTATATTACATGATTATAAGTATCAAAATGTAAGGTTCTGAACATCACAACCTTCTAACATGCAGAACACAGAATATAAAGTCAATCTACACTGTATTCCTAGACAGACCCAGCACCTGATGTTTCATCCCAACATATTTTAATGACATCTTTCCCTTCACTGTGACCTTATCTTCTCTCAGCCACAACCAGCACTACACATCCTTAAGTACCACCTAGACTTGGTGTTTCGGGCTTGGAGATCCAGAGCCTGGAGAGGAGAGAGAAATCAGTGTCTTCATACTACAAAAGGGTCAATCTAATCAATCAGTTCAGTTCAGTTCAGTTGCTCAGTCGTGTCCGACTCTTTGCGACCCCATGAATCGCAGCACGCCAGGCCTCCCTGTCCATCACCAACTCCTGGAGTTCACTCAGACTCATAACCGTCAAGTCAGTGATGCCATCCAGCCATCTCATCCTCTGTCGTTCCCTTCTCCTCCTGCCCCCAATCCCTCCCAGCATCAGAGTCTTTTCCAATGAGTCAACTCTTCGCATGAGGTGACCAAAGTACCAGTTTCAGCTTTAGCATCATTCCTTCCAAAGAAATCCCAGGGCTGATCTCCTTCAGAATGGACTGGTTGGATCTCCTTGCAGTCCAAGGGACTCTCAAGAGTCTTCTCCAGCACCACAATTCAAAAGCATCAATTCTTCGGTGCTCAGCCTTCTTCACAATCTAATCAATACAGGGACATTTTTTAAAGGCTATTGTTACTGTTGCAAACCAAAACAAGAGTGAGGATGGAAGCGGGTATTACAATAGTAGGAGATCAAAGCAAAGAGGTTACCCAAAGGAGCGTGATGATATGGTAGCAAGTGAGCCAACTTTGCAGGCGGGAGAGGTCAATGACAGGCAAAAAAATGCCAGCAGGAACCGGCAAAAAGGAATATCCTATGAAGAAAGAGGGGACAAACGTACTAAAGGAAATAAAATAAGCACAGTCAAATGGACCAGAATACCAGTGGCAGATCTTCAGAACGGAAGATTTGTTTCTGTGCGTCAATACGTTTTCCATAACCTTGGCTATAAAATACTATGGGAAAAGCCTAAGTACTAACATATTGTCTCTTTCTCTGGCTTGCTCCAATCTAAAGTCAGTTTGCTTAAATCCTTTCAGTTCTGCAAGGCGTGCTTAAAATCCACGTCCTTCAGGAGCCCCTCCCTAACTCATGCCCACTGAAACCCTGCTCCGGGTTCCCACAGCATGCCACCTGCACCTCTCCTTTGTCACTTAGCTTGCTTTGTCCAACAGCTAGTTATGCATGCGTCTGGGTCTCCCATTGGACTGGAAACTCCATGAAAAAAGTAATTACACATCTAACCACATTTTTATTCTTCATTGCCTGATTTAGGCTTTGTACTGTAGACACTTAAGGAATACATATGCTATCTTAAGAAAACCTAGAAGAGGACACTTCTTGTTTTAGGTATTCTTGCTATAGAAAACAGAAATGTAAGGATTTATAAACTTACTCACTAGCAATCACCCTACAAACCCCTGTCAATGACAACCACTATGAATACTTCATCTCTTCTCAAGTTTACAATGAGAAGTTCAGAAAATGAACACAATTTTCATAATCACTATCATGGTCTACCTGAAGAAAAAGTTCAATATAAATGCACATTGCTTTTCCTGACCTGAGCACAAGCTTATAATTGTCAGTGTGAGAATCATTTCCAGGAACTGAAAAGAGCTTTTCTGAAATCTCAGCATCACTTAAGCCCCACCCTCTACTCCACATCTCATTAAAAACCAACAGCATTTCCTTCATGCTTCATCATTAATGATAAAGTGAATGAGTCAACTTCACAAAACAAACAAAACACCAACAATAATTTACTGTGAACACTGTTGCATTTTTACTGCATTTTCAATATCCAGACTCTCAACTGATGTTTTCCATGAGTTTCTGCAGCAGGAAGAAATGGAATAATTATTTTAGAGATGAGAAAACTCAACTCTACAAGATGCAATTTGACCCTAAACACACAGCGTATAAGAAGCAATAAGAAGATGTGAATTCAGGATTTGAGAGTCTCCATCAGAATTTGTGTTCATTTATACAATTTATACAATTGTCTTTCTTATCTAAAGTGTTTAAACAGACAGAAGAAATTGATAATGTAGCCCCAGAGACTTACATAAATGAGAAGTTACCTAATTCAGATAGGGCCTCTGATGGGTTCCCTTAGAATATGAGAGAAGGAAAGAAAAAGAGAAAGGAAGAAAGAAACCACTTTGGGTGAAGACAATCAGTTAAATTTCCTGGAAAACAAGGGTCTTGAACTATACTTTAAAGGCACATTAATCAAAGTGAGCCCACAGACTGACAGTTTCAGAATCATCTCGGAGCTTTTTAGAAATACAAATTCTCCCACACTGTGTTCTCAAACCTCCTGTATTATAACCTCTGAGGTCGAGATGCTCCAGGTGATTCCAAAGAGTGACAAATTTCAAAAGTGATGCTTGAAAGTTAAGGTCCGACCAGAGAAAAGAAAAAAAAAGGTAACAGGTACGTTCTGGAAAGAAATGCCTAAGTACTAACACACTATCTCTTCCCTTAAGTGAGGTAGTTTTACACAACTCCGAATATGGTATCCGTCAAGGAGCAAACCTACATTCCACTGCCTTTCTTTGCCTTTCAGACCAACGCAACATGTGAGAGTGAGCTAGGTACCTGGCCCTCTCCAGGGCTGGCTCACTGACTTGAAGGGTGTTTTCTTATAAATGTTCACAAGGCAGCCTGCTAGGGGAGGTCTCATGGTGGCAAACCATCGCCCTCAGCCACATTCCATTTCAAGAACTAGAGCTCCTTCACGTCCTGCTTCTCACTCTTACTCTTTCAGAGGGGCTGCAGGTTCTCAAGGTTTTCTTGAGCACAGCTTTCTTCCTAAATGACACATAACCATCACTACAGGCCAGAGTGCTCTGCGCAACTTCTCCTTTCATAACGGGACTTCAGGCTGCCCTGAGAGTGGACCTCCTTCTCCTCTCAGATGCATCTTGGACTGTGGACGCAGATCAGCCCAGCTGGTGGGCTGGTGGTCTCCAAGAGTGTGTCTACTCACTGATGTTAACTAGGGATGCTCACAGGGAGAAACCAAGTTCCAGAGTCAACTGCAAGCCAGCTGAGTGCTGTCCCACAGGGCTTCCTGAAAGATTTAGCAAGCTAATGTACATCGTCAATGCCTAAGAGGGCGCCAGAGTATGCTGCATTCTCCAGGCTAGTGGGGACCAATCTTTTCAGAGGGGTAGCTCCCTGGATTAGTACTTATGGACCACACACAAGAAAGCAATGAGTCAAAGCATGATCTAGGTAAGGCAGGGGTCATCTATGTGCCTAGAGTCGACTTCCAGAGAGATGAAGATGGCAGTTACTGGTTATGCTTTTTCATCTTCCCATTCATTACCTTACTCTCCACATCCTCCTCTTCCTCCACAAGCTCCTTCCCTTCCCTGTTCCCCAGTGCACACCGTTTTGAAAAGGATCTGCTAAAACTAAACTGATCTTTTCAAAACAGTAAACTGATCATTCAGTGAACTGATGCCTTGTTTTTCACCACCTTGTGCATCGGTGCCTCTATTCCATTGTCCATTCTATTTACTTAGAAAATATCCCCCTTTATCAAAATCCCATTCATTCAAGGCCAACCCCAAGAACCCCTTAATCCCCTCCCCTTCACCCCAATTAGAGGTGATCATTCTTTTTCTTCTCTGAATTTTCTCAACAAGTTTCTACTTTCTATTTAGATTAAAGCTATTTTGTGCTGTCTCACCTTCAGTAGTTGGTTCACCTTTCCCTAAAACTTTCAACCTACCTATCATCTTGTTTCAGCCTCATAACATGCTGGGAAGAACAGGCCAGTATAATTATGCCAATAGTACAGAGACAACATAGCATAATGATTAAGACAGCTGAAGACAGACTACCTGAGTTCAAGTCCTGAGTTTTACCTTTCATGAACTATGACCTTGGATATGTTGTGTAACATCTCTGGTTCTCAATCTTTCATTTGTGAAATGGTGGTAATAACAATACCTTCCTCAGAGGGTGGTTGTGAGGATTCAGTGAGTTAACGACGCAAAGTGCTCAGAATAATGCCTAACTCAGTAAGTATTTAGTAAAACTCCCAGAGAGTTTAGAAGTGGCCAGATCAGAATTTTCCCGAGTAATATCATGATAGTTCCTCAATAAGGGCTATCTTTCAATATCACTCATTCATTCAGTAAATATTTACTGAGCTCATGGATGAGTCAGGAGTGACTCTAGGCAAGTGGAATCAGAGAAGAAGCATGACAAGGCTCTCAATTCTGGTCCTTATGGTCCAGCAAGGAGATAAAGAAGAGAGGCGGACGTAGCCCATGGAAAAGTAAAGTAAATAAACAAGAGAGCAAACGTGTTTGGCTTGCCCTCATGTCATCCTCTCCATCCCTTGAATATGTATTTTTATATTAGTCTATTTTAACCAAGACTACACACAAAATGGGGCTTCCCTGGTGGCTCAGCGGTAAAGAATCTGCCCGAAATACAAGAGATCTGGGTTCAGTCCCTGGGCTGGGAAGATCCCCTGGAAGAGGGCATGGCAACCCACCCCCATACCCTTGCCTAGAGAATCCCATGGACAGAGGAGCCTGGCAGGCTGCAGTCCAAATGGTCACACAGAGTCGGACACGACTGAAGTGACTCAGCAGCAGCACCAACAACACACAAAATACTTCCTATTCCACTGAAAACTGCATTTCTAGAGTTCAACATTGGTTTAGAGCAGTTTGCCTCATCTCACCAGATCCTTCAAGGAACAAGTCAGGAATCACTCCTGGGTTTTTTCTAATTATTCTAAACACTTATTTTGGGTCATCCCTCCCCCCTAGCCCAATAAACCCAGGTGTATCCCCAGTGGCTGGGGATATGTGACTTAATAAAAGAACATTCTGTCTTGGCACTCACACTGTTTTTATGAATTCTGTTACCAAACGGGCATTTCACCATAAGAAAGTGTCACAACAGAATTGTAGATTTGACTATCCTCTTCCTTCACAATTTCAGATATTAGGAGAATTAAAACAATCGCATAATTTGATCCCTGAGGAAATTTGAAAATGATGCTTCTGAATGTCTAACAAAATAGACATTAACCCTCCTTTCCATTTTTAGGATGCTTTTATATCTATGAGATATATTTTTCCCGATTTGATTTTATTATGTTCACACTTAAAGGCTTTTCTAAAGTCTTACTAATGTCCCTTGACCATTTGTCATTCTTTACAGTCTCTTCCTTGATTTGTAATGCACAGCTTTTTATTTCCCTGCCCCATCATTCTGGGGAATATACATAGGAATACGCCCTGCATAATGGACCAAGACGGTTGTGGTTGCACATCTACGAGGTGGAAGGAGGGAGGATAAACAGTGAACTAAAATCTCAAGTCATGGGTGCCCACCCTCCTCCCCAAACTGGCTGAAATGTTCCAGTTTAAGGAATAACATTCACATCCTTGACCAGAAGCAGACAAAATACTTGCCAAAACTTTATCTTCTTTTGTCTGTACTTGCTCTAAATAATAGTTTTTGCTGATATAAAAATCTGCTCAATTGGAAAGTAAGTTTACTAAGACCAAAATGATGCAAGGATTAAAATCAGACATAGATATGACCTCAGTTAGTGGCTCTTCCCGCAAGTCTCACAATGGAGAAGGCTTTGCCACTGTAAGGACTTCCATGGAGGCTGCATGGAGGCTGCATGGATGCATAGGCAGAACCTAAGGCCAGATGAGTCAAGATCTGCTGGTGCAATTGCCATGTGATCTCTCAGGAAATGGGCCGCAGAACCAGAGAACGCTGACTCTAGATCACCTAGTAGAGTGGCTGCCAACAGGTGGGCAGGTTGGCTTTTCAAGCAGCAGAACCTTTTACTTAGATGAAATACTGCATGCCCAGTCACTCAGTCTTGTCCGACTCTTTGTAACCCGATGGATTTCAGCCCATCAGGCTCCTCTGTCCATGGGATTCTCCAGGCAAGAATACTGGAGTGAGTTGCCATTTCCTATTCCAAAATGAAATATTATGTACAACTAAAAACAGATGCAAGATTGGGTTGCTCAGGTAGAAGGGCCTAGATTCCTCACCACTTTCCCTGTACCCTCTCATCTCATCCACCCAGAGGTCTGGACTCCTTGAAGGCAAGCATTTAAAAATTCACTAATCTAATCTAATTTCAATCTTAACAATTCTTCAGAGGAAGTTGAGACCCAAAGATTGAGTGTGATCCATGTATCCAGAACTAGTAAGAAGCACAGCCACACTTCAGAGAGAAACCATGCTGCCTCTTCCCATATATATGGTATTTATGTTCTAGGATTCTGTTCTTTTATTAGGATGGAAGTTGGTATAATCAATGTGCCAAGCAAAATTCAAAAATGTACCCAAGGTCAAAGAGTAAGGACATCTAAATCATACCTTGAGAAACCCAGCTTGGAAAAAAAAACAAAACAGCTATTCTGTCAAGGTTTCATGTGATGGTTTTGCAGTGAAAACAACAAAATTACAGTAGGGGAATTTTTTTTTTTCTTCTAGCTTCTATACATAAATGTGTCAGGCACAAAATCAAACTACTCTGAAATGATGTTAAATCCATTCATCTGTAAGGAGAGGAAAACATAGCAGCATTTGTGTGAGGTGTGGGAGACACGTAACCCAAATGTGTTCCCTGGGTTAGTAACTTGAACTTGGAATTCACTGAAAAAGTGTGAGGAGCCTACAAGAAAGAGCACCAAGCAAAAAACACTGTGAGACACGTTTGATATAATAGTCATATGATTAACAAACTGTCACATCAAACTTTCCCGCAACGTGGGAACACTCTGACACTTCATATTTTTAAAACTGACATTTTGATTCATTACTGTAAATAGCATGTTGGGTTAAATATTGTGACAAGGAACAGATCATATATATATGATTGTATATATATGTACATATATAGTCACTCTATATATTATATGTGTATATTTTTCCTAGCTGTGTAACATTTTAGAATATATGCAACCTTTTCTTACAGTGACAGTTTGAGCCAGTATGTAAACAGGCTATTGCACTACTTAACTATCCATTTTTCTTGCAAGTGGGCAGATGGATTTCTAAAGTAATTCCACAGAAAGTCTATGAAGCAGAGGGATTTCAAAAGTAATAGAATGACTTCTACAGAAACTCTGAATAAGTCTATTGACTCCAGCCAAAAAATGTTACCAAAGTTGTTTTGATTTACTGCACTTGAGTTCACAAAATCATTATCACAAACATGTACAAAACATTTCTCTTATCTTCAAGGTGCTCCCAATCTACTTAAACAAAAAGACACACACATATGCAGTTCTAAAGCAAGGCAGATTGCTTCACATATGCAAGCACTGCTTCTTCTTCTCCTTTCCTTTATTTATGTAGTGTGTATGCGCATTGCTTATAATAAATAACATGTTTCCTAAGCCATTGTTCAGTGTAAACTGATTCAATCAAATTAAGCAAAGTATGGGCATCAGTGGGGGCGAAAGTAATTGGGCAAGTTTGAAAGAATACTCAGATTCCCAAGCCAAGCTTTCTTCACAAAGAAAATCGATAGATACTATTTGGTTTCCATATAACACCAAACCATACACTCTTCTGACTTTTCACTTTCCCTACAGCTCTAAAACAAAAGATAAGTTACCCATCCCCCTAATCATCCAAGTTTTGATTTCAATTTTCTCTGGTAATTCTGAAGTTATTATGTACTTTCAAGTATAGACAACTTTATAAAAAGACTGAGCTAATCTCACACATGCATTGCTACAGAAATAGATTCCAAGCATATTTGTTTTATGTATTCAACTTTCTCTCTGGACATTATACCATTATTATTCAACTCATTCTCCTCCTTAAACACCTGGAATGTTAGACACAAAAGGAAACATGTGATCTATATATATATCAAGATATTATGCTCACTACTGATAAGCTTTGTCTCTGTACTGATATTTAAATTAGACAAGTGTGGTCTTCCGAAGCACATACATAAAAAAGGAAGACGACTCCATATTTATGCTTTTTTTCAGAAAGGATGCAGGGTGTTATCAGCCAAATGCATCCAAATCTGATGAGCGTTAGGAAAGCATAAAGTATATCACCTTATGAATATGGCAAATATTGAAAAATATGTGCAAAACATCGATACCAAAAACCTAGACTTCAGCTACAGCATCAAAAAATTATTGCATCCTTCATTTGTAACCAAAAACAAAGTCTAACTTTGTTCACAGCTCAATTAGTCAATTCATTTAGGGCAGAAGGCCTTTTTCCCTCATATTCTGGATGTATCCAAATGTATTAAAAGTTCAAAGAGTATTACATACCATTTCAAAGTTTATTTCAAACTAAGCAAATTAAAGAATACAGAAATGTGTTATTTTTCCCTTGGCTTACAGAGAAAAAATTTAAAAAAAAAAATCAGCCTGAGGTGGTCCAAAGCATAATAAGTCACTGTTTCAAATCCGAGAATTCATATTTACTTTTCTAAACTCTTAAGAGGTAGGTTATAACCTTAAAAGGCTGGAACTCCTCAATGGAAGGGTGAACCACTGTCTATGGCAAAAGCACCCCTCCATAAGTACTGGGGTAGAGTAGAAGTAACATAACATTTGAAGACAGACAATCTAGAAGCAAACCAAATTCCACCAGGTACTCTTTCAGTTGGAGCAGGTCACCCGTCTTTCATTTCTTCATTGTTAAACGAGAATAATACTTGACAGTGTACTGAGTTTCATGAAAGTTAACTAAGAAATTGCGCTGAATCTAAACTGATGAGACGATTATTCCCCCAAATCTTTATTTGGCAATGTCCACCATTTTTTAGGCTTCCTGGTGGCTTAGACGGTAAAAAATCAACCTGTAATGCAGGAGACCTGGGTTCGATCCCTGGGTTAGGAACGTCCCCTGGAAAAGGGAATGGCTACCCACTCCATCAATTAATAAAAATGTTGAGGCCATCTAAATTCAACTAAGTTCAACTCAACAAAAATTTACTGGATGCTCATCATATGTGATTTAGGTCACTGCCAGATGTCATGACTGGAGGGAGGGAGGGTAGGAGGGACAAGAAGGCAGAAGGAAGGAGGGTCCATGTGACTCGCAGTTTCTGTCTCCTGAGATCCTGCTATAATGTGGAGAAGACAGCATTTCACATGTGAACTCTCTAAAGAATACTCAGCACTGTATAATAAAGTATCCCAAAGACGGTGGTGCTGACAGTGGCTTTTAATGGTAGTGTTTTGTGAAGTCTAATATGAGGTCAGGGAAGGGTTCGGAGCAACCGAGAACATGACCTTGTTATTCCCCTGCTTCTGTAAGCATCTATTTCTCAGTGGACCAACCTGTGGAACCTGATAGAAAAGAGTCTCTTCGAATGGGCTGAGGGGTACCTGGGGCATTTACTCTGGCCTCTGTCACCCCCACACTATTCGTAACCCTCTTTTCCTCATTCCTTTCTCTTTACTCCCTCTGCCCTTTCCTGGGGACATTGATGTCCCCAGGCCTGTCTCCTCTCCATCCACAGCCATCAGGGCTGAAAAGGGCCCTCAGGCAGGGGAAAGAGTGGCACAATCGGAACATTAGAGAATCTGCAGACCCAAGCTCCTGCCTCAGCCTTGTACCTACTTCACTCTGCGACCTTGAACAAGTCCCTTTCACTCAATAGGCTCAGTATCCTCCTCATCAAAGGACACTAGAGGATACTTAACAGCCTTTCTTGTTCCTAAACGTTCAAAGTCTGTGTCCTGACCTACAGCTTCCAGCAGTTTCCAAGTCACAACTGGGGGCCCACCAGTTCCAGGGCTCCTGTAGGGGCTCTGGCATGACCACATCAACGGTTTCTATTGTGGGGAAGGTCAGGGACTCCTTCAGAAAATAGCTGATCTAAACAGAGCCCAAGGAGTGTCATGGCAACACTGCTCGCAAGCTGCCAGAGGTAGGGGGGAAAAGCAGCCAGGATGCATGTGCAGCTGCCTCATTTCAGAACAGCACTCAAACCTCGTTAATATCATCTTGCCTAATACCGAGCTGCATAGATCAGAAGCTATTTTTACTGTGTCTTTAACAGATTTGTGTCCTGTCTTCCCCGCCAGCATGTTACAGTCCAGTCCAGGGGAGTCTGCCATTGGAGAGCCTTTGGGACCTGAGGCCACCCAGGGTTAATTCAGGAGACAGAGAGAGCAGGGTGAAGAAGAATGAATAGGAGTGATAGAAAAATAGACTCAGTGAGGCTGGAGGCCAAGAGAGAGGCAGGAGAAAGATGTAACCAGAATAGGTACAATCCAATACTACCAACCCCTAAGTGGGAGGTAGGCAAGTCTCATCCCTCCAAAGACTCAGGGATGCATATGTAGGGGAGAGGAGAGAGCACTGAATCCTATCTTATACTCCAGGGAACACAGGTTTTCCCACCACAATTCTGATCATTGTCCCCCATCAGTTACCCTTAGAACAGCTGAGACTGTGAAGAGCCCTCTGCCCATCAGGCAAAAATCTATCCACCACCATGCACTCCTCAGTATTTACAGCAAAGGGCTTCGGTTAAATGCCCTGTTCACAACCTGTCTCCCACGTGCAGGGGGTGGGGGAATTCTCACTTATGATGACTGACTAAACCAAACGATGCGAAAGCACCTGCCATGGGCCTGTCACATAGTACATCACAGGAGACACCAGGTAAGCGTCTGCTTGCTTCCATCTGGTTCATGCGGCAGCAGCGTCACGGGTACCACCTTTACTCCCAAAGTTCTCCATCGAAAGAAGGAACCCAGCCAACACTTGTCGAAGGGTGAACAGGAGCTCAGGCCTCAACCAACCCCTCTCCTGCTTGATCAGATGAGAGTGCCACCCTCAGACACACCACTCACTGGGCAGGTACAGCAGGGTAAGCCATTTCTTCCCTGGGGCGGAGCTCAACTAAACAGTGAATTTTTAAATTCCTCTCCCATTCTGAAATTCTATAAATCTCTAAGTGTCATATCCATCTCAAAAGCAAGCACCAAGCAGAGGGGAAAGCGGTGGAAGAAAGCAATTGTGTGTTTCTTTATCAGGAATGATATATGGACAGTGCTGTGCCAGAAGTGAAAGGGAATTCAGAGAAGCAGAAAATAGTCCCTAGATTCAGAACCCTCATAATACATGTATAGGGGGTGGGAGATAAGAGGAAATATTAAAAGGTGGCCGTACGAAATAAAACAAAGTCCAACACTCACTGAGCCAAGGGGTGGAGAGAGGTGGCTCCCCTAGGAGGAGAGATGTGTGCTGGTTGTTCAGGCAGGAAAGCAAAGCCCACACAGGCAAAATGGAAGAAGGAAGCGTTTTATAAGAGTGGATGGTCTCCAGTGGAAGGGTCAAAAGGTATGTAAAATGGTGAAATATCTCATTGTTTTATGTTGCAGATTATTTTAAAATTCTGTGTTTCACGCATTAAAGTCTAGATTAATAATGGTCATCCCAACCACTCATTGTTTTAATGCTCTGTGGGTCACAGAGAGAGTGATGAAGTCAGAAATAAGACACATGGGTTCTGGGCCCTGCTCCATCGCCACTATGAGTGACCAACCTTTAGCTAAATGCTTATCTAGCTTTAGGATGGGAGATGGGGTAGGTCTTGGGAGATGTGGTAGCCTCAAGACCAGATGAAGGTCTTGAGGCTTCTTGAGAACCAAATTGTTCAAAGGGTACGCTCCACAGATGAGGAGACAGAGGTCTGCCAGAAAAGAAGTGCTTTCTTTCAACTACACATTTCTGTCATCTGTGCCCAGTTCTCTGGGCAGGGATGGTATTCACCTGCTTCTGGGGACTTGCCTCAAGCTGATTCTTGCCTGCCAGAGCGTCCCTCTGAAGCCCCTGTAATATCCCATCAAAGTCCACTTGATCATCCTTCAGAGCCAATTCCAGCCCCTGCTTTTATAAGAAACCTCCTGTAGCAAGAACTCCCACATTCTCTCACTCACAAAGTCTCATCTCTGAGCCCACACATCACACTGAGTCCTGGCTGGCCCTGCATCAAGTTCATCTCCACACACCTGCCACTTCCCTCCTTCCATGTCTTAGTGAGCCACCTTACTTCACAGGTGCTAAGTAAATGCTGCTTAAGTCAGGTTAATCTGCACCTTGTTTTTCTGACTCTCAGCCAAGTACCTTCTCAAACATAGCATGCTGCCTCTAACTGTCACAAACCTGGATCACCAGAGTGGCCAAAAAGAGTTTCAACCACCTCCCAATCCATCAAGCCATTTACCAGATCCACAAACACAGCAAGAGAGAAGAGACATAAGGAAAAGGAGAGGAGGAGCAAAGGGTACGCACTACGATGCTAAACAGCCCTGAGCAGACCTGCACTTGAATTGCCATTCTGGTTTCACAAGGAGAAGTCTGCAGTGCAGATACTCAGTAGGGGGCCCAGAGGTCTCCCAGATGGTCCTCAGTGGAGCAAGGAGGTCCAAGGATGCTATGGTAAACCGTCAGGTGAACAAAGTCTCTATACCCAACCATCAGCTGGGCAGGCCCTTTTGGGCCACTGCAGAGAAAGAGAAACATCTGGAAAGGAGCAGCATGGCAGCCCCCTGATGGTAAAGCTTTTATACTGAGTGACACTCCACCAGTAATAACGGAGTGAAAACACGGCAGAAAGATTTATGAGGCAGAGCTGTATAACTCCAGAGGCAACCTAAGGCACACATCAGATGGGAATTTTAAATAATCCCTCCAAACACACGAGGACTCAGATGCCAGCGCACGCAGGGATGGCCCTAGCCAGACAGCAAAGGCATACTGGCTCCGCCAGAATTCGTCCATTCACCAATATGCTTCCTGAAAAACACCCATATGCTTTCTTTTAGCTTCCATATGCTTTTTGAGCAAGGAAACTAAAATATTTCATTAGTTTTGAGTAATTAATAATTACTTATTTCACAATAGTCTCCCTCATTAAAAAATGAAAATAACTGATTAAGCTGCAGGATCCTGGCTTTCAACTCAAGCTTTTTTAATTTTTTTTTTTTTTCAATTCTTCCCCTCTAGGAATTGAGTAATAGAGTAAAACAGCCAGCGTGGAAATACTGGCACTATGGGGAATGAAGAGTTATGGTCCACGTGGCCCAGCATTCCTCTTGACTGAGGCACGGTGGTGTAATGAAAAGAACACAGACTTTAGGAGTCCAAAGCCTGGGAACCAATCCCAGTTTGACCCCTGGTGAATACTACTTCTGGGGAAATGAAGGGCGTTGAAAAGATAAAGCCTGCTGGATTCCTGCAACCCAGCCTTCCACTACTCCCAGAGAGCTGCTTGACAAGGGCCCCCTCCTGCCTCTCCAGGCATGGGGAAGGCATGCCCCAAAATACTGGTTCCAACCCTGTCAATGTCAGCAGAGGCCTATGGCCAACAGACTCAGAATTGGTCTCCAGTGGAAAAGCTGCTTCGCAAACTCTAATGAGCCTAGAACTACCTGGGAAATCTTATTAAAATGCAGATTCTGAACAGGAGGTCTGGAATGGGACCTGAGGTCTGCATTTCTAAGCAGCTCCCAGGTGATGTTGACATTCCTGGTCTTCAGAACAAATTCTGAGAAGCAACAATCTGAAAAGTATCAAAATGAAGCTGGGAAGTAGAATCTGTAGAAGAATAGGATACATGTACCTGTCACCACTCCAGTATTCTTGCCTGGAGAATCCCATGGACAGGGGAGCCTGATGGGCTACAGTCCACAGGGTCACACGGAGTAAACATGACTGAAGCGACTTAGCACATACCCACGCCTGTCTCCTTGGGCTATGATAAGGACTGTTAAGCATATGTGAGATAACACCTCAGCGTGGTGTACAGCACAATGGTATTTCACTTATCCTCACAACAGCTCTGCCAATAGGGTGTGATTTTCATTTTACAGACAACAAAACTGAGACCCAAAAAAATCAAGTTATACTTCCAAAGTTATGTAGTTAATAACACTTAATTCCCAATCCAGTGTCAAGTGGGGGCATGAGCCAGTGGAAGACAGGAAATTTAAGGCGCTGTTACCGGAGAGCACTGGAATGAAGTCTGGTTCTCGCTCTGCTATCAACCCGCTGCTGCCCCTTCTCCGGGCCTCATCTTCCCACCCAAAGGTGTTGCCTCTGGCAACCTCCAAGGCCTCTTCCATGTCTAACACTAGCCTTCATTCTCAGGGCTCCCACACAGACTCACAGTGGGTCACCAGGCACTGAGATTAGCTTCACACATGTGGCAGTCATTACCTCTTGGCACGATCCAAATTCTCGCTGCTCACATCTGCATTTGTGCTGATCTGTGCACGGCCAGAAGTCTATCTCTGGTAAAAATCCCACGCTCAATATAACAGGGAGAGAACAACAAACGGATTCCCCAAAGCATTGAAATTCCAATTCAGTTGATAACTTGCAGTGTGATCAGGGCTCTATGACTCCATAATTACCACCTCCTCCTGCATTCACTTACAAAACTGGAGACTCTCAGACCACTAACCTGATCGAAGTATGCAAGAAAAGAGAAAACGTGAGTTATTTATAATGCAGTTTAGACAACTGCCCAACTCTTCTTATCCCGCCTTAAGATACGAGAAGAGCATCTAATTAATGAATTATCATATAAAAGATTCAGGATATATGAGCTCATCCCTCTTAAACTCCCAGAACACACATTCGCTGTACTCCTCAGGGGCCCACTGATTATTTTTTACTAGGAATTTCTATAGGTTATAGAATAGTTTCATTGCCCCTATGACATTCATTGTTATCTCTTGTGTGCGTGCATGCTAAGTCACTTCAGTCATGTCTGACTCTTTGTGACCCTGTGGGCCCTAGCCTGCTAGGCTTCTCTGTCCACAGGATTCTCCAAGCAAGAATACTGAGTAGGTTGCCATGCCCTTCTCCAGGCGATCTTCCCAGCCCAGGGATGGAGCCCACATCTCTTCTGTCTCCTGCGTTGGCAGGCAGGTTCCTTACCACTAGCTCCACCTGGGAAGCCTGTTGTCTCTAGATGCAGTCACATATTTTCAAACAGACCTAGATTTGATTCCAGACTTTGCATTCATTTGCTATATGACATTAGGCAAACTACTCAACCTCTCTGGGCTCAGTTTCCGCATATGAAAAGTGGGAAAAATATTGTTTTATTTTATGAGATTCAGTGAACTGACGTATTGAAATTGATAGCAATTAGCAGATTCTGGGTTAAACATACATTTGAGTGACAGAGTAAATAAACGAATTGAATATTAAAACATCACTCAACAGTTTGAAACATATAAATGCCCAGAGTCACACTCATAAATGAGTCCGACACTCAGAGCGAAACAATAAGTGAATTGTGGGAGAAATCCAACAGCAAAGGAAACGTGTGTTATCAAAATGTCATCTCAGACTTCCCACACTGAAAAACATCTTTTGTTTAACCTAGAACCTAGGTATGGCCTTCAGAGAGTTTACAAACCTCATGAAATTGTAGACAACATTCTATACAGATATGTATTTTCTAATTATTTCATAGATTCCAAATCTTCCCTAATCATCTCCCTTACCACTAAACACACACATACAAATTAATGACTGCCTTAGGCAAGTCCCTTAACAGAGGGATCTGCCAATGGAGAGAGAAAAAGTTCACTTAATAAAACATGGCTGAAAGATATGAGCGTGCGGTTTAGAAAGTATGGGCGGTGGAAGTATTCACGATGAGCACTCCAAACCAGACAGAGCAGCTCTGAATCTAAGATTCAGCTTGGCTAAAATCTTGCTGCAGGACCTTAGGCAAGTCAGAGACTCAGGATCACGATTCTGGAAACCTTTGACATCCTCTATTTCACCCTCCTCCTCCTCTTCCCATCTCACAGACGGAGAAACTGAGGTTCAGAGGCAGGAAGGTCATGCCTTCACCAAAGTCACAGAAAATAAGGTAAAGCCAGGATTTAAACCTCAGACCCAGTAAAATGATTTCCACACTCTGTACATCAGTATTATGAAGTACAAGGTAAGTGTTTAGACCCAGTTGCCTCTAAGTTATCTTCCAGCTGATGGATAATTATTGCTCTCTTCTCTGGACCTGGAAATCTCGTGAAAACATTAGTTTGGTTTTGGAAAAGATCATTCCAGCTGTTCCTCAGTCCCAGCCCAGTCCCACAAGAGCAGGGCAGAAAGAAGGTCTGAAAGGATGAGAGATGTTGCTATTAATCTTACGTAGCACAGCAACTGGGAACCACAGGCCTTGAACTAGATTTCACTGTGTTGCCTATTACTCTCCTGTCCTCCTGCATATTAATCTTGCATCTGTCTGCTCTTTATTAATGTTCCCAACTATGCACAGTACACAGCCAGTTAGGAACTCATCCTATAATTCACCGGATTAGAAAAGGACAGGAGGGAACAGTGGTGATGTCAGGGTCAAGAAGAACTGCAGGGAACCACAGACTAATAACAAACACAGAGAGCAGAGGCAGCCAGAATCATCTATCCCATGCTTCACGGAATGAACGAAAAAGTATGCCATCCACATATTTGAAGGGCATCTCACATCCCTGAGCTGGCAATGTGATTGGTTTTGCCTGAAAGATAATGCCCTTTTAAATGTTGGGAAGAGAAAGGACATTTCACATCTAGAGATTCCTCTCCTAAAACAGCAACTAAGGAGTGAGAATTCTAGCCCAGGATCTGCCACTAATACCGTAGACAAATCAGATTCCCTCCCTGAGCCCAAAATGTTCATCTCTGAAATGAAAGGATTTGGCTAAATTGTTTTGTTTTCTTTAAATTTTTATTATTGAAGTATAGTTGCTTTACAATATTGTGTTACTTTCTGTTGTACAGCAAAACGAATCAGTTCTACATATACAAACAGCCCCTCTGTTTTAGATATCCTCACTTAGAGCAATGAGTAGAGCTCCTGTGCTGAACAGTAGGTTCTCATTAGTAATCTATTTCATACACTGTAGTCAGCCCTAACCTCCCAAGTCATCCCATCCCATCTCCCCGACTTGGTATCTGTATGTCTGTTCTCTACATCTGTGTCTCCATTTCGTCTTTGCAAATAAATTAATCTGTAAAATTTTGTCTCGATTGGTTCTCAATGCCCCCTCTGTCTTTGATATTCTGACCTCTCCTTACAGGTCACTGACTCAATCCCAGAAAAGTCAAACAACAGAAGAGGAACCTCTTTATATGGCTAGTTGAGAAGTTTACCACAGCCTCTAAAACTGAGACCGAGACTATGGAGCAGAAAAACATAGAGGAAAATGGACTTTTCTGATTTCTAACTAGAAAATGAATTTTGCTAGGGGAGACACACCCAATGCATAAATGTTCAATCACTGTCCAATCTAAAACTCAAATCATTAACTGCCTTTCAGGCATGTAGAAGAATTAAGTTAAAAAAAAACAATTTTCACACTAGACTCTCTATGACTTTGGAAAAGTAGCAGCAGGAGGAAAAAAGAACTGACCAAGAAATAAAATCATAGCAATTAACATTAGGACATTTGACTAGAAATAACACCATGACCAACTGGTCTAACTCTATCTACTGTCAGATGCTGAAATAGACCCCAAAGAGGGAAAATGACTTGCCCAAGATGACACAGACAGAGCTGGGAGTACAAACAGATTTTCATGACACCTGGTTCATAGAACATAACCCATAATGCATTACTTCACTCCTGCAAACAATGAGATTCTATTCAGGTAACTAAGAACATAATTTCACTTATAACTACTGTCTCTAACTCCACCTCAAATAACAACAGCTGATTTATTTGATTTAAGGCAGACTAGAGCTGTTTCCATCAAATTATAATAACCAATTCACTCTAGCAATAGAGACAAGTCTGTGAGAATTAATTGGGCATTATTCATCCTCGCTGATGAATCACCCCATGGAAAACAAGGATAATCAACGGTCTACCAAAGGCCAAAAGCTTGTTCTTACTCAAGTAAGATCTTCCCTGTTAAAGAACATTGGGTATCAGCTCTAAATAGTAAACAGGGTATACAGTTTCAGATTCCATGAAGTACAGCTTTAAATAGACTTGGTTTGGAAGTGGGACAGGGAACACACCGCAGTCAGTGGATCAACATTGAAAGCCGAGAAAAACAATGATTACACTCATTAAGTGGGTACCTGTTGACACAGCTACCGTCAAGCCTAATTATTTATTTAAACTGTTATTCTTTCTTCATTACTGACACTGACATCAATTATTACCATAAGATTATTTTAAATGTTTGTAGTATGCTCTCAGAATATTTACTTCTCTATCATCCAAAGGCTATTGAGAAGTTTTTATCCTTCTTTCCTCACACCAAATCCACTTAAATAATTTTAAAAGATAGATGAATAGATAGATAGATGGATAATAGATGAGTGATAATAGATAGATGATAGATAATACATAGATGATAGATAAATATATACAAAATTCCTTTCTAAAGAGCAGTTTTTCATAACCTTTCTAGCCTTGCTTAAACTCTTCTTTGTACATTCAAGTGGGTTTCAGTGGGGAAGCAGGGGCATAGTTAACCACTTTTCAAAAAGTATTTTATTAATATTTAACAATTTGCATTTGGAGGAAAGTTAATATAAAAACTGTAGCTACTAAATGAACAAATAGTTCTCTGCCTAACAGAGCGACCAAAACTTATGCTATCACCTGTCTACACTACATTCTTTTCTGATGTGTTATCCCTGAAAATATATGAAGTATATAAGAAAGGATTTTATGCAGGAGCATTTTATGTACTAGAGAGGAACAAAAAGATGGGCAGGAGCCATTGCTATATTTTTGGCTACCATCTTTTTTTTTTTTTTTTTTGTTAGTAACTTTCTTGTAGAAACGAGTATAAAATCTAAATACCACAAACGGCATATAGGCCTGATCTGCTCATAGAAGAGTTTCACAGTCTATACATTCCCTCACTGGCCTTGCTCATACATGATGTCTTCTTATTCGACATATATGATGAGTGTTAGTTTTGAAAACCATATTAATGTGACACCAAAATTTTCACTCATTTCTAAACTGCAACTCCTGCACATATGAGCCAGTACCAACAAACCTCAATTTGCTCAAAGGCCTGTGTAATTAAAATTATGTTTAAATTACTATATATAGAATAGATAACTAATAAGGACCTACTGTATAGCACAGGGAATTCTACTCAGCACTCTGCAAGGGCCTATATAGTAAGAGAATCTAAGAAAGAACAGATATATGTGTATGTATAATTTATTCACTTGGCTGTACACTTGAAACTAATAGAATATTATGAATCAACTAGACTCCAACAAACTCAAAAAAAAAAATATGTTCAAGATCATGTAAAGAAAATACCAAAGAGATAATCAAAATATCCATCTGGAGAAATGTTTACAGAACGTTAAATACTGATATCACGTCTTCTACCAAGGTGCTATACTATAGGGCCTGCAGTTAGGAACACCATAGCGACTACTTCGCCTCTTTTTGGCTAAGATTTCCAGAAGATTACAGAGAACACAGCAGAGTTAGCTGGGAAGTACAGATATCAACTGGTTATCTGCAGAAGAAAACACACATCTTGCAAATTTAAACATTTTTATGCTTTCTTAAACACCTAAAACAAATTTTATGTTTTCTTATTTTTATTTTAAACTGGTCTCCATTTTCTTGACAAACTCAAGAAGAATGAAATCTTCTGCCAAAGTTCTAATTCATTTACACTGGTTCCCCAAGAGAGTGGAATGCAGGTACCACAGGTCCTGGGTTTCAAAAGACTAACTCATTTCCTGTATTTTTAAGGGTTTTGTTGCTGTGATAGCCTTAGATTATGTCCTTTAGAGATGTTTTGGGAGCAGGTAATATGGCAGAAAGTGAAGAAGAACTAAAAAGCCTCTTGATGAAAGTGAAAGAGGAGAGTGAAAAAGTTGGCTTAAAGCTCAACATTCAGAAAACGAAGATCATGGCATCTGGTCCCATCACTTCATGAGAAATAGATGGGGAAACAGTGGAAACAGTGTCAGACTTTATTTTGGGGGCTCCAAAATCACTGCAGATGGTGACTGCAGCCAGGAAATTAAAAGACGCTTACTCCTTGGAAGAAAAGTTATGACCAACCTAGATAGCATGTTGAAAAGCAGAGACATTACTTTGCCAACAAAGGTCCGTCTAGTCAAGGCTATGGTCTTTCCAGTGGTCATGTATGGATGTGAGAGTTGGACTGTGAAGAAAGCTGAGCACAGAAGAATTGATGCTTTTGAACTGTGGTGTTGGAGAAGACTCTTGAGAATCCCTTGGACTGCAAAGAGATCCAACTAGTCCATTCGGAAGGAGATCAGCCCTGGATTTTCTTTGGAAGGAATGATGCTAAAGCTGAAACTCCAATACTTTGGCCACCTCATGTGAAGAGTTGACTCATTGGAAAAGACTCTGATGCTGGGAGGGATTGAGGGCAGGAGGAGAAGGGGACAACAGAGGATGAGACGGAGGGATGGCATCACTGACTCAATGGACGTGGGTCTGAATGAACTCCGGGAGTTGGTGATGTACAGGGAGGCCTGGCGTGCTGTGATTCATGGGGTCACAGAGTCGGACACGACTGAGCGACTGAACTGAACTGAACTGAACTGAACTGAAGAGGTAGTGACAGACCCGACTAGTAGTTTGACTCCTTCAGAGCCAGGTAACAGTGGCAGCATAGTGTAGTGAAAAATGCACCCCATCAATGACCAGGAAACTGGAGAAAGCTCTCCTGCTACATACTAGCTGGGGATATAAGAAGGCACTAGATAAGAACATCCTTGGACATGGCATACTATAGACACTTCAGTACTTCCATGTTACCAGATACTTCTCTGCTTCAGGTATGAAGCTTTAAAAAGCTGGAATTAAAAAGGAAATCAAATCAAGGAAACATAAAAGGGGAAGGGCTTCACTGCCTTGGCCATTTTCAGGTTTTGGTGTTCCTGGAATACCTTCATATTTCTTCTGTTGGGAGTGAAATCTACCTTAAACACTATTGGTTAAGGTGCCTATTAGCATTTCATAAATGTGATGACACCAAGCCCCTCTTACCTTGGACAGCTCGTTCTTAGAATGATCAGTGGACACAAGGGCCAGCAAACTGCAGTGCTAGTGTCTGTAAACAAAACAGGGAAAAGTTACACTTAGCTTGCAAGCTCTATTTATTCATTAATAATCATAAACTCTTCTATCTATACAGCAGTTTCTGGTTTCACAAAACACTTTCACATTCATTATCTCATTTCAGTCCATGTCAGCCTGGTAAAGAAGCAGGAAGAGATTATTCTACCACTTTATACGTGAGGAAACAAAAGCTCACAGAGGACGAGAAGGATGAGAAAGGAACCAACATCTCTATCATGGTTAAATTCACAAATGTGAATGGATATTATTTTCCTCATTTTACAGATGCAAAAACTGAAGTTCAAAAAAGGTAGGTAACTTGCCCAAGACTGCACAGTACAATACATGGCAAGATGAGAGTTTGTACCCTCTGAGCTCTGCCTGTTCATCCAGTGGGCTTTCCTTTACATCCAGAATATTAGGTAGGGAAAATATGAGGACAGACAACTCATTGACTTGATCCACCAGACTTCGTGAAGGAGGAAATAATGAGATAAAACCAGTTATTTGATTGACATGAGGAAGTGGGAAAAACACATAGGATTTAGAGCCAGTCAGGATTTAAATCTGTCTGCCTCTTACCAATGGCCTTAGGCAAGTTACTTAAACCCCCAAGTGTCAATTTCCTTATATGTAAATGAGACACACAATACCCACTTTCTAGCCAAAGATGAGTTAAACTTTTGGGGGGAAGATTTTCCTCCATTATTTCATATCTATAAGCATTGATGTGGTGGTCAACAAAATGGTATACAAAAATTCCTTCCTATAAGCCCATGCTTATATGATCAAAGAATAATGTTCTAAGCACACAAGAAAAGAGGGTATCTCTGGGTTGGGTATTTCCTTGATTCATGTCTCTAGTTTTAAAATACCATAGTATTTATCTGTGTCAATCTACATGACTTCACCTACCAGCATCACAAAGAACTTTTGTTCCACGTGACAAAGCCTCAAAATTGAAGAATCATGTATCCCCTCAACCCAAAAAGCAAAAGAAACTGCTTTAGGGGAAAGCCTGCAGATTTATCACAGGTCAGTCTAAAGCCTGTGCCTGTATCATGCTTTAGGTTCAGAGAAATGGAGCTTCCAAAAGGAGTGCAAGAACAAGGGGTCAGTTTTAACACAGGGCTAGATTTGTTGAGAAGTAAAAATCTCTCAGGACTTCCCTGGTGGCTCAGACAGTAAAGCATCTGTCTACAATGCAGGAGACCTGGGCTCGATCCCTGGGTCAGGAAGATTCCCTGGAGAAGGAAATGGCAACCCACTCCAGTACTCGTGCCTAGAAAATCCCATGGACGGAGGAGCCTGGTGTCTATGGGGTCGCAAAGAGTCGGACATGACTGAGCAACTTCACTTCACTTTCAAAGATCTCTCAGAAGTTTTATTAATATATCCCATTTTCATATAGGGGCTTAAATCAGATAATTAGGAATACAGCATGGTTGATACTATATTCTGCAAGAAATTCTTGCCATATGCCACCGAAATGAAAAGTATTAATCATCTGTAATACTATAGTTTATAGTTTGAAAAATATTTCATGATCATGTTATCTCAAATCATCCTTGACATAACCCCAGTGAAACCGTATTACCCCAATTTTACTGATCAGGAAGCCAAACTTCAAACATCACATGGTTAATATGAAACATATAAAAGCTTAACCTTGTATCTTGATCCCCAGACGAGTAAGGAGGCTTCTACTACACGATGCAGCCTCCCATTTGGGAGCATTCTATTTGAAAGGAAAGGGAAAATAGCATATAACCTGTAAAACTCTATTGTCAAGGGGCCAAGGCACATTTAGTACTGAGTCCTGCTTCACTAGCAAGTGAAAGGAGAGAGACTTCACATCTGTGGTCTAACCAGAAGGTGACACATTACTAAGCTGAGGGAGTGTTCGATGCAGGGTTACCATCAACACTTTCTCAGCTCTCCCCAGTGAAGTTTCAGAGATGCGACATCCTTGGGCAAGCTATCGAAACACAAGCCACAGAAACAATACAAGGCTGTACCACTAAATTTTCGTAAAGGGGTCTGCATCAGGAAGTTTCATCTCACACTGTAGAAGAGCTGAAACCTTCTAGCTAAGAAGTTCACCAGCCTCTTCTCACACGGTTTGAGTGGCATGTGCCCTCAGTAAGTCGAGTATTTTCTGATGATGCAGTGGAGTTCTCCTCTAGACCCATAAAGACATCTGAGACAAGTGACGAATCCAGTGCTAGCATCTTAGTAGTGAAGTCAGTTATCCTTGGCTGCCTCTGTGGACCTTATGACTGCTGACCCAAAACCTGGCAAGGCTGCATCCTTTGTCAAATCACCCATCCCATAACTCTCAAGAAAACCCTTCTCATTTCCAGATGCAATTTCAACAAAAACAAAAAGCTTATATGATCAACCTCTAACTTATAAAACTTTAATACACTCAGTTCAGTTCAGTTCAGTCGCTCAGTCATGTCTGACTCTTTGCGACCCCATGAATCGCAGCACGCCAGGCCTCCCTGTCCATCACCAACTCCCGGAGTTTACTCAAACTCACGTCCATCGAGTCGGTGATGCCATCCAGCCATCTCATCCTCTGTCATCCCCTTCTCCTCCTGCCCCCAATCCCTCCCAGCATCAGAGTCTTTTCCAATGAGTCAACTCTTCGCATGAGGTGGCTAAAGTATTGGAGTTTCAGCTTTAGCATCATTCCTTCCAAAGAAATCCCAGGGCTGATCTCCTTCTGAATGGACTGGTTGGATCTCCTTGCAGTCCAAGGGACTCTCAAGAGTCTTCTCCAACACCACAGTTCAAAAGCATCAATTCTTCTGTGCTCAGCTTTCTTCACAGTCCAACTCTCACATCCATACATGACCACAGGAAAAACCATAGCCTTGACTAGATGGACTTCTGTTGGCAAAGTAATGTCTCTGCTTTTTCAACATGCTATCTAGGTTGGTCATAACTTTCCTTCCAAGGAGTAAGCATCTTTTAATTTCATGGCTGCAATCACCATCTTCAGTGATTTTGGAGCTCAAATAAATAAAGTCTGACACTGTTTCCACTGTTTCCCCATCTATTTCTCATGAAGTGATGGGACCAGATGCCATGATCTTCTTAGGATCAAAGCAAAATAAGAATCAACAAACCTAGAGCTGGGGCTACTATAAAATAATCGATCATTTCTACTGTATTTGGGGGAGAAACTGGAGAGAACAATGGAGCCAAAGCGAGGGGGTGGGGGGGTGGATAAAAAGTGAATGGAAAGAAAAATGATGAAGAATAAGGGGAAAAAAAAGAGAGGAATTGGAGGTCAGGAGAAATGAAGAGAAAAGAGATATAAACAGGTTTTTTCAACAACCATGGTAGCCTCTGGATCGACCACTCCATCCCTGAACAATTTTAGACAACATAACTCTAGGTGATGATCTTGACATTATGAAGAAAAATTCCAACCAACTGGCATGAGAATCACTAAGGCCAATGTATAGATGCCCCTTAATATTTGATATTTTACAAGTGCTGTAGTACAAATAAGCAATTGACAGGGCCTTGTAAAAATGCTCTATGCGAATAAACTGAAGTAAATCTTCAGTCCTGTAATGCCAGACGTTTATTCTGAACAAGGGGTGCTATCTTAAAAAGAACAGTAGACTGGGAATTGAGGACCTTGATTCTGGTTTTAGTGCTACAATTCCCAAATCTTTTCGATTAGAAGTTGTATGAGATATACATTTTTCTGTTTCTCTTTCTACGAATCTTGACCATGGCTATCCCTAAACCACTGTGGAAAAGCCAAACATTATTTTGTCTAGATTTTGTGCATTTCAGTAAGTTTTACGAATTGATAAAAGTGGTGGTGAAATGATAACTTATAAATTAAACAACATCATAATCTTAAACACGATTATTAGGAAGTCTGACCCCAAAAGTAATCGAAATGTGAGATCATGCCAAAGGTATTAAATGATAAACATGGAATGTCCTCCACTCCCAACATCAAATCCCACATGAAGAACATTTTTAAATGATACCCTAAGACACTTATCAAGAATACAACGTACTCTGTGGCTTATGAACAATTTGGTTGTCTCATTAAAGTAATGTTTGCCAGTATTTAATTGCTTCCCTCCCTGATTTTAATTTCCTCAGCTGTCAGCATCTATCAAAGACACTGAGATCTTCTGACATCCTGGCTGATTGTGTTGAAATTAATCAGATTTTTAAAAAGTAAATTGCTTTGGTCTAAAGGTAATGCTCATCTTCTTCATGTGATATTTATAAGGGTTCTATCAACGGAAAACTTATAATCTAGAAATTAAATCAGAGGCTTTAGGAATCCAAAGCAAAAATGTAAGTAGCTCACAAATTTCCAGCACTGGACTTCAGAAGACCAGTACTTTAAAAAAATCCAATCAACAAGTGTTTATTGAACATACAGCACTTAGCTGCAATCACTACTGGGTAAACGGACGTAAGGAAGACGTGTGGCTTAGAGGAGGAAACGGCAATCCATTCCAGTATTCTTGCCAGGATAATCCCATGGACAGAGGAGCCTGGCGGCCTACAGCCCATGGGGTGGCAAACAATCGGACAAGATTAAACAACTGAGCATGCAAGACATGCAGCTGGCTCAGAAAGTTTAAGGAACAAGTGAAAATTAATTACTTAAGCTGAATTGACTTTGACAACATAGTTCACAATCTGGTCACTCAAAAAGTACACTTATTGTGTTTTCAGTTGTGATCAGATATATACATTATTCTTTCACATGAATTAATGATTTTATTGTTCACCTCATCCAATGGGGTGAAATAGTTAGTAATAGTTGTAATATCTCCATTTGGCAAGTGACAAACCTGAGCCTCAGAGTGAAAAACAGACTTTTTCCTAGATATTTGGTAATGGGCAAAGCTGGTTTATGATCTAAATAAAATCAGACAATACAGCATGATCACTTTGAAATAAAGAGAGAAAAAATTATTTGCAAATCCTCCACACATAATTATTCAGTGCTAATTCTTGTCTAATATTTATCAGTAACAGTGTTTAAGATACTCGCTGAGGAAACCCGCAAGCTGTTCTTTAAGAAATAAACGAAATGATAATAAAAACTTTGTAAAGTGTCCTAGCATCATGAGATTATTTTTATGTATTTAGGTTATTATTCCTACTTTGGAATATAGAAATATGCATTCATGCAGTAATTAGGTCCCAAACCTAAGGCCCCTAAACTAAACAGGAAAAAAAAATAAAAAGGCAAAAGTTGTATGTATGCAATTCTGGGAAGCAGAGGGGGAGAAGCCAATGATAACACACAGAACTTAGAAGGTGGCTTTATAACTAAACATAATGAAACCCTAGTATAGGTCTTATATTTCCAGAGGACTCTAAGCTCTTACCAAGCCTTTAAGTGTCTCTCTTGCTATAAAGCTTTTCCTGACCCAAAAGCATTTGATGAAGCAGCCTTTGCAAAGACAACCATAAAGCCTAATTTCATATATAGATCACTAAAATTGACACCAGGGCTTCCCAGGTGGCTCGGCAGTAAAAAAATTTGCCAGCCAAGCAGGAGATACAGGTTCAATCCCTGGATTGGGGAGATCCCCTGGAGGAAAAAAAAAAAAAAAGGCAACTAACTCCAGTATTCTTGCTGTGAAATCTCATGGACAGAGGAGCCTGGTGGACTATAGTCCATGGAATCGCAAGAGTGGGACACAGCTGAGCAACTAAACAACAACAAAATTAACACACTGGTTTATAACTTTTCCTCGGTTGTGTGTCTTGAAGAAAAAATCCTGTCTAACTCAGTTTCATGAAACCAAACCCCAAATCCAGAATCTGATCCTTAGTAAGTACTCAAGAAAATATTCACTGAATGATTAAATGAACAAATGATAAAAGTGTTTTAAAACTTTGTAAAGTGTCCTAGCATCCTAACTTCTATAGCATTAAGCTCAATATATGCCATATAACAAGAGGTTAGTAAGTGTTGGGTGAATTTAAATTAATTGAACAGTTAATGTAAAAAAAGTATATTGCTCAACTAAATGATTCTAGAAGCTACTGAGTGGTTCAGTGAAGAGTTAAGTAACCTGCAATGGCCCAGCCATCATTAACCCAGTACAGGGGTAAAGAAATGTTTTTCACAGTAAGAATAGTAAAGGCTGAAGATATGAATAGAAATGCAGGCAGGAGCTGAGAAAATTAATTTAGAAAAAAACAATGATTGTCCAGAAAACCATGCAAAGTGATACCAAATTAAAAAAACAAAGGAGGAAACAAATCTAGAGATAATGGGACTTCTTTTTAAGATCATAAATATAAATAAAATCGAAACAGGGGAAAATGGAGAATGAGAGAGGAGAAGGAGAGATTCTATTTTTTATTGTAATAGCATTTTTTAATTACGGAAATATGATAACACATTTACAGGAGACTTGGAAAATACAGAACAAGGTTGCATATAGTACCACTATATATTTTAATTATTTTTAAGTAGATTAAGATTTTTAATTGGAATTTCAATATCAAACTCTCAAAAATTAATAGAATGAATATACTGAGAAGTAGATATAGTAGATATACTGAGAAGGATATAGCAGACCTGAAAAGCACTATGAAACAACTCAACATAATTAATACTTGTACAATAGTCACACAACAGTAGGATACAAAATCTGTTCAAGTTCCCACAGACTATGAAAGGAGAGATTCTTGAAATAATGATTTCTAAAAAAGAAGAAAAAGTCATATGTAGGGGAAAAAATATCAAAGACAAAAGAGTTGAGATATACATATATACACACACACACACATATATATATATATATATATATATGAGCACACATCTGAAACTAACACAATACTGTAAGTCAACTCTAATTCAATTAAAAAAAAAAAGGAAATGAAAGTTACTCAGTCGTGTCCAACTCTTTGTAACTCTATGGACTATATAGTCCATGGGATTCTCCCGGCCAGAATACTGGAGTGGGTAGCCATTCCCTTCTCCAGGGGATCTTCCCAACCCACGGATGGAACCCAGGTCCTCCGCATTGCAGGCAGACTCTTTACCAGCTGAGCCACAAGGGAAGCCCTCCCCCAAAAAGGAAAGAATTTTTAAAAGTTGATCAAGTTAAAAGAATATCTATTAAACATGCTATGTTTCAATAACTAAGCTAAGCACCTCACATATCTTAATCCTTAAAAATATTCTTAGAAGTCATTATACATCCATTTTGCATCTGAGTAAAGGAATGCTTAGAAGGAGTGAGTAACTGATGAAGTTCACACACCAAATAAGTTATGGTATTCGAATTCATATCTCAGCTTTTAGGGTCCCAAACTCACACTGTTCTCAGCATAACAAAAAAAGAGAAGTGGGATTTAAAAGGCTCTTAGAATTGGACTGCATGATGGAAATTTAAAAAGTAATATGAAATAGGGAAGGCATAAAGAATTCGAGCATCCAAACGTTTTTAGGGACCAAGATATAAGCAGTAAGAAAAAGACTGAAGAAGGAACAAAGATGGATGGGGAATAAAAAGCTATCTTCGGGTATCTAAGGATGTGTTCTGTATAAATCATGATACTTTAGAAAAATCTGCAATGCTAGAACTATTAGGGTTGAAACTATGAAAATTCAGTTTCAGAACAATGCAAAGGAGATTATTAAACATAAGCTATCCAGTAGTAGAAACAATTGCCTCACAAAGAATTAGAAGTGTTCAAGTAGAGGTTAAGTGGCCATCTGCCAGGAAAGGCATGCATGACATCCTAATGAGAGGGAGTCAGCAATAGAAGACAGGCCAGTGAAGCTCTGGGTTTCAGAGACTTAGCTGAGAGATAAACAACAGTTCAGATCACTAGATAAAAATCTGGAGAATGCCCTTTGAAGAAGAGATCTCTGGATAAAAATAACATCCATTCAATACATCCATGAAGCTCCTATGATGCACTAAGCACAGGACAGACCCAAGCTAAAGAGGTTCCAAAAAGGAAGCAGAAAACATTGTCAAGAGATAGAACTGTTGCTAGGCAATTTTTGAACCTAATACATGGCTAGGAAAAACCATAACTAGAAGTTCTAAAAAAGAAACAGAAAAGACTCAATGGTTTTCAGGTAACTACAGACAGGAAACAAGAGTTTTGCAGAAAGAAAAAAGAGTTACCAAAGTCCTTGGTTTATGTCCAACTCTTTGTGACCCTATGGACTGTAGCCCTCCAGGCTCCTCTGTCCCTGGGATTCTCCAGGAAAGAATACTGGAGTGGGGTGCCACACCCTCCTCCAGTGGTATCTTCCCAACCCAGGGATTGAACCCAGGTCTCCTGCATTGCAGGTGGATTCTTTACCACTAGCACCACCAGGGGTGACATGAGGCCAAATCTGATCAGCCTTTAGGGTCATGAGAATCACGAGGGAAGAATCAGAAGGTTAGAAAACAAAGTTCTGTTCACAGAGTTCAGAGGTAAGGGAAAGTGAGCAACTGCTGGATAAGAAATAGGAAAAAATGGCATATTGCAAAAGAATATCCAACTTATTTGAAGATGAGCGAACAATACATTTGAGAGTCTGCAAACCTCTTTTTATATTTTGCCAAATTTACTCATTTTTATACACTGCAACTGCTTTCAACCCCCAACATCCCTCAAAACTATTGTAAATCAGGAGAGGAAGATATTAAAAAGAAAACTCAATATCTAGGTCTGGTTCTACTGCCTCTCTTAGCATCCTTCATGACAATTTCAAAACCTGATGAATTTTTATGGAAGAAAACAGATCACATAAAATATTAACATAAGCAAAAGCAAAATTAAGAGTAATTTTGTTGGACAACATCCCTCCTGCATGGAGAGAGAAACTTTAACGGATAATTGAAGGTTGAGTTTGGTTGGCCAAAGAGATGACTTGTTGTGATATGAAAGATAATGGTTGTTAGTATAATCTCCTTTCCTATGACTTTTAACTAATAATCTAGGTGAAGAAAGAAATGGCTGCTTCAGCACACTCACTGATTCTATTTTCCCCATAAACTGGAATTCTAAACCAGAAAATGAATAAGCACCCAACTGCTCCCTTACCTCCTCTCCATTTGGCAAAGACAAAGCATGTTCTGATTACAAAGGCAGTGGTGGTGACTAATGAAATATTGAAAAGCAGAAGAGTGAGTGGTACAGAGTAGGGAAAATATGTAAAGGGTTTAATATGCAAAAGCACAGAAATCTTCCTAAATATGTTCAGTAATTATATATTTTGGTATCATTGGGGGCTTCCCTGGTGGCTTGGAGGGTAAAGCATCTGCCTGCAATGCGGGAGACCTAGGTTCAATCCCTTAGTCAGGAAGATCCCCTGGAGAAGGCAATGGCACCCCACTCCAGTACTCTTGCCTGGAAAATCCCATGGACGGAGGAGCCTGGGAGGCTGCAGTCCATGGGGTCGCAAAGAGTCGGACACGACACAGCGACTTCACTTTTGTAGCATTATATTCACAAAAGAACTTCACAAACATCTACCTTGAAATTTCTGAAACTGAAACAGTAAATCAAAAGGAAAAAGGAGTAATGTACTGAGTTCTTGTCACTAACTGGTGGGGCTGTCTTGGGTTGGTCTTCTCCAGCTCCTCTTTCTCATGAAATGCAAAGACTAGATCTTTGATTAGCCAGATTAAATCTGGATTAGATCAGTGGCTCTCAGTGTGTGATCCATAAACTTAGGAGTTAAATTCCTAAAGTAAAGGTCCTCCAGACCCTTCCAAGGGACTGAAAGTTCATTATTATGTTTTGAAGCTTTTTCACTGTGTATACATTTATACCACTAGTACAAAAGCAATGTGTGGGTTAAAATGATTGGAGTTTTAACATGAATCAAGGAAGTGTCACCAAACGGTACTGAAAGTCATCGTCCTTTTCATCACCAAGCATCCACAGTAAAGAGGGGCTTCAAGGGGATTGCTTCACTTGATACTGCCTTTAATCAATCAAAAATCCTTAATTTTATTAAATCTCAATCCTGAGGTTTCTATATCATCTTTGTAAGACTGACACACCTTTTTAATATTCTGTGTGAGACAGAGCAAGTATTCATGAAGCACTTCTGCTAAATTCCAAACTGTAATGGTTGTCTCCAAGAAACTCACATACTTGATTGTTTGAATTGAGAAATGAAGTAATGGCTCCTTGCTCGAAACACCATTTTTACTTGAAAGAACGGTCATTCAGACTTGGTCCTGTCATACATTTTCTCAAAACTAAACCAAAAAAACATCATTTCAAGAAAAATAACTAACAAGCTTTATTGTCAATGATGAAATTCAAATATTAAAGTGAAAATTAGAATTTTGAAAACCTTGATCTACTATTTATATTATACATTTGACAACTTCTTAATAACTATATTCAGGTCAGGAAGCAACAGTTAGAACTGGACATGGAACAACAGACTGGTTCCAAACAGGAAAAGGAGTACGTCAAGGCTATATAGTGTCACCCTGCTTATTTAACTTCCATGCAGAGTACATCATGAGGAACGCTGGGCTGGAAGAAACACAAGTTGGAATCAAGATTGCCGGGAGAAATATCAATCACCTCAGATATGCAGATGACACCACCCTTATGGCAGAAAGTGAAGAAGAACTAAAGAGCCTCTTGACGAAAGTGAAAGAGGAGAGTAAAAAAGTTGACTTAAAGCTCAGCATTCAGAAAATGAAGATCATGGCATCTGGTCCCATCACTTCATGGGAAATAGATGGGGAAACAGTGGAAACAGAGTCAGACTTTATTTTGGGGGGCTAGAAAATCACTGCAGATGGTGACTGCAGCCATGAAATTAAAAGACACTTACTCCTTGGAAGGAAAGTTATGACCAACCTAGATAGCATATTCAAAAGCAGAGACATTACTTTGTCAACAAAGGTCCATCTAGTCAAGGCTATGGTTTTTCCTGTGGTCATGTATGGATGTGAGAGTTGGACTGTGAAGAAAGCTGAGCACTGAAGAATTGATGCTTCTGAACTGTGGTGTTGGAGAAGACTCTTGAGAGTCCCTTGGACTGCAAGGAGATCCAACCAGTCCATTCTGAAGGAGATCAGCCTTGGGATTTCTTTGGAAGGAATGATTCTGAAGCTGAAACTCCAGTACTTTGGCCACCTCATGCGAAGAGTTGACTCATTGGAAAAGACTGATGCTGGGAGGGATTGGGGGCAGGAGGAGAAGGGGACGACAGAGGATGAGATGGCTGGATGGCATCACTGACTGGATGGACATGAGTCTGAGTGAACTCCAGGAGTTGGTGATGGACAGGGAGGCCTGGCGTGTTGTGATTCATGAGGTCGCAAAGAGTCAGACACAACTGAGCAACTGAACTGAACTGAACTGAAATACTTAAAATACTCTTGCTGATGAAATCAGCAGTGATATTAATGAATGTGACTATTTTAAAGTGCTAAAGAACAAAACATTTCAATATTTGGAAGATATGCACAACTCCATGAAACAAGTAATAAATGATGTTACACAATCATAGGCGAAGATCAGGAATTTAGAAAGACGATAACGATAACCCTGTATGCGAGCCCTGTATGTGAGACAACAAAAGAGACACAGATGTATAGAACAGTCTTTTGGACTCTGTGGGAGAGGGAGAGGGTGGGATGACTTGGGAGAATGACATTGAAACATGTATAATATCATATAAGAAGCGAATCGCCAGTCCAGGTTCAATGCATGATACAGGATGCTCGAGGCTGGTGCACCGGGATGACCCAGAGGGATGGTATGGGGAGCGAGGTGGGAGGGGGGTTCAGGATGGGGAACACATGTACACCTGTGGCAGACTCATGTTGATGTATGGCGAAACCAATGCAATATTGTAAGTTAGCCTCCAATTAAAATAAATAAATTTTTAAAAAAGTAAAAATAAGACCAATAGATTTTAATATAATGGGTTGTTTTATAAAAAAGGTTAATTGATATGATTTCATATTTCACATTGCAATTAAACTTTAAGAAACTACCACTCATCATATATTGGTATAGTATCAAAGAAAAAAATCCATGATTACCTCTTTTTTACTCCCTTTCTGTAAATTCTTTCAAGGTTTTCCTCAAAAATTTTAATCAAAATACATATTGCAAAAAATTTAATGCAAAGATTCCAGTTGCCAATTTTTTCAGTAATTTTTCATTTATTTTGGAAAACAAACTTATTTTCATACAAATAATTTTCATTAAAATATTGGCTTTAATTTCTTTGTAATTAATTTAATTTCTATGTAATGAACAGCATTAGCTATGACTCCCATAAATAAAAACTCATTTTTAATAGTGTAAATAGGTCCTGAGACTGGACTTGACGGGATTTATGTCTATTCCCCTACTGCTTCATACTAATCATCTTTGGTTCCAAACCTTCAGGGGAGATTCGTGCAACATGCTAAGTCACTTCAGTCATGTCCAACTCTATGCAACCCTATGGGATAGGGTTGAAAGGGTTTGATAGGGTTGATAGGGTATGAAAATAAAAGAAATAAAAAATTTAACATGTATATTATCAAGGACTTAAAATCAACCCCAGTTACCAAAGCATTCAGCTCCACGGAAACACAGAAGCAGAAGTATCCAGAAGCAATTGTTTGTCTCTTCAAGAGCAAGAATCTGGAGAGTTCCCTGGTTGCCTAGTGTTTGGGATTCCAGGCTTTCACTGTCGTGGCCCGGGTTCAATTCTTGTTCAGGGAACTGAGATCCTATAAGCCTCAGTGCATAGTCAATAAATAAATAAACAAAATGTCATTTTGCTTTATAGAGAAGGAAATGGCAACCCACTCCAGTATTCTTGCCTAGAGAACTCTGTGGCCAGAGGAACCTGGTGGGCTGCCGTTCACGAGGTCACCCAGAGTCGGACATGACTGAAGCGACTTAGCAGCAGCAGTAGCATTCTGCTTTAAAAAAATAAAAAAGAACAAGAATCTGTTTTTGACCAGGAAAGAAATCAGAGTTATAATAATGACCTAGCCACTGCATAATTCCCTAAACTATCTGTGGTCAAACGAGCAAGCAGCTCATAATCAGCATCCTTCTTAGCATTGTGGTGACAAGACACAAGGGGAGTGAAAATTCAAACCAAGTTCCTGACCAGAAAAAAGAGATTTTCACTTTTCCTTTGTTTGAGCAAAAGGTCTCTTTACTCCATTTGAAACCCAAAGGAGTAAGTTTGGGGAAAAATAAGGATGCTTGTCAATCTGAGGTCAGACCAAAAGTGAAAAAAGATGTCCTAATGTTGCTAAGGATGGATTATTAGTAGAAGAGAGGAGGTCCTTGATAAGTTTTTTTCTTTCTTTCTTTCTTTTTTTGGCTATGCCACATGGGATGCAGGATCTTCATTTCCCAACCATGGATTGAACCCCTGCCCCATGAGTGGAAGCAGGGAGTCTTAACCACTAGACTGCCAGAGAAGTCCCTAATAAGCTTTTTAAATAAAAAATATAATCTGGAGGAATAGACGTATGCACACTTACCTACAAATTTTTATAAATGTATAAAAGAATACATCATTAAACTGGTTATACTGAAGAGGCCCAAATTTCATTTTTAAAGTAAAAAAAGATAGATCTTTATTTCACTTTATTTCATCATCTCTAAGTAAAACAACTTCTAGTGTCAATATCTTACTAGCCTGATAAGACTTTAACTGCTGACTTAATATAATGATGTAAGTTATGCTTCCAGAATAATGTATAGGAATGATCATGCCCCCTTAACAGCACTTGGATCTTCAATCAGGAAATTCAATTTTAGCTGCAAAACTATGTTTTGGCAAAAGTGCAATTGAACTCAGTGTACTTGTCACATTTCTAAATATACTCCGGTCACCATGACAACAAGGGAGACTGATGGATCGCTTAAAAGAGTACGGTATATTTAATTGTCAGCATTTTAAACTGACTCAGAAAAATGCTGTGTGATAGGTCTACTCACCATGGTTACTGCCGACTGAGTCCATAATAATAAAAGGTTCGTATACGTACATCAACAACGTGAGCACAAAGAAGAGCAGTCAGAAGGCCCTGTATTTCCAACCAGGCCAAGCACCAAACTTAAGACTTGTTCTCATTAAGGCACCACTCAAGGCTCTCTCTCTCAGGCAGGATCTGCATGTGTATCCAAAGCCACTAGAGCAAGTCCTAATCACCTTCCAATGTTTGTTCCACCTCTTAGACTAAAGATAAAGACCCAGGTAAGGTTATTTTCTCTTGGAACATAGCTGGAATAGGAAGGAGACTCTTCTGTCCTTGGATGTAGGTCTGTTCTCAAATGATAATCTTCTGGGACCCATTCATTTCCTAAATAACCATTCCCCAAGTTCCTCTCTTATGTCAGGCAACCTTCCACAGGCTGGGGATAGAGTGGCAACACACAAGGTCCCCACATTTAGAGAGCTGACATCCTAAGACAAGAGGAAGATAAAGAATGAGATAATTCGATTGCCCTAGAGGAGATCAGTCCTAGGTGTTCATTGGAAGGACTGATGTTGAAGGTGAAACTCCAATACTTTGGCCACCTGATGCGAAGAGCTGACTCATTGGAAAAGACCCTGATGCTGGGAGGGATTGGGGGCAGGAGGAGAAGGGAACAACAGACGATGAGATGGTTGGATGCATCACCAACTCAATGGACATGAGTTTGGGTAAACTCCAGGAGCTGGTGATGGACAGGGAGGCCTGGCATGCTGTGGTTCATGGAGTCACAAAGAGTCAGACACGACTGAGCGACTGAACTGAACCGAATCCATTAGAGTATACTATAAGCAATGCCTCGTGTATACTAAGCACTCATCAAGTGTGGACAAAGGTCACAAGGGGAAATCATAACAGTATAAAGACCATTTCAGAGACTCTATTGCCACTGTCAAGGTTATGAATGGTGACTTGGATTGGGTCACTGTTCTACTCATGCTTTTCCACGGTACATGCTCAGTCTCTTAACCAGCTCTTGCAAAAGAGGTGGTAAGAACCATCAGAATCAGGAAACATCCCAGAGGCAAAACAAACACACACTGGACAAGCATGCATATACTCAGAGCAAAAGTGGTAGATGGTATCGAGTGGGGTTGGACACAGGCCCTGCAACAGAATAGGGAGTGTGCCCCAGGAGTCAGCAGGTCTGGGTGGGGCTTAAGATGTTTCATGTCTAGCAAGCTGAGAGGCTTGATGGTGATACTGTTGCTCAGAGAACCACACTTTGAGAACCAGGGCTCTAGGAGAGTCTGGACACAGGAACTCCAGTCGAGAAGGAGGCAATGTGAACATGTCTTAGGGTAATGATAGGTAGAACAGAGAAAAGGGAAGAATATCCCAGAGATGTAGCCCCCCAAAAAGATAATAGCCAAGACTTGAAGCCAAACAATCCATGAGTACAAATAAAAAGGAAGGTGGTGGAATGGACTTCATGCTTTCTTTAATGCCTTTGGTCACTCTATAGTAGTTTCCATCTTTCTAACACAAAGCACTTTCACAGCTAGTATTTCCTGTAGCCACAGTCTATCCCTATAAGATAGGGTCAAGGAAAATGATTGTGGTGATAAATAATAAAAATAACAGTAGTAAACACAATGGAAGTGAAAGTGTTAGTCGTTCAGTCATGTCTGACTCTTTGCTACCCCATGGACTGTAGCCTGCCAGGCTCCACTGCCCATGGAACTCTCTAGGCAAGAATACTAGAGTGAGCTGCCATTCCCTCCTCCAGGGGATCTTCCCCACCCAGGGATCAAAACCAGGTTTCCTGCATTGCAGGCAGATTCCTTACTGTGTGAGCCACCAAGGAAGCCCTTGAGAGCTTACTCTGGGCCAGGCACCTTATACCACGTGCTATATCCTGCACTGACAACAATCCTATTCTTGTTTCACAGAAGACAAAACTGAAACTCAGAGATATTATGCAGCTCGCCCAGAATCACTCCTGTGTCACCTGAATTCAAACATGGGAATACACCCTATAATCAATGACTGTCACCTCCATTCTGCCTACAAAGTTAAATCCATAGGAGAATTAGATGCCCATTTGGGACATTCATCCTCAAAGTCAGGGTTCTTTTCTAATCTAAACTTCAAGACTCCAAGTAGCAAAGCTTGATCCAGGGGCTCTAGCAGTATCAGAGTGAAGTGTCCAAGGTCAGGTGGCCAGTCTGGAGCAAGGTTGTGACTCATTTCATTCGCTCACAAAACAAGCATGGCTGGAGTGTTTCTGTCCTCAACTCACATTCCCATTTCTACACACTTACTCCAGTGCTTTTCCATGCTCCAGGCTTACCTTCTCAACTGCATTCTGCTTTGCCTTCCAACATTTTCTGCCCAGAAAGTAACAGGCTCTCTACACACTGACATATTTTGAGTGAGGATGTGAGAAAGAGGCCCCTGTTTGTGAAGATACATTGTGAACGGTAGTGGATATTGACAAAGCATCAGCAGATAAGAAAGATGAGCATAGACAGCTCCCAGCCCAGGAAGTGGGTAAGAAACGAACCACAAGATCTTCCTTCTAGTCACCCACACTGTGCTTTCCCAGGATGATTCACAGGTATGGCTCCACGGACCTGACAAAGGGGACTGTCTTCAGGAAGATGAAAGGATGTTTTTATGCCTGCTCTCTCTCTTTTTTTATTTGTTCCTTCTTGAGTAATAACTATTAATTGTGCTATGCGGGCAGTACAGAGTTGAGTCTACCGGGAAACCAGCACAAATCCATCAAGTGCTTTTAGTCCAAGCTTTTTAGAAGCAATTGCTTACCGCATGTTCTCTGCTGTTTTTCTCACAGCTAGAGTTAGAGTGGATTTTACCACATCATCAACCCAATGCCCTCCTCCCCCACCTCCAAAGGAAGCCAGAAGATGGTGAGTGGCTTGTCACCAGGAAAATCACAAAGACCTGTGTGAGAAAACCAATTCATTTAGTGTTTGTCAAGTCTAAGGACTGGTTCCAAAAATAAGTCCTGCACCTTTATTAACACATGACAGCCCTGTGAAGTGGATAATGTCCAATTTGAACCGATGAGGAAATTTATGCTCAGAGATGATATGTTAGTTTTCTAGAGTCTAACAACTAAAAAATAGCAAGCTAGGAAGTAAACACGGGTCTTCTGACTCCAAAGTCCGTACTTTTCCACTCATTTACCACCACCATATATGCACTTCCAAGAAAATCTGTTATCTTCCATTCTGTTCAGCAGAAGAATCAAAGCTTCTAATATTCTCAAAAAATAAGGCTGTATGTAACCAGAAAACCTCTTTCCAGAGGCCTTTATTAGGAATAGTGAGCAAAAAAGCCATCGTAGATTCTATAAGTCTCGCCGCTGACCAAGGGGCTTCCCTGGTAGATTAAGCAGTAAGGAATCTGCCTGCAATGCAGGAGACCAGGTTCGATCCTTGGTGCACGAACATGGCCTAGAGGAGGGCATGGCAACTCACGCCAGTATTCTTGCTTGAAGAATCCCATGGACAGAGGAACCTAGTGGGCTACAGTCCATGACTGACTCCCAAAGAGTAGTCACAACTAAGCAACTAAGGCAACATGCCCTTAACTATGTCTGGATTCGTGGATTAGGTGGAGTCTGAACCATGCGTAATGTAAAATCAAAAACCATGGAGGCTCCTCCTGAATTTCCCAGCACAGGGCTCAGGCCAAATAGCAACATAGCACAAAGCCTGCTCTTTCACCCAGCTCCAGGGTGTCTACTGAAGGAGGAAGACTGCGGGAATGAATGGAAAGGAAGACTGAGGGCCTGTAAGTCATGTGTTCACAGAGGCTCTGGCTTAGCATGAAGTAGAATGAAAGCTAAAAACGAGATGAAGATTTAATACAGTCCAAGCCTAAACTCATTTTTCATTATTAATTCTAGATCCTCCATAGCATGGGCAGTGATAAAAAAAAAAGGATCAAACAAGAGGAAAAACAAGAATAATTCGGTCTTCAGGCCCTTAGATTTCATATCTGAACAAGGTGAGGGTTAATTTGTGTAAGCAGCATCTTCTCCTGTCTTCCCCTCACCCAGGGGGATGGTGAGGTTAAGCATTTTGAAAAGATCCTTTATCATATGCACAGCTGACAGCAACACCTGATGAGAATGGTAATTAAATCAAGAAGTAAAATAAACACTTGGATCAATGTTCTTTATTTTTGGTGGCTGACTTAAGAAAAAGGGGTGCCTTATAAAGGTGGGTATTTCTCTCCTCCAACCATAAATATAGGGTAGCTTCCTAAGGTTTTCTCTTCTTTGAAAGTTATTTTGCTGCTCACCAAATACCAGGTTAACTACCTTCTGTGTGTTAGTTAGTATGTGGTTTGGAGGGACAGGATGGTAAAAAAGGAAGGACACCATTCCTATTTTCAAAGAGCTCAAAGTCTGGTACCTGAGGCCAAGCACAAAATGTTGTGATTTTTTTTTTTTAAGTCAGCAAGTTATGTTCTCAATTATGAAAATACCAAATGTCAGATTCTTCTCCAGTCCAAGCAATCATGTAAAATGAGCCAATTCTTCTGAATCAGACTTTTTTTAATGAAAATTATGACTCTTGAAGCTTTTCCCTTTAATGCCAACATTATTAGAACTCAGAGAACACAAGGTCAATTCACTGTGCTTCATACTCTTCTTAGGTTCTAACCACTGTCCAATAGAAATATGATGTGAGCCACACATACAACTTAAAATTTTCTAGTCATCACATGTTAAAAGAATATTAAAAAGCAATTTATTTTACAAAAAGACACAAAATGTTATTCTTTCAACATGTGGCACCAGACACACTGCAATTGTTCAATAGCCACATGTGACTAGTGGTCGGTCATATATGACACACATCTCCCACTTCTCCTCAATCTTCACCTCCAAGGAAATGAACAGAGTGAAACATTTGTGGGAGAAAGGTTTCAGGTTTTTACAATAGCTATTAAGATGCTTGGACTCCCGCTCACCAGAACCAACTCACCCAATATTGCTAAGTATTCCTCTAAGCCTTACACCTCAAGACCAAGGATTGTAAATCACTGTGATGGCAAAGTCAGAAAGAGAAAATGCTCCATCTCATATGTGAGGATGAGGAAAACCAAATAGGACCCAGATTACTACCCACAAAATAGCAGCTTAGCCACTTGACCCATTGGGATACTGATATCTCATAGAGGGCCTGAGATTTTACCCTAAAGTCTTTCGTGGCTTGAATCAAGATTTGTTTTCCAACTCTAGTCATCAATACTTCTCTTCCCAAACCCACTGTGCATCCTCTGAGAATAAGACAGGGTAGATAAAAATTCAGTAAATGTGCAATGCATCATGGCAGGAAGAGACCGAAAAGAGAAGTAAGAAACTCTTCACCTCTTCACCACTGCTGGTTTGGGTCCCTGAATAGCGAAGATTCCATTACCTTGTCAAATGCTAAAGAGCACTCCCTCTGGCATATGTCAGCCAAGATAGGACAAAGGATGGTAATGGCTGGCATCCATTAAGCCACATCAGTCAAGGAGAAGGCTCATCTCCAGAAGACTAATGAAGTCCAAAGCTCACTCTTTCCTGCCTTCCCTAGTGTTCTCCTTTCTGTTGGAGATTTGGTTTCTGAGGTTGGGTCCCAATCCCTGAGTTATTTACTGGGTAAGAATGCAGAGAACCAGGCAAGTCCCAGGGTAAGGAATGAAGAAATGTTGTAGCAAGCCCCAACATGGGCCTCATGTCTGAATCACAGTTTCTAATTGAGCTGTGGTAGGAGTTGTGCTCTTCCATTAAAATGAAGCTGGTAGTTTAAAGACTAGTCAATGATGGTCACAATTAATGGGCCAAGGTGTTGGAGAATTAACAGTCCCAGACAAATGATCTTTAGTTAAAACATAATAAAAACAAAACTGATCAACAGCAATACTAACATCCTAGTACGACCAACCTAGACAGCATAATAAAAAGCAGAGACATAACTTTGTCCACAAAGGTCCGTCTAGTCAAGGCCATGGTTTTTCCAGTAGTCATGTATGAATGTGAGAGTTGGACTATAAAGAAAGCTGAGCACTGAAGAACTGATTCTTTTGAACTGTGGTGTTGGAGAAGACTCTTGAGAGTCCCTTGGACTGCAAGGAGATCCAACCAGTTCATCCTAAAGGAGATCAGTCCTGGGTGTTCATTGGAAGGACTGATGCTAAAGCTGAAACTCCAGTACTTTGGCCACCTGATGCGAGGAGCTGACTCACTGGAAAAGACGCTGATGCTGGGAAAGATTGAGGGCAGGAGGAGAAGGGGACGGCAGAGGATGAGATGGTTGGATGGCATCACTGACTCAGTCGACATGGGTTTGGGTGGACTCTGGGAGTTGGTGATGGACAGGGAGGCCTGGCGTACTGCAGTTCATGGGGTCACAATGAGTCGGACACGACTGCGCAACTGAACTGAAGTAAGAGGTCATGTTAATATCATGTACTCCCGGAAATGAAGCCATGAGAAAGATTCTTTTCCCAAACTCTACAAACAGAATCTAATTCAAAGAAAACATCAGAGGGAGATTCTACAGTGCAATAAGTGCCCAACACGATGAATAAGTTCCAAGGCCAGGAAAAAAAAAAGCTAGGAAAGGCTGAGAAACGATTACAGACAGGATACTAAGAAGACATGATGACCGAATGCAGAGGAGTATACTGAATTGGGCTGTGGAACAGACAAAAAGTATTAGTGGAAAAACTGGGGAAATCCAAATAAAAGGAGCAGATCAATTACTAACATGATCATACTTTCTTAGCTTTGATTAATACACTTTATGTGAGATATTAACATTAGCAGAAACTGGGTCAAGCGTATAAAAGAACGTTCTACTCTTTTTGTAACACCCCAACAGCAACAGGTAAGCATTAATGGGGAATGAACACCCTCAGGCTGCTTCCACGCAAACCAAAAGTCCATCAAGAAAAGAGCTGACAACACTGAACTATAAGAAAAGACATTACATAAAGTGACTTCTTGCTCTTTGTTGTTCTTATAATAAATTAAAAAACATTTCCAAAATATTTGATGAGTTAAAAGGCTCACTGAAAGCTAGAAATGAGCTGAATTTAAAAGTTTTTAATTATAAGTAAATAAAGGAATAGAATGTGAAAGGCCAACTTGGCCAAAAAAGAACTTGATAATTGAAAAATTCACATATTTGCTAATTATTAAAAATTTTAATTTTATATTTGGATGGACATTATATAGAGAAACATCTCCCCACATCATGTTTGAAGGTTTCAAAGATTATATTGGCTCTGTTTTACTGAAAAAAAGAGTCTGTCTCCATTTGTGCTAAAAAGAAAAATAGTTTAGCAAACACACTCACAGGATGTTCAGATATTCAGTCCAGACTTTTTAGTTCCCATCCCAAGAGTCTGTAAAACTGTATAACCTAGGCTGGAGAAAATTCTTTTCAATGAATCAAGACACTTTATTTTTTTCCTTTTTTTTTTTTCCCCCAAACGCCAGTTTTTCTTCAACTCAGTTGATTTGGCTCACCAAACCAATCAAAGCCTAAAACATAAGAGAAACTAATTCTACCATATTCCTTAGACAGGTAGGTAGCTAGGTTAGTTGGGTGGGTGAGTGAGTGGATGGAGGAAGGGAAGGAGGGAGGGAGGAAGGGAGAGGTGGAGAGAGAGAAAGAACAAGAATAAAAGCTAAGACCGTTTAAGTCTGGTATGTAAGCTAAAGTCCTTTATTAAAGGAAAAGGACTTTTGGTAACATTTTACTCCTTCTCAAAGCCTCAGCACTGTAACAGAAAGCTCAACATATTCACTGAGAATTTTTTTTATCCCTAGTTTTAGAAAAATGTTTTCCCTTCAACAAAGATAGTGAGTGTTACAGAAACCGAGTCATGGAGCCCAACGCATTTTGGATGAGGAAACAGTGAAGCTAAAAGAGAAATGGAATTACACAAATCAGCTCTTTCCTGTCAGAACCCCACCTAAACATTCCTTCAGATATTTAACCTTGAGTTAAAAATCAAGGTCCAAAACAATTTTTTTCCAAAGGCAATTGCTGTGAACAAAGTGCCACGCTAATGGCAGGATACAGTCTGTTCCCTGGTGACTTAGACGGTAAAGAATCTGCCCACAATGCAGGAAACCTGGGTTCATTCCCTCGGTTGGGAAGACCCCTTGGAGAAGGGAATGGCAATCCACTCTAGTATTCTTGCCTGGAGAATTCCAAGGACAGAGGGGCTTGGCGGGCTACAGTCCATGAGGTCAAGAGTCAGACACCACTGAGCACCTAACACTTTCACTTCACTCAGAGACAAAGAGGACAAGGCCTTCCCTGGCCCTAAGGAACTCTGGAGTCCCTTCTAAACTCCTGGGGTAGGTGGAGGAGTGGGGGCATGTGGAGGGCCTTACTGAGGATGGCTCTTCTCTGGGGATGCTCCTTTCCTGGCAACCTCTCTGTTTGTGACTCCTGTCCTCTCACACTCCAGCTACACAGAGTCCAAAGCCAGTGCTGGCATTTCTCTGGTTGTCCCTCTTCATCTGTAGGTCATCTCTTCACTACCACACATCCTGAACTCAAGCCTCCAATTCTCCCACCTCTAATTTTTACTTTTCCATTGAGACTTCCAGTTCTTGGGATCATCTCTTTCCTCCCTGGGCACCATCTCCTCAAAGCAGCATTTCTTCCTGGTTCAAGGTAGAGCCTGTATCCTACCACATTTCACATAGTATTTTGGCCCTTTATCTGCCCTAACCATCCCCAATGTTGGATAAATACATCAACCTGCCTTCCCAACTCTCAAAATGAGTGATTGCATTACACTAAATATAACCTTAACAGACAAAACTATCATCAATGAAAAAGTAACTTCAACGACAACCCTCACAATTTACAGTGTAGAGTGAACGAAACATTTGCTTACTCATTAACCTCATTTGATTCCCACCATCCTAGTAAAGGAGGCTTCCCAGGTGACTCACTGGTAAAGAATCTGCCTGCCAACGAAGGAGCCACAGGAGATGTGGGTTCAATCCCTGGGTTGGGAAGATCCCCTGGAGTAGGAAATGGCAACCCACTCCAGTTTTCTTGCCTGGGAAATCTCATGGACAGAGAAGCCACATGGGCTACAGTCCCTGGGGGTCACAAAAGAGTCAGACACAACTGAGCGACTAAACAACACCAAATGTTATGCTAGTAAAGAGGCGTAAGAGAATTGGATGCCCATTTAATAGAGTAGAAGTGTTAATTGCAGAGATGAGACGTAACCTCTACTAATGGCTCATAGGAAATTTTTGGCACTGCTAAAACTGGGACCCAACTCTCCTTATATGTGGCTCAGGGTGCTTTCTATCACCTCACACACTCAAGGTTCTAGGGTTCCCTGCACAACAAATTACACACCAGGATGGTGAGGACAAATCTCACCCTTCACCAGAGTTAGACCAGCATTTTTTGTTGACTTAGAAGTTGCGGGGGGGGGCGGGGGGGGGGGGGGAACCTCAAAGAAAAAACTTCTCCAAATGATTCTGGTAGAGACGATTAGCAGAAATATCTTGCAAAGAACGTGGGTGTCCTGGAAGACTCATCGTCGTCATCATTATAATTTCTAATCAGGCTGTGTGGGCAGGTGTCCATGCAGCAGAAACACCATTGGCACCCAGATTAGAAGTTTCATCAGGAGACTAGAAACTAAGTCTGCAATTCTTAGACCTTGGAGCCTGAATCACAGCTTTCCCCTCTAGGATCAGCAAATAAACAGTCTCTACCTAGCAAGGATTGTTGGGCCTGCAGAGGGAGGTCATCAAATATCAGGACCATCAACAAGGACAGACTGGTACAAAGTACAGAAGGCTTCCAGGGAGCCTGGAAATACCACTAAATGCAGAGACAGAAGGCAGGAGTTGTAGTCCCACGTTGTGCCTCTAATTCACTGAGCAACTTTGAATGAATCATTTGCCTTCTTTGCATTTTTGTTTTCATTCTCATGTGACAATTGAGTTTTTTAACTTAAACTATGGTTTTCAAATGAGACATAGGAGGAGGTCAGGAGGGAAGGCAGCCAACAGTAGGGTTTTGGGCTTCCCCTGGCTCTGTGCCCTCCCCCTACTACAGCAGGTCTGTTTTTATCATTTTACATCCTGGACTCGGGCCTGTCTGTAAGATTTAGCTTGAGCAAAGGGACCAAATCCACAAAAATCATGGGCATGATCTCTGATAGTTCATCAGCTCTCACATTTGGATTCTGCTCAAATATATTTTCTCTGAGCTAATTTTTACAAAAATCTTTTTACTCAGGTTTATTTTATTCAGGGAAAATTACATTGGTAGGCTTTAAAAATAAATCTACTAATAATATTCTCTGAAAATGGAATGGGAAGCATGTCTAATACTTTCTTATGCCTCCACATTAGTAGACACCAAGAGAGAATGTCCAAAGATTGCAGAGATGAACTATAGCAATAGGAGAGATCTGGCCATAAATTTCATAAGTATTTCATAGGGTTATTTATACATTCAAAAATGTTTCTTAGGCATTTGTTATGTGAGAGGCACTATGGCAGGTTCAAAAAGAATAAACAACCTCCTATCCTCATGAGGTTTAAATTATAATTGGTTCTTGCATTATAGAAACCTGTACATAGCAAAATAACTAAATCAAAATCCCAGGTACAGATGGGGGAAGGAACAGTTAGGGAGTTTGGGATAGACATGTACACACTGCTGTATTTAAAATGAGTAATGAACAAGGACCTACTATATAGCACACAGAACTCTGCTCAATGTTATGTGGCAGCCTGGATGGGAGGAGAGTTTGGGAGAGAATGGATACATGTATACGTGGCTGAGTTCCTTTTTACGTGGCTGAGTTCCTTCACTGTTATGTGGCTCAGTTCCTTCGCTGTTCACCTGAACACAACATTGTGTAACTTAATCACAACAGTGTTTTCTAATCACCTATAACTCAATACCCAAAAAAAGTTTTAAAAAAATATAAGAACTGTTTTTTGAATAAATTATGACTTTTGCTAAACTAATAAAAAAGAGGATAGTGAGCAGGGAACTGGAGGACAAAACCACAAAATGTTAAATAATAATGTGGAAATAACCATATGCAGAGAGGAAATGAAAATTATTACAAGAAATCATTTAACTCCATGCAAATCAATTAGAAATAGGTGACTTTCCTAAAATACAATGAACAAAAGTGCCAACTGAAATGATATAAATGAAAATCAGTCCAGTTACTATAGAAGAAATAAAAAATTACTTAAAAGCAAAAAAAAAAAACCAACCCAAACAAACAAACAACACCCTCCAAACAAGGCAACAGAACAAGACAGTTTCACAGAGGAATTATTTCAAACCTTTAAGGAATATAACATCTAAACATTACTTAAACTATTTCAAAAAGGAACAAAGAAAAGCTCCCAAATTATTTTCATGATGACTTAATAATGCTCAAACTTCTCCAAGCCAGGCATCAACAACTTCCAGTGTTCAAGCTGGTTTTAGGAAAGGCAGAGGAACCAGAGAACAAATCTCCAACATCCACTGGATCATAGAAAAAGTAAAAGGGTTCAAGAAAAACATCTACTTCTGCTTTATTGACTATGCCAAAGCTTTTGACTGTGTGGATCACAACAAACTGTGGAAAATTCTTCAAGAGATGGGAATACCAGACGACCTTACCGCCTCCTGAGAAATCTGTATACAGGTCAGCAAGCAACAGTTAGACCCAAAAATGGAACAGACAGGTTCCAAATCAGGAAAGGAGTACATCAAAGCTGTATATTATCACACTGCTTATTTAACTTACATGCAGAGTACATCATGAGAAATGCCAGGCTGGATGAAGCACAAGCTGGAATCAAGATTGCTGGGAGAAATATCAATAACTTCAGATACGTAGATGACACTACTCTTATGGCAGAAAGCGAAGAACTAAAGAGCCTCTTGATGAAAGTGAAAGGGGAGAGTGAAAAAGTTGGCTTAAAACTCAACATTCAGAAAACTAAGATCATGGCATCTGATCCCATTACTTCATGGGAAATAGACTGGGGAAACCATGGAAAACAGCGACAGACTTTATTTTCTTGGGCTCCAAAAACACTGCAGATGGTGACAGGAACCATGAAATTAAAATGCACTTGCTCCTTGGAAGGAAAGCTACGACCAACGTAGACAGCATATTAAAATGCAGAGACATTACTTTGCCTTTTACAAAGGGCCATCTAGTCAAAGCTGTTTTTCCCAGTAGTCATGTATGGATGTGAGAGTTGGACTATAAAGAAAGCCGAGCACGGAAGAATTGATGCTTTTGAACTGTGGTGTTGGAGAAGACTCTTGAGAGGCCCTTGGCCTGCAAGGAGATCCAACCACTCCATCCTGGAGGAGATCAGTCCTGAATACTCAATGGAAGGACTGATGCTGAAGCTGAAACTCCAATATTTTGGCCACCTGATGGAAAGCTGGATTTATTAGAAAAGACCCGGACACTGGGAAAGATTGAGGGCAGGAGGAGAAGAGGATGACAAAGGATGAGATGGTTGGATGGCATCACTGACTCGATGGACATGAGTTTGAGCGAACTCCGGGAGTTGGTGATGGACAGGGAAGCCTGTTATGCTACAGTCCAGGGGGTCACAAAGAGTCGGACATGACTGAGCAACTGAATTGAACAGAACTGAATATGCATAACACTAACAATAGAATCTCACTATGCAAATAGACACACATACACAAAAACATAATTTCAAATCATTGCACTTAGGAAAACTGCAAAAATTGTTAATAAATCAAGCTCCAGATTCTAAAAACACTAAAAATAAAATAAATAGTACACAAACTATTAGCAAGTGGATATTACTCCAAAAACAGTAGCATGATTTCCTGTTTGAAAAATGCATTTGTATATTCATCAAATTTATAGGATAAAAAAGACAAAATCTCTTTTCTTAGAACAGAGAAAAGCAGACGATGTATGTTTGGTTATTTCCATAGTTTCCAAAAATGTATTAGACAAACATTTAACAACCAGCCTCAACTTAAACAAATAAAAATAAGAAAACATTCTCAGAATAAGGATGAACAGTATTATTAGAAAAAAGCTATAAGACTTATAAAAATTAGAAAGAGGAAGGTAAATTATTGGCAAATGATATGATTACATAACTCGAAACTACAAAAAATTCAATTTTTCAACTAATGAAAGAATTAAGTGGCTGGGTATAAAAAAAGTACTGAAATCAAGAGGCTAAACACACACACACACACACACACACACACACACACACACACAACTAGCTAGATGGTATAAGTAATAATTTCCTTAACTAGAACAAACAGAAAATACCCAGGAAAACAAACCTAGAAGAAACATGCATGGTATACATGAAAAATTTAAATGCTCTTTGGGACAATAAAAGACTTCAACAAATGGAAAGGCATAGTATTCTAAGAACAAGAAATAACATCTTTATAATGCATAATGTACGATGTTAATGAATAAATTTAGGGCAATTCCCATGAAAATGTCAACAGGACATTATTTTTAGAACTGAACAAGTTCATTCTAAAGTTCATGGAAAAATAAACAAATAACAAAAAACAAAAACTTGGGGGGAAAGGCTTTAATGAGAGTGAAGTAGCACACTAGAAAATAAAAAATTATACAGTTACAGTAATTGATAATGACGCATGAAGTGACAGATGAATGGAACAGAAGGCCCCCCAAAATGAGGGAAATTCCTAAGTATTAAACATTCAAGCAGTGAAGCATTAAAGAATTTGATATAGAATAAAGGTGGCTTTTCAAATCAGTGTAAAAAAAGATAGACAATTCAATAAATAGCTTTTGGACAGGTGGATCTGAAAAAAATATAAAAATGAATCCCTATCTCACATCTTTTATCAAAATGTAATTTCAATGAGTTGGTGATGAAAGAGACAGAGAGAGAAAGAGAGAGCAGATGAAACAACTAGAAGGAAAGCTAGAAGATTTTTAAAATAAGTGGAAAAGGCAGTTTGAAGTGTTACACAAAACCCAAAAACCATAAAACCAAAAGACAGAACTGACTATATACATGTATTTAAAATTTTGATCTGCAAGTTAAAAAGACAAATGCAAAATGGCAGGTTATTGCTCCTCCTATCACAGACTAAGGGTTCAAAATGAACACTTAACTATAATAAATCAATAGGCAAAAATCCAACAACCCAATAGAAAGTGAGGCAAAGGCAGTTCAAGAGAAGGAAATACAGTGGGGATGGCCTATGTGAAATGTCCCAAATTACTAAACAATAGAAATGTAAATTAAATCCATAAGATACTGTTACAGAAATGGTCATCTAGATATATGATTACATGAAAAAGCAAGGTGCCAAATAATCTATGTAGTATGCTCCCTTTTGTGTAAATATTCCATATATACTGGGATATAAAGCAATATAAATGCATATATGTTTATCTTACCCAGTTTATTGTGTGTCCTCTAGACACAGGAACTGATAACAGTGTTTGCCTCTTGGTGGAGTCAAGAGATGAGACCTTAAGACAACGATCTGCCTTTCATTACATGCATTTCTGTAACTTTTTAATTGTGTACTATATTGTTGCATGGATCACTCAAATTAATTTGTAGTTTCCTTAAAGAAAGTCAGACTAACAATGCATCAATGAGAACTTCAAACGGAGGGGAAGGAAGCCTGCTAGATGACCCGCAACCTTCCAACTCTGCAACTGAATCTGGCAGAGGCAAACGAGAACAATAGAGGTGTCAGAGTTTGAACCCTAAAGCAGCTACTTAATAGTTTTGACTTTGGGGAAGTTCTTTATTCTTGCAATACCTCAGTTTCTACAGCTGTGAAACAGAAAGCTAAAATTCACACCTCAACAGAGTTGTGGTGAAAATTAAATAAGATAACAAGTATAAAGGACTTAGCGGAAGGTCTGGCAAGGATTGTACGTTCAAAAAGTGTACTCTTTGTACTACAAAAATTGTTCCTGAATTAATAATAACAATAAAAATAACAATTGTTCTAGTGCTGTTTTGCTCAATTCATTCAGTCCAATACCCACCCCCATCCCCTGGCCTCAGCTTCTCTTCTCATGGCCACTACACCCCAACTCCCCATGAAGCAAGAGTTGAATAAATAGTCGCCAATTTTCAATGCTAGTCAGGAGAATGACTGGAAAATATTCATTTCAAGGTCCTCATTTTGGTGAGAAATGAACAGAGGTCAGCTGTGGTTAAGTGGCAGCCCCAAGGGATGAACACTCAAGACTATTGACCTCCATTCCATGGATTTTCCACCACATGTCATGTGTCGGCAAGGAATGGGCCTCTTTCCCTCAACTCCACCGGCCTCTGATTTTTAAAGGATATCTGTTTTATCTCCAAAGAGCTCCCTTTCTACTCGAAAGCACACCCTTCAATCCAGCATCCCTGGTCTCTCTTTCTTCGTGAACGTGAACAGTACCAATACACACAAAGTCATCTGTGTCAAATGCCCATGCACATTAGAGGACAAAACTGCCCTTCTTGCAGTGTTATAGAAAGCCAAATTCGCCAGTCCACCAGAAAAAGGAAAAAAAGAAAAAATAAAAAACAAAAAGAAATGCAGCCTCCTTCCCCTAGAACATGATGATTTAACAATATGCAGGTCAGGAAGCAACAGTTAGAACTGGACATGGAACAACAGACTGGTTCCAAATAGGAAAAGGAGTACGTCAAGGCTGTATCTTGTCACCCTGCTTATTTAACTTATCTGCAGAGTACATCATGAGAAATGCCGGGCTGGAAGAAGCACAGGCTGGAATGAAGATTGCCGGGAGAAATATCAATCACCTCAGATATGCAGATGACACCACCCTTATGGCAGAAAGTGAAGAGGAACTAAAAAGCCTCTTGATGAAAGTGAAAGAGGAGAGTGAAAAAGTTGGCTTAAAGCTCAACATTCAGAAAACGAAGATCATGGCATCCGGTCCCATCACTTCATGGGAACTAGATGGAGAAACAGTGGAAACAGTGTCAGACTTTATTTTGGGGGGGCTCCAAAATCACTGCAGATGGTGACTGCAGCCAGGAAATTAAAAGACACTTACTCCTTGGAAGAAAAGTTATGACCAACCTAGATAGCATATTCAAAAGCAGAGACATTACTTTGCCAACAAAGGTCTGTCTAGTCAAGGCTATGATTTTTCCAGTGGTCATGTATGGATGTGAGAGTTGGACTGTGAAGAAAGCTGAGCGCCAAAGAATTGATGCTTTTGAACTGTGGTGTTGGAGAAGACTCTTGAGAGTCCCTTGGACTGCAAGGAGATCCAACCAGTCCATTCTGAAGGAGATCAGCCTTGGGATTTCTATGGAAGGAATGATTCTGAAGCTGAAACTCCAGTACTTTGGCCACTTCATGCGAAGAACTGACTCATTGGAAAAGACTCTGATGCTGGGAGGGATTGGGGGCAGGAGGAGGAGGGGACGACAGAGGATGAGATGGCTGGATGGCATCACTGACTCAATGGACGTGAGTCTGAGTGAACTCTGGGAGTTGGTGATGAACAGGGAGTCCTGGCGTGCTGCAATTCATGGAGTTGCAAAGAGTCGGACACGACTGAGCGACTGAACTGAACTGAACTGAACTGAACTTAGAGACCATGCATCTTCAGCACACTGGGGTTTGTTAGTGGTGATGGTGGTGGTGAGGTTTTTGTTTGTTTATTTCGTTTTATTTTTTCTTTCTGTGTTGGGTCTTTGAGAAAGATTCTATTATGGTTATTATCAATTCTCATTTAGAGAAATAAGGACAATGGTATTAATAATGAAACAAAAGTACTCCTTTTTACTCTCTGTGGTCTACAAGGAGTTTCACATTCCACTCAGATCAGAACTCCATGTTTTACTGATGTGAAAGTGTGTGGTTTTTGCGATAGCCAAGTTCTTCTAATATTCAACTTTCTGTTGTTTCTTACTTGCAATTTACAGTAAACGAATCCCAATTTTTTCCCCTTTGTCAAAATCAGCCCATTTTCAAAACAACCAGGCCACCTAAGACATGGCAGTTTTCACGAATATCATAGCAGCCATGAGCCTATTCAGACCCAGTTTATTGCATTAAACAATCTTAATTGTGAAACGGATTGACCGATTTGTTTCTTTGGACTTCACAGAACATAACTGTTCTGAAGAAGCACAGAAGAAAGTCCAGTCCCACCTTACTTTTCTTGGCTTTCCCCCAAAGTGCCCTCAGCCTTCACTTTTGACTACATTTGCACGGAGAAAGCAGGGGCGTATCAGTCTACAAGAGGAGAAAAACCACTGCTATGACCATTCCCTTCATCACCATCCTTGCCTTGGTTATACTGCTTTATCTCGCTAAGTTCTTTCACGTGCACTTAACCATCCAATTATGCCTGGGAAATAGGGGGCGCCAAAATTACTCTCCCTCACTTCACATTGGGGCTTCTCTGGTGGCTCTGACAGTTAAGAATCTGCCTGCAACGGGTCGGGAAAATGCCCTGAAGAAGGGAATGACAACCTATCCACTATCCTTGCCTGGAGAATTCCAAGGACAGAGGAGCCTGGCGGGCTACCGTCCATGGAGTCGCAAAGAGTCAGGCACAACTGAGAAACTAACACTTTTCCACATTAAGACTCCTTTTCTAACTCAGCTCCACTTTTATTAGAAGAAACTTAGTCTCAGAAAGAGCAAGCGAACTGCTCAGAAGCCCACAGCAAGAACTAGCAAGAGCAGGTACTCAAGCCAAGTTTTATCTTTTGGGAAACAAGAGCTCTTCCACTCTCTCTTCCACTTCCTGTTAAGAGAAGCTCAGAATCTGCCTCAGTCCCTTGCCCACTGCTGGCTTTAAGCTGCTTCATCTTCATCTTGACAGGCCCTGACTCCATCAGCAAAGCTGTATTTGACAGCAGAGCTCTTTCTGTCGGGGTCACTTTTGATGGCTGAGTGTCCAGGCCATTCCAGAAATTAAGTATTTTCACTATCACCAGGGGCCATCTGTTGTCAGATGTCACAAGCAATTTACTTGTCATTGTTAAAATCCTAAAGTTCCAAATAAATTGTGTTTATTTAGAAACTAGTGCTCTATCAAGGTAATCCCTATGATACTATCAAGCACACTCCCAGTGACTTTCTTAAGGGGAAGAACAAGAGGCAAAGTTATAGTTAGGTCTCTAGTTATTCCATGTGACCTCAGCCTGCCTTCCCTTGATAACAGCTCATGGTATAATTACTACAGAAACATTATCTAGCATATGAGTCTGTGAGGAGTAAAGGCTGAAAATTATTGCTACAGATGGTGGGGGCAGAGTGACCTATAGAAGTTGGCTTTCCTAGAAAGAGAAGACTATATGTGAATTCCCTGTAGACTAGGTAAACTGCTACCAACAATCATGAACCTGTTCTATGGACTGTTCTTTGGGTAACAAACTTTAGAATGCCCTGCTTGTAATCCCTAGCTATCTCACTAAAAAACTATACCCAGAAAGGGTAAAGTAAGAGTTATCTGTGACTCAGTTTACACTTACTTGCATACACACACACACAACACAAAAGGGATCCAGTCCAACACAGCACATGGGCAAAATGCCCCACAGTCTATTTGCAATGTGTCAAGACAATTTATCCTAACAATGTCTAAGAGATAAACAACAGTATTCCAAGTTTCAATGAAGTCAGCATGGCCATCACTGTTATCAGCTTCTCTCATAGAACCAAGTAAGTATTATCTGTCTTCTTCACTAGAATGTAAATACCCTGCAATTAAGGACCAATGATTCATTCAAATTAATATTTACTGAGTACCTACAATGTGTCAGACAGTAATCTATATAGTGGGGATATAGCAAAAAAACAAACAAAACCAAAAACCCAATTAAATTCATGAACTCATGGAGCTGACATCCCAATAGTAAAGGGAAAATATTCACAAACAGGTAAATGAACATATAATTTTCAGAGAGTAATTAATGTTCTAAAGAAAAATAAAATAGGGTACAGAATGCTTGATGTGGAGAAAGAGGCTGTTATCTATATTGCTTCTACCTCTATCACTGATCTGGAGCTTTAAAAAAAAAAAACTCACCTGTTACATATGATCTGTGTGATCCTAGGAAAGATACTTAATCTCTCTGAGCCTCAGTGTTCTTAGCTATAAATTGGGATAATAGTAAGAGTGCTGAGTCACTGGGTCATGTCCAACCCTTTGTGGCCCCAAGCAGTGTAGCCTACCATGCTCCTCTGTCCATGGAATTTTCCAGGCAACAATACTGGAGTGGGTTGTCATTTCCTACTCCAAGGAGTCTTCCTGACCCAGGGATCAAACCAGGGTCTCTTGCATCTCCTGCATTGGCAGGTGGATTCTTTACCACTGTGCCACCTGGCAAGCCGCAACAATAAGAATAGCTCGGGTTATTATAAGAATTAAATGATACATGTACACTTAATAGAAGAGCACCTAGAACATGGAAAGGATTCAGGAAGTGTTAGCCATTACTTACTATTATATTTATTGGTTAAAAATACGCATACAAGATGCAAACTGGAGGGCGGGAGGTCAAAGCTGGTCCTTAGATGGGTTCTGTTTGCCAGGTACAGTGTGGACTTTTCAAGCACTTGTTGTCATTATTTTCAGCCAAAGTTGATGTTATGGAGTGAGATAGTAAGTGGCATTTTTCTCCTTCCATGAGGAAGTGTCTCTTGCCATATTTTAAAATATTTGAATCAGTTGCCAACAATTGAAAACCTAAACATTTCACAGTAAAAAAAAATCTGATCATGCATTCCTATGTGCAATAACTGAGCAGTCCAGACAGCTGCCACCCTTCTCAGAGACATCCTCCTCAAGTTTTCCAAGTCCCCAACCACACCTTGCAGTTCTCTCCCCAAGATACATGCTCAGATTGTGGCTAAAGGCCAGTGGCCAGTAGCCTGTTTGCATGGCTGTCTTCCCTACAATAAAAAGGAAAACAAAGTATGTCCAGTACCTAAGATTCTAAGGTGGGAAAAGGAAAACTAGATAAAAGGGCTTTGTGTTCCAAGCAAAGTGATTGGAAGCATTTCTTTCTGGAAGTCAAGGATCTCTGCCACTGAAGTCTGTCAAAGCAATGTGTCCGCATCAAAAGCGTGACAGTTTAACATCACTGGCTCCCTCGTTTACATGATTCACCTGGCTCTGTAGGCGAGTGTCTTCTCATATTCTGGGCACTGAAATAAGAGCTTGGCACACATTAGCTCCTTTAATCCCACAACTCTGGAGAGTACTTTCCATTACGACCATTTTCAAGATGAGGAAACTGAACCTTGGAAAGGATAAGGAACAGTCTTGGGTCACATCAATAATAGATGGCCAAGTTAGGTATGGAATCAGAACCTTCTGACGTCAAAGCCGAAATTTCTTCCAACACGCGATGTTCCCTTCACCTAGGGAGCAATTTAGTGTAATTTAACTATTAGGAAGAACAAAAACTAGATGGAAAAATTCTTGGAAAGAATACCATTAGAAAGGATAACCTCTCTCTGGCCAATGTGCTTACTGTCCATACCACGGATGACGAAGAACATCTCTGTCTTTTTGGCTTTGAGAAACCTGCAGGTTACACAATGAAACCTGCTCTGCTCTACCTTTTGTCCCATATAAATATAGTACTACTCTTAAATCTACAGCCAGATTGCAAAAAAAAAAAAAGAAGAAGAAACAAAAGAAAAACAAGAGCCATCACACCGTGTGTATGTGTGTGTGTGTTTGTATGTGTTGTGTTGACAAAAATCAAAACCAGTGGTGGCTCACTGGGTAAAGAACCTGCCTGCAATGCAGGAGACACAGGTTCAGTTCCTACACTGGAAAGATCCCCTGGAGGAGGGCACAGCAACCCACTCCAGTATTCTTGCCTGAAGAATTCCACGTACAGAGGAGCCTGGTGGGCTATAGTCCAAAGGGTCGCAAAAAGAGTCAGACAGGATGAAAGCAACTGAACAGAAAATGCAAGAGCGAGACACATCCAGTTTCATCTCAAATACTTTCTCTTTGCTAAAGCCCCCCTTGATTCACCCTGTCAGAATTAACCAGGCTGCAGATTCCAGTACAGGTTATTCATAGCAAAGATTTCCACATCATACTATATTTATGTGTTATATGTCAACATTCCCATCAAACTAGAATTCCCTGAGAGAGAGAACTATCTTTTATTCATTTTTCTATGATCCCCCAATCCAGCCTTACCACCAATATTAAGCACAAAGCATGGCACAAAGTCAGATGCAAAATAAGAGCGAATTAAGTGAATGGGTGAAGGTAAGATTGATCATTTTCTATCCATGTTTCTTTAAATAAATATATCTGGAGTGTGAGCACCTACAGACCAGGCTTTGTGAAGATGCAGAGATTAATTTTGTTAAACCTTTGATTCAAGATGCTCACCATCTACTGGGAAAGACAAATATACATATATAATCATAATGCAAAAAAAATAAAAATTAAGTCTCCTTAAATATACAAGCAAAAAAGGTTTTGGCAGTTGAGAGAAATGTGAAAGATATGAAATTTCTCAGGAGTTTGCTATAATCTTTTATTTTAAGTGGTCAATTAAAATATATATACCCAAATAAATATGCAATTTCTTTCTCTGATAATTTACTGACATTTCTTTTTTGAAGTTGCTGACATTTAACTATCAAAAGAGCTGTTAAGAAAGGTCTCAGCTATAATAGGAAACTCAACTTTTTTTTTTTTTTTAAGAAAATTTAAGAGAAAATATCTTTGTATTTTAGCAATTCTGGAAAAGTCTGACTTTCCTGACAATATAACTACACAGAAACTTGAATCAAAATATACAAGAAAGGAAAAGATGCTCAAGATATTTCAAGTCTACAATTACTTGCTGAATACATGCAACAGTGCCAGGAAATATGTTAAGCTCTCCAGGGAAACAGAGCTCAGTCTTTATTTGGGGTAACAGTGAGATACGGGTTCAAGAGAAGATATTAAGAGATAACTTGATGATTAGAAGCACTGAACAGGTATAGGCAAAAGGCTATGAGATTCAAGGGGAAGAGAAATTATGTAAATTAGGACCTTTCTAGATAACGTGGCATGGCACTGTGACAAGAAAATTAAATTGAATAATTTGATATTTGCATTACACTCCTGGTTCTGCCAGTAATTTGGTGATAGAACTTAAGCAAGAAATTGTCTATGTTTTAGTTGTTTCCCCCATCATTAAAGAGACATATGGCCCTCCCAGTGGTCATAGTCTACAAAACTGGGCATTCAATTAAATTGGCCTTCTCAGTTGAAGTTACAGCAAGAGAAAGCAAGTTCTCTACTGTGTTGCTTGAATAAATTTGCCCTCTCAGATGTCTGCCACTCAAGAATTCAAAAGCAACAAATCTAGTAGCTATGCAGAATTTGATAGTCTCACTATAATTTACATAACGGACCGAATTGCATACCATTCCATTATAAAGGCTGGAGTACTCCTACAAGATCAATAGGGGAAATATGAAGCTGGACACGCAAGCATGGTGGATATCTACCAGAGTTCCCCCTCCATTCTATGGACAGAAAGTAGAGGATAATTCTAGGTCCAGCTACCATCAGTCAATATTGGTTCTTCTGGAAAGAAAAATAAAACTTCATTTCCCATCAGAAATGATCCCAGTATACCTTTCCCATGTCAACACCCAAAAAACTACTTCCTGGCAAACCTTTATTCATAAACAAGTATTGGCCAAACTTGCCTTACCATGAAACCTATATTATTAATAACAAGTGATTTTGATCAACAGGCAGGCCAGGGAAATCCTATTACAGATTATCTAAACTACTCAATATTCATCACAAATGTCCTGCTTCTTGTCTATGTTGTGCGTTTCTTCTCCCTCCAGCGTGCTTCTCACCATCTCTGGCTGGTAACATGTATTTACCTATTCTTCAGGATCCAGTGTTAACACCACCTGATTCCAATACTCATATTTCTTGACTCCTCTCCTGGGTTATGAACTCCTAGAGATGACAAAGTGAGTCTCATCCATTCATTCATTACTTCATTTACTCAATAAATATTTTGAGCATCAACCATATGCCAGGCACTGTTCCAGGCTTTGGTGACATAGCAATGAGCAAGACAAAATTCACTATTTCCTAGGCATTCTAATACCAGAGTTTGCAAACTGTGGCCCATAGGCCAAATATGGCTCACTGCATGTTTCTGTAAAACGTTTTATTTCAAACTCAGTCACACTCAGTTGTTTACGTGCTGTCTATGGGAGAGTTGAGTGTTTGACACATTGACTGTGTAAATGAGAAGCTGCAAAAAGACCACATGGACCACAAGGATATTTACCACCTGTTCCCTTACAGAAAAGTTTGCTGACCCCTGTTCTAGTATATCCTTCCCATATAGCAGAGTTCTGATAGACAGTAGACAACTAATAAATGCTGTGAGAATAAAATGAAAATGGAAAGTGAGAATAAGACAGATCATGTAAGGCAGGTCCTATGACAGAGCCTCTTTTACCCAGTTTCTATCTTCATTCCTAGTAATGTCAAAACATTACTAATTAATAATTTCCAGAATGTTATTAGCAATGTTACAGTTTAGCAAGATAAAAGGAAAGGGGATAAGCTTTCAAATCTATGGAAAATTTAAGAACTGAAATAAATTTGCTGTGTCTTCAAAAGTCATGACTATTTCAGGCCCACTTGTGATCATAACAGCTGGTCTAGCAAAATATATTACAATAACTGTGTTTTTCTGGCTTTCTAGAGCTTACAAAAGTTTGATGAGGGTTGTTATTATATTTCATTGGTTTGTCTGCCACCATAAGATGCACCTTGTAGACGGGAACTTCGTGTCTTTTGAATCAAGCTGACTAAGAAGACTCAAGTTAAGTCAAACACAAACACACAGCTGCACATGAGGAAAACCCCATTCTGTCAAATACCAAAATCAAGTTTATAGATTTAGTCTTACATCCATATCCTCAGAACTGTCTTCTTTATTATGTCTACATGCAAACCTGTTCATCTTTCAAGAAAGAATTGAAAACTATAGAATTTCAGAGGATGAGTTCAGTTCAGTTCAGTCACTCAGTCGTGTCTGACTCATTGTGACCCCATGAACAACAGCACCCCAGTCCTCCCTGTCCATCACCAACTCCCAGAGTCCACCCAGACCCATGTCCATTGAATCAGTGATGCCATCCAACCATCTCATCCTCTGTTGTCCCCTTCTCCTCCTGCCCTCAATCTTTCCCAGCATCAGGGTCTTTTCCAATGAGTCAGCTCTTTGCATCAGGTAGCTAAAGTATTGGAGTTTCAGCTTCAACATCAGTCCTTCCAATGAACACCCAGGACTGATCTCCTTTAGGATGGACTGGTTGAATCTCCTTGCAGTCCAAGGGACTCTCAAGAGTCTTCTCCAACACCACAATTCAAAACATCATTTCTTCGATGCTCAGCTTTCTTTATAGTCCAACTCTCACATACATACATGACCACTGGAAAAACCATAGCTTTGACTAGATGGACCTTTGTTGACAAAGTAATGTCTCTGCTTTTCAATATGCTGTCTAGGTTGGTCATAACTTTCTAACCAAGGAGTAAGTGTCTTTTAATTTCATGGCTGCAATCACCATTTTGGAGCCTAGGAAAAAAAAGTCAGCCACTGTTTCCACTGTTCCCCCATCTATTGCCCATGAGATGATGGGACTAGATGCCATGACCTTAGTTTTCTGAATGTTGAACTTTAAGCCAACTTTTTCACTCTCCTCTTTCACTTTCATCAAGAGGCTTTTGAGTTCCTCTTCACTTTTTGCCATAAGGGTGGTGTCATCTGCATATCTGAGGTGATTGATATTTCTCCCGGCAATCTTGATTCCAGCTTGTGCTTCTTCCAGTCCAGCGTTTCTCATGATATACTCTACATATAAGTTAAATAACCAGGGTGACAATATACAGCCTTGACATACTCCTTTTCCTATTTGGAACCAGTCTGTCGTTCCATGTCCAGTTCTAACTGTTGCTTCCTGACCTGCATATAGGTTTCTCAAGAGGCAGGTCAGGTGGTCTGATATTCCCATCTCTTTCAGAATTTTCCACAGTTTATTGTGATCCACACAGTCAAAGGCTTTGGCATAGTCAATAAAGCAGAAATAGATGTTTTTCTGGAACTTTCTTGCTTTTTCGATGATCCAGCGGATGTTGGCAACTTGATATCAGGTTCCTCTGCCTTTTCTAAAACCAGCTTGAACATCTGGAAGTTCACGGTTCACATATTGGATGAGTTACTATAAAATTTAAAAACAGAGAGCTGATATATAGCTAAGGTTTTACAACTCTTCGGGACAGTGTCAGTACAGTTTACTGCAAAGAATAACAGTTTGAGTCAAACAAGTCTCAATTTCAAGAAAGCTTTGCCTATTTTCCACAAAATGGGAATAATACAAGTTGCATCACTATCTGTAGAAGGTAATTAAGTGCAAAGCAGCTTTCTCAGAATCAGCAGAAAATAGGTTTCAGTAACTGTAGGTGCCTTTCTTTTCATTTTATCAAATAACAAGTGCAACATAGATCTTCATATCTCAAAATACCCTTGTTTGGTATATTTAAACTCCCTAAAAATCTTACAACACGTTCATTAAGCCAATAAATTTGGAAAGACATTTGCACATCTTTGACATTTAGTCCAAACTCAAATTCTGTTCTCTGAATTTACTACTCAAAAGCTGTAATATAGCTCTTGCTTAGTCTATCTCCTGGTGACTGATTTCTAGTAAAATATTAATTGAAACAATATTCCCCAAAATGCAATATACTAAGAAACTCCTGATAAACATCGTAGAATAAGTAATCAGGTCAGTTTTGAACATCCCCTCTCGTTTGAAGGTGATAAAAAAAAAGATTGAGTTCTAGTCATTTTCACTTTCTGGTTCTTATGCCCTTGGTTCCTGGGATCCTCTTTGTAAAGTGCAACAATGTTTCCATCAGAATAGTCACCATTCACTTTACAGATGGATATGGATGATCAAATAGATGGACAAAGATGACTGATGAAGACAGAGAGAGATAAATGAGAGGGGTAGGTAAGAATGGCCAGGGGACATATGACTTGATAGATGATTGGATGGATAAGCAGAAAGATGGATGGGGAGGGGCATAGACAAAGAAAGGCATGGAATTCAGGCAAACGTAGATGACAAGATGCTACACAGACACACAGAATGCATAAAGAAAGGCAAAGAGATAAAGCCATGACAAAAGATCAATCTCAGGACTGAAATACTAGCAAAATTCTCTATCCAGTCCACTGCCCTTCAACTTTCCATTTTTAAAAGTATCCAGAGGTTTCTCTTTTTCACCACATCCCGGTAGGTGATAGCTGTGCGTGGATGTTCAGTGTCTTCAGCTGTGTCTGACTCTTTGTGACCCCATGGACTGCAGCCCGCCAGGCTCCCCTTTCCATGAGGATTCTCCAGGCAAGAATACTGGAGTGGGTTGCCATGCCCTCCTCCAGGGGACCTTCCCAACCCAGGGACAGCACTTGTGTCTCTTGTGACTCCTGCATTACAGGTGGATTATTTATTGTTAAGCCACCGGGAAAGCCCTGTGGTAACTGTAGTATTATATATATGCCCAGCAATGGAAAATGAATCCTTTGGGTAAAACAAATTGACCACATCCTCCTAATGAGAGAAAATAAAAATTTTTAAAGACATCAAACAACTTATCTAATATCACAAGACTACCCATATTGTGTTTCAAAGTTTCTCTAATTAATATTAATTAAGAGAACTCGGCCTAACAGACTTTATTACTGTCAGAATTTTCTCTAAATTAGCTATTCCACAGGTGTAACTTTACTTTAAAACTGAGATCTTAACTAAAAGTACTACTAAACTCCAGCCCTATGCATGTTAATACAGGATGAAGTAAAATACGCCAAATTCCTCCCTACTATAAAAAACAGCGCCAAAGATCCCTGCCTTATTTTTTAAGCAAGTTTTCTTCTTGATAAACAGTCAGCACTTAATAATAGAAACAATGGTCAAGTATATCATAATAAATGCAAACATAGCATTCACATAATGCACTAACAAGTAGCGATTAAAATGTGTACTTTTAAAAAATGATTATTGACACAGGAAAATGCACACATTATGTAACAGAAACATTGCAACTCAACATGTTTACCATGACCATCCTTTACAAACAGAAGAGTGGTTGTGCGTGTAAAATAGGAAGACGGTTCTCTCTGGATGATGGGTTATGGGAGTTTTAATTATCTTCTTAATACTTTTTTATATTTTAAATTTCTAAAATAGGTGTCTATAACTTTTATAACTTAAAAAGAAAGGATTATTTATTTTTGTTTTAGGGAAAAGTCCAACACCTGTGCTAAGTAACAAAGAGGAAAGGTTTGTTCGATTTTCCTGTTTACAGACCATTTTCATACAGATTAGTAACTCATCTGATCCATTCAACAACTCAGAGAGATGAGTTTGAGAATCCCCACCAACAGCAAGAAGTCAAATTCATCCAGCAAAATGGGACAGAGCAGACCCAGCTTAAGGTGTCTCAGTACTCTATCACTTTCTTTACAAGATCCATTCATTTATCTCAGGAAAAGAGTATTGTTTGGGAGGGGGAAAGAATTTTTTTTTTCCCAAAAGAGTTCTAATACTGTCCTGCTTTCCTCCTAACCCCAAAATGTCAACATTCTATCAAAAAAATAAAAAACTTCACATACAAGCATACCTTGGCTCCTTAACACCTCATCTCAGAGTGAGGAGAGAAATCTGTTCAAGAACAACAAAACTTAAAAGCTTTTGCACAACGAAGGAAACTATAAGCAAGGTGAAAAGACAGCCTTCAGAATGGGAGAAAATAATAGCAAATAAAGCAACTGACAAAGAATTAACCTCAAAAATATACAAGCAGCTCATCCTGCTCAATTCCAGAAAAATAAAAGACCCAATCAAAAAATGGGCCAAAGAACTAAACAGACATTTCTCCAAAGAAGACATACAGATGGCTAACAAACATATGAAAAGATGCTCAACATCACTCATTATCAGAGAAATGCAAATCAAAACCACAATGAGGTACCATCTCACACCAGTCAGAATGGCTGCGATCCAAAAGTCTACCAACAATAACTGCTGGAGAGTGTGTGGAGAAAAGGGAACCCTCTTACACTGTTGGTGGGAATACAAACTAGTACACCCACTATGGAGAACAGTGTGGAGAGTCTTTAAAAAACTGGAAATAGGACTGCCATGACACAGCAATCCCACTGCTGGGCATACACACCAAGGAAAACAGAATTGAAACAGACACGTGTATCCCAATGTTCATCACAGCACTGTTTACAATAGCCAGGACATGGAAGCAACCTAGATGTCCATTGGCAGATGAATGGATAAGAAAGTTGTGGTACATATGCACAATGGACTATTATTCAGCTATTAAAAAGAATGCATTTGAATCAGTTCTAATGAGGTAGGTAAAACTGGAGCCTATTATACAGAGTGAAGTAAGCCAGAAAGAAAAACACCAATACAGTATAATAACAAAAATATATGGAATTTAGGAAGATGGTAATGATGACCCTGTATGTGAGATAGCGAAACAGACACAGATGTAAAGAACAGACTTTTGGACTCTGTGGGAGAGGGTAAGGGTGGGATGATTTTTTTGAGAACAGCATTGAAACATGTATATTATCATACGTGAAACAGATCACTAGTCCAGGTTCAATGCATGTGACAAGGTGTTCAGGGCTGGTGCACTGGGATGACCCTGAGGGATGGGATGGGGAAGGAGGTGGAAGGGGGTTCAGAATGGGGAACACATGTACACCCATGGCTGATTCATGTGAATGTATGGCAAAACCACTACAGTATTGTAAAGTAATTAGCCTCCAATTAAAATAAATAAATTGGTTTAGAAAAAAAAAAAAAAGAACAACAAAATGCTCCACTGTTGCTATTTTCAAAGCATATAAAGCCAATTATCCCAGCAGGGCCAGTCCAATCTATAAAGGACATGTCCAGACACAATTTTTTAAAAGACATGGTCTGACCTAGATAAAGAAATCTGAGACAAGGATTCGAAAGCTGCTTAAGATGACAGAATGCTGAGGGAGGCTTCGAGTCAGCACTGGAGAATCACCACAGCTCAAATCCTGCTGGTCTTGGAATGACTCACAGAGCCGCTGTTTTGCCTTCCTGCCCATTCATCACACAAGTTTTTTCCATTAGAATTTACTGACGAGGTGCTCCCCAGTCAGGTGGTATGATCAACCCTGCTGTCAAAATATGGAAGATATGACTGAAAAGTCACCGATTCCACATACTACACCCACAAAGTCCCAAGGAGAGTAAAATGCTGGTTGAAGGAACACTGGTCTCCATCTCACCTCCACCAGTAAGCAAACACATCACAGTCTGTCTGTTCTGGATATTTTACTAAAGAATTAACTGATTCTGACAAAACCTGATGTGTTATTAAAGACAGATTAGTTAGATGGGGAATATATAATGAAAAAAGGGGGCTCTGCTTAGGGCCTGGGGGCAGGAACAGACAGTGAGTTTCTGTAGAAAGGCTGGAACCTATAGAGTAAGACAGAGTCTCACGACTGGCCTCATTTTTAGTGCAGATGAGCTAAAAACTCCTGACCTCAGACCCCCTGCCAAGAAAACTTCTAAAACAGAACCCATAGCACATACATGTGGAGACAACAAGAATGCTGTTGGCCAAAATAAATATAATGGGCAAAAGCCTGGGGAATAAAAGAAGTGGATGGTCAGGACACTGAGCTTCAGTTCCCTCGTAGCATCATCAGCATCCTCTCCACCTTCCTTAACTCTCTTTCCATGTCCTGAGTCTGTCCTTCCCATCTGGAATCCATGACTTAAAAGTCTTTTTAAAAGCTTCTATTTGAAGCACTGCACAATGTAAGTAAACTGAAAACAGTACATTTCAGGATTTCTGAAAACTGGAATTACCCAAGAAGGTTTTCAAAATGGAAATGCCCACGTCCACACCTGAAGATTTAGGAATGAAGACTGAACATCTGAATCCTGGTAAAACTTCCCTAAGTGATACTGATCATAAACTCAGGTGAGAAACTACTGCTGTAGGGAGCAGTCACCAAAGGGGAACTTAGGAGAACCAATGGGAAGGAATGCTACAGGGTACCTGGGCAAGTGTCCCCAGGAGGACCAAGCCCATAGGTAGCTTGCATTCATAGTGGACCAAGGGAGAAAAGCAAAGACCAGAGAATGATCAGGGTAACAGGCAGATACCCGAAGGGAAGAGCAGTCTGTCCTGTCAAAGACCTCCAGAAAAGAAGATCCACTTAGGATCCAGATTCCCCTGTTTATCTAAGTGGATAAAGGGAAATCTGGACAGGATTCAGGTTTTGCAGGGTTGGGTTTGCAAAAGGTATTCACCTCAAGAAACCTAATTAATCAGTCTATACAATATATTCCATTTATTATCTTGAAAACAGGCAGGAGATAAGAATAGATGAGCATATACTCTGAGCATTTCTTTAAATATTGCTGAAACAACAGGATCTGGATGAACCCCGAATGGGAAGGAATTTGTCATAGGCCCCCAAATCAAAGATGTATAATCTATAATCCATCATGGCCACTAAATTTCCATGACAAATCTCTTCAGCCAAAACAAGGTAGAGTGCTTAGCTAATTACACCTCCCTGATGCCTTTGGATGTCAAAACCAAGTCCAATTCATTTGTCTTATGAGTCCCTATAAACAAATTCTATTGTTTCACTTCAATATGAACACCCGATATTAAACAAAGGATTGACCTGGCCGATGAAACCTAGTCCAAGGGTCCTAGGATATGATCTCCATATTTGCCTATCGTTGTTTCATTTGTGAGATAGGGGAAACAGACTTCTCTCCACAGTATAAAAAAAGGAAATACACTAAGCCGTTGCCAAATAATGAAATGCCTAACTCCAATTGCTAAATTAATTAATGACTTGACATATTTAAAATCTATTGTACATTTCCTTTGTTTTCAATAAGTAACATCTAGTTTCTAACTTGTGTCATCAACCTATTCAAATCTTAATTGCATGGATCCCTTCTGCTTTATCCAAAATTCCAAATACGCAAGTTATCTGTTTAATTAGATTCTCCTACCTCTGTTATCATCATAAAAGTTAGGCCTTTACCCTGTGGATTTCCTTATCCTATGACATTCTCTGGAAAGGAGTCTGCGCGGAAAGCAAAGAATCTGACATTCACATGTGGAGTTTGAGATTTTACACTGAGAAGTGGTTGCTGTTTCTGAGATGGGGGCTGATTCTGCGACTGATGGACCTCGAGTTTAAGTTATCTATGTATGTCCTTCCATCAGTGTTTCCTGAATAAATAACCAGCATGGCTGGCTGAATTATATCACTCTCAGCTCAGAGAACTGACCCTCACTTCACAATATATCTCAGTCCTTCCTTCCAATCTCCTACTATTGCCCCTAAAAAAAAAAAACTGTACTGTAATTTGGGTTGAGGGGCGGAAGAGGCGGCAGAACACCTCTCTTCTACCTTGTTCCACGCCTCTTCACGTTGACCTCTCCCTACCCTGCCCTTGTCCACAGGGAAGAATGGGTGAGTTATCTAATTATTGAGTCTGGAGAAGAAACTGGCCATGGGCAACTCGGGTCCTTCCCCCCAGTCTTGGGATATATCTGACTGCAGAAAGAATACCCTCCCTACCGCAAGTACACTGAGCTAACAGGCCTATGGCTCATTCTCCAACTAGTCTTTACCTCCAGCTGCCTAACGAGGCATTATCTTCAGCTGGTTTCTAGGTGAAACACAAGAACAGGAGGCAGAAGAACAAGTGGTGCTAGAGTTGATGCTTAAGAGCCAAGGAAGAGGCTAGATTCAGTCTCAATGAGCCCCCTCAAGCGCTTACATATCACCTAGTCTAACCCACACTGATGGAGAAGGCAACGGCACCCCACTCCAGTACTCCTGCCTGGAAAATCCCATGGACAGATGAGCCTGGTAGGCTGTAGTCCATGGGGTCGCGAAGAGTCGGACATGACTGAGCGACTTCACTTTCACTTTTCACTTCCATGCATTGGAGAAGGAAATGGCAACCCACTCCAGTGTTCTTGCCTGGAGAATCCCAGGGATGGCGGAGCCTGGTGGGCTGCCGTCTATGGGGTTGCACAGAGTCAGACATGACTGAAGCGACGCAGCAGCAGCAGCAGCAGCAGCAACCCACACTGAACGTACTTGACCTTGCACGTGGTACGTCAGGGCTTCTGCCTTTACAAACACTCTTCATTCATCCTCAAACTACCTTTTCAAATCCTTCCCTGGGCCAACCCTGACCCCCAGCCCAGGATCACCCAGCCTTCTCAGATGCTGCCAACCTCAGAGATCTCTCCATTCCCTGAATCCTCACTGCTCATTCTCTCTTGGTCTTTATCACTCTGGAAACATTTTTTATTTTGCCTTTTTTAAAAAAAATTATTTACTTTTAGTTGGGGGATAATTCAGCCAGAGGTATACACATATCCCCACGCTCTTGAACCTCCCTCCCATTCTCCACGCCATCCTACCCTTCTTGGTTGCCACAGAGCACCAGGCCGAGCTCCCTGCAGTATACAGCAACTCCCCATTAGCTACCTATTTTACAGATGGTAATGTATATATTTCAGTGCTATTCTCTAAGTTCGTCCCACCTGCTCCTCCCCACTGCTGTGTCCATAAATCTAATCTCAGACATTTTTATCTGTAAGTCAAATCCCTGGGAGAGTCTTAGTTCCTTCACTGTCAAGTCCCAATCATCTCCTCCCCACCCACCCTCTTTCAGTTCAGTTCAGTTCAGTTCAGTCACTCAGTCGTGACCGACTCTTTGCGACCCCATGAACCACACCACGCCAGGCCTCCCTGTCCATCACCAACTCCTGGAGTCCACCCAAACCTATGTCCATCGAGCCAGTGATGCCATCCAACCATCTCATCCTCTGTCATCCCCTTCTCTTCCTGCCCTCAATCTTTCCCAGCATCAGGGTCTTTTCCAATGAGTCAGCTCTTCTCAACAGGTGGCTAAAGTATTGGAGTTTCAGCTTTAGTATCAGTCCTTCCAATGAACACCCAAGACTGATCTCCTTTAGGATGGACTGGTTGGATCTCCTTGCAGTCCAAGGGACTCTCAAGAGTCTTCTCCAACACCACAGTTCAAAAGCATCAATTCTTCAGTGCTCAGCTTTCTTTATAGTCCAACTCTCACATCCATACATGACTACTGGAAAAACCATAGCCTTGACTAGATGGACCTTTGTTGACAAAGTAATGTCTCTGCTTTTTAATATGCTGTCTATGTTGCTCATAACTTTCCTTCTAAGGAGTAACCATCTTTTAATTTCATGGCTGCAGTCACCATCTGCAGTGATTTTGGAGCCCCCCCAAATAAAGTCTGACACTGTTTCCACTGTTTCCCCATCTATTTCCCATGAGGTGATGGGACTAGATGCCATGACCTTAGTTTTCTGAATGTTGAGCTTTAAGCCAACTTTTTCACTCTCTTCTTTCACTTTCATTAAGAGGTTCTTTAGTTCTTCTTCACTTTCTGCCATAAGGGTGGTGTCATCTGCATATCTGAGGTTATTGATATTTCCCCTGGCAATCTTGATTCCAGCTTGTGCTTCCTCCAGCCCAGCATTTCTCATGATGTACTCTGCATATAAGTTAAATAAGCAAGGTGACAATATACAGCCTTGACGTACTCCTGCTGCTGCTGCTGTTGCTAAGTCACTGCAGTTGTGTCCGACTCTGTGCGACCCCATAGACGGCAGCCCACCAGGCTCCCCTGTCCCTGGGATTCTCCAGGCAAGAACACTGGAGTGGGTTGCCATTTCCTTCTCCAATGCATAAAAGTGAAACGTGAAAGTGAAGTCGGTCAGTAAGTGTCCGACTGTTTGTGACCCCATGGACTGCAGCCTACCAGGCTCCTCCATCCATGGGATTTTCCAGGCAAGAGTACTGGAGTGGGTTGCCATTGCCTTCTCCATGATGTACTCCTAATGCAAGTTAACTAACGTTTAGTTAGTTAGTGAAAGTCGCTCAGTCATGTCTAACTCTTGTGACCCCATGCACTGTACCCCACCAGGCCTCTCTGTCCGTGGAATTCTCCAGCGAAGAATACTGGAGCAGGTACCCATGTCCGTCTTCAAGGGATCTTCCCAACCCAAGGATCAAACCCAGGTCTCCCGCATTGCTGACAGATTCTTAATCATCTGAGCCACTAGGCAAGCCCAACCAGCATTTACAGAGAACTTATTAGGTATCAGGCTATCAGGCATGAAACTAAGCATTATGATCATTAGCTTGTTCAATTGTCCCCAGGAAGTAGGCACAGTTATCATTCTCTAGAATAAACAGGGTCTGTGCTCAAAAAGGCTCACCATGCCAAGCACATCTCACTGTGTCTGGTGTAACTATGGGAGGCTTAGAGACCTGAGGCAGAACAGCAGATGGGGATGGGAAGTGAGATTCAGGCACTAAATTCAGTTCAAAACTGAGGTTCCACCTTCACTGCCTTGCCCTTCACCTACACTTGCCCCTGGGTTTAAGGAGAAAAAGAATTTTCAGTTTAAGAAAGAAAAGAAGATGGAGAAAATGAAAGTCCAGGTGGTCACTGCTCCATGAAAAATCTAATCACTCAGTATGAAAAGGCTCCTCAACCCCAATCCTTGCTCTGAAAACAGAGGTCTGGATCACTGTGGTTTTGTCATGAGATGAATAACAAGCCCCGAGGATTACTCGAATTACAAGGCCCAGACCAGATCCACTCAAATATAGCTGGAAGCTTTCTAGTAACTCTAACCGTGCATGGGGAATGAGCTGCTCAGAGAAGTGACTCACTTACTGGAATCCATGATGCCTGCATTACTCAGCTGATATTAATACACCCACTTGTTCATTAAAGTTTAATAGGAGTTCATGTGAATTGGTTTCACTGGATATTTAATCAAAGAGAAGTATTTGTGTATGAAGTGTTCACATACAAAGCTAGAAAGCACAGCTCTTCCCCGGCCTCTACACTCCGCTGGCTGCTCCTCTTATACTGTTGACACAGTAAGTTAGTCAGAGAAGGTGGTACAGTGATCTTCCAAGAGGGGGAAAGTTGTCCACACACAAAACACAGAGAAATGATAAATCCTCTGTACGGCACTAGACACAGTTCCCCAGCTCATCAGCACAGCCTGACGTGGCCAGCTCCTCAGTAAGAACTTGCTCCTTTCTGGAGTTCATTATCAAAGCTGCAGGGCTCATTTTCTCCCTGGGCACCTGTCTCCCAGCCGTACATCTTTATTTTTTAAATGGGTGGATAAGGAAATTAACCATCATTCAACATAATCACACATTTCTCTTGTACTGACAAGCAAACCATGAACGCAATCCCAAATGCCTATTTATACAATCAGGGCTGTCAGTACCCTGTTATTTCTTATTGGATATCTCACTAATCAACATTTCTGGAAGTATAAGTTTTTACTCCTGAAAAGACTTGCGCATGAACTTGGAGAGAAACAGATTTCTCCCAAGTCTGGTGGCTCTGGTTCTGTGATCAATTTTTCATTAGGAATGGTTACCATGGTTAACGACATAGGACTTCTGGACCCAAAACAAATCAAGGTAAGTTAAAAACTTGGTACTCTAGATTGATTTGCTGAAAAAAACCCTCACAGACTGTAGACTGAAAGGCAATATACTGATTTTCTTATTTATCTGTTTACTTGGCTGCACCTGCGGGATCTCATTCCCTGACCAGAGATTGGACCTGGGCCCTACCTTTGGGAGTGCAGACTCTTAGCCACTGGGCCACCAGGGAAGTCCCGGCAATGTGCTGATTTTTTTAACAGCTTTATTGAGACATAATGCACACACCATACAATTCACCCATTTAAAATCTACAATTTGAGGACCTCCTTGGTGGTCCAGTGGTTTACACCCTGCTTCCAATGCAGGGGGCACAGATTCGATCCCTGGTCAGGGAACTAAGATCCCATGTGCCGCGTAGCATGGCCAAAAGAATAAATAAAGTCTACAGCTCAGTTTTTAATATAGTCACAGAGTTGTAGAACCATTACCACATCTAATTTAAGAACATTTTCACTGCCCTCAAAGGAAACCTACACTCATTAGCAGTAACTCTCTATCTCCCACCCCATCCCTGCCAGCAATCACTAATCTACTTTCTACCGTTACAGACTTTACGAATTGTCCTATTGTGGACTTTTCATATGAATGGAATTACAGAATGTGTGGCCTATTGTGACTAGGTTCTTTTACTTACCCTAATGTTTTCAAGATGTATTTGTTTTGTACCACTACTGCATTCCCTTCTATTGCTTACTAATACTATATTTTATAGCACATTTCATTCATCTATTCAGCACTCCACCTTTTAAAAATAAAATAGAGCTACCAAAGACCAGCAAATTATGTAGCAGCGCTCAGCCTGGCAGATAATCTGCTAATCCTCTGAATGATCTAGTCACGATGATGCCATCAGACACGTAAAGTGTGTGGGGTTGTGGAAGGGGCTTCACAAATGTGGGAGGAGTTGGCAGAGCCTGCTGCCCAAGCCTTTCTAAAGTTAAGGCTCATCAGGATGACCAGTCTGCACACGGTTTCACAGTTTACAAAGCGCTCTCACTGACGTGATGTAGTTAGACGGTGGTTCCTCAAGGAAGGAGCTTCAGTGTCTGCATCTCTGATTTCCCCAAGACAACCAGCATCGCTTGGAATGCACTGAACAAACAATACAAGCAATCACCTCTCCCTCTAGCAAAGCCACTTTTTCAGTTTCTTAAGATATGACCAAGTACCTAGTAATAAGCACATATGTTGTGCCAGGCACCAACATGGTGATTAATAAGATACAACACCTGCCCTACAGGGGTTTAAAATCTAGCAGAAGAGACCAAAGGAAGACACACAGGACAAGTCAGTGCCAAATGAACAGAATTAAGGTTGTGAGAGAAACCCAGAGAAAGAATCTCTAGCTTATTACATCTCACTGGCCATGCTAGAGATTTCACTTCTAACCTTGTTTATTGAGTGGGAGCTATTTACAACATGACAATCATAGACGGTATGTAGACTTTCATGGAGATAGAGAATTCATAGCTATGAGTATCCTGAAAGAGTACACACTGATCTGTATCTGGAGTACAAATAAGAGTCAACTTTAGCACCCACATGAGTAACAGCACCAGATGATGTAGACCAAAAAAACAACCATCAGAGATGGAGAGTCAAGGGGGTCATCTGTCCAAACCTAAAGACTTTCTGCCTCCTTCAAAGCAGGCATTTCAAAACACTGCCAGGAAGCAGGCAATTCACTTAGAGGTTGTCATCTAAGCAACCAGGTACCGTGACAGAAAGAACAGGCTTCCAAAACACATGTAATCTAACCCATACCCTGAATATTCATTGGAAGGACTGATGTTGAAGCTGAAGCTCCAATACTTTGGCCACCTAATGTGAAGAGCCAACTCACTGGAAAAGACCCTGATGCTGGGAAAGACTGAAGGCAAGAGGAGAAGGGGATGACAGAGGATGAGATGGTTGCAAGGCATTACCAACTCAATGGACATGAGTTCAAGCAAGCTCCAGGAGATGGAAGGACAGGGAAGCCTGGTGTGCTGCAGTTCATGGGGTCACAAAGAGTCGGACACAGCTGAGTGACTGAAAAACTCATGCCCTGGTACATGAGGTCAAGTAATACAGCACTGAGTGTATTTGGTGTTATGTGCTTAAGAGACTCAAAGATATTTGCCAAAGAGAACTCAGTCCTCCCCACGCTCTAAGCAAGCAGAGCTGATTCCCAATCATTAAGGTCAAGAGCATCTTCTAGTCTTATGTCCTATATTCTGAGGATGCAGCTGAGCTCCCAGATAAAGGCACTATGCCATCAAACGAGAAATTCAGCTTATGTTTTTGTTTCTTGGCGTGTAAGAATATATGTCTTTCTTGGATCCAACTCACGGAACAGATTAGGTTTCCATGCAAACCAGAAACAATTGATACACCTAATCACTTACAATTTCCACCAGCATGAAACCTTATTTAATATATTCATCCAATTTGTACATCAGTACAAGTGTTCCTTTTTAAATTCCTATAGCGAGTTCATGCCTCCTGTTTCCTAATCACCTCATGCAAAAAAGGGAATTTTACCTTCACCTCTCTTGTTCATTAAAGCAAGTTTCAGGAAGTACTTTGACATTTGATTTTTTAAAAACACATGCTGATTTAACAGAAAGTTTTAGAGATTCATTGCTGCTTATACTTGGGGAGAAACAAGTGAATATCAAATCATAGCTAACTTTATAACCAATGGAAAAAAGAAAACTAAAGGGGAGCATTTTCAGGTTTATTGCAACTCTATATAATCTTGATAGCACTTGATAAGAATGACCTCACTACACTCGCATCAGGACGATGAAGCAGAAAGCAGCCCAGAATTAAAGGCTCTGGGTTTGCATCCATCGCCACTTTAAGAAAACTCATCTCATCTCTCTGAACCTCAGTTACATCATCTCTAAAAGGGAAACGAATGACAAGCTCTGCCTTGCCTACCTCATGGGGATGCCATAGGGTACACATGAGAAAATGTGTATTTCAGTGCTTTGAAAACCACAAAGCCCCGTACACAATGTGAGGTATTCACAGTGTAAGGTATTATCTTAATGTCTTTTCCTATAAAGACATTTTTAAATGACATGAACAAACACTTTTGCCTTTCTGTTTCTATTTTGAATCAGCTAAGGAAACACCCCCAAAATCAGCACCACTAATTCCAGGAAGCTTCACTCTCACACACACACACACACACACACACACACACACACACACAAGCTTTGTAATGATAAGTGCTGTGTAAGACAATAAGCCCAAGAAAGCATCAGCTCCTGAAGAATCTTCCATCTCTGAGCTATCCTCATGAGAACAACATTAATATTAGTGTCTTTTAATGTATTCTTGTTTTTCGAAGGCATATGAAGTATATTAGAGTATATCACCTTTCAGAAAGCAATATGCCAAAATCCCCACCCACCTCCTTTGGGTGCAGAAGAGATGGTCCCAGGAGGAAGTGGCCCCAGCATATCAGTGTCTTCTGGAGAGGAGGGAAGTGGGAGCCAGTGCTGAAGACAGGATCCGGGGACGTGCAGACTGAGGGAAGACAGACCCTGCCTAGGTGACACAGAAAAAATTCCACCCCACAGGCCAGCTTTGATCAGCAAACCCAGTAGCCACATGGTGACACTCCAGGAAGCAGCTTATCAAGGATGTGGCTGTCTTTCACTCCCCACACAGGCTCTATCATCTGAAGTTTACTCTCTCAACTACCATCTACAGACAAGCAAAGATCAGGGACAGAGAAGCCAAAACTTTTCCAAGGTCACAGATGGCTGTGCTAATGCTTTCGATTCCTATGCCCCAGGCTAAACTGGCTCCTGGTCCTTGAGTGATCAGGTCAGGGTCCTAAAACAGCCATAAACCATTCACTTGGTACCTGTCTTTCGCCATTGTAGCAGGACCAAATAATGAGAGCTAACACAAAAGCGCTTGCTGTGCCAGACACCGTGAAATACACTTTACAAACGTTTTTAACTATTAAATATTAAGTTAATTTTTTAACTCGTCTTTTAGCTTATTTCACTCTCACAATGACCCTAGAACATAAATACAGTCTATAAAGATGAGGAAATTGAGGTACCAGAGAGATGAAGTTGTTTCTCTAATATCTCACAGTGGACAGTTTTAAACCCTGGTGGTTGTGGCTTTGATGGCTGTTCCTACTGGCACACACAATGCCTGGCCCTGGGTATTCCCCACACTGGATAAACATCCACCAGGAGCCAGGCACCACTGGAGGCTCTCACATATATTTTCTAATTTATTCTCACAGTGACATTGGGAGAGGGATGCTATCATCCTGAATTGAAAGAAAAACACCAAGACTCTAAGAGGTCATTTAACCAAGGTTTTGACAAACACTAAGAAGCACCTACCTCCCTGGTGGCTCAGACAGTAAAGCGTCTGTCTACAATGTGAGAGGCCTGGGTTCGATCCCTGGGTTGGGAAGATTACCTGAGAAGGAAATGGCAACCCACGCCAGTACTCTTGCCTTGAAAATCCCATGGACGGAGGAGCTTGGTGCAGGCTACTGTCCATGGGGTCGCAAAGAGTCGGGCACGACTGAGAGACTTCACGTCACAAGAAGCACCTAGGATTTGAACCCCTGTCCAATTTCAAATTTCTGCACTTCGTAAATACCCAGGTTCTGCCCCAGCTCTGATAGCAGCAAACTACACAGTCCTGTACTCATCATTAGCACTGTCTATCTAGCTACCTACTCAGTAATTTTTGCCAAGCAGTGCAGCAGAAAGAACACATGTTTAGGAGACAGGAAGACCAGAGAGGTTCCATCACTTACTAGCTGTGTGACTTGGACAAGTGATTCAGACTCTCTGTGCCTCAGTTTCTTCATCTAACCAACAAGAACAATGATAATAGTACCTAACACTGCCTTGAAGATTGTGACAAAAATTAAACAAGATGATGAATGTAAAACATTATGATAGGGACCAATACATAATAAGTGCTTATACAATAAAAATAAAAATTCACTAATAATTGAGTGAGATGAAGATAAAATGGCATAATCCAAGGACAATTTCTACCACGGTTTCAATAATATAATAGCTACTCAAAAATAAAAATGATCTTCATTTTCTGTGAATTTCCTCTATGATAGTCTTGAGTTTCACAGCCTCTCTGATCTAGTCCCTAAACCCCACAGTGGCCAGCACATGCCTTGTACATTAGAGATATTCAGAGTCAATGATCACATGATCTTTCTCTGAACTTACCAAGGAAAGAAAATCTAAGATGCTAAGGTAACTCCTCTGAAAGTTTGGAAGCTTCAGTTGTCCATTTTCACCCCAAATGTTACCTTCAGGGTAAAAATTATTACCCACAGTTGAAGACTAAAACACACTGAAAAGCATCAATTGACTGTTCTTATTTATTTCTGACACATTTCTCAAGAAATAAAGGAGAAAAATGATTTCTCAACCTCCATAGTTTTAAATCTTATGTCTTTCTTTACAAAGATCATCACATTACTTAATAAAATCATGTACTTTGCATGGGTCTTTTGCAGATGTTAATCACAGGGCTTTCCTAGGTCTATCACTAATGGGCAAGAGAGAGGAGGTAGAAAGGGGAAGAGAGAGAGGTACAGAGACAGAGAGAGGTTGGAAACACAAGAAATGGAGGATATTTGATATTAACAGAAAATTCATATGGCAGAACTGCTTCAACCAAGACACCAAAGGAAAAACAGCTATAAGAATGCATCATTAAATTGGGAAGAAAGAAAAAAAAATTGTATGTGTGTACGTGTGTGTGTACATGTGTGTGTATATGGATGTGTGTGCATGCATGCATGAACATTTATGTAAAAGACCTAGGGCCAGACCACAGGGCAGGAAAAACAGTGCCCATCCTGGGGCTTCTGGGCAACGTGTGAAAGGTCCTGATGCTGCCAGGGCCCTGGGGGCTGGAGGACTGGATTTACAGACCAGCCCTGCCATCCAACTTTCCCATCTGGAACAAGTTGCCATTCCTCAATCTCCCACACTCAGAATGGAGCCCTCACCAGACTGGTTTGAGAGCTAAGTAACAAAAGAGATGTGAACATGTTGTGGAAACATCTGTACAAACATCAATGGGCGTTACTACCCATTTATTCCAATGCCAAGGAGAGAGACTTTTCGTCTGAGCCACTGTGCCTCACAAGTGGAATCTATTCCCATCCCAGCCTGCTTTTAGCACAGAAAGAAGGGATGTAGACAGTTTTCCAGAGAGGCAATGCTTTTTAATTTCTCTATTATTTCCAAAACAAAAAAGCAAAAACCTTCCCCCTCTTTTGTTTTTCCAAATAAAAATAAATTATAACCCTAACTTGCTAATAAATGCAGGCTGGAGCTGTCCTTAAGTAAAAGCTTTTGATAACAAATTGCCTGCACTAACTGCTATTTTACTGCTGAATTTTTTATTGTTGCTTAAGCATAGCAATTATGCTAATAAGCCTGGGAGGATGGTACATCGAATATTGAATCTGACAGATAAAATACTCAATAAAATGCTAATCTCACCTGAAAATTGGAATCAGACAGACTTATTAGTATTTATGGATATGGCATCTTAAACATGTTTTGTTTTTTTTTTTCTTTTTCAGATAAGTATATATGAAATCAATGTTGTCTCCTAATACAGCCTGCCACTGCTAGGCCTCTGTGTGCTTTAAATTTGAGAAGATGGTTCCTCACTGCTTCAGCCTTCCTTCCCGATGGAGAAACAAGAGCTTATTGGTCATCTCTGCCACAGAAAGAATAGGGCAATAAATTGTGTTTCTTCCTGTACCTCCCTTTCTCTCCCCCCGCCCATCTAATCCCCTCAAAAAGGAAAGGTAAGAACTGTCTTTCTGAGCAGAAAGAGAAGGCAGATTTGACAGTAACAAGAACCATTTGTCAAACCATCTGGCTTCTCTCTTCACCTGACAGGAGGGAAGAGTGATGTGTCAGAAAGAACACGGAATTGAGGATTCAAAGAGCTGGCTTTCTTGTCTTGGGTTTTGCCATTTCCTCCATGGGAGGCCCTAACAGAAATCAGTTTCCTACATAGGGACCTTCTGGGTCCAAAGTTCAAGTCCTTATGAGAAGTGAGTCTCCATGGGGGACATAAAAAATGGGGGGCCAAAGCCCCAGTGTATATGAAGAGTGAAATATTATAAGCCAAGGTGGACACATCAAGGGAATGTGAGATTCTTGAACTTGTTACATTTACATGGTACTTCCATATTATGTATCCTCGGGATATGTTTAAACTGGTTCAGGCTTAAATTCAGAGATCTCAGACACCAAATACAAACAGTAAACAAGATTGGATGGTCTACCAACTGTTTTCAGGAATTTTACTGGTTCTCTTCTTTAGGATCAATACATTAACTCTGGAAAGGAACAAAGAAGAGAAGTCAGCTTCCTATTTCAAGCAACATAAACTAATGCTGAATATCGCAATATTATCTATGAAAAAAAATCCTTTTCTCCTTTATTTCCATAAGAACCACATAAGGCAGGAAAGAGAAAATTCTCTTCTCCAGAGGCTGCCATAGGTAAGAAAATTAAGAATCAGAGAGGATTTCCTCACCCAGCCAGAGTACATGGGTTCTGGGGTCAGGACAAATAGTTTTGCCTTCTGACTAATTCCAGCCTGCCACTAAGCACACACAGGTCTTCTGGATCTTGGGCCCACTGACTCACCCCAAACCCAAATACCCAAGCTATGAGTCACTGCTGGACAGGAGAGGCAGTGATCAGGAACCTCAACACCCACAGTAGCCATGCCAGCGCCTTCACCCAGCGCCTTCACCCACCACCTTCAAGGTCTCCGAAAGCTGACAGCCCTTCCAGAAGTCCCTACCTCCCCTTGTTAGTCCACAGGCATGGACAAATCTGACTTTCATGGCATGCAGGAATGTGGCAGGTTGTGACAAAACTGGGCACAGTTCCCAGGACTCAAAGACTCACTCTGGGGCCTTGCAGAATTACTGTCCTCTATAATCCCCCATTTCTTCCTTTGGGCCCTTTCACCTCTCCAAGACCAAAGAGGTCCCTTGACCATTAGCAGAAAGGAGAAGGGAGAGAAAATGGGCTCCAAAGACTCAGGGTTGAATACAACTTAGAATCCTCACACCCCTTTCTTCAGCAAATCTTCATAATGCACACAAAGCTGTGGTGATTATTATTATCCCCGTTTTGCAGATGAAGAAATGAAGGACTAAAAGTTCATAGATTCCTCACAGATAACACAAAAGCTCAGAGATCCTGGCCCAGAGCTGAGGAAATGCCAGTACAGGTAGATGGTCAGCCCAAGGCAAAGTAGCGCCACATAATCAGTAGTCTACAATCGTTAATCACAATGTTCCAAGACACACCAACTCCAAATAAGAGAAAATGCTGGCATCACTTTAATATTAGTGATCCACACCACCCAAGGGAGCTGACCAACTCATCATTTTCCCTTCTGCTTCACACAGGTAGAAATAAAATCCAAGTCCAGACACCCTTTTATCTTTATTGTACCAGGACCAACACTGCAACTTTCAAAGCAACATCACAACAAATTCATCATGTAGGGATCACTATCTTCCAATTTACAGGAGGAAAAAGCCAGGCACTAAGAAGTATATTCACTTGCCAAATTCTCAGAGGTCTCTGAAAACAGGACCAGCACTCAGATTCATGTCCCCTGTTCTTTCCACTTGATTAAGCCACCTCTGAATGGCCAGGGCTGCCACCTCTTTAGTAAACAACCTCGGCAGAAAGTCAGTTCTGAACTGAGACATCTCCCAACAGAGTAACGATTCGAGTCATACTTCGAGGAATAATTTCTGGGAAAGCAGAGGAGGTGATGCTATCAAACAGTGAAACTCAAAACTCCTACTCACTACCTACCGGGGAGGGAGCAGGAAACGGGGCCGAGGCCCCTTCCCTCCGTCCTCCCCCTGCCCATTTCTGTCACTTACAGTCATTACTAAACTTTGCACTTTAAGCAAATGAAAGATATTTCCTAGCGGCATAGCCTTGGGTAAGTCCCCAATCTCTTTTGTCCTATTACTGATACACAGTCAAGCACATACGCATACACACAGGTGCACATATACACACCTAAGGCCACCTCTTCCTTCCCTTAGTGGGATGGTGACAACAGAAAGCCCCTGTTTATTTACCCTGCGCAGCCCTGCAGGAACACCCTAATTGTTCATGCAATGTCCCCAGCCTCTGCACCCAACACTCTGACCAGAACCCTCCACTACCTCCTTCCTTGGGCCTCTTAATTTCCAGCCTCCTTCTGCTAAGCCCCACTTCCCAATCCTCACCTGCCACTCTCCTCTGTTAGGTCTGGTCACTTCTACCCTGCACAAGCACTAACTTCTCTCCCCATCACCAACTGCAACGTTTCCCTCACACCCAAAATCCATCTTCCTCTAAATGAAACACTGCCAGCCCTTCAACAAATGAAAGCTCTTCAAACACCCTCCACCAGAATAGCTGCATTTCTCTACATGCTCTTGATTTTGTATCCTACTAAAATCAGCACCTCTATAACTAAGCCTATTCTGTAAGTCTGGTGTCTAGAGAAAAAGGGTTTGCGCCCAGAATACAGGAAGTATGGCACTACAAGGACCTTCAGTCAAACCCCCAAGGCACACTGCCCCAAACTGCAGAAGCTGCAGCAGTGGGGAGTCAGTCCCGGGGTCAGACACTAAGAAACGCCACCATGCTAGGTCTTATACAAATGTTCTCTAATCTTTACAACTTAGCATGCAAGGTATATGCAGTCCCCAATAAAACCCCATTTAAACCAGGACTCAGAGAGGTTTAGTATTAATAACTCAGCCCCACTAGAGTTATGTGTGTGTGTGTGTGTGTGTGTGTGCGCACATGCACGCGCACGCATGCTCAGTCATGTCCGACTCTTTGTGACCACATCAACTTTGTAGCCCACCAGGTTCCTCAGTCCATGGGATTTTCCAGACAAGAATACTGGAGTGGGTTGCCATTTCCTTGTCCAGGGGATCTTTCTGACCCAGGGATTGAACTTGCATCTCCTGTGTCTTCTGCATTGTAGGTGAATTCTTTACCAACTGCAGCACATACCATCCTAATTCACCAGGCTACTGAAGCTCAGGTTTATAACCAAGTCTGTACAATTTCACTGAGATTCTCTGTTATTGAGTAGGGTCTAGTGCTCTGCCAGATGCTTTGTGAAAATAATCTTGGGTAACGTACAAAACAACCCTGCCCAGTAATTCTTAGTGTCCCATTTTACAGATCTGAAAACTAAAGCCAAATGCCAAACTATGTGTCTAGCACATTTAGGACTAGAATCAGGGGTCTCAGACTTACTCTTTTTCTCTTTCTTCTGCATCACACATCTTCTTTATACCTAAAGTCTCTGTCTGTGGTGTGTTAAACATGATGGGTTTTTCTATGCATGAGTCACTAGAAGCAACCTTCAGCAGTCCATGCAGAATCTGCACTGCAAGTCAGGAAAAGGTGCTTCACAAGCAGCCATCTAGTTCAGATCCCAACAGTGATGGAGGAAGGTGGATTTCTGGAGCATGCCATGTGAGCACAGGCTGACCCTGGACTGTTCCCAAGGGTCAAAGTCACTCAGCTTCACAAATGCACACGGCTTGTCCACCATCCTTGTAGCAGGGGCAACTGCAGTATATTGTTCAAGAAGTTTCATAATCAAACTCAGAAATCCAGAGGTCATCATGTACACCTCCTCTTCAAAAGGAAATCTTTCCAATAGAAGGGAGGTTGATAGCCCCAAGAACTTGAAGACTAGAAGAACAGATAGTGCATTTTGACCTAATCTCACTGGAATGTCACCAGCATCTTAGGCAGATATCACCTTTTCCTCTGCCTCTGGTAAAGCAGGATTAAGAAGGAGCCAGGGAAAAGTTGACAGCTGCTCTTAAAGGCTATAGGCCCCTAAATCAGTTCCCAGGAGACCTTCTAGTTCCTTCGGTTAACTGTAGATAACCTTCCAATCCCTCAGGCCTCCTTAGTAAGTCAATTTAACACGTGTTTACAGAGTACATAAACATGCCAGCTACTGAGTTATGCTTCAAAGACTCAGAGATACGATACCTGCCTTCTGCACATCAGAGCTCAGAAACACATATCACCCATTAAAATACAAGATGGTTTGAGAAAGAGTTTCTGAAAATACAAACCATGGGATGATAGACATAGGAGGAAAGAGACCGATTCTTAATGGAAAAGCTGATGTTTCTGAGAAGGTGAAATTTGAGCTGGGTATGGAAGGATGTTGGCTTCCCTAGTGGTTCATATGGTAAAGAATCTGCCTGTAACGCAGGAGTCACAAGAGACACAGGTTCTATCCCTGGGTCGGTAAGATTCCCTGAAGGAGGGCATGATTCTGTCCTGTAGATGGGATTCTGTCCTGTAGAATCCCATGGACAGAGGAGCTTGGTGCGCCTCAGTCCACAGGCTCTCAGACACAACTAAAGCAACTTAATACACAAGCATGCATGCTTGAATCACTGAATTTAAACCCTTTGCTGTACACCTGCAATACTGTAAGTCAATTATACTTCAATTAGAAAATATATAAATCAAACATGGCACTGCAGCTTCAAGTGACTGTTTCAATTATGAAAGTCTTGGCACTATTTTTAAAATACAAGAAATGTAAACTTCATGTGAATAATTTTTGAGTTTCTTCTTGGGAGAAAAAAAGGATGAGGGAGTAGGAAGGGGTTTGGTAAGTTGTAGAAAGCATCTCAAACTCACCCACTCCCTGCATTCTCACTCTTAAAATACATTTCAAGCTCCTCGAGTCCCTTGGACTGCAAGGAGATCCAACCAGTCCATCCTAAAGGAGATCAGTCCTGGGTGTTCATTGGTAGGACTGATGTTGAAGCTGAAACTCCAATACTTTGGCCACCTGATGTGAAGAGCTGACTCACTGGAAAAGACCCTGATGCTAGGAAAGATTGAGGGCAGGAGGAGAAGGGGACGACAGAGGAGGAGATGATTAGATGGCATCACCGACTCAGTGGACATGGGTTTGGGTGGACTCCAGGAGTTGGTGATGGACGGGGAGGCCTGGCATGGTGTGGTTCATGGGGTCGCAAAGAGTCAGACACAACTGAGTGACTAAACTGAACTGGACTGAACTACCCATGTTACTGCTGCTGCTGCTGCTGCTAAGTCGCTTCAGTCGTGTCCGACTCTGTGCAACTCCATAGACGGCAGCCCACCAGGCTCCCCCGTTCCTGGGATTCTCCAGGCAAGAACATTGGAGTGGGTTGCCATTTCCTTCTCCAATGCATGAAAGTGAAAAGTGAAAGTGAAGTCGCTCAGTCATGTCTGACTCTTTGCGACCCCATGGACTGCAGCCTACCAGGCTCCTCCATCCATGGGATTTTCCAGGCAAGAGTACTGGAGTGGGGTGCCATCACCTTCTCTGACCCATGTTACTAAAAAGTGTGTATTCATTCATTGACCCATATATTAATCCACTGCCTATTTCACAATCCACTCTACATGTCTCCATAATCCACCCTACATGTGTCCATAATCCACCCTACATGTCTCCATATTTTTATCCACAAATATGTAAGATTTTTAAATGTTTTATTAAATACAAATGTCTCCCTGCTAAGAGTAATGAGAGCAACATTTACTGAGTGTGCAAGGTGTTCTTTTAGGACCTTCACATGCATTATTTCAGAGTCTTTCTCTGTTCTATCATCATACGTGTACATGCATGCTCAGTCATGTCTGACTCTTTGCAACCCCATGATCTGTAGCCCACCAGGCTCCTCTGTCTATGGGATTTTCCAGGTAAGAATACCAGAGTGGGTTGCCATTTCCTACTCCAGGGGATCCTCCCAACCCAAGGATGGAACCCACATCTCCTGCGTCTCCTGCCTTCGCAGGCAGATTCTTTACCACTGAACATGGGAAGCCTCATATTCTATCATTATCCCCCAGTTTATAGAAGAGGGAGCTGAATTACAGAAAGTAAGCAACTTGCCTAAGGTCGTGTGGCTACTAAGCAGAAGACTGTGATTTAAACCCAATGAACCTGACTCCAAAGCCTGCCGGGCTACTACTACTGTGTGTATGACATCACTCAAATCCATCACTTGATTAACTCAAAAAGGTAAACGGCGAGGGGACCCTGTTCTGGCTCCTGGTGCACATGACTTCCTTTCAAGGGCTCTAAATCATCTGTTTAAAAAAAAAAAACAGTCTAGAATTACACCAGGAATCAGGATAAAGTTAGCAGATCCTAGACTCTGGATACTGGTTTGTCAGTTTTGTTTATTTTGTTTGTTTGTTTGTTTTTTGATAAATGACTTCTATTTCCTCATCTCTCACTTCTGGCATGTCTGCTGATTTCCAGATTCCTCAGAATTACTGGCAGTTCTTCCACGGTCACCTCAGCCATTCTCCATATCCTGAGACGTAGCACGCATGGTCAACTCTGAAATCATTTGGTAGAGCAGACTGCTCTCCTGCAACATCCTTGTCCGCCGTGGACATCAATTTCTTCTTAATGACATCGATTCTACACTTCCAAGCTTGCAGATCATCCCCCTTCCCTTGACAGAGATGACTGACAGAGGCAAAAACAGTCATGCAGCTTAGTTTTCTCTCTGTCATCGGGGCCATTACATCACCCTCCCCAGGTTACAGAATGCCAGGTGTCCCCACTAAAGGACCCCCTCCCCTGGAGCCCATGCTAATCCCATCCCTGCCCAGAAAGGAACTGAAAATGAAAGGCTGTGATTGGCTGCCAATTACATCATTGCTCTACAGGCCTGACTGAACTCTTAATTAATTGAATGCCACTTTACTTCCGTACCTGACTCCATGGACAAATAAATAACCACAAAGAGAACAACATAGGGTGAAGGCAGTAATAAGCCATAGCCTCTGGCTCAGGTTAGAAAAAGGAACCATTTGCTGGGGTCACCTGTCATTAAGAAAGATTTGGTCACCAGGTGAGGACACACAGTTTTCTATATTAAATTAGAGAAGTGATTCAAAGGGGACTGGTTTCAGCTGACAAGAGCAAAGAGAAAATCAATTTCAGGTTGCCAGGACAACTAGACTTTCCCTGCAAGAATAAATTTGAAAAAGCTCTAAAATCTGACAACTAAATGTTTCCTCACATTACATCATATCCCTAAAACGTGTGTTGAACCAGTGAGATAATCAAGCCTGCTAATTACTTTCTACAACATCCATAAGATACAGGGTTGATGGTCTTGGCTCCAGTCTGGCTTTCTTCTAGCAGTCCCACTCAGTACCTCAGCTTTATTGTGAATGAGGACTGTGTGCTTCTCCAAATAAATCTGAAGGTTTAACACTGTCAGGTTGTCTTTGGATCCTAAAAAAGGGCAGGTGAGCACCTTCTGAGTACACATCCCCTAACAACTGACAACCTGACCTTCAAGGACCTGCCTCAACTTGGGGCACTTGTATTATTGTGCTTAGCATTTCTGTATTAGTTTACATTTGCAGAGTGCCTTCCAGTGACTGAGATTGACACCCACGTTCCCTGTCGTATAATTCACCAACTACCCCTTCCAAAGAAGGGGTTCAAAGTCATAGAATCATACTTAACACAGTGGTGGATCTAAAGGGGCTTGGGAGACAAATGCTATTTTACCAGAGACTGCATCCAAGACACATATAGGCAAAGTGACAGCTCAAGGTCAACACAGATGGTCAACAGCCGAGTCAGGACTGGAATCCAGGTCGTTTGATAATGGCTTCTATGCAATTTCTTTAAATAGCTGCCATCATTCCACCTCTGCCTGAGAGACGCTGGGAGCTGAAGTTAAGTCCACTTGATCTCCTATTAATCCTCATGAGGCAATGACCCCAAATGGCCTTATCCCAGGAGTTCAAAGTCCTGACCCCAGATCCAATAATATCTGATGAGATGAGCCTTCTCTATGCATTTATGTTCTCAGAAGGCTGAATATCAACTTACCTCCAGGGGCTATTAAAAACAAGAACAGCTAATAAATCACTGGAAAGCACTTTGCAAATGTAAAGTAATACAGAAATGCTAAGCACCAATAATACAAGTGCCCCGAACTGAGGCAGGTCCCTGAAGAGCACAATGATTGTGCTCACTACCATCCACCAGAGGATGCAGAAGCCATGCCTCTCTCCAAACTTCATTCTCTTTCCTTAGAAAGAAAGAAAGTGAATGTGTTAGTTGCTCAGTCATGTCCGACTCTTTGCGACCTCGTAGACTATAGCCCACCAGGATCATCTGTTCATGGAATTCTCCAGGCAAGAATACTGGAATGGGTAGTCATTCTCTTCTCCAGGGCATTTTCCCAACCCAGGGATAGAACCCAGGTCCACTGCACTGAAGGCAGATTCTTTACCATCTGAGACTGCTCCCTAATTCTCAAATATGCCTCTGGATGTTATTGTCTTATGATAGATACACGAGAAAGCACTTACTATCAATTCATATGGTCAGAGAGTTTTGCTAAGTTTGGAGAAACACCTAGGGGAGGTCAGAATCAAACAGATGGGAAAGTAAATGTCAAGCTGTCCCTCACTGTTGATAAACCAAGTAAACTATGAAAAACAATGAGCCCATTTGAAGGTGCTTGTCAGGGGGTTCAGCCTTAAGAGCCAATTTAGAATCTGGTGGGAGGTCAGAAGAATAAAGCACACCCTCAAGGGCTCTGGCTGCAGGTGCCAATGGGAGAAAGAAGTGAGGACAGGACACTCCTTCCATTCAATACCCGGCCCTTGACTCTCATTAGCAAGGTGAGCAGAAAAGAGTAGGAGAGGGAACCAGGGGTGAGGAGAGTAACTCAGACATCAAAAGCTGGTGTCTGAGAGACATGACTTCCAACTCTGACCCTGCCATCATGTGCTTTGTGATGCTGGGCAAGTTACTTAAACCTCTCTAAGCCTCAGTTTCCTCATCTATTCAACATATATAATACTACTACCCACTGCACAGGCTGGCTCTGAGGACTGTTCAGCCACTCAGCTGTGTCCGATTCTTGGCAACCCTACAGACTGTAGCCCGCCAGGTTCCTCTGTCCGTGGGATTTTCCCAGCAAGAATACTGGAGTGGGCTGCTATTTCCTCCTCCAGGGGCTGTGAGGATTGAATGAAAGGAAATATGGGGGAAATTTACCCAGTGCCCGACATTTAGCACACATGCAATGAATGTGAGTTGTCACGTTAACCAGAGAGGCTGGAGGCTGGAAGCTAGCAAGGAAAAAAAGGCAAAAAATAAAACAAAGTTAGAGGTAAAGATCACGGGAACAGAGAAAAGAAGCTCAATCTTACCAGTTCTACTTTGTATCCACTAGGGAGTTATCAGGGTCACATTCCTGAGTTTTAAATTTAGGGGTGAATGACAATAATCTAGAAATGGTCAAGCGTCTGAAAACCTTGGACTTGAGTGGAAATCCAGGAACACTTGAAAATTCAAAAAAAAGAAAAAGAAAGAAAGAAAATTCAACCACCTGGTCAATATAGAGGTCCGTTCTTGGCATTTGAGCCATTAAAATCCAGGACCGAGTAGTAAATGTGGCTCCAAGATTCTCATCCCAAAACAAGAAACAAATTTTAGTATTTGTAAAATGCTTCCCCCCCCCAACCCCCAGTGCATTTAACATACTTTATAGCACATATGGACACCATTCATACTGCCAAGAGAAGTAAGAAATGGGCACGAGAACCATGAAATTGGGACTTCCCTGGCGGACCAGCAGTTAAGACTGTTCTTCTGCTGCAGGGTGTGTACATTCAATCCCTGACCAAGAACTAAGATCCCACATGCTGCAGTCAAAACAAGAAACAAGAACCATGAAATTAAAGAGTAGTCCCATTTATGGCAACCCACTCCAGTATCCTTGCCTGGAAAATCTCATGGACAGAGGAACCTGGTGGATTGCAGTCCATGGGGTCGCAAAGAGTCGGGCACGACTGAGCGACTAACACACCCATTAAATCAAGCCCAGGTAAAGAGACATGAGACTTTGAAGAAGCGAAAGAAACTAAATTTACTGAGCTCCTATTCTGTCAAAGATGCATAAGAATTAAGAGAGGAGAGGAGCAAGGAAGCTTTTCTGGAAGAAGTCCCTTTGAGCTGATCATCTGCTGGGGCACCTAGAATTTGGGGCCACGTCCTTTTCTTCAGCAAGATTGTGACAATGCAGTGCCGCTGGATGGGGAACCAAAAGCCCCAGAACCACTAGTCTTCCTTCCCTCCAGGTTCCAATCTGCAACATGAGCAACTACCCACCACTCCACTAGGAGAGAAGCAGAAGCACAGGGAAGCTAGGGAGGGAGCTCGAAGTTGGAATCAAGCCAGTGATCAAGGCTCAGTGCACCCCCAGGTACAAAGCAAAGCAGACATAAAAAGGAGATGAAAAAAGGGATGAGAAGAAAATAAGGGCTTCCTGGTAAAACAGAGTGAGAGAATAAAGGGTCAGGTTATGAAGAGAGGAAAAAGAAATGAGACACAAGAGAAAGAGTAGGAGGAAAGGACAAAAGCAAAGAGCTGGTGTGTTGTTTGTTTGCAGTGTTTATTTCTTTAAGCATACTTCTGCCACGACATTTTTTTAAAAATCATACTTCGGTTAAATCCTTCAGATGTTAGCTTGAGAGAACTTTGTTTTATTCTCTGACCAGCATCGAGAAGAGTTCCTGGAATATAGTAGGTGCTGAATAAATATTTACTGATTGAATGAATAATGCTCAGCTACAGTGGGTCACTGTTGCTGAGAAGAAAGAGGCTTTGAAAGTCACCAAGAAAAATAGCAAGATTCTGTTTAAACTTCAGTTCACTTGCTTTCATAGGTGGGAGGACACAGGTGAAAACAGAGTTACTGCAGGGCTCCCAGGGCACAGTCTCCGTGTGATCACCAAATTTCAATCAGACTGACCCACACCTGAGGACAGAGGAAAGGCAGGCCATTCCCTGGATGAAACTCCTCTGAATTGGATGGTTCAAAGCCAGGATGAGCCCTGGCCATTTCACTGTCTCCTCTGGAGAAAGGTGCCATTTCCCACTGCTTGAGAATATCAATGCTCTAAAAGTAAAATAGAGGTGACTAGACTTCCCTTGTAGCTTAGTCGGTAAACAACCTGCCTGCAATGCGGGAGACCAGGGTTCGATCCCTGAGTCAAGAAGATTCCCTAGAGAAGGAAATGGCAATCCACTCCAGTATTCTTGCCTGGAGAATCCCATGGACAGAGGAGTCTGGCAGGCTACAGTCCATGGGTTTGCAAGAGTTGGACACGACTTAGCGACTAAACCACCACCACCACAGACTCCATAAATGAAATTAATTGAGAAAAAGGACAGGATCTAGAAAGGACTAGATTTAAGCACTGAATTGAAGCCTGCCTAGAAGACTTGCCTGTCAATTTTCATGGTGTTCCTTCAATCATTCTCTTAATAATAACTGGAAGACTAACTTCCCAACTAGTTCAGAAAGTAGCTTTGCCCATAACGAGGAATATAACAGTGACTTGAAGATGGAAACACTAATTACAAAATGATGAAAAGAGTTAATAGCAACCAGTTCATTCTTCCACCATAAGCTGTATCAGAAGTCTCCATAGCCTGCAAGGTCCGCACTTCTTTCTATGGCTGTGCCAAATCTCAAGAGCCTGTTATTATTTATTACACATGAAGCACTTTCCATCTGCAGAGTGCTTTGGAGTCATGTTTTATTAGTTGCTCAGCATTCTTAAATCTAAACACAGCTAAAGTCCTACTGGAACAGGGGCAAGCCCCATAATTTACTTACTCATCACACTTAATGGGTCCACACAATCCCTCCCAATGGCTGGACAAGTAGAGAAAGGGGCAAAGAAAACACTAAAACTGAGAAATCGAATCAATCCAGTTCTTTCTTCAAGGCCCCCTGGCAGGGGGCTAAAGTGCTGGGAGTTACAGCAGGAAAAGGTACAGAAATATATATATGACACAGCTCTTGGCCTCAAGGAACTTATGGCCTAGAGCTATCTGAGAGAATCTTTATGTTTCCTTGCAACTTGAAGAGTCTGGGTTTCTACAAAAATATAAACAGGTTTCAAATACCATGTGCAGAACATGTTCTGACATGATCCAAAATCTAAGTAATTAAACAAATACAATTCCATCCCCCAAAATCAAATTAAAAAGAAAGAATATTTCTTTAAAAGGAAAGAAATACGAAAAATTGAATTATTTCTTCAATTTTCACCTTCCAGACTCAAGATAAGCAGCCCTAAATCATATAAGAGGAAATTGTTGAAGAAACGGTGGTCAATAATCTCTTTCAAGAGCAGACAGTCAACTCAAGGAACTTACTCTAAAAAGAAAACATAAATTTAAGAGAAGGATTCCACTCTCATAAAGCCACTTAATAGATGCATAAATTAATACTGATGGAAGTTATAAGTAGTTTGGGTATTTCTCTAAACAGTAAAGATGAAAAGACCCTGATGCTGGGAAAGACTGAAGGCAGGAGGAGAAAGGGACAACAGAGGATAAGATGGTTGGATGGCATCACCGACTCAATGGACATGAGTTTGGGGACTCATGGGAGTTGGTAATGGACAGGGAGGCCAGGCGTGCTGCAGTTCATGGGGTCTCTGAGCAACTGAACTGAACTGAAAGATCAAAGTGTTTGGAGGAACTACCTTCTACTTCTATAAGAGACATGAAATAGTCAAGTACAGATGAACATATCACCTGCTAAGAATAACAGAAGATGGATGGATGGATGAGAGGGAAGATAGGCTATTCTCCACACGATTTAAAGTTTAAAGCAAGTGGTTTATGATTCACTTCTAAGGACTAGCATCTAGTAGCAAGCCTGGCACATATTAAATGTTCGATAATTTTTAGTTCTTTGCTGTCTTAAGTAAGTGAAAATATACAAGCAAGAATGAATAGTCCCAAACAAGAAATCCTCAGTTGTGTTCGCTGTCAAGGTGTCCTAGTTGATAATTCGGTTATGAAAGTGAACTGACTGTCCCATCACCCTGCTCATTACCAAGACTGATTCACCAAACATTATGGTTCATGCAATTCACAACTAATTAAAAGGCATCCTCTACCATCCTTTGATGGGGCTGCCCTGATGGCTCAGTGGTAAAGAATTGGCCTACAATGCAGGAGATGTGGGTTTGACCTCTGGGTCAGGAAGATCCCCTAGAGTAGGAAATGGCAACCCACTCTAGTATTCTTACCTGGGGAATCCATGGATAGAAGAGCCAGGCTATACACAGTCCATGAGGGTCACAAAGAGTTGGACACAACTTAGCAACTTGAGCACGGCACCATCCATTGATGAGGGAGGTAGGTGTGTACGTGTGTGTGTGTGTTTATCAGTTTACTGACTAGGCTGAAGCTTCATAAGTCAATATGTTTGAAGCTTCATAAGAAAGTCTAAAGCTTCGTAAGACCACTAGACAAATCTTTGCTATACCATCTCTTTACCACGTGATACTTCAAGATTTGAGTATCAGTTTGCTCTTAAGCAAAGATATATTCTTTAGCCTGCCATTTCACCTGTGAGGATCTGATGAATACATAGGTATGGTAAGGGATTAGTCCTCTAGAAAGCCCTATAGAAACCTATGTCACATATCATACTCCCCAAAAAATTAGTCATGGCAAATAAGTTATTACTGTTTATATGACTGCTCTTCCCTGCGGTTTTCTTATAATAGCACCAAGCATTTGAAGCCATTATTATGGATGATTCCAACTAAAGCAGAAGATACACTGTGCTCAGTCTCCTTAGATAGTCCCTGAATGATTGGTAGAGTCTTTCACGGAGCCCCGGGAGCCTGATTCATTCTTCTCCTTTCTACTCCAGCCCCAGTTAGGCTTGCTATCCTGCCGTCATGATATCCTTTTATACACACACCTACCTCAATGGCACCAAAGGGCTCAGAGCAAGCTCAAAGTCAAGATGAAGGCCACGCATGTAAGGAAAGGCTGCTGAAGCCCTCATTTCCCAACCTAAAACCATCAGGTTCTAGCAACCAGATTGTGAAGGGAGGTGAATGTCTTACTAACAAAATTTGGTCAACATATTGACTAGCATAATGAGTGGGAGCTCACAGAGGGGTCACCTTATCTTTGTTCTTTTAAGACATTAAGGAGGTCTGGTCAGGACTCTGTGCAAGTTGATGAGCTCAGTATGACTGGGGATATGAAGTAGGAGGACCGAAGAGACAATTTGGAAATATACTCAATCCATGCTTTCAGAAGGCCCACTAGCATTTCATGATCCAGATGGAGAAATGAAAGCTTGGAGACCTGAAGCAAGCAAGCAAGCAAGAGAGAGAGAGAAGGACGGAGGAAGAAAGGAAAGAAGAAAAGAAAGGAGGGAAGACAAGAAGGAAGAAATCATGCCTGGTCTCATAAAGTAGAAATGACTGGTCCTTTCTAGACCAGAATTTTGTATTTTTATTTCTTCTTAACCTTCTTAACCATCTGTGACAGGCAATTGACTCATCCAGTTACTAACTGGAAAGTCAACACCTCAATTTCACATCCCTAGTTCCATTTCCTATGGTGTGAGGAAGTTCCCAGAACGGTCTCCTACCAGTCCCACTGCTCTCACAGAGAAGACAGAATCTATAAAAGAAGCAGACAACTAATAAGGCCATTACAAGGCTGCACTGGCCACGTGCACACCTGTTCCTACAGCTTTGCATTGGACACCCGAATTTCTTCTCCAACAACAAGGACAAGCAGAGGGGGAAGACCATAAGGTGCACTAAATGCAATCCCAATGGCACCCCACTCCAGTACTCTTGCCTGGAAAATCCCATGGATGGAGGAGCCTGGTAGGCTGCAGTCCATGGGGTCGCTAAGAGTCGGGCACAACTGAGTGACTTTACTTTCACTTTTCACTTTCATGCATTGGAGAAGGAAATGGCAACCCACTCCAGTATTCTTGCCTGGAGAATCCCAGGGACAGAGGAGCCTAGTGGGCTGCCGTCTATGGGGTCGCACAGAGTCAGACATGACTGAAGTGACTTAGCAGCAGTAGCAGCAGCCACCCTCAGCAGGAAGCCGTCTGCCAAGTGAAGGCCAACCATGTGTCCAAGTTATATTTAAGGAAATCACAAAGAAAAATTCAAGACCAGGGTTTTTATTTAGTCTTTTTAAGTTCAAACCACAGAAAGTATTTGGAAGAATTAGAAACTTCTTTCTGTGGGGAATTCCACAGGAACTGGAAAATCTCAGGCAAAATTAGAACCAAAGACAACAGAAATAGTAGAGATCTCAGAGATCATCAAATTCAGCTCCACCACTCTGACACTGAGCAAAACAAGCCAAAGAGTTTCACAGCTGGATGGCGGTCGGATTGGGCTGAGGACCCACATCTGCTGACTCCAAGAATAATTTCTTAGTCCTCATTCCTTGCTAGCATTGACTTCAACACTAATTCCAAATTAAACCTACATGTGACCAAAAAGAAAAGGGAAAATAAACTATTCCCTGTGGCAGATGCTTGGAACATTAGCTTCTTTCTGAAAATGTTACAGTTCATGTTCTGCAGAAGATGGAAACCAACGAGGGTCCTGTTTTGTTAGCTGTGAACGCACACTTCACAGGAATGCATTTTATGTCTGGTATTCTCCGCCGCTCCCTTGCCCTGTTTCTCTTTTGGCCATATATGGAACTCAGCTCCAATGTCTGGGTCGCAGAACTCAGGCCTCGGGTATGAAAGCAATCTGGTTTCTGTGCTGTTTGTCTTTACTGAAAATCTGATGAATCCATCTAGGAAACATTTACTAAAATGCAAAAGGCAGGGAGAATTGATTCACACTCTGAACTTGGCACACAGAAACAGATTTTTCTTTTGCTCACCCAAAGGTATGCTAACCAGATTCTGTGGAGAAAGTGACAAATTTAACAAATATAAAAGTTTCTTGCTCAAGAGCTGTGTGCATGTGTCTATATGTGTGCAATTCATTGTGTGTCGGGGAGGAGAGGGTAGTTGTCCTAACACAGAGGTAGAAAGAAAAAATTGATGCAAAAAGCAAGACAGCACCATCAGACCAATAACAATGCATACTAGGGATTCATCTTTCCTGATATGACTTAGTTATCTCTTTATGTGGTATCTGACTCTCAAACTTTTGCAAATAGCATTTCAGAAACAGAAAATCTCTTTGAAAATGGGCATTACTTGCAATTATTATTTCAATTTAAAATGAGCATTTAGTAAGCATCTATAATTTCCAACAATATTCTTAAAAAGACTTGTGTGTGTGCTGTGCTCAGTCACTTAGTTGTGTCCAACTCTTTGTGACTTCATGGACTGTAGCCCACCAGGCTCTTCTGTCTGTGGGACTTCCCAGGCAAGAATACTGCAGTGGGTTTTCATTTCCACCTTCAGGGGATCTTCCTGACCCAGGGATTGAACCCGTGTCTCCTATGTTTCCTGCATCACAGGCAGATTTTTTACCTGCTGAACCACTTGGGAAGCCATGGACTTATACAAAGAGAATTAAATAAGCATATTCCCCAGATACATCAACTTAGAAGGACAGAAATATGGGAGCAGGAAAGAAGAGCCATTTCGAATGAGGGGGAAACCCAAGGGCCCAGGAATAGAAATGACTCGCCCAATGGTGCATAGATCAGTAATTTCCATGTGGAGCACATAAAATCTAAAATGAAAGTAGAAGAGACTACATAAAGATTAGTTATGAGCTCCTAGAGCAGAGAGAGAGAATGGCTACCTGTTAACCCTTAACAGTATTCAGCACTCACTGCAGCGTGTGGTCACCCACAAACTAGCTTTGTCATTTTCCAGAGAGTACTTTTTGTCTCCTGGTGAGGACAAGGATGGGTAGAGATCACATCCTCTATTTGAAAGGCCTCTGGAGACAGGCAGTCCTGGTTATAAGATGAGGTCCATTGATTCTGTGAAGAAGAGCCTTCAGCAAGTTACTTGTCCTCTCAACATCTCCAGTGATTCATCTACAAACTGGACATGATCATTTCGACCTTATAAAGCAGCTAAAGAGTTTAAATGAGCTTTTTACAAAGTGTCTGCCTAGCAGCATTTGACACATAAATAAGCATTTCATAAACAGTAGCTGTTAACAGGATATTCATTCATAATTCTGGCTACCAGAAAAAGGAATAATTTGCTGCAATGGTATGAGTCAGGGAGCCTAAGGTTAATATCGCCGAAATTCTTCTCAACCTAACCTGAACCGTGAGCGTAACTCTCATTCTACATGTGTTACCTCGTTGAGCCTCCTTCTTGTCTATGTTATGGTGCGGCTCAAGTGAGATCTTTGCTGGAAAAAAGCTCTTTAGAATTTGTCTTGCATAATCAACTTCCTAACATTCCTATGCAGTTGGGAGTATATAGGAAATTTTTATTTAATTTCTAAAAGTAAGAAAATGTTGTGGAAAAATTAATACCTACTAGAGCTCATAAGTGAATTGGTCAAACAAACCACAGTTCGAAAGCCACTTGTAAAATAAAGGTTTACAGACAATGGGCAAAAAAAAAATTGTCTTGCAATGTGAAAATGTAAAATATGGTGATAAAAGTCAGAACATTCTCTGGGAAACAGTAGAGTGTTACACATTTGTAGGTACTGCATAAGAATCAGAGGAGAGAGATGGCCCATTCTTTAATTTTCTCCCAACACTTTACTTTTCTCTTCAGCACTTTTTTTTAAAAAAAGAGTTTCCTTAAAAACAGCCTGAATGCCACGTTACTCCTCTCATAATGTTTCTGAGACAGCCTGTAAGCCTAACAATGGTACCAAGAATTCACTGAGATGACTGCTCAGTGCAGCTCGGTGAATGATAATGAGGTGCTGGCCACGCAAGGCACAGGTCCCAGCCCAGGTGTGGAAGCCTCGGGGCAAAGCAGCCCCGTGAGAACAATCACTGGAGGGGAACCAGCCACAAGGCCTTCATCACACAGGATTTCAAAGCCAGTGTGAGGAAACCAGCAAGGGTCATGTCTCCCTCTGGGCCCATCTTCCTCATCTGTACAAGTGCCACTTTCTAAACCTTGAGACATCTCCAGAGAGGCAGGCAACTTGAAGAAGCCAGAACCACGGTCACCAGGGCTACCAGAAGTCCTGCAGTGCCCCGAATACAATGGTTTTCAAAGTAGGTTCCACAGGGGCATAGAGTTTTGGACGATAACGTGGCAGTGCATGGAAGCCTATTTAACCATTTAACAACAGCCAATGACAGCATCACCATGCAGTTATGTTTCTGTTATTTTATATATAGCTATCTTCTGCTTTTCAATAGTTTTCTTTATACCACTTTGCTTTTATGAAAGACCTACATCAGTACCAGATTTCACGAAAGAAAGCTGAAGATTTTCGCTTTACTCCATTTTTGGCTCATGAACTGTTTTATAGGAACATTGTACTTAAGAGAGAGCAGGGGAAATCTGTATTGGGATTTCCCATGAGGTTTCATGAGGGGTTTATAAAGGAAAGGTTATGAAAATACTAAGGCCCAATGAGTTCACTCTCCAAGGTCATATGGCCAGTTAATTTCCAGACCACACAGACGTTTCTTGGATGAAGACCTGAGGATGAGGGGCTAATGAAGAACAATAAGAGGGGGGTTAGAAGAGCTCCTGCAGGTACACACTAAAACTAGAGAGATCAGCTCAGCCCCCATAAAAGGTTGGAAATCTCTAGAAAGATTTGAGAAGCAAGTGTGGAGGATCATGGGAGCCATAAGGACACTTATCCCAGGTGTGGAAGTTCCTTAATGTGTTTCCTCCAGGCTCACCTCTGGGTCGTCACACCCAGGTGAGCCACCCTGGAAGAAAGCTCTTCCAGCCTGGCGATGGAGCCTTGAAGGAGAAGGGCGAAGCCGGGAAAGGAGCACACACACTTTTTTCTGGCTCTTCAGACTGCGCTCTGGACGCTCAGGCTAAAGTCCCTCCTGGGCGCCAGTGGACTTCAGCTTCACATTCCTCCGCCTTTCCAGGGGCCAGATAGGAATAAGCGGATCCACGTCAGCCCAAGAGGAGTCTGGCGAAATCACAGGGAGGACTCTCCAATCTGCTTAGTAACGGCAACAGAAAGTGCTAAATAAGTGAGTCAAGAAATATTTCTGGAAGAGCTATTCAACTGGAATGCTTGGAGAGCCACCCGCATTGCAATAACTCGACCTGTCCTCATCTTTTAGAACACCCATGAGCCCAGGGTTTAAAAAAGGACTTCCCGGCTCCAGGGGCAGCCAAATAAATAAATAAACACATAGAAAGCTCTCGGTGGCTGATTGAAGTTATTAGGGAGAAAGTTATGTTCTCAATAAGTCTGTGCTTTCTCCCTCTCCCTCTCATTTCACATCTTTTTCCCCAACCACTTTCGGGAGTGAGCAGTTTGTCATGTTTCCAAGGGAAGCGACGCAGTCTCCTGCGCGGCAGATCCATCTAAAAACATATCATCTGTCTCTGCGGCAGAAAGCCCAGTTGGAAGAAGCAAGTTCTGTGCGTTCAACTAGAAAACACTTCTTGTTCTCGCTGTCAAAATAATTCTGTATTAAACTTCTGGGATATGTGACTAATGTGCTTGGAACCTTTTGGAGCGACTGGTTTATTTATTTTAGGGAGGGGAGGGCTGCTGCTGCTGCTGCTGCTGCTGCTGCTGGGGGTGGGAGAAAGAAGGGGAGGGAGGAGAGAAAGAAGAGAAAAGGAGGAGGAAAACGGGTGGGGAACCTTGAAGAGTGCCCAGGGTCTGCTCAGAGACCTCAGGTTGGCTCCCAGGAGCTGGCCTTGCCACACTTCATCATCACAAGCCGGACAAGGCCCCAGGCCAAGCAGGAAGAGGAAAGAAAAGACACAGAAAGACAGCCAGTGCACACTTCCCAGAGTGAAGGTTGCCTCAGAGTTCCTAAAAAGACTCGGAAAATTAAAAAGTAGAAGCAAAACAAAACACACACATGCACCAGAGCAATCCCATCACAGCTTTTTCTAAAACTCATAACCACTCTCTACTGCTTATAGTGAGGAAAAAATAATAATAAAAGCCCCAAACATACCATGGAGCTGAGGGGTGGGGAGGTGGGGTATAGCACTTCTGTGACTTGGCACAAATGCCTCACCTCCGCAGCTTGCCGCTCCCCGTTTTTCTAGGTCTTCCCAGGCCTCTGCTGTTCCCTTTGTCTTGAAGACGCACATCTAGCTTCCTTGTTTATTGAAGTCATATCCATATTTCAAGACTTTCAACACCACACCCTCCAGTGAAGCCTTCCCCAGCAGCAGCAAACAGAACCCTCTGCCCTTCCCTGCATCATTGATCAGTTTACAGCCAGCCTCCAGCTGATTATCAGTTGTCAACACACCAACCTACCCATCCCCTGACCCACCCTCCATCCCCAGAAGCCAGTCCCCCATAGCACACACATACACACACACCTGAGCCCTTCCAGTCAGAAGTCCAGTGTTCCTATCTCCCTCTCCCATGTAGTTTGATATGTGCATACACCAAGCATTCAGTCAATGTCGGCCCACCACTGAAACTCCATGCCTTCCACAGCAAAGCATCCTTAGCAGTAAACTCCAGAGACCCAAAAAAAAAAAAAAAAAAAAAAAGCTAAAAACCTTCAGAAAAAGGAATTTGCTCATGTTAAACCTCTAGAGTCAGCACTTGAAAACTGCCCTGCTGCCTTCTCAAACCTGCTGTGTGGTCAGTCTCCTCTCCGGCCTTCAGTCAGAGAGGGGTAGAAGTTGGGAAAATGAAATGAGGAGAGAGGTGGCAGGAGGGGATGCCTGAAGTAGGAAATAGACCAGGTAAACAAATCTAAAATGCATCATTTTCATCACTGTATATTGAAACTGTTTCCTTTGTGTTTTGTTTCAATTTTCCCCTAGCTTCTCACCCTGTAATATGTTTTAAAAAAGGAAAAAGGACAGATGTTTGGAGGTGAGGAACAGGGACGGGGCAGTGACCGGGACAATGACAAAAGAAAGAGCGAGCTGTCTACTTGCTGCTGGTTGGCCTGGCCAGGCCTCCCCACTAAACTTTCTCTCCAGGGAGCTATTTGGCAAAGAGAGCCTCAGAAAAGAGTTTTCACTTTCCTTCTCCAAACTCCACCTTCCTCCACCACCTCATTTTAAAAATCAGTTCCAACCTCCTAAAGAGGGAAAGGAAAAGTGAGACCCAATTCACTTCACATTTTATACCACTTAAGGAAAACCATTTCTTGGAGCAACCGCTTTACAGTGCAAACAATAACCTACTCTCTCATCCTGTTTCTCTTTGCATCTGCAGCTTTACTCTCCTTCCTGTTTCCAGCTTGGAGGTGGTTCTTGGCCCTCAAAACCAGCCTCAACCTTCTTCTCATTCAAAGTATCTCTTCTCTCTCTCTCTGTCTCTCTCCCTCTCTCTCATGCACGCACAGCATTGTTTCTATTTTCTTAACTTTATTAGAAGGTAATAAAAATATCCACAAAGAGTAAGTCTTTATTCATTATTTATTCAATTTAAATATAGCTTAATAAGCATCCTGAGGCTTCTGAGGTGACACCGGTAGCAAAGAACCCACCTGCTAACACAGGAGACATAAGAGATGCGGGTTCAATCCCTGGGTCGGGAAGATCCCCTGGAGCAGGGCATGGCAACCCACTCCAGTTATTCTTGCCTGGAGAAATCACCATGGATAGAGGAGCCTAGCAGACTACAGTCCATGGGATCTCAAAGAGTCAGACACGACTAAAGTGACTCAGCACTCAACCATGCAATAAGCACCCTGCTCTCCAAGAGCTAATATTCTGGTGTGTGAAGTTGTTCAGTCGTGTCCGACTCTTTGCGACCCCGTGGACTGTAGCCTGGCAATCTCCTCTGTCCATGGGATTCTCCAGGCAAGAATACTGGAGTAGGTTGCCATTTCCTTCTCCAGAATATTCTAGTAGTGGAGATCAAACTAGCTCACCAGAAAATCAAATGCAATATCAATGCCCAAATGTCACAGCAGTGGCAAATGTAATGAACTTCCCCCCACCTGATGAACCATGTAAACCTTCCTAGAAAATTCACCTGGCACACAATAGACACTCTATAAAAAATTTTGCTAAAGGGATGAAGAATACACGAATGAGTGAAGAAAGAAATGGCTAAAGAAACATTTGAGCCTGGCCTTAAAAGGATGATTAAGATTTGGACAGGCAGAAATGAGAGGGCTAGTGTGTTAAAAATGAGGGCCACAGTTGCACAGAGGCAGAAAAATGAGGGGACCGTATCACGAATGACCAGAAGTCTAGTGCAAAAGGGAAATGCTATCAATGGAGGAACTAGAAAAGTATCCATTTAATAAACAAAGAAAGCACTCTCCAAGCCATGAATTAGGACCCAGTCACTGGTTCACCTTTACAAATCCTAACTCATTTACTCATCAGAACAATCTTACTCCCGTTTACACTTGAGGAAAGTGAAACATGGATTCAGTAATGTGCTGAGGTCAGAGTGCTAATTAATGGTGGAACAGCCTGGCTGCCAAGGCCGGTTCTTAACCACTACATTATTACAGCTCCATAGTATATCAGCACCAAGGATAGATCACACAAGTTCAATCCCTGGTCAGGGAACTAGAGCCCACATGCTGCAACTAAGATCCGGCGCTGCCCAATAATCAAATAAATATTTCCCTATGGCTGATTCCTGTTGGTGTTTGAGAGGAACCAACACAATTCTGTAAAGCAATTATCTTCTGATTTAGAATTGTTTAAAAAATGGAAAAAAAAAAAAAAGGATAGATCACAGAGGGCCTTAAATGTCAAACAGGAGTCCATGCTTTGTTCTGTATGAAAAAGGAAACAACTAAATGATTGGGGAGTTAGAATAATAGGTCACATTGAGAGAGAATGAATAATCTGCATTCATGTATAAGACTTACTGAAGCTCACGAATGAATTACAGACTACGATGAACCCATCCCAACAGCAACCCCTGCCCCCGCCCCAGCCAGTCACACTCATTCATCACTGTTTCATTGTTAGGGATAGAGTTTAACAGGATGTGCAGTCAGTTTTTTCTGTGTACACTCAGACCCTGAAATTTGACTGAAAAAGTCTATTTCCATCTGGTTTCTGAACCCAGGGTTCTGAGGAGCCTGCCGTGGAAGCTGCAGTCAGCAGTGAATGGCCTCTTGGTCCAGCCTGAACACTCCGAGAGGCAGCCTTGTACATGCTCTGAATAGTCACAAAAATAGCTCCTCAAAAGGACTCAGGAAAAAAACTGGACTATTTAGAACTGATTGATGTGCTCTTCCTTTTCTCTCTCCACCCCTGCTTCCATGACTTAGTAAGGAGGTATCACTGACAAGGAGAGAGAGCACTGGACAGGAATTCAGGAGACGTGGGCTGAAGGGTCGGTTGCCACTTTTCTTTTTTAAACAATCTTGGACAAGTTGCAGGCCTCAGTTTTTCTATCTGTAAAATGAGAGGTTGATTCTCAACAACAGTGACTGTTCCTCTTTTTGTGCATGTGTGTGTGCATGTGTGTATATATATATATATATATATACACACATATGTGTGTGTGTGTGTGTGTATGAGGGTAGCAGGTGTCCAAACAGATGAAAGCACATTTTGGTTGAAATACAGTATTCTTTTAATCACAAATGCTTTAAAAATGTTATATAGAGTGAGCTGAGAACTAGATTGTGGAAGGTGAGTTCAGGTCAAAAGAGCTGGGGTCACATAGTCAGACTTCCACAAATAAAATGTCACTGTTACCTATGAAGTGTGAGATTATAGGTAGTTTTCATTTTCTTTCTATACTTCTATACTCTAAATTTGCAACATGAGCATATATTACCTTTACCAGAAGAACTACTTTTAATATTAATTTAATTATTAATTTTAATAATAAACAGAATTATAATTGCAGGGAATATCAGGAGAGTCCAGAAGCTCACTAACAAGTGAGTGCAGTCTTTTAATTTTCATAAATGAAGACCAGAACAGTGACTGTCATCACTGCCTCTGTGTCGTCTGCCCACTCAATGACCCACCGCAGCACGTGGGGCTTCTGGGTGTGTGGGCTTCGGCCAGGCTCAGCCGGAAGTATAGGAGCGGCATCTCCACCTCTTGTTAATCCCTGCAGACAGCTCAATGGCAGCCCCATTCTAAACGCTGTCATTTAGAGTGATATCACTCTTATGTGGAATCTAATTTTAAAAAATACAAATAAACTTATTTACAAAACAGAAACAGACTTTTACAGATATGGAAAACAAACCTATGGTTACCAAAGGGGAAACATGGTGGGGAAGGATAAACCAGAAGCTTGGGATGAACACCCCTACACACGCTGCTAATGCAAGACAGATCAGCAGCAAGGACCTGCTGTACAGCACAGGGAAGTCTACTCAACGTTCTGTGATAATTTATATCAGAAAAGAATCTGAAAAAGAATACATGTGTTATGTATAACTGAATCATTTTGCTATACACCTGAAACTAACACAACATTGTAGATCAACTACATCAATAAATGTTATTGATTTGTAAATCAACTAAATTGTTCAACATTGTAAATCAACATGTAAATCAGCTAAATCAATAAAATGTAAGAGCTTTAGGCTATGGTTTTTCCAGTGATCATGTATGGATGTGAGAGTTGGACTGTGAAGAAAGCTGAGCACTGAAGAATTGATGCTTTTGAACTGTGGTGCTGGAGAAGACTCTTGAGAGTCCCTTAGACTGCAAGGAGATTCAACCAGTCCATTCTGAAGGAGATCAGCCCTGGGATTTCTTTGGAAGGAATGATGCTGAAGCTGAAACTCCAGTACTTTGGCCACCTCATGCAAAGAGTTGACTCATTGGAAAAGATTCTGATGCTGGGCGGGATTGGGGGCAGGAGGAGAAGGGGATGACAGAGGATGAGATGGCTGGATGACATCACTGACTCGATGGTCGTGAGTTTGAGTGAACTCGGGGAGTTGGTGATGGACAAGGAGGCCTGGCGTGCTGCGATTCATGGGGTTGCAAAGAGTCGGACATGACTGAGTGACTGAACTGAACTGAACTGCAGAGCTTTAAGTAAAAAAATACATGCTTAGTCAACAAGCTCTCAATTAACAAAAGACCTTGCTTAGAACTACTATAGGAAGAAGACTAATAATATCCAATTATATCTAAAGAACTTTTTAAAATCTTGGAGCCACTAGAAAGGGAGGAGGGTCATTTTAAAAGACATGTAAACAACTGCCACCATAAACAAGCCGGGCTCTTCTTTCACCGAGTTTAAACATGAGCCTTCCTCACCAGTGAAACTGCAGGGGATATTCTGTAACTAGGTCACCAGATTTCACTCTATCACAGTAGACCTCTCCCAAATGTTCACCAAAGCTACCAACATCTCATGAGATTAATTTTGGACAATGGCTGAGTTGAACTAAAAGTAACACACTTATTCAAAAACCATTCAGGGAATGCTTCCAATGTTCTTGGCACAGCAGGAGACACCAAAATTAAGAGGCTGCCCCACCCTCCGGAAGCTTTCAGAGGGGAAGAACTACACACCCGCATAAATGATAGCTCAAGGTGCAATGTAGTAAGTTCTAAAAGTGTTCCCACTCAGAGCAGTGTGGGGTTCTAGGAAAGAAAAGGTTATTTCTAGCCACTGGGATGAGGGACAGAGCTAATGTTCCAGCGGGACAAAAAGGGAACAAAGGCAGCGATCGGGCAGATCCTGGTCCAGGGTATAGTTCACCTGGCCGGAGCCCAGGGACAGAGAAGAGTGGCCTTGATTCTAGAGTGAAAGACTGGAGTCAGACGATGGAGACAACCCTAAGTTCCACGCTGACAGTCTGGCTGCACTTCCCCTAGAGAGAGATGGGGCCCTCTGTGCTCATAGTGATCCTCTCCACTGAAGCCATTTCTTTTCAGTGTAGCACTAAATTCAATCAGTAAACAAAAAGTTTACTTTTCAAAGATGGAGAAGGACAGGGAGTCTGGCATGCTGCAGTCCATGGGGTACTAAACTGAGCGCCTGAACAACAACAAAGTCAGATACAACTGAGCGATCGAACAACAACAACAAACAAAAAGTCAAGAAACTATAAACATATCCAAGCCCGTGTAAATAAGCCACCACAGGCTCAGAAGGAAATCGCTGGAAGGTGAATACCCCACAACTGAAAAACACAACTCCTTCAACACTGAAAATCTGGAGAGGGGGTTGGGAAGACGATGAATTAGGAGGGAAGGTGGCAAAGTCATGGCTCTGTCTTTTGGTTGCTCCTAGTGATCCAATCCAAAGTGACTCATTCCCATGCCCTATGGCTGCCAATTTCAGCATCTGTGTCCATTCCTGCAACATCCTCTTCAAAGTCTTAAACTCCTCAAAAAGGCATGAATGCTTTGGATGAGTAGATTCAATCTCTCAATGGAATGATAACATCATGAGACTGAGGGTTCACTTAAGTCAGAAGAAAATACACCACATCAACAAAAGTGTGAAGAGAGGGTTTTTCTACCCTTAAAGCCTTGATTTGGCTGGATAATAGAATCCTCTGCAGTACTAACTTTTTATTTTTTTTCAAATGCTGATAGCCAGGGCCCCACCCAGTCGATTTAAATCAGAATGTCTAGAGGGGGTACCCAGGCATGGTTAGAATTAAAACCCCAGGTGATTTTAATGTAGAGTGACGATTGAGAGTCCATGCTAGAAGTTTGGACAAAATGCTCAAAGGAAAGCAAGGCAGTGAATAAATGGAAAGAACTGACTGGCTGTTCAGCTCAACAACACAGTAATTGTCAAGGCCCCCTCCCTTTAGTTGCAGAGTTTAGAGTGAACTCTTTATGGTAAGGGCAGGGGGTCAGCTTTCCCTGGGCCTGTCAGCAGATGGCTTGGGAGGGTCATCAGCATCTTCTGTTCAACAAAAGTGTGCCTCCTACATCAGAACAGAAGTCAAGGACACCTGGGCAGCAGGCACCAGCGATGGCTCAGGCACAGTCCTTCCCCCACTGTAACAGAACAGGAGGAAGCAGGAGCCTGCAAATATCAGTTTCCAGCCTTCAGTCCCAGGGCAGTGTGGAAGTGGAAGTAGGGCACAGGCTTTGCAATTAGGTAAATGCTGATTTTGCCACTTTCTCTGTGAGCTTAAGCAAGTCCTTTCATCTCTTTGAGTCTATGTTTCCTTATCTGTAGAGTGGGAATTAGACTAAAAGTGTAAATGTCTTTTTTTCTCCTAAGGTTAAAAATAATGTATGTTTGCAGCAACATGAATGGACCTAGAGATTATCATACTGAGTGAAGTAAGCCAGACAGAAAAAGAGAAATATCATATGATATTGCTTATATGTGTAATCTTATTTTTTTAAAATGTCACAAATGAACTTGTTTACAAAACAGACCCTCAGACACAGAAAACAAACTTATGGTTACCAAAGAGGAAAAGGGTAGGGGGCTAAATTAGGAGTTTGGGATGAACATTTATACAGTACTAGGTGGCTCAGACGGTAAAGAATCCGCCTGCAATGCAGAGACCTGAGTTCAGTCCCTGAATTGAGAAGATCCCCTGGAGAAGGGAATGGCTACCCACTCCAGTATTCTTGCTTGGAGAATTCCATGGACAGAGGAGCCTGGCAGGCTCCAGTCTATGGGGTCCCAAAGAGTTGGACATAACTGAGCAACTAATGCAACAACAATATATAAGATAAACAACCCACAAGGACCTATACATACCACAGAGAACTATACTCAATATTTTGTAATAACATATAAGGTAAAAGAATATGAAAAACAACATATATATATGTATGTATGCACACACCACATATATACGTATAGCTGAATCACTTTGCTATACACCTGAAACTAACACAACATTGTAAATCAACTATACTCCAATAAAAAATAAAATAAAAATACTGAAATAAAAAGAATGATGTGTGTACATAGTCTGGTATTTACTAGATGCTCACTAAATGACAGTGAATGTTATTATTATCATTATTGAGCAAATAAACTGACCTGAAATTATCTCCAAAACTGCATTCCATGATCACACCATGAACTGAAGACAAAAATAAGAAATCTATGTGGCAGACAATCAATTTCAGCTCATAAACCAGGAAGAAGTATTATTTATACTTCCAGTATCAACTAAAAACCAGCCTGCTTAAACCTAGAGGTCATTTATTTCCCTCAGTCATGGCGGTGGTGGTGGTATTTCAGTTGCTAAGTCATGTCTGACTCTTGCGATCCCATGGACTGTAGCCCATCAGGATCCTCTGTCCATGGGATTTTCTAGGCAAGAATACTGGAGTGGTGTGCCATTTCCTTCTCCAGGGGATCCCCCCTGACCCAGGGATCGAACCCAGGTCTCCTGCACTGCAGGCAGATTCTTTACCAAATGAGCTTACCAGGGAAGCTCCCTCAGCCATACCTGTTAGCAAATACAAACTGGCTTGGATTCCAACAGTCATTATGATCCGTCTTTCCTCTGTTCAGCCCTTATCACACAAAGACAAAGCTGAAAGGTCTGGAGAAGACAAGACCATCAGGCTCATGGGGACACAAAGCGTGTAAGGAGCACGTCTGTCCTCAAGAAGGTAGTCAATCTTCATTAAACCTAGAAGTCACTGATTTCAGAACAGAACTATAAACATACTCTGATTAAGTTTACCAACACTTCTTTTTTTTTTAATATAAGTTTATTTGGTAACGATAACCCTGTATGCGAGACAGCAAAAGAGACACAGATGTACTAACACTTATTAGACAGGTTGTATGGAAATTTAATGCCTTACTCTGTGTAAGGAGCTGTGCCAGAAACAGCTTCAAAACCAGGACTAAAAGACAGGTGTGGGGGATGCCAAGCACTGGGACAGAGAAAAGGTCCAATGTTCAGGCTCTCCTGCCACCTGGTATCCTCTGACAACGAATGCCCTTCACTTCTCTAAGCCTTGGCTTCTCTCTCTTTAATGAGGAACTGACTTCCTTAAGGATCACTGGGAGAATTATTAGATGGTAATCACTGAAATCATTTGTAAACAAATTAATGGTAGATAAATGTGAGGAATCTGTTCCAATCTGGCCTACTTGCTGTCTCCTGGTACAAACGCATAAAAGTCTACCGATAGAAGATTTGTATCCGTTACACACTTGGGTCAAATGCTAAATTGCTGAGTGTTAAAATCAATATTAAGCCAAAGCCAAGACTGAAATCTATTAGCATCATCATCTAGATTTCCTTGATACACGAATAAATACAAAATTTCTCTGTGTTTAAGATAATTTATCAGGGATTTGTTACATGATTGTGGAGGTTTTTCTGACCATGAAATGTTGAAGAGACAAAGTTGACAATCTACTTGTAATTTATCTTTAAAAAAAACTAAACAATTCTTATAGGACTTTTCTAGAAAGATTCATGGCCTTAAGTAAAATTACATACTGAAACTTAAAAGTGAAAGAAAGAAAGTGAAGTTGCTCAGTCGTGTCCAACTCTTTTCCACCCAAGGACAGTAGCCTACCAGGCTCCTCTGTCCATGGAATTTTCCAGGCAAGAGTACTGGAATGGGTTGCCATTTCCTTCTCAGGGAATCTTCCCAACCCAGGGATCGAACCTGGGTCTCCCGCATTGCAGACTTGACCATCTGAGCCACCTGGGAAGCACTTAAAAACAGTTTCTTAAAAATAGTGACTCTTTTTAATTATGAATGCGTTCACTAACCAATTCTATAATGATTAGAATTATAATTTAATCTCATAATAATGCCTCTTAAAATTTATATTTTTATAAACATTTATTAGCTAAGAAAAAATACAGTGTTCTTCCCAAAGGTATCTAGCTAATGTACTCTATTAATAAAGATTTCACAAGTCTAACACTAGCATTTACTATCAACTCATTTCCCTAATTGCTTAACTATTCAAAAGTTTTTAATAGTTTCCACAATCACAGTTAAATATTATTGTATTTTGCTCTTATAATATATATTTTAATATTTCAGTGGATTTGTATAATTTCAGGGTATAAAACACCTTTAGAAGACTTTTTACTACAAATCATATGTAAAAGATTCACCTATATTTGAAAGTAACAATCTAGAAATTAATTTTATAGATATTAAGTGGAAAGTCATATCTGTATATAAACAACAAAACTGAAATACATGTTTGTTCATATTAAAAATGGTTTTATGCTGATATAATAGCAACAAATGTTATGTTAGTTATTCACAAACACAGAGATGCCCATAATGTTAATAAAGTCGACAACTGGCCATCTTACCATTCCATGGGCTGAAGCAGAGAGCTAAGCCAAAGAGCATCTTTACAACAAATATTAAAGCAAAATCCAAAGTTAGTGCATTCTTTAAGGCAAATGAGTTGCCTACTTCTAAAAGGGCACCTCCAGATTTTTAGTATCCTAACACAGAAACACGACATGGGGCAAAAAATAAGAATTTTCAATACATACGTATCAAAAGACTGCCCTGAATCAGATACTATATTAAGATATCTAGAAGAAGTCACAGTTCAGCACAGGAGACAAACATGTACACAACAACCAGCACTGTGTTCGTAGAGGTCTGGCACACAGTGTGTATGGTGCAGGGTGGAACGTTAGGAAAACCTTCACCAAATAGGACTTTCAAGCCCCACATGGAGGCTGCATGCCTCAACTCTATGAACAAGCTCAGAGAAACAGTGATGCTCTAGAATCACGTGTTGGTTGGCAGCTTGGACAAGAACAGTCACAAATTTCATGGTTTTTCAGACATGGTTTCGAGTTTCATTTCCATGACCTGGGAAAGTAACATAAAATATCTGAGCCTCAGTTTCCTTATCTGTAAAATGGGGTAACATTTGAGTGGGTGCTAGAAAGACTTATGAGGTGTCTACTGGAAGTATCTAACAGAGTCCCCAGCTGGATACAGCATTCTGCACCCGTTTTGCTCCCTCCCTTCCCAGTATCAATTCACACATTCAGTACATGAGCTCAGACAAATGGTTCTATGACATGGGTTCTTAGCCTTGTTGCTGAAACAACCAAGATGTTTCCACAACTCCATCAAGGCAGAGGGAACTTTCCCAAGAAGCCAATAGGAATAACACTTAAATAAGTCACTCAAACATTTTATAACCTCCCTGGCATGGAGTGGGAGTGAGTTGGGATGCAAAGATTGATCTGTGTTTATCTAGCACTACGCAAAGATGGGGCTTCCCAGGTGGCACAGTGGTAAAGAATCTGCCTGCCAATGCAGGAGATTCAGGAAACATGAGTTCGATCCCTGGGTCAGGAAGACCCCCTGCAGGAGGAAACGGAAACCCATTCCAGTATTCTTGCCTGGAAAATTCCAAGGACAGAGGAGGCTGGTGGGCTACAGTCCATAGGGTCGCAAAGAGTCAAATGCAATTGAGCAAGTACAAACACACACAGAAGAGACAGACACCACACTGTGACTCAGGAGTACAGCTGATAAAGACAAAGCCTCCAGAGATCTAAATATTTAGGCATCAAGTTCTGTTAGAAGTCCTGTTGGGAGGTTACACTCCAGGAACTCAACTCGTTAACAGTTGCCCTTGGCGATTTATAATCTTTCATCTACATATGCCACATCTTCAATGGGAGGAGAGGCAGTAAGGGAATTCTATCCACTGCGTTTGGTGGGCACAAGCTTTTTGGGGCCCCAGAGAGGAAGATGCTCGTGGAGCAGCAAATATTCTCCTTTAGATCCTTCAGTTTGCTCCGATTATTCCTTCCCCATGCTATGCCTCTGACAACCAATCCCATTCCTAAAGCGTCTGAGGCAGAACACAGGAGATGGCAAGCCAATTAATGCAAAGTTCTTGCTCCCAGGCATGTATGGAAGTGAAACTGTGTTGATCCTGAGCTGCCTCGTGGATCTGATTAATGTAATTTCCTCTCCATCCTACTACTGAAACTCTGATTCACTATTAAAGAGACACAGATGTGTAGAACAGTCTTTTGGACTCTGTGGGAGAGGGAGAGGGTGGGATGACTTGAGAGAATGGCATTCAAACATGTATAATATCATATATGAAACAAATCACCAGTCCAGGTTCAATGCATGATACAGGATGCTTGGGGCTGGTGCACTGGGATGACCCAGAGGTATGCTATGGGGAGGGAGGTGGGAGGGGGGTTCAGGATGGGGAACACGTGTATACCCGTGGCGGATTCATGTTGATATATGGCAAAACCAATATAATATTGTAATTAGCCTCCAATTAAAGTAAATAAATTTATATTAAAAAATAAAATAAAGGTAAATTATCCATTAAAAAAATAAATAAAGCTCTCCTGTGTGATTCAGATAAAAATAATCAAGATTGAGAAAAATAAATAAATAAATAAAGAGGGTAGGAGGCTCCAGGTCTAAAATGATGAGGACCAGATACAAAGTGTGCTGACCACAAAATACATTGAAGCCCTGTCTCATAACTGGCAGACACTTTCAATTCACCAGAGATAACACCTACTGAACTGGTACAGCCTTACTGAACCTGTCCTGCCCTTATAAGGGCAGCTACATCAGTCTTGGCTCTCACCTTCTTTTGTAGTTTTGGAACACATCATGCGTAGAGTTTAACTTCTTAAGAATAGGCGGGTAATCCCAATTCTGGTTTAATGTCTAGTCACAGAAATTCATTATGCATTTACTGGGCAAAAACCATGTGCACAGATGGGCTTGAGCTAATCCCTGGAAGTACAAAGGTGAATCAAGATACAACCACTGACTTGTGCAGCACAATCATTTCCCTGGTAGGCACTAAGTAAAGGTTAACTGTGCAGTGTTGCAGTACATAACTATTATTAATTTTAATGTTAAAAATACAGGACATATTTAACAGTGGAGGACTGGTTTAAAGAGCAAGCCACAGAATCGCAGTCAACAGTCTGTATACACACACATGCACACACACAGGATAGAACATTATGCACCATGATGTATTTTGAGATAATAGGATTACAGGCAACCCAGATTTTGTTCCTCATACTTTCCTGTTTTCCAAATTTTCTACAGTGAAAATTAATTTCTTGTATATTCAAAACGAGCACCAACATAATGTTGAAAATAAAGAAAGCATGCTAATAGCTCAGAATTCTGTGCTCCCAAAGAGCTCCTGTTTTAAACCTGGATATTTGACACCTCAGCCCCTCACTCAGAAGATGCATGTGTACATGTGCGCATCCATGCGCACACAGGTACCTAAGTACACATTTATGGTTGATACCGACCAATCCAAAATAACCAGGGATCTGTTGTACGATCCCTGGTAGAGATGAGGGGTGCAGGGAAGACTGGACAAACTCCAAAAGACAGGTGGTCATCTTTCAGAGCAGCTGAAACTGGGGTACATCAGAGTGGTCTCTGTTCAGAAAAACTATTCAAACTTAAAATGCATGAGACAGAGAAAACCAACAGTGGTTTCCAGGATGAGTCCCAAGCTGAAACCGCAGAAGTGCAGAGCTCCTGAGCCCAGACATTTCCTTCTTAACTAGCTGTTTCTAGTTAAGGTGTTTAATATCTAGGTTTAATACAGGAGCTCTTTGGGAGCTCAGAATTCTGAGCTATTAGTGTGCTTTATTTTCAACATTATGTTGGTGCTCATTTTGAATATACAAGTAATTAATTTTCACTGTAGAAAATTTGGAAAACACAGGAAAGTACAAGGAACAATTCTATGTGCCTATTCCTGGGTGACAAGCAGCAATGATTAAATCATTTATGTAATAATGATTCATGATTAAGCTTTACACCTCTACAGAAGCCAGGAAGTTATACACAAAATTCTTTGCAAACATGTTTATCTGATTGCTAGGACTAAGAAGAAAGAAACAGCCTCTTAAAACATATACTGTTGGAAGGGGAACCAAACCAGAAACACTGTAGCAAGGTCAATGAGAGCAGACAAGTTCAAGCTCATAAATATTAAATGAACACCTAGGATACTCCAGGCATTGTAGGTGTCTGCACCACAGTAATGAATGATGCCTTCACAGAAGTTAACTTCTTCTGAAGCTAAATTCTTCTAATTTAGAAGGAAGCAATAAAACCAAAAAATCATGGGGAATCCTGGTATCGTATGATATAATATTGCAGCCCTAATATACTTGACTGTGCACATCTAAGTATTAAGCTACTAATAGGCGTAAAGTATTGGAAGGAGGGGGGCAGATATTTGTCCCTGATTTAAAGAAATTTGACAATTTCATACTAAGAGCTCTGAGAAGCCGTAGTGCAAAGAAATGTGTTTTAATCTGCATAAGCTGGCATTTCTCAAATGTTTGACCACAAAAATGCCCCTTTTCATGGAATATCTATCCACAGATCAAAGAAGGCTAACATTTAGCATAACTCAGTTTGCAAAATGCACATTAATGGCTGTGCCATCAATATTAAATTCTCATCAGATGAGTTCTTTTAAAAAAGATGGGAGTTTATTATGTGTTCTATAAAAATTAACAAAAAACTTTTAAATCTGATTCTTGAAGGTACGAAATTTATTTATTTGGATTTTTTCCTTCTCTAAAATCAAGGGAAATGAGACTTTGGTATATTTCCCAGCTTGCTGGAGAAATACGGAACTGTAAAGCCAGCCCCCCAAAACCCTGAGATCTCTGGGGATCCCTTCTCACCCCATGTGGCTATGGGCTACGAGCAGAGGTGTCACTGAAGCATGGGCAGTTGGCAGAAGAGGGCATAGTGAGCAGTCAGCATGTGGCCAGTGCTAAAGACAATAGACACAGAGGCACAGGTGTTCACAAAAGAGTGTGCAGCCAGCTTCTCATCATCTATTTCAGGGAGGAGGACTGGTTACAGATCACTGAGAAGGAGAGAGCGCAGATAAAGCCTAAACCCTATTTTGTTTTAAATATCTTTTCTGTTAAATACATTAATCAATTTGACAAGAAAAATGGATGAGAGAAGTTGACTTATAAAAAAGTCAAGCATTCTGTATTGAAAGTGAGAAGATTTAGGTTCTAATCTTGTCTCAACCTTCAGCCAGAATCTCTAAATTGTCCTCTAATCACCCTCTTCCCCATCATTCCCTCTCCTTCGTATCTAGTCATGGTATAAGTGAAAAAGTAACCATCGATCTCAAATCACAGAGACAAAGAATTGTTTAATTAAACGGTACTGGGATGCTGGATAGTCATTTGGATAAAGATAAAATTAGAGCCATTCATCACATCATATATAAGAATAAACTGCACATGAATCAGACATCTAAATGTGAAAAGAGAAACTATACAGGGACTGGAAGATAACACGAGTATAAACATGGTGTCAGAAACACTTTCTAACTACGATCAAAGAACAGAAGCAATTTTTACAAAAGATTGTTAAATTTGTCTATATAAATGTAAAAGTCTTTTTTCATGACAAAAAAAAGACAAACACTGTAAACAAAGTCAAACAACAAATTGGGAGAAAATATTTATAGTATATTTCATAAATTAAGGGCTAATTTACAGAGATTTCTTGAGGAAAAGCAAGACCGAAACTCAAATTTAAAAAATGGGCAAATGATATGAACAGATAATTCATAAAAAATGGAACTTATAAAATTAACAAATGTGGTCTTTAAACACATGAAAAGATGTTCAGCTTCACTCATAAGAAGACATATGCAAATTTAAACTAAACTGAGATATCATTTCTCACCCATCACACTGGCAGCAATTCAAAAGCTTGACAATACATTCTGTGGTTGAGGATGCTGGTGGGACACCCCCAGGGAGAGGAATATGGCACTACCTACATAACAAGACATCTGCCCTTGACCCAGCATTCCCACTTCTAAGAATGTAGCTTGAAGATAAGCCTCCAATGTTATGAAAGTAAATATGCATAATATTATTCACTGCAGGAAACTGCTCTACCACCCGAGCATAGAAGATCAGTTGTATAAAAGAGATAGAGAGACAGGGAGAGATATACGGAAGGAAAGAAAAGTATAAAGATGGGTAAAGCCAGGAAGGAAAGAGACAGAAGGGGGAAAAGAGAGACAGAAGGGCAGGCAGAAGAAAAGAAAGAAGTTCTAAAGAAAGGAGGGAGAAGAGAGGAAGAAGGAAGAAAAAGATTTTTAAAAAGCAAAGTACCTAGGAGCATATGTGTGTGTGCATATTACCTTTTGTGTAAAAAAGAAAAAGAAATACGAGAGACACAAGGAAGATACCAAGGAAGCAATGAGGCTGGTTGGGTAAAAGAGTAGAAGAAATATTGGAGTATAGTTTTTTGTTTAGTTCTGACAACTGAAGCATGTTAATATTTTACATATTCAAAAAATAAAATGAAATCAACAAGACAAGGGTGAGAAGGAAGGAAACTGAAACCCAAAGTCAATCGAAACAACTGAATCCAAACACATTTCAAACGAACAACATGCTGACACTGAGGGGTTGGGGGAAAGGATCATAAAGAGAAAAGAACTAATCCAGGTAACTCCTGAATATAGTATTTGACAGTATATCCTCAGTCTTGGACAGGGCTAAAGTTAGGGCAGAGGATCACAAACAAACTCTGAACTCTTTTTAGCAGGTTTGTGTTGTGTCATGATGACGGTAAAAATAAAATCATTATTATTATTTGTATATACATATAAGGATAGACATCCATTTAGCACAGGTATGTATATATTTAAGTGCTTTATATATACACGCATGTGCCTATAAAGCTTTTATGTGTAATATTCCCCAGCTCTGGCTATTGAGTGGGCTTAGGACTCAAAGCAGCACAGTACCCATAAGAACATGCAACACTCAAATATTGTCCCCAATACCTGAAAAGAACCAGGACATAGTGAAGAAATAGTTGATTTTAGAGCTCAGACAGAGAAGATACAAGATCAAACTAGAATATCCTTTTATCCTAGCAGGTAAATAAGTGCTAATCGCAAAGATAGGGACATATCACAAGGACACAGGAGTCAGCTCACAGGAACAATTTAATCATCACAACAATTACATACTACTATGAATTATACTGCATATTGTCTGTATATAGGCTGGATTCTCTGCTAGCGGAGGAAAATGCTGTCAAGTATATAACTGGCAAATTGACAAAACAGGAAGACAAAACAGTAGATTAAAATATGACATCAGGGTTATGTATATTAAAATGGATAACTATAATGTGAATATGAGGAGATGATCCTTATTATTAGGAAATACACACTGTACTTAGTCATAGGAGGCCATGATGTATCATGACATATGCAACCTCCTCTCAAGCACTGTAGAAAACATACTATAAAAAATATCTGTGTAAATGCATGTGTGTATATGTATATGTATATATGTACACACACATAAGAAGATGGGGGAAAATACAAATAGCATGAAATGTTACCAATACATGAAACCGATAAAAGCATATAGGTATTGTACCATTTGACTCAACAATTCCACTCCTGGATATATTACTGAAGAAAACAAAAACACCAGCTCAAAAAGTTACATGCATGCCAGTGTTCATAACAGCATTATTTACAATAGGCACGATATGGAGGTAACCTAATGATGAATGGATAAAGAAGATATGGTACCTGTATACAATAGAATACTACTCAGTCATAAAAAATAAATGAAATTTTGCCATTTGAAACAACATGGATGAACCTGGAGGGTATTATGCTTAGTGAAATGAATCAGAGAGAAAAAATGTACTGTATAATATCACTTTTATGTGGAATCTAAAAAATAAAACATACTAGTGAATATAACAAAACAGAAACAGACACAGACAGATATAGAAAACAAATTAACAGTTACCAGTGGAGAGGGAGAAGTAGAAAGGGTAAGATACAGGTATGGGATTAAGAGGCACAAACTTCTGTGTTTAAAATAAATAAGCTACATGAATATACTGTACAGCACAGGGAATATAGCCAATATTTTAAATAACTATAAATTAAGTATAACCTTTAAAAACTGTGGATCGCTATGTTGTACACTTGTAACTTACACAATATTGTACAACTATACCTCAATAAGAAATAATTTTTAAAAAATTTAAAAGCACGTGGGTATTGTTTCAACTATTCATTTTATGTTTGAAATCATTTACAATAAAAAATTGAATAAAAATAACCATGGAGAAAGAGAAGGTGGGGGGAATGTAGCAATTAAGAAGTAGCTATCTGTGACACCCTAGAGGGGTAGATGGGGTGGGAGGTAGGGTGAAGTTTCAAGAGGGAAGGGACGTATGTATAACATGGCTGATTCATGTTGATATATGGCAGAAACCAACACAATATTGTAAAGCAATTATCCTCCACTTAAAAATAAATAATATTTCTTAAAGTTGCTCTATTTTCTAATAGGATTTGAAAATAATTAATAAATTAAGCCCAAACTACATCATTCCATGTAATATTTATGTGTCCATATGTTTCATAGATACATAAAGAATGTTGCATATTTTTAATTTCTTAACACGGAAAATTATCCTATAATTTCTTCTTTTAAAACTCCTGGAGTAAACAATTCCTAACACGTCCAAGGCCACAGTGTCTATGTAACCAGGGCTATAATTACAAGATTTACAGGTCAATTGAAGCCTCTGAAATTCCAGTTCACCACATTTGCAATCTGAGTACTATTTTCCTTCTAGAAAGAACAAGTTTAGAGTTGGAAGATGAGCTATATCTAACATGATAATAGCTAGTACCAATTTTTTTTAATCTATCAGCACTGGCCGTTGAGGTTGAAAGTAAAGTGAAGTCGCTCAGTCGTGCCCGGCTCTTTGCAACCCCATGGACTGTAGCCTACCAGGCTCCTCCGTCCGTGGGATTCTCCAGGCAAGAATATTGGAGTGGGTTGCCATTTCCTTCTCCAGGAGATCTTTCCAACCCAGGGAGTGAACCCGGGTCTCCTGCATTGCAGGCAGATGCTTTACCATCTGAGCCACCAGGGAAGCTCTGCAGGGAAAGCCTTTGAGATTAACTATCACCAAATGCACAAGCTTGGGGGTGGCGGGGGGCAAGAAGCACTCTTTTGGTCCAAACATAGATTAGCCCACATGCGCTACTTTCCACTACACACCTGAACTTCCCAGCAAGAGGAAAAAATAGTGAATCAGGCCTTGAAGTTTCCTTCCTGGATAAGTTTGAGAGGGGAAAAAAAAAAAGATACAAAGGTTAGACATTATGAGGTCAAGAACCATCAAACAAACAGAAGTTGATGTTTAAACAGAAACAGGTAAAATATCTGGGAAGGCAACAGAACTCTCAGCTCTTTGATTCTGAAACAGCCTAAGCAGGCTGGAAAAAAAGAAAAAAAAAATATATATATATATATACATATATATATAAATAATCAAAAATTATACTGCAGCTGAATACTAGGTATTGTTCCTTTCCAAAAGCATTAAAATATAAAGGTCAGTTAGCTTAAATGGTATTTTATTGCACACACTTTAAAAAGACCTTGAACAATTAAAGCAATGAAATATATTCCTTGCTATCATTTTAAACGTTCTCAGAAGCATAAAAGAAGGCACATACCACGAAAAATGTTAACCCCTTCTCTCCCTTTATTTCAAGGCCTCACAGAACTTATGAGCCTTCTCATCAGAGTTTCCAGTGGTTTCATGTAGTTTGGGTGAAATTCTGGGTTATCTAGCCATTTCACTTAGGTGTCAAGGTCACAACCGCCCAGAATATGGCCCATGGAGAGGGGTTATTACCACGATACCACCAAAGACACAGGTCAAAGATCAAGACTACACCAGTGGGTCTCCCAAGAGCTCTAAAATAAGACCAAAGCTCACACACTCTAATTGAGGTGAGCAACTTAGGGACAGGGCATCTTTTTCTTAATTCCTCCAGAGGTTTTAATAGGGTAGGTGGGCTTGCAAACCACTGGAATGGAAGACTGCAAACTCCTCTGTAGCTGTTAAGCTCTAGGAAAAGCTTCAGTCATCTCCTTCCTGCCTTATAGGATCCTCAGATGGACCCTGACAGCATTCTATTATTTCTCTCCCTGGTTCAGTTCCCGTAAAAATAAAATGGTGAAAATGACAAGCCATTTCCACCAGACTAGAGGGGGAAAAGATGATCGATTTTAAGGTGTTTTGCATATATGAGTATCAGGTTTTATCGATTTCCTTACATGTAAAAGGGTTCCTTAACTTTTCAAAGGCATTGCTCTCTCAACAAAGAGGCTATAAACTGTCTACGCCTCTAAAAATATCCTCCACTGTTTTGTTTTGTTTTGTTTTTCCCGCCCTCAAGTCCCTGGAAACTAGAACCTTGGTCAGGGTACTTGATCACAGGATCATAGATCAGCGTCTTTCTAGAAGTTCCCTGGAAAGCCCCCCACTTTCACGCAGAAAAGATGTCATTATCCCATTTCACAGATAGGTCAAGTGAAGCTCAGAAAGATCAAGTGACTTGAGTTTAGTCACACTCAGGTCCTCACACTCCACACTGACATGCGTCTCTGATTTCTGAAGGTCAGAAAGTCCAGCCCTTACATATAGGATAACTATAGCTCTTATTCTAGCTCATCCAGGTGACAAGACAACCAGAGTCCCCTCGCCAGGCCTTGTCCACTAACCTCTAGCAAAGGAAGCTGAGACTCAAAACCTCTCATCTGAGGTCATAAAATGAAAGAAAAGCCTCGGATGTCAATAAATTGTTGTTTGCTGTAACCTGATGGATTAGTCAGGCTTTCAAGGTGGCGCTAGTGGTAAAGAACCTGTTCATCAATGCAGGAGACCCAAGGGACTAGGGTTTGATCCCTGGGTCGGGAAGATGCCCTGGAGAAGGGCATGGCAACCCACTGCAGTATTCTTGCCTGGAGAATCCCATGGACCGAGGAGCCTAGTGGGCTGCAGTCCATGGGGTCACAAAGATTCAGACATGACTGAAGCAACTTTGCATGCATGCATGCAATGGATTAGTAACTCTGAGCAAGATATTCAGTGCAAGAGGGAAAGAAGACCCGATAATTACATTTCAGAATATAAGCATGGGCAGAGAATGTTAATCACAAACAAATTAGTGCAAGGAAATGCAGGGTGTTTGCTTCTGAGGCACCTATAAGTTACTGAGGCTAATGATTACATGCGTTTATGGGTCATCATTCCACGTAAAGGTCAGAAAAATGAGTAGATGCCTAGAAATATCTGTTCCCCAAACTCTTAGGTACCATGAATTGTACGTAAATGGGGGGAAAAAAAGTCATGGAGATCTTCTGAATCTCATTTTAGAGATCAAGAAATGACAAGGGATAAAGAATCTTACTCAGATGACTAAACGATTAAGAAGCAGATACAACACGCAAGTTGTATCTCAGTCATTTCTCCTTTAAAGAGAAATATCCTATGGTATTGGCCAATAAATGGAAAATTCTGAATATATATTTCTACAATTACAGTCAAGAAATGGAAATCTTTCTGTTTCCCTAACACACTATGATTTCATGGACAAAGGAAAACAGTAAGAGTAGCTTGATATATTTACCATGATTTGATTTTTTTTTAATTAAGCAGGGCACAGGCAAAAGCAGAGTTTTTCTGACCTATAAAAAAATGTGAGGGTTGGAGAAGGAAACAAGCTTTACTATTTGATTATCAAATTTATTTTATCTTCGTTGTATGGGAGGCATTAGCACACAGGCTGCGTCCTAAGAGGAGGTGAAAGGCTTGATAGCCCAAGACCTCATTCTCGTGGCCCACTTTTTTGTCAGCTCAAGAGTGACAGGAAGTATTTTTCACAGAGCTAGAACAAATAATTTCACAATTTGTATGGGAATACAAAAAACCTCGAATACCCAAAGCAATCTTGAGAAAGAATGGAACTGGAGGAATCAACCTGCCTGACTTCAATCTCTACTACAAAGCCACAGCCATCAAGACAGTATGGTACTGGCACAAAGACAGAAATATAGATCAATGGAACAAAATAGAAAGCCCAGAGATAAATCCACACACCTATGGACACCTTATCTTTGAAAAAGGAGGCAAGAATATACAATGGATTAAAGACAATCTCTTTAACAAGTGGTGCTGGGAAAACTGGTCAACCACTTGTAAAAGAATGAAACTAGAACACTTTCTAACACCACACACAAAAATAAACTCAAAATGGATTAAAGATCTAAACGTAAGACCAGAAACTGTAAAACTCCTAGAGGAGAGCATAGGCAAACACTCTCCGACATAAATCACAGCAGGATCCTCTATGACCCACCTCCCAGAATACTGGAAATAAAAGCAAAAAGAAACAAATAGGACCTAATTAAACTCAAAAGCTTCTGCACAACAAAGGAAACTATAAGCAAGGTGAAAAGACAGCCTTCTGAAAGGGAGAAAATAATAGCAAATGAAGCAACTGACAAACAACTAATCTCAAAAATATACAAGCAACTCCTGCAGCTCAATCCCAGAAAAAATAAATGACCCAATCAAAAAATGGGCCAAAGAACTAAATACACATTTCTCCAAAGAAGACATACAGATGGCTAACAAACACATGAAAGGATGCTCAACATCACTCATTATCAGAGAAATGCAAATCAAAACCACAATGAGGTACCATTTCACGCCAGTCAGAATGGCTGCGATCCAAAAGTCTACCAACAATAACTGCTGGAGAGGGTGTGGAGCAAAGGGAATCCTCTTACACTGTTGGTGGGAATGCAAACTAGTACAGCCACTATGGAGAACAGTGTGGAGATTCCTTAAAAAACTGGAAATAGAACTGCCTTATGACCCAGCAGTCCCACTGCTGGGCATACACACCAAGGAAACCAAAATTGAAAGAGACACATGTATCCCAATGTTCATTGCAGCACTGTTTATAATAGCCAGGACATGGAAGCAACCTAGATGTCCATCAGCAGATGAATGGATAAGAAAGCTGTGGTACATATACACAATGGAGTATTACTCAGCCATTAAAAAGAATACATTTGAATCAGTTCTAATGAGGTGGATGAAACTGGAGCCTATTATACAGAGTGAAGTAAGCCTGAAAGAAAAACACCAATACAGTATACTAACGCATATATATGGAATTTAGAAAGATGGTAACGATAACCCTGTATGCGAGACAGCAAAAGAGACACAGATGTATAGAACAGGCTCTGGACTCTGTGGGAGAGGGAGAGGGTGGGATGATATGGGAGAATGGCATTGAAACATGTATAATATCATATATGAAACAAATCGCCAGTCCAGGTTCGATGCCTGACACTGGATGCTTGGGGCTGGTGCACTGGGACGACCCAGAGGGATGGTATAGGGAGGGAGGAGGGAGGGGGGTTCAGGATGGGGAACACATGTATACCTGTGGGGGATTCATGTTGATGTATGGCAAAACCAATACAATATTGTAAAGCAAAAAAAAAAAGAGTAACAGGAAACAAGAGTGCAAGGATCATACCAAAAGCATACATTAATTAACTGTGCATTGCAAAGACAGATAATAAGAAATTCAGAAACGAAGGAAGAGGAAAAGAAACCATTTCACAACATTTTGTCCACAAGTTTCTCGAAAAGCCTCTCCAGACCCTGCCTTCTGCAATTCCAGCCCATGTCCTCTGAGATTTAAACTGCCCCCAAAGCACAGTTTTTCTAGCAGCCTCCAACAGCAAAGGTGGGAGAGGACTGCCAATTTCTTGTGAATCCTGAAGATTTCCTTTATGAGTCATGGGAAACTGAAATAACTTGGGGGGCGGGGATGACTTTTTTGAAAGAAACACAGTTTTAAATCAGTTCCCACTAATTTGTTCTGCTCTGTGGTATAAGTCTTGAACACAGGAAAAGTTAAGTTTGTAGAGTTAATGCAAAAATGGGAGTTTTTGTTAGGTTCTGTCAATTGTCACCGTGGCATTTCTTATTAGGACTTTTCTTACTGTCATTTGTTTGTGAAATTAATTATAGTTTGATCAGTGTAGGAGCTATTTTGAATCCATAGGACTTTCCTCACCAGATTGTTTTGGCATTTTAAAGTCACTCACATTCAGGGCCTAAACAATATGGCAAGTATCTCTTTTTCTCTCTCCTTTATACTCAAATTCTAAACAAAGGAACCATCTGTTCTCTCTCTAAAAACATCAGCCCTTGTTTTCATTTTTCTGTTAATAATAATGCTTCAAACTTATAGCGTGTCTTTTTCCAACTTGCTTATTAAAGCATTTTGTAGATATTGCCTCACTTATTCTCAACATCACCCCGCCCCTGATTAACTGGAGGGTAAAGGGAAACGTTTGCCAATTTTTAGTTAGATAAGCGATTATTGGATGTTTGATGAGTTCTATACAAATGACCACAGGTGAATCTCAGAAGGAACGTGGCCAACACCTAGCTCAGCTCTGACTCTTCCACGTGTAAAAGGGAGACCCAGAAAGGAGAAGCCACTCAGTGAGCTATTTATATACTTGGTCCTCTACCGCACCCCTGCCCACCCCAGCCCCGACTGTAAGCAGCCAAGGAAAGAACCGTGTCTTACACATTTTTGTGTCTCAGGTACATGATGTGTAAAAAGTGCTTATTTGAATATTTCTTGAATAAATGAAAATTTTGAGGGTAGTTCCACAGGTGGTTGCGGCAGAGCCGGAGTCAGAGCTCAGCTCACCCATCCTCTTACTCAGTGTGCTGTTAAAAATACACACCAAATAGACCCAAATGCAAAACAAATCAGAGACAATACCAAAGCGGGTGGGCAGGGTACATAAGATGCAGGCCTGTGTCTAGACTCAAGAAGCTGGTTGAGCAAAATCAGTAAGCATCACAGAGTTTGGCCAGTGGCCATGCTCAGACATAACCCACGTTAAGGCTGACTCCCCAAATGCTCTCCGCTTCTTCTGTGCTCCGAGCAGTTGGGGATGTGGATGTAGCGGAACTCACCCTTAGACATGACCCAACTGGAAGAAATGATGGATCTTAATGCCAAAGGACAGCATGTCTCTATAACACCCCTGAGCCCAAAACAAGAGCACCCTCCACCCTGAGATTTCCCCACATCACTCAGTGCAACCCAAGAGTGCTCAGCCTGGGAATCATGAAAGCCACCAGCCCAGAGTTTTCCAACGAGCAGAGAGGTCACTGAAATCAAAACCTTTTTTCCATGTGCCTCACTGGAAATCTGCGACTCATTTGGCACATTTTTCTTCTTTTCAGAACGTCCCATTCCCCACTGCTACTCCTTGAAGCTAAAGGGAAAATAAATTGTTTTTAGAAAAGCAAGTTAACTGTGGGATTCTGTCATCCAAATGCCTTCTACACTAGTAATTCTAACAAAGTCAGCAACTCCCTGAAGAGTCTTCAAAAATAGATTGTCTGTGTAGACGAGAAAGCTAGACATCCAAAAGAGAGAAGGAAACATACCTTCTTTAAGTAAAAGGAAAAAGAAATCATATAGCCAAAGAGAATTCAAGTATATTATAACGTGGTCTCACATTAAATGAATTCGTTTCAGACATGAACAGGAAACAAATCAGTGACAAAATGCAAACAAATCAGCATACAGGAGCTGTCAAACAATTAGGATTTGTTTGAAGGGGGAGGGGGGTGGGCACAGTGGTGCGGAGGGGAGAGAAAGGCACAGGAATAGGGATGGAGTCACTTCAACCCGCAACACGCTGTGTCTGACACGGACACAGAGGCTGCGGGTGGTGTCTGGGATCGTCCAGCACGTGGTGGGAAGCATTTATATCAAGCCACGCAGCATCAGCAGGGGAATAAGACAGCAAGTACTTCAGGGCAGACAGCTGCAGAGAGGGCCCCTGCACAGAGCAGACACAGCAGGCTGAATGCATTCGTATACCAGCAGTCCTTCCCTCACTCACCATGCTCGGCTTCTGGACGCCTTCAGGGTCAAGGCTGTCCCCAGAACCATGTATCATTCCTGCAGCCACTACCCATGGACTCGCCCTCAGCACGTTCCTGACAAGTTTGCCCTTTTCATACATATGGACCTTTCTGCTCTTAAGCCACCTCCAAAAATATCACCTTGGACTTTGCATACATCCCCGGTAATCCAGCATCTTAACATTTAACTTGAATGTTAAAGTGAAAAGAATAAAGGATCCACCTAATGTTATTTAACTAGCCTTCATCTCCAAACCTAAGTTTTTCAGGGGATCATTTGGAAGCTGGCCACTGGGGAGGTCAGTTAAGTATTCATCTGATGTCTGGTTAGGTGTCTGTCATGTCGGCAAGAAAAGAGAAGACCTCAGCATGCAGCTCGCACAGACCTTGACAATCATCTCCTGCCAAAATCATGTCTGAGAAAAGAACCCCCAAGACGGCAGATGCTTCCTCTCACATGAGCAGCACTCCTGGCTAACCAATAAATACAACTTGATAGTGGTGACTGGTATTTTCCAAGTAAAAGTGTCTCTCAGAGGATATCACTGGTTTGATACTCTAACTACTCAGTTCAAGTTAAATAATTGGGAGCAAGGCTCTCAGTCACACTGGATATCAGTGTCTCATTTCCTACAAAATAAAGCAGCTCAATTCAGTAAGCTCAGACTTCCTCTGTCTCACAAATCCTGTGCCTCACTGCTACTGCCAAGTGGTCTACCCTCTCCCTCTGAGTGTGTTCATCTCCTCTCTCTTTCTCACATACACACAAGCTCACCCCAAGATCCCTCTTATCCAGTCCACAATCTTGTTATTTAGGCAAGCTACAAGCAGTTCCTCCACAATCCCCATCACTGTTTCTCTGCTTAAGATCTGACACCAAAAGGATTTTTTAGCTACTTTATAAGAGACACAAACATGGGGCACATGAACCCCATTTACACACAGACCTCACCTTGAGATGAGATCCTCAGAGGGGCTCCAGCAGTCTCTTCATTCCCCGGCCACAGAGGCAGCCACCTGCCGGGACTCCAGTCCGATCTCTACCCTTTACTCTCTGACACCTTCAACAAGTCATTCTACGTCTCTGGGCCTCAGTTTCTCTAACTGTAAAGTGAGGCATTTGGAATAAAATGAATGCCAAAGTCTCTATCAATTCTGACATCCTTCCCTAGAGCTATGAAATTTCATTAGCCATCAAAGCAAACGCCCTCCAAAGCCCTGTCTCTGGTATTGGTGTTGACCTGGGGCTCCCAGGTAAATGGAGATAACTCTTTGCATGATCTTGCACAATAAGTAATAATAGCGCATCAATAGGAGCAAATACTTCTAATTTGTGTTTGTTTGTTTATTTCCAAGCTAAAGAAGTTGCAGGCACCACCTGCCAATGGCCTTTGGAGTCTCCATGATGCCTTTTTTATTTTTTTTAACAATGGGTCAGAAGTTCAGAAACTAAAAAGGTGAAAGTGGAAATCACACAGAAATAATATGGAGCCTGAAAAATTGAAAAAATAATTTAGAATAAATAATACCACATCTCTCTTTTAAAAAAAAATTAAACGATAATGAGAGTAAGCAGGGGCACTATAAAGTAAAAATAAAATCGAACACAGAAAAGACTGATTTGCCTAGGATTCCTCTCAGCCATGTAATCAGCACGAATAGCAAAGACCGTATAATACTCATGTTTCTATTTGTTGCCCTCAACTGACATGGTTGGTCGTTTGTTTTGTTTTAAATAAAATGGGGAAGCAACAAATATATTAAATCCATCTGCAGAAAACCCATATTTGCATGTGGAAAACAAATAAGTGGGTGCCTGAATGGGTGATTAGGCATGCAATTGCCCATCTGCACCCGGGGCCCCAGCCTCCCTGCAGGTGCGCCTGACGCAGGAGCAGACTCGGAAAGGCAGGTCCTCCACCATGGAGAGCGACAGGAGGGAAACCGTGCCCTCCGCAAATGGACTTGTTCTGAGCTGGCCCTCCTACCCCCGCCCCATAGGGTCCTGGTTCTCCAGTCACTGTCCCTGTATCTTACAGCTGAAAACCAGAAATAAGTTTTGCCATCCTTTGCTTAGATTTCTGTGGATTCTTTAAACCACAAAGGCAATCTTTTTTTCTGAGCATCTTCGATATGTTCCTAATAAATATTTGTTGTTGCATCTATCTTTATGAGAATGGGTGACCCCCTCTCCTGTACTCTTCACCTGGATCATTCTACTCCAGTCACACTGGCCTCACTTGTCAGCCTCAGGGCCTTGGCAACTGCTTTCTTTAGGCTTGAAACACTCTTCCCCCTCTGGTCTCCAGCTTACTAACTCATAGCCTTCAGGCCTTGCTCCTGTGCACTCGTATCAGTAAGACCTTCTTAGATCAGTGAATTTAAATCTGTGTCATGGCCACCCTCTGTGCCCTTAAGCTGCCTTATTTTCCTTCTGAAAACAGATCACAACCTAAATATTATCTATGTACTCATTGATGGTTGTCTGGTTCCATTCAAACAGGTTTGTCTGATTTGGTTCACGGTTCTATTCCCTGCACCTGGAACAGTCTAGCGCATAGTAGGTGCTAAACACCCAGCTGTTATGTTCATGAGTCATCACAATAATCTGCAAATCACTACTCTGGGCACCATGAGTGCTGTTATGGAAAAAGACAAGATCTATGCTCTTAGGAGGCTTCTACAACCTAGTGGAGAAGGAAGACTGGAAATTTGTTTATATAGCAGAGCAAAGTGACATGAATGCTCCACTGAAGGTATAAACAAAGCACTCAGATAACACCGAAAAAGCAAGCTCTTGACACTGGAGCGGGGAGTGGGCGGGGAACAGGCTGAAGGAGACCAACAGAGCTGAATTCTCTGGAAGTATCTTAAAAGAAAGCACAGAAATCATCCTCAAAAATACATTCAGCACAAGCAAGTACTAAGACATCTTCAGTTAGCCTCCTTTCCTTCATCAATAATGCTAAGTGAAACAAAAGATTGCCCAAGATAAGTCAGCATTTCTGTGTGCCAAGACCATGGAGAAAAGAAGAATCACTTTCCTCCATAAAGTCTTCACTTTAAAATGGAAATTCTTTAAGTTGCACACAAATGCACACAAAACATCTCTTCAGAAAACTCCAGGACGACCTTAAAGGGTATCCAGTCTAACATCTTACTTCCCCTGAGAGGACCCATCGGTATCAGCTTCTATCTAAATACCCTCAGAGATAGGAAACCCATAACCCAGAAACAGCCCATGCCACTGCAGTCTGCTGTTAATACTAAAACACACTCACTCACACTGTCTTTGTGTTACTTCCACCCAATGCTCCCAGAACTCCTTCTGGGGTCACAAAGAGGGTGTTTGTATTCCCTTCTGGGGCAGAGTCCCCTCTGCTCCCTCCTCCACCCCTTTCTCTCTTCTCCACACTAACCATCTCCTGTTCTTTGTTTCATCCCTCAAAGACTCTGATTTCTGGTGCCATCAGCCATCTTACCCTTCCCTTCCCTCCATCTCTCACTGTTCCAGGACATTTTTTTTCTTTTTCTTTTTCTTTTTTTGGAGCTGACCTACTGCTCAAGCAATTTAGCATTCTTTGGAGAGCTGAGCATTTTGTCTGGGGTTGGGGAGAGGGGCACAGGGGATCCAAAAGAACATGGGTAAGTAACTCTGTGAGCCCTGACCCAGGAAGACCCTGGCAGAGTACCCTAACTTTACCACCTTGACCTTGAAATGCTATCTTTAACATAAATTAGAAAGCTGAAGCATCTGACCTCACTCCACCCCAAGGGCATTCAGAATCTGGGGAGTCTTGTACCTCTGGTAAACCATGGCCCCCTAGTCTTGTTGGTCCCAGCTGACCAGCCTGCATTAGAATGCAGTTTTTAGCCATCTCTACACCTGAGAACTGGATTGCTTGTGTGACCTTGGTGAGACACTTAAAGTCAACAAATCAAAGCATCTCAGAAGGTAAAGGAAAAAGAGAGCTCTAAATCATCCAGTCCAAAAATCGCCCAGCAATCTCTTGTGCACCTCGCCATGCCCTTCCCCATCCTCAGTCATGGCAGACACTGCTAAATGATCATCGTCAGATACAACTTCAGAATCCTTCTCCACATAGCACCTCAAATAGCCACTACAAATCCACCATGTGGCCACATAAAATCCAAGCTACTCATTCTTCAGATGAGGAAAACTGGAGCTCAAAGATGGGCTAGGACCTCCCTGTGTATCAGGCTCAGGAAAAGAACCAGAACTACAAAGGTCCCGTCCCCATATTCCTGAGTCCTTTGTCCTCCTCTAACTCTGACACTCTATCAGTGCTCCTTGGAGTGGGGATGGGGAGCTTGCTGTTGTATTAATACAGATAAAGAAAGGGTTTCCCGATAGGAGGCAGAAGCTTCAGAGAAGGCTTGGAGGAAGAGGGGCATTTGAGCAGACCTGTAAGAACCAGTAAGCTCTATTTGCCTTTAGCCAAAAAAAATTCAGGATTGGAAAAGCATTTCTTGTAGCAAGCACAGCATAAGCAAAGGAATGGGGAGGACCATGGTGTGATGAGAGGTGGCTATGGGCTTCTGAGAGAGTTGGAGCCAAAACAGACGCCACGAAGAGCAGTAGGGGAGGAGAACAAAGATGAAGACAAGACAAGATTAGAAGAGTCAACCAGAGTCTTTGTGGAGTTTCCAATGCTGATGTTTTTTTTTTTAATTGACTTAAAGGCCTTAAGACTTACAAACAGAAAAACAAAGAAAGGATTAGAGGAAAAGTAAAAGAATCCATCTCCATTCTCAATGGGAAAAAAAAAAAGCTTTGCCCTAAACTGTATTACAGGAACACTTTCATTATGTAAAAGCCTATTTTGTTTTCATGTCATTCTTAGATTACATCATAGAGTGGCTGCAGCCGTCTCGTACCGTATTATGAATAAATCACCAGCTTAATCATAGAATGAGCCAGGGCCCTAGATTTAAAAGGAAAATATTAGATCATTTTTAATAACTGATATAACTCAAGCCACTTGCCATTGAAGCAGGGGGAGGTGATGTCATCCTAAAGAAGTCCAAAGAGGAACTAGAGAGGGTCAGCCCTGGGCAGGTCCCAGAGAAGCTTCCATTTACAAAGGAAGAGGTAGCTGATGCATTCTCTGGACTGAACGATCTTTTCATGAAAACCAACACTGGCTTCTCAATAGACCATCCTCATGAAACACAATGTACAAATAGCTTGTTCCCAAAACGACTATATTTCCAAAGACCAGAAAACATGGAACATATTACGATGTCTGTATTTATGTCTTGGGAGTCATTGAGCAAAATTATAAATGTTAAAGCTTTTAGTTATTCAGAAAAAGATGAAAGCTGGGGTGACATATGCAAATGCCACAGGTCTGACCCAAGCTAAGAGGACAAGACAAAGTAAGGACACTGAGACGATGGCCTGAGAGAGAAAAGAACTGGAGCAGTTTCTAGCAGTCACACACTATTAAGGGGATTGGAAAGGAGCATTTAATGTGCACCAACTATGCACTAAATATCATACACAGTTGGCACTTTAAACACACATGCTGCTTTGTGAGCCCAGACGAATCTAAAAGGCAGGTGCTACTAGCACTATCATTTTCAGATATGGAAAGCAGTTTGAAAATGATTGAATGATGTAAGTAAGATTATGCAACTAATACACGAGAGTCTCCTGACTCCAAATTCCACTTTACCTAATTGTCCCACTGTAAATGCTTTTGAACTGTGGTGTTGTAGAAGACTCTTGAGCGTCCCTTGGACTGCAAGGAGGTCCAACCAGTCCATCCTAAAGGAGATCAGTCCTGGGTGTTCAATGGAAGAACTGATGCTAAAGCTGAAACTCCAATACTTTAGCCACCTCATGCAAAGAGTTGACTCATCAGAAAAGACCCTGATGCTGGGAGGGATTTAGGGCAGGAGGAGAAGGGGACGACCGAGGATGAGATGGCTGGATGGCATCACGGACTCGATGGACGTGAGTCTGAGTGAGCTCTGGGAGTTGGTGATGGACAGGGAGGCCTGGCCTGCTGCAATTCATGGGGTTGCAAACAGTTGGACACGACTGAGCGACTGAACTGAACTGAAACTATTTCCTATTATGGACTTGCAATGAAAATTAAACAATTGATAAGAAACACTTTGAAAGTACCAAAAGTATTAAAAAAAATATTGAAAGCCAAAAGGGATCCTGGAGTGGGGAAAAGTACTGACACTCTGGGCAGTGACAGTCTCAATGACTACAGATGGCCTTCCATATTTTGGCCGCAGGGCTACTAATGAGCTTGACCAACATTTCTATTAATTTTTTAGGAATGCTAAGGTGGGCTCTAAGGGAACCTGTCAACTTCTATGAAATTTACTGCTGAGCTTGGTTTTATAAGAAGACTATTTTGGTGAGGGGAGGAGACCGATGCTCTGGAAAAGGGTTTTCTGCCAGACAGAAAGTATTGGCTGAGGTTTTCTGTCTGATCCTGTCAGTCTCACAGCAATGCTGTGTATCGGTTCACTGTTCTTAATACAAATGTTATTCATAACTGCAGAGACACACTGTCTGACCCAAGTAATACTGATTTATGCAACTTTTCAGGACATGGCGTGACTCAGCAGGAGATGCAGACCCTGAAATTTACCTAAACAGACAACAAGCCTCCAAATTTTGACCTATTTTCCCCAATTTCTTTCTGGAACAGGACAGAGGGTGCAAAAAGCAGAGAAAGCACACCTAAACGTTGTATGGACTGATTTGGAGCAGAGACTGTGTGGAGAGGTGGAGGGGACATACTGGGCCAGAGTCAGAGGTGCCTTAGATGTCCCTCCCATGGCTAGCCCTGGCTCCTTGGAAGGGACGTCCTGTCTCTGGGTCTTGGCATCTCATCTGCACAACAAAGAGCTCAATCAAGAACTTGCAACCATTTCCACCAAAGTAGCACCAACGGCTAAAGAAGGCAAAGATGCAGAGGTATAGGAGCAGGGCATTAATTAAAAACTTGTGTTCTTCCTCTGACAACTCATGCCAGTTCTGCACTCTGTGCAATTATATATCAATGCTTATATTCAGATTTTAAATGGAGTTCTCCTCCAAAACATTCTTCAAATAAAATTGATCTACAGAGGTGCACTGAGTATATGTATCTTAGCACATGCAGTAAGCTTGGGTGTCTGTTACAGGCAGCCCCCCAGGAGACCCCCTGTAGCTGCACCTCCTGCTCTTCAGACCCCTTTGCAGTCCCTCCTCTTGACCATGGGCTGGATGTAGTGACTTGCTTCTAATAAGGAGAATGAGGCAGAGGATATGGTGTGTCACTTCCAGGACTGGGTAACAAAAAGGCTGTGGCAGATTGGAAGGATTCTGTCCTGCTCACCTGCCTTAAAGGAAGACAGTTGCCATGTTGGGAACTGCCTATGGGAAGAGGAAGGAACTGAGGCTCCCAAGCCAATAACCCACAGGGAACTGGATCCTGCCAATGATGTGACTGAGTGTGGTGGTGGGTCCTCCCAGGCAGAGCCTTGAGATGAGACTGCAACCTCAGGGCAGACCTGAAGGCACCCATCTAAGCTGTTCCCAGATTCCTGACTCACAGAAGCTGTGAGATAATCAATGTTTCTTGTTTGAAAGTGCTAAATTTGGGGTAATTTGTTAAGTAGCAATAGATAAGGAAGATAGCACCCCAATCTGAGAGGTCCAGAGGTGGATTATTTTAAAACCTCTTACCAATGCCACCATTTTTCTTGAGGCTAGGCAACAGAGCAGAAGAGATCTGCTATCAGGAACTCTCGAAAGGCACCGCTGTCCCCTGGAATGTAGAGATGCTTGCTAGCTTGGGAACATACACCTGGCATGCTCCGATCACCCAAAGATGACCGTGGAAATAATATCAGTGCAGCTCAAAACCAACATGATGCATTTGACAGCAGTCGACTGGTGAAAAATGAGCCAGAGACTGAAGCACCTGTGGAAGGTGTCAGACTCCTCACCTACCCAGCCATTATCTGCTATCAGCCACACCACCCTCAGACCCCATCCAGACCTAGTGACCCAGATGACAGCTCCATGGTTCACGGAGAAGTTCTGAAGACAGACCTCCTCCTTCTGGAAACCTTCCCCAACGTTCCCAGTTCCTTCCATTCCCCGATCCTTTCATCTAAGCCCCTTGAAAGCTGAGTCGTTAACTTATTTACCTTGATTTCCCAAGCACCTAACATGAGACTGGAAACATATCTGGTGATCAATAAACGTGTGTTATAAACAATATTTTTCTAAAGTGTATTTTACTTTTATGTAGGTCTTTCTCTCCAACTAGATTATGAGCTTCTCAAGGTTAGGACTACAACTAATTTACTGTGATGTCCTAAAGACTCTGAGTTTCACTGATTTCCAGACAAGCACTGAGATCAGGGTACAGAGCAAACACATGCTCTGTGAACCAGGAGTAAATATTTGGCAGCAGTCTACCCAGGACTCATGGGGCCCTCCATCCATTGGCCATCAGACCCCTTCTACAACACAGTAGCCCACTGAGAGAGAACATGAGAACCCCTGACATACTAGGGCTCTGCCCAAGAAAGAGTAAAAGTGTATCCACTGGGCTGAGGTCAGGAAATAGAAGAATGTGGAATTAGGAGGAAGGAAGCAAGACAGAGAGAGAGAAAGCTTCCACCTTCTACTTTCACAGATAGCAAATACCTCTGACAACACATTCCTGAGTTACAGAATCACAGAACCTCAGGAGGCTGGACAAGTCCCTGCTCAGACTCAACAAATCGTTTTGTAACTTTTGAAGCACTAACATGAAAGCTGGCTACGCAGATGTTCACATATGCCGGAAACTACTTCACCAACCGACTGGAGGGAGCCAAGACCTTCACCTCTGACGGAAGTGACCAATCCTTTGCTTCCGGCAGAGACTAATACCTGATTCTCCTGAGGACCAAAGAGGAAATATTAAAACTGAGAGCCCTTAGCTACCATCATCAACTGTATGCTAGTATCAACAGAGGGAAATAATTTCCTTCCTGACTCCCACTGGGTAAGTCATGCCTAGAGCAGAAGGTGTGATTATCTAATCAAACAAAGCAAGTCCCAAACGGGCAGACTATAGCTTCTAGGGGATGTCTCAAAGCACTGAGACTTCCTCAGTCTTCAAATCTACCTCCTTGCATCTCCCACTGCCTAGAGCAAAAACAAATACAAAAAGTAATCATGATGTACGACTTCATCTCAACTTCAACCATCATCAATGAGCCAGGTCCCAGATCTAGCTGCTTTCTAAGATTGGGGATAAATTACTGCCCGTCCAGTCCTGGGGATGCTGGGGCTGCAGAGCGGGAAGGAAGGGCACACATTGTGCATATATATGATGGACCAGGAAGAGTACAGGGGCCTGCACATTACATTGTGTTATGTTTCTTTATATTTAAGATCAGTAATTTTCTTTATAGTCACTATCTTATTTTGCTTTATACTCCTTGTATTTAAGCAAAAGAAGAAAGCAACTGCAATGACCCATCATGTAAGGCTCACACTTTACAGTTTCCCGAACAGATTGGCATCTATCAACAAACATGCTCTAAACAAACATGAGAGGTGAGCAGGAAATGATTATTATTATTTCTAATTCTCCAATCAGGGAAACGAAGGTGGAGGGATATTGTTTTCTAGGTTTGCACATCTAATAACTGACAGGCTGTCTGCTATCCCACCCCACCACACTCACTGTATTCACAGACTTCTTAAGCCATACCAGTCCCAAAAGCCTATTTCTGTCCAGTCATTTGTTTCATTCTCATAAAGCCATGCAGTTCAGCCGCATCTGTGCTAGAATTCCTGAAGCTTTCCAACAGAGAACTAGCCGGTGCCTGAACACCCTCAGGAAAAGGGACAGTCACTACCTTTAGATTTAGTCTTTCTATCCGTGAAAATGCACCGTGCACCTACCAGATGCCAGAGATCCCACTAGCCTCTGGGCTACACGCATGCGCAGGAGATACTGTCCCTCTTCTGACCACGTTTTATATTCTTAGAGGCCACTGTTATGTGTGCTGTGCATCCTGCCTTTTCTGGATCCATTCCAGTAAGAGTGGGACATCATTTCCGGTCCTCTCAGCACCACGGTGTGAAGAGGCCAGTTGGCCAGTGTCCGTTTCAGAGGAGGAGGCAAGGACTAAAGTCCACCAGCCTAGGAGAGTTCTGACAGGAGGGTAAAATAAGGTCCGTGGCCACCTGCAAACGCTGGTCCTCTCTCTGCATCCTAACAGCACCCAGATATTCTCTCGAGGGACCACCTCTTCTCCACCATTTAGCTGCCATGAGTTTCCAGGTGACAGCGGGCAGCCAGTTCCCAACCGTGAGGGGAAACAGCCTGTGGATGAAGCTGACGCACACACAAGACGGCAGAGCAAGGAGCAGGTCAGAGAAGCAGAGCCCGGGCCTGTCACACTGAGCCTGAGGGCCACCCGACCTCGGGACTTGCCGGCTTCCGCTAGTCAGCCACCCAACTGCCCTCTCTGTACCACCGTCTGAGGCTGCATCAGTGTTGTGGGCGACAAAACCACTGTTGGCTCATAATTGGCTTATGGACAACAGACCCTCCTGAGTTTCTTGCAACTCGCTCCTGGTAATGCACTCTCTCCCATTCTGCCATGACACACTAGAACTTTTGTTTGAACCCAAGTACAAGGCTTCATATTCATCACAACTGAATTTGAAGCACAAGAAAAACTCAGGCGCTGGAGCAGAGAACAAAGATTTACATCTGATGCTCAGAGTGTCTGCTTGGAGAGAAACATTCCAGACCATATTTGAAATGTTACAGACTGAAATGAATGTTGAAGAGTCCAAGCAGTGGTTTCTAGCCTTTCATCTTATGTAGACCCATAGGCGCAAAGAAAGCCAGCCAGGTGTTCTTTTAAGATACACTGATTAAGAAAAGAAAGCGGGACCAAACGTAACTATAAACTCAGCCTCACTTTTAAACGGAGTTAGGTTTTACTGATCACAATAGAATCCTCTCCCTTTTGAAAAACTAAGCCATAAACATGGCAAGACATACTATTTATTCAGTAAAAAGCCAGAGGTTTAGGGACTGGCCCTGGGAATGAGAGTACAGATTTAGAATTCTAAACAGAAGTCTTGCCCACAATCCCTCAGCTGTTTTCCTCAGATTCTTCTACAGCTCAGGATATCCCACAACATCGATTCTTCTCTAGAATATGTTCTACCTGCTATAAACACAGAGGAATTCCAAAACACAAGGGAAAGTTTACCTTACCTGCTCACCATTCCCGTTTAATCTGAGGATTAAAACTCAGATCCCCGTGGAGATGCAAGGAGTGGAGACAAGGGAGTACACACCCTTGTCTAAGGAAATTTAGCCTTTCCCACCACAAAGCGTTCATGTGAAAATACAAGATCACAGAAGAAGCCCCCTGCACAGGGGTGAGCGACAGCCACTTAAAACTACCACTTCCTTTCCTCACAAACACCCATAACACTGTTCACTGACTCTTTCTCGTGGTTCAATTTCAAGAATGCTCCCCTCCACACTAAAGGGGAAAGAAGGAAGCAGTGCAGTTACTGGCAACCCAAAATCATAATTACTCCAAATTTCCTTCCAATTTCTCTTCCTGCCACCTTCCAAAGGCTGAGTTCTGCCTTAGCTTCGCCGTCCATTTTATTAGCATTATTATATCTTGGCATTCATTGTCCATCATCAATAAAATCCACTCAAGAAAAGAAAGAAGAATATTTTTGTTCTTCTTAGTTCTTCCACCCTAGTTACCAGTGCCCAGGATTTAAATGGAAACTGATTTTTAAATTTCATTAAAATATGCATATTGATTATAAAAGGAAAAAGTTCTCTTTTTTGCACAGAACTCACCAGCTGAGGAAAAATGTCTTCCCTCCGATGAATGCCCTGTAGAACAATGGCAAAAGCACTGAACTGGAATCAGGTGACTGGATTCGGTCCTCCGCTCTGTTTCCGCAATGATCTCACCTGTAGAAATGGACAAGGAGGTTAATTATGAATCTCTAGGATCTCCAGCCAGTCCATTCTGAAGGAGATCAGCCCTGGGTGTTCTTTGGAAGGAATGATGCTAAAGCTGAAACTCCAGAACTTTGGCCACCTCATGCGAAGAGTTGACTCATTGGAAAAGACTCTGATGCTGGGAGGAACTGGGGGCAGGAGGAGAAGGGGCGACAGGGGATGAGATGGCTGGATGGCATCACCGACTCGATGGACATGAGTTTGAGTGAGCTCCGGGAGTTGGTGATGGACAGGGAGCCCTGGCATTCTGCAATTAATGGGGTCGCAAAGAGTTGGACACGACTGAGAGACTGAACTGAACTGAACTGAGGATCTTACTAGCTGTTGAACTTCCCCAAGCTTATGAGCTTGCTGGGTAAACCATACTGGAAATGACACCAGGCTTGAAACCCACAAATTTAGTGGCTGATCTCTGTACCTCCTAAGCCACCAGTCAGCTCCTGGCACTTCTGTTTCACTAATATGTCTCAGAATGATGAAGAAAGAGAATGCTGGTACCCCAGTGTTCATACCTCAGCTTTGGGGGAAAGTGGGGGAATAGCTTCATCATAATATCAAAAATGAAAGAGAGAGATCAATTAGATACAGTTTAGGCAAGAAAAAATTAATAGCAAAATCTGAACTACAATAAATAAAAAGAGAAAAGATGAGTTTGGAGACAAATTTCTAACTATGGGACCCAGTGGCTGCTGTGAACCTTAGTTTCATTGCCTAAAAAATGACAGTCAATGGGCAGTAGAGGGCTGGACAATCTTGATGCTTCCTGGTAAGTCCTCATGACTTTATTTCATTAAGAACTAGTCCTATTTTGTCAAGAATCCTGCAATATAGTCCCACAGACAAGTGTTCTAGGGTAGCAGATTGTTATAAAATGTAGATTCAGGGGAAAGCTACACACCAGAAAAATGACCACTCTCATTTTCACTGCTGTCATTTAAACATTATTGAGCCAATCACACAGTCGCTTTGTGAATATGATCTCATTCAATCTTCAAACACCTATACAAGCTCAAAGTTGAGAGGGACCTTAAAAACGACCCACTTCAACCCTTCCAACGGACAGGAGGAGAAACTGGGGACCAGAGCGGGGAGGTGGCCACCCAAAAGCACAGTGAAAGGTAGGCAGCCCAAGGCTCCACTTTGGGGCCTGCTCCCTTGGACTGACACTTTAACAGAAGAAATGACTGACATTCGCTGGCCAGAGAGACCTGCCCTCGGGCACACAATCAGCTTTGAAGGATAACCAGGACTTACACACCCAGACCTCAGAACACCTGTTTAAAGCTCTTGCATACAGCCCGATAGCAAAAAAAAAAAAAAAGAAAACTAAGTTGAGAAAATGGAGTATCATCAAGGTAAGTCCAGCAAAGCAATGCATTTCCTAGTGGTCTTCGTGGGCACTCGAATTGTCAAAGCCCCTGAGGGATGGAGCACGAGGAGGCCAACCCTGGTCCTGGGGACAGTGCAATCTCATAAAAACAAAAAGATTCCCACTCCAAGCCCCAGGAAACGTAAGCCTCTCCTTGCAGAGGGAGACATCAATCAGAACAGTTTCAACAACAACACCAAAGGGCAGCTGACTTCCCCAGATTTTCAGACTTTGCTGAAAGGTGAATCTCTCCACCATGGCCCTGGGGCAATGTCTCAGGCACTGGCTACCTTCTCTCCAGGCACAAATGAATGTGGCCCCCCTTTTCCATCGTCAACTTCTCTTTCAATAATTTTTTTCTTCCTTTCCATAAAGAGAACAAGCAGTTTCGCAAAAGAACCGCTGTGAAATGATTGAAGTTCTCCTGCAAACAAACCATTAGCAGAGTTCAAATGCAATTTAAATTACCAGTTGTTAAAGCGCTCCTCAATTTCTTCCTAAGTTTCCAAGGAGAATTACATACTATACACTATTTAATTGGTTGTTTTCTATTTTTTAACATCCATTTACCCCCCGATTTTATATTTCAGAAGTGTCTATAAAAGCATCCCTTTTAAAAAATTATACATTGTGGAATAGATTAAACCTAAAGATTGAAAAGTATCAGAGAAAAAACAGCTGCAGGATTACACAGCTCAGCAGAAATTGATGGTTTTGACACCACAAGACATGCAGAGTTTCAAAATCTTAAGAATCACCTGATGGTGTCCTCACTGTTTACAGATGAAGACACTGAAGCCCCAAAGGAAAGGAAGGCTTGGCCCAAGTTTTCTCACTGGTCAGTGACAGATTCCAGGTGAGAACTCCCTACTTCCCAGCCCAGTGCTGTCACTTCCTACCACCATATGTTGAAGGAGATGATGGGAAATGGTTAACGAATTTAATTTCCACCTGTAATTTTTTTCTTAAAGAAAATATGAAGTCATCTTCAAATACACTACTGACCTCAACAGTGGAGCTGGCCCATGGCAAGTATCTTCCCAAAAGGGAGAAAGAGAAGTAGAGCCTGACGGATGAATCAAAGGAGCTTCAAGTGAGCAGCTTCCTGGCAGGAAAAGTCAAGACCCTCTTCTAGATTCACTAAATAAGTTATGGGACACCAGACTGCAAAATCCCACTGCTTTATCTGGCCCAGAACTTGTGGAATGAGAGGATAAAGGCAGATCTTGTCACATCTGTAAATGGAAAGGATTTTAGAGCCCATCACAAGGACAGGGCAAACTTCAAGGCTTTGATATTGGACATGTGTAAAGTATTCAACCTCCCTGAGCTCAAGCTTTCCTGTCTGCAAAATGGGTCTAATAAACCTACCCATCAAGGTGTATGCAACCATTTCTCGGGATTCCATACCCAGCATGCAAAGCACAGAGTCTGCACACAGTACACCTTAACCAATGTTCATCCTCATCTTCCAACTTCTATCTACAACTTCTCAAAGCCTATGATTCTGTGACTCTAATTTACTAGAACTACAACTGAGTCTTATAAGCCATGTATGCTTCCTAAGTCTGTTAGATGCTGTGTGTCCCCTGACTATAAATTCATTTATTTTGTCATCCAAAAATAAAACATACACCTGAAAACATAAATATCCAAACGTTTTCCACCAAAAGCAAACTCTTTGGAACAGTTTTGAAGATGGCCTTCAAATTCAGTTGATGAGCCAGACAGTAGTAAAAACCTCAGTTTAATGCCCAAGACCTCATTTAAACTGTCCATCAGCCCTATAAGAAAGATTTCCTATTGTCCACTGAGGAAACTAAGGGTCAAGAAGTCAGGCAACTGTCCAAGACTTGGGGGCTAGTAAATGGTAAAGCTGGAATTTGACCTCAGGTCTTCAAAAGTCAAGCTCCATGACCTGAGTTTTATTATTTTGCAGTTAAAACTATACTATGGACAGCTATTCTGCTAGAGGCAAAAATATACCTGAGAAAAATAATCCGCTATGTTCACATTTTAAGGAGCTTTGGGATAAAAAACAAAGTCTGAACTTTAAAACTGAAAAGTGTTCACCTTAAAAGCAACGAGATCTTTCTTGAATGCCACCTCGCTGTTATTATTATTTTTTAATTGAAGTAGAATGGCACCCCACTCCAGTACTCTTGCCTGAAAAATCCCATGGACGGAGGAGGCTGGTAGGCTGCAGTCCATGGGGTCGCTGAGAGTTGGACGTGACTCAGTGACTTCTGGACAGAGGAGCCTGGTAGGCTGCAGTCCATGGGGTCGCTAAGAGTCGGACATGACTGAGCGACTTCACTTTCACTTTTCACTTTCATGCACTGGAGAAGGAAATGGCAACCCACTCCAGTATTCTTGCCTGGAGAATCCCAGGGATGGGGGAGCCTGGTGGGCTGCCATCTATGGGGTCGCACAGAGTTGGACATGACTGAAGCGACTTAGCAGCAGCAGCAGCAGCAGTGACTTCACTTTCACTTTTCACTCTCGTACGTTGGAGAAGGAAATGGCAGCCCACTCCAGTGTTCTTGCTTGGAGAGTCCCAGGGACGGCGGAGCCTGGTGGGCTGCCGTCTATGGGGTCGCACAGAGTCGGACACGACTGAAGAAACTTAGCAGCAGCAGCAGAGTTGATTTACAATGCTGTGTTAATTTCTGCTGTACAGCGAAGTGATTTAGATATATACCTACATACATATGTGTGTGTAGTCTTTTTCATATTCTTTTCCAGTATGTTTTATCACAGGACGTTAAATATAGCTCCCTATGCTATGCAGTAGAAAACTTTCTTGCTTATCCATTCTCTGTACAATAGCTTGCATCTGCTAATTCCAAGTTTCCAGTCCATCCCGCCTCGAGCTCCCCTTCCTCTTGGCAGCCACAAGTCCGTTGTCTACGTCTCTGAGTCTGTTTCTGTTTTGTAGGTAAGTTCATCCGTGTCATATTTTAGATTCCACATGCAAGTGGTATCCTAAGATATCTGTCTTTCTCTTTCTGATTTACGTCACTTAGTATAATAATCTCTAGGTCCAGCCATGTTGCTGCAACTGGCATTGTTTCCCTCCTTTTCATGGCTGAGCAGTATTCTATTGTACATATATACATCATCTTCTTTACTCACTCGTCCGTTCACTGACATTTAGATAGCTACTGTGCCATGGCTATCACAAAGAGTGCCTCTATGAACACAGGGATCATGCAACTTTTAGAATTCTATCTTCGTCCAAACACACACCCACAACATTATACTTCTGTCCAAACATGATTTCTGGATCATATGGAGAAAAGGGAACCCTCCTACATTTTGGTGCAAATGTAAATTGGAAAGCCATGATGGAGAACAGTATGGAGGTTCCTCAGAAAACCAAAAACAGAGTCGCCATATGATCTTGCTGCTGTTCTTACATGAAATAAAAAGTTCAGAGCCCTAAGAAGACAACTGCCAGCTATGCGGGAAGCAGGCCAGAGAAAGGTTAAGAGTCAGCTGATACCAGAGTGACTCAAAAACAAAATTAAAATGTCTGAGCTCATGATGAAACAAATCGCAGGTAATCCTAGACTGAGCTTCTGAACACACACCCCCACCCCCACTCCCGGCACAACAGTGAACTGCCACGACGTCAGACGCCCTGCGCTCAGAGGTGCACAAAGCAGACGTCCACTAGCACCTCCTGCCCTGGAGGCTCTGCGTGTGGGCCCTGCAGAGGTGGGTGCTGAGCTGGACCTGCCTTGAGCTCTCAGAGGGGTTCCAGAGGACACACTCCCCCATGACAAGACGGTAGCAAGAGTGTGCAAAGCACCAGTACATGCGGGTGTGCTTTGCAAGGTCAGGAAGAGCCCTGCTGATGATGACTTCTAATCTGAGCCTGAACACACAAGACGATTTCCACGTATGAGGAGGTGGGAAGTCAGCCCAGGGAACACGATGTGCTAAGGCCTTGAGGAGAGAGGCTCAGGGTGTTCTCGGGGAAAGTGACTAATCTGGAGAGGCCAGTGGCAGAAAACACGGAGGGAAGTGGTGGGACATGAGGCTGGAAAGGAATGTTGTGGCCAGAACATGGAAGACCTTGTGTCTCAGGCTCCTGATGCTCATGGCTATTGCATTTTGAAAAATGACACAAGAGAAAGTGAAATGGTAGAGCTATTGGAACCGAATCCCCTCCATGGTCAGCTTCCAGACATAGCACAGCTAGGAGGGTCTGAAGGAAAGCTTCCTGGGGCAGGACCGCTTCTCTGCGGTCCCGCTCAGAGACATCAGAGGAGCGGGTGGCCCTTAGTGTTGCCCCAAACCCACACCTCCATCAACCCTTTCCTCTAGTCCAGAATGCTCAGCCATGGAAGACCCAGAAAAAAAACCGGGTCTCATGCTCCAAAGAGGATTTCCACTCTGCCTTCAGGGAAATGACAAAGCTGTCCAACTTGACGAATCAGAAGAACATAGGCTAAACGCAAGCTCAAACCTCTTTCCGGTCACTCAAGAAGCAGGAGCCAGAAGTCTATCCAGCACGTACTGTGTGTGCAAGAAGCACCACATCATAGAGCTCCCAGCCAGTCCTGGAACCACATTACCGGGGCCTACATATGAGCCTGAACTGACACTATTGGGATGTTGCATGGAATCCTTTCCCCTAAAGGGGACTTTGTGGCAGGTCCCATAAGGCAAAGGCACAGGCAAGGTGTAATTCCCTTCCTGCCCTTAAATAGCTCCCAGTCTAGAAAGACTGCATGATGGTGGGTGCCATAGGAGAAGCACAGATAACAACACAAATCCTCCAAACAACACTGTGGGTTGCTGTGATTATTTGTACAGACTTGACAGATGAGGAAACTTATCAGCTTAACTGATCTAACAGATCACACAGCTAGGAAGCATCACAGCAAGATTCAAATCCAGATCGCATGCTTGTAAGCATCACATGGCTATACTTTATTGCCTCAGAGCCCACTGTGTTGTGAGTCAGCAAAACAAAGAACAAAGAGACCAATTCTGGGGGAGTGTGGATTGCAGGAAGTGGGCAGTGATCAGAGGTTACTTCACTCAGAAGGTGAAGTATCCACTCAGAAGGGGGTATGTGTGCAGAAGTTTATAGGAGGAGCAGGCAGTCCTAGGGATGGAGGATGGGAGAGGTCACCTCAAGCCATTAGTTATGGCAGAAGGTGACGAGATGAGTGATTGGGAGAATCATGGTTGTTCACACTGAATATGTACTGCTGTCTGATTATGGGTACCTGGGGTAGAAGTTTGCACTTAAATGCCGAAAATACTAGGAAAATGTTATGAATAACAAAATAAGTGAATTTAAAGTCGGGAAACATACAGCTGAGTATACAAAGAAAACAATAAATGCTTCAAAGCAGGACTGTTGTGTGGTCTCAGCTTTCCTTGGGATTCTGTGCTTCAAAGCTAAGGCCATGCATTAACCTTTCAAGACCTGAGCCAGGGGCAGGAATAATGGGCCTTCAGGTCCTTTCACGTCAATGTATAGAAGGACACCAGACCCTCTGGAGGTTAGGACTTCTATACCTATCTCATGGATTCTGACCTTTTAGAGAAGAGCCTCTACAATCACTAAATGAATTTCAGGCCCTCACTGGAACAAAGTAACCCCAGTCCCAGCCTCAGTTGGTAAAAAGACCACAGAAAACAGGATAGAAGATAGAGAATCAAAAAACCTTATACCTGATGTTTCGATTCTCCACTAATAACTATGGAATCCTGAGCAAGTCACTTCCTTTTAACAAAGGCAAGTTCTCATTCATAAAATGGAAATGACCATACTTATTAATACACAGGTAGTGAGCATCAACAAGGGATCTGTGAGATTAAATATAAGGACATGTGTTTCTACATGTGAGGTGACATGTTGAGAAGAGGTGCTCCCCTGAAAACCACCACATTGATAGGAATAGTACAAAAACTGCCCAATTCTCCTGGTGAGGTGTCTAAATCTGGACTTGTCAACAATTTTCTCCCCATAGAAAATTGAGCTGTATTCCCCAGGCAAGTCATTACATCTTTTTGTGCCAAATTGTTTTCATCTTTTAAATGACCCAGTAATCCCACTTTGGGCAATATACATAAGGGAATAATCCAAAAGGAAAAAAGAAAGCAGTTTGTTCAGAGATGTTATTCATAGTGCTATTTCTAGCTCTTTATATATCCCTCTATTATAGCACTTATCTCACTGCGCTGTAATTATCCACTCCCAAACGCCTCCAAATTATCTCTGAATCCATCCCCAGCACCTAGCACAATGCCTGGCATACAGTAAGAACTCAATAAATGTTTGGTGACTAAATGAATGGGTAATATGAGAGAAATTTTCAAAGAAATTGAAGTGAGCAAAAACAAAACATAGTTTTTAAGAGATGTTGTTAAAAAAAAGTTTACCAAAAAAAAAAATTTTTTTAAGCCCTGATAACTATAGACTGCAAACTATTTGAAGAGGAGTTTGTGACGCTTCAGGAATGAATTTCAGATGATTCTGTCTATGATCTCTGAGCATCTCCAGGCTTAGGCAGAGTGCAGTATAAGATCACCATGAGACATGTCCTAAGTCATTTATGCCTAGTGGATTCCCTGTGTGACTCAGCCTCTACTGACTACATCACCTAACTTCTCTGAGGCCAGTTTCTCCACTGAAAACTGGAGTATTTACAGGAAAGCCCAGCCCATTAAAAGGAATTACAGGGAAGAAGCAAGGGCCAGCAAGTGTGAATTCAAATGTAAATAAAAGAAAAGGGCCGGGGGTGCCCATGGACGAGGGTCCCCAAGGCAAAGTAGGGCTTTGAAGCACCAGGTCTTCCGGGCGGCCACCAAGCCTTCTAAATCCATCTGACAGGGCAGCTGAAGACGCCTCACCACAGAGTTTATAGAAGGCAGTAGTCTCTGCAAGAACACAGCACACATCAAAGGAAAACACTATGTTAAATATGGCCCATAAAGTCAACATCACTCTGGATGTTCCCTATTCGTGATGGGAAAGAATGCTTTATTACAAATACCCAGAGAGAGCAAAGGAAGCAGCGTGTCCTGCCGGGCTCACTGTGGAGCTCGCTGTGCTGTGGAGCTCCCGCGGCCTCAGCCAGGAAGTCAGAGGCAGGAAGCCACTGCCCTCCAGTCCTTGGCCAGAAGCTCCAGGCTAGACATCAAAGCAGAGAGTACTCAGAACATCCTAGTCCAAGCCAGCTGCCAGGCTGTGAATCCCTACTGTGCCTCCGTGGGGGTCTCTCAGATTCCTGCCATTGTGACATTCCTGCCAACTTGACATTTCTCTGGAGGAGACTGGTCTTGATATCCTGGAGACGGTCCCTCGGAAGCATGTCCTGAGCAAATCTGCTCGCTTCTCTCTGGTCCCACTCGGACCACCCTAATCGCTGTGACCCTGGGCTGTTGCTTGCTTCTACTCCTGGCAATGCACTTCCCCCACGGCAGCTAGAGTGATGCTGGTAAATGTAAGTCCGATGCCTTCCAGCACTCAACTCAGGTCCAAGCCCCTTCTCGAGCTCACTGACACATCCCAGCCCCTGCCTCGCCCTCATGCCTTGCTTCCCCCACTGCAGCTCACCCTTCTGGCACACTGGGCTCCTCTGTTCCTCAAATACAAACTCATTCCCACTCCACGGACCTGGTATTGGCCCTGCCCTCTGCCTATAATGCTCTACCCCCTGACTTGCCCATGGCTGGCTCCCCAGCATTCAGAGCTCATCTTAAACATCATCCCCTCCTCCACTCCCTCACAGGCAGGGCATCCTCCGTGAACCCTCCTCAGCGTTACTTATCATTCTCTGCTGTTTACATGTTCATCTATCATCTGCCTCCTCCACATATCTCTCTAGAATGTAAGTTCCAAGGGATCTTTGTTTTGTGTCTTTTTCTTCATTCAAACCCAGTACTGGATCCATGCCCAGAACAGTATGAGGCACATAAGTGGGAACCCTATAAAGATTTAATACAATTTGATGACTGTAGATGAGTGCAAGCCACAGATGACAGAAGCCTTAAAGGCTGCGTAGAGGCAGAGGTCGACTCTGAGGCTAACATCCTGGGTCACTGATGCTTGCACTTAGGAGATACAGGAGTTTAGGCGAACTTTCCCACTTCTCTAGCCCTTATTCTTCTCAAGTGAAAAGGGCACAACTGCACCTGCCTTGTGGGAGTACTGGAAGAACGAAAGGAGATAAACCATGTGGAGTGCCTTGAGCAGAAGAAACCTTTGCTGTCATCAACTACAGCCCCATCTTCCAGGAAGGAAAACTGAGATTCAGAAAGGTGCATTCATCTTTGCCCAAGTTAGACACTGAATCAGCAGCAGAGTCAGGAGAGAAGATCCCACCTTTAGTGTCTTTCCATAAAAATAACAAAAATATCTGACAACATGTCACTCATTTATATATTCTGCCTTGTTCCAGAAAGAATCTGAACTACTTGACAAAAGATGTACATAGCTCAGGATTTTTTTTTTAAGTAATAAAACTGGGAAGGGAGATGGAATAAAGTGAAGGAAAAGGACAAGGGTTACAAAAGATAAGGGCCATATGTTTCATACCATTTGCTAGAGGTAGGCTTCGCACGTGACTCTGAGTTACCCAGAGGCCAATATAAACCAGAGGAAAATATCTGTGTACATATGGTCCCTGGGAATACTTGGTTACTGAAATGTCACAACACTATGTGAGAAGGTATTGCCATCCGGGAGAGAATCACCCTGGTTTTTCATATTCTTGTCATTTGAATTCTACTAACTGTTTCCTCCTGGTCACATGCACTCTGAAGCCACATGACCTGGGTTCAAATCCCAGCTCCACTACTGCCTGAGTGATGCTGGGCAACTTGCTCATTAAAGCCTCAAAGTCTCAGGTTCTTCCACTATAAAACTGAGGTAAGAAATAACACCTACATGGATAAATGAAATGTGCTGTATATATACAACTTATTACTGTTCAGCCATAAAAAGGAAGGCCATTATGACACACGCTACAATATGAATGAATCCTGAAGATATTACACTGCGTGAAATAAGCCAGTCACAAAAGGACAAATACTGTACAATTCCACTTCTGCAAAGATACCTAGAGAAGTCAAATCCACGGAGACAAAGAACAGAAGGATGATCGTCAGAGCTGGGGGAGGGGAGAATGAAAAGTAAATGTTTAATGGATACAAAGTTTCAGTCCGCAAGATAAAAAGCATTCTGGAAACTGATTGACCAACGTATGACTGTACTGAACACTACTGAGCTGTGCACTTAAAAATGGTCAAGACAGTAAAAACGGTCATGTGTATTCTACCAAGATCAAAAGCAATTAAAAAATTAGTACCAACTCAATCACTTAGCTGTACAGTAGAAATTAACACACCATTGTAAAACAACTATACTTCAATGAGATGAATTTTTTTTTAAATAAATAAATACATACCAAAAAATAGTACCTACTCACAGGTAGCTATCGTGGAGAACCAGTGTAGGTCAGGTGCTCAGCCTGGTGCTTCGCACCCAGAGAGCAGTCAGTGCACTTCAGTTCTCCCTGTTTGGAGGGATAGTATTCCCATTGGTACTATCAACCCTAACTCCTCAGGGCCCATCGACAACATCACAAAAGGAAAACATCCCAAGCCATCAGGCTTCAGGGTAGCTTCCTCCCACCTGGTGAACAGAGCCTACAAACCAGGCCCATGCACAAGCGGGAAGAAGGAAATAGAGTGCCTGCGTGTTCCTGGGAGTCCCAGGCCAGGCCCCACCTCCCCAGTGCTTCAGAGAAGCTTAGAGAACTGCTTCCCTTCCCTTTCTCACTGACCACACAGACTCAGGTCTCAGAGCACTCCCTCCTCTCTATTACGATCTGCCACCTAATGCCACCGACATCAAAGTGCTTCTCCAAAACACATCTTGAACATCTTTCCTGCATTAGAGGAGGGCCCCCACGCTGATCAGAAACTAATCTGACTGCAAAGAGCTACTCTTTACGGCTCTGTAGCATCTGGGGGACAGTAACAGGGTGGGGCCCTCTTGGTCTCTGTCAAATGCTGCTGTCACATCAAAGAAAGCTAAAGAAGCTTGTGTGTGTGTGTGCATGTGTGTCTAAAATCTATTGAGAGTCAGCACTCACCTGCAGTGGGGAATTACACTCCAAAATTCTTGCAGCTTCAAGAATACTGGTAGAGGCTAAAATGGAAAGCCCTGATCAGTTTCTTTCAAGGCCTGTGCAGAATTTCAGTGTCACAGAAGAAACTGAAATAAAGGCGTTCGCTATTCAGTTCCTCCTCTTGGACAAGCTATCATCCTCTTTCAGGAAAGAGAGAGATGCAGGCAACAAAACAGATCAGAAGGAAGGGCTCACATTCAAACAATATTCACATGACTGAAAGCAGAGACAGGTAAGTAGAAATCAAAGAAGGAAAAAAAAAAGTGAACTTTTTAAAACCAACTAAGACAGGCCTCCAAGTCTATGTCACAAGATTAAAAGAGATCTGACCTGGGAGAACTTGGTTCCAGTTGTCAATTTCTCACAAATGAAATCAGTAAGTGTGGGCACCTCTAGCATCTTGAGTTCTAATTTCCTCATCTGCAAAATGGGCATCTTCTCCGCCTCTGCCTAAGGGGCAGCTTCAGTGCAGTGGAAGAAGAACTGAGAGTGAAAAGATCTGTATTCTAATCTCCCTAACCAGCCACGTACTTGCGAGGCAGGTGAGCCCCTGGGCCTCCCCTGCCCACCAGCAGCCTGTAAAATGAAGCAGATCACTAAAATCGTGCCTAAGACGCCTTGCAGCTCTGACAGTCCATCACATTTACACAGTGTCCCGCACACCAGGCACCTTCTGCAGACTGGATGGCACGGCACTGCTCTACAGCAACCTTTCACGCACTCTGAAGTCCAACCATAACTCTGCTTCTTCAAGATAAAATTAGCCCTCCCCAAAGGTTCACAAACACCCCTCCGGCCTGTTGTTCTAGTCTCAGCTGTCGGACAACGACAGCACTCCCAAATTATCCTTCTCCCCAGCTTAACCTAGGCCTCAGGTAGAAGGTACAGCTATCTAATTTTTAATATATGAATAGAATTTCTCCTCAGAGTGCATCTCTAGATCCCACTATGAGAAGTATTCCCCTGGGGAAGCACCCGTCCACACCCCAAATGAAAGCAGCCACGCTCCCAGCCTCGTCCCATCACCGCCCAAACCAGCCAGCCCTGGGACTCTGATCCCCGGGTCTGAGGGCAGAGATGCCACTGGCTCTGGCAGGACTGATGTACTCACGCGCCGTCGGGCCCCACAGGCAGCCGGCCCTCCACTGGCACTCACTCTCTCTCACACACCCTGAGTCCCACTGCAAGGAGGTGGTCCCCAGGCCCGAGCGGAAGGACTGAAACACTCTCTCCTTGGCTCCCAGAACAAGGGGCAAAGGAATGGAGGGGGAGGGGTGGGGGGAGGGGGCGACTTTGTTTCTGGAAACAAGAATTCAAATCCTGCTTCTCCTAAACCCTGAGTCACCTCCTTCCCTTCCAATAGATCAGTGTGGTGGGTAAACATTTCCATATATGGAGAAGCAGCCTGCAGGATGTCAGAAAAATCACCCTTCTCGCCTTTGGCACTTGAAGAACTTGCCCCACTAAAGACAGAATTCCTTACTGGGAGTGAATGATTAACCCCCAAAGAAGTAGTCTTAGCTGTTCCATAGGCTCTCCTGTTACAGGAAAAAGGCTCTCCTGCCAGGACAGGGAAGTGGCTGAGTTGAAAGGCTTTAAGTTGATCTCAGGAATGGGGCCACCTAGAATACAAGTACATTTATGAAGTTAATGTATTAATTTGCGTGAGGGGGAGTTGTTGGCGGTGGGGGGAGGTTTGCATCTGAGGAGATCATCAGAAACACAGCTTGCAGCTCTTTCAATGGCAGGTGAGCCCCCTAACAACCCTTACACCCCAATTCCTAACTCCCTTGGGCCGAGAGTCCCCTTGGGAACTTAGTTTTGCATGAGTTCTTCATAGAACAAAGACACCAGGCAAGAAGACACAGGGAAAAAACTAGACTTCCAGGAGAACACTGGGGGAGAGGGACAGAAGGGTGACATGCCCAATTTAATTTGTAAGAGTAATTCCCTTGGTTTGTAAGAGTAATTCCAATCCAAGGTCCTGAAAATAATCCGATGACTAAATTGGGCCAGTAAAGTCAATTAGGGATGAATCTGATCTGAAATGACTCCAGACTGAATTAGGAGAAAAGAAAGAAAGATGAGATGCTGGGGAACTGGCAGTATGGGGAAGTTGGGGTCTGCTCAGAGAAGGAATCCATGTCTTGACTTCCCAGGGGTTCTACTCCTTAGCATGATCTTGTCCTACTGTTGGCTGTAAAGACTTTCTGTAAGTCAGATGAGCCATTGCTCAGAATCATTACCCACTTACTGACTTTTGGACCTTCAGTATGGGGCTGCTTGTACTCATATCCAGGCAATCATCAAGCAATAAACAGCACTGGCCAGGGAATGAGAGGACCCAAGCCTCACACCCAGATCAGTCACTCCTTCCCACTTTGCACAAATTCATTCTCCTGCACTGTATATTCTCTCCCCTACAAACTGAATAGACATCCCAAAATTGTCCAACTCTGTCAGATCTAAAAGGAGCTTCTACTAGCCTATCAAAATAATCCTGACGTTTATTTTGATGACTTGCTTTCTATTTTTGTAAGCATGTCCAAGTACCTGAAAAAATGGCAAATATTTCTTATTTATTGCATATTTAATGAATGAACACAAATATAAGTGATAAGTAAATGAAGTAAGTTAACAGGATCGGAAAACCTGCCACATGTCAGAACCAGAACTTAGCATAGAATTCTTGCCACTGCAATACTCCCAGGAGGGCCCAGAAGTAGGCCTGAAGAGGGTCAGGAGATGTCCCTCACTTGTAACTGAGACTAAACCAACCATTAGACTTGGTGGTTCTGCAGAAAGACTGTCATCTTTTCAGGAGCTCGGAGCTCCTGCCAATATCCCAACAGGAACATTTCAGCAGAGGAAAGAGACATCCCATGGAAAATATTAATAGCTGCCCAAGAATGGCCTGAGAAATTCTGAAAACCAGGGAGCAAGGAGGCAGCCACCAGGGTAGGAATGAAAACCCAAATGAAAGGTCTGTATCTGCCCTCCATTCTTCTAGTAGCATTTGCAGATGGGTTTCCATATTCACAAAGCAACCCTTCATTCTTCAATGTAGATGTGTCTTTCTTTCTCTTGACCCCTGAGAACCACTGGCTCTGGGATCTTAGGTGAAGAAAAGACCATAAAGGCCACTGAGCCCAGTGTCTCTCCTATTTATCGACCCCTCCCAAGGCATCCCTGAGGTCTCCAGTGAGGTGGAGATCAGTATCTTCTGCAGCTGTAAATTCCATCTTTCCAGCAGAAAGTTCTTTATATGGAAATAAACATGATTCCCGGGTCTTCAAACTCTGGCTCCTTATTCTGCCTCTTAGAACGATACAAACAACCTGTGTCTATGTCTGTCTCATAGGCTTGGAATTTTTGTAATTGAATATGGACTTGGAAACAAAGCTATCCAAGATCTCTTCAATCCCCTGGGCTGCCTCCTGACCATATCACACCACTAACTCCTAATGTATTTGTTGCCAACTTGAGAGCCATCTTTTCTGGGTTTTTCCAATAAGTGTTAATGCGAAGCAGCCCATTCTGCATGAGAAAAGAGAGAACACAGACTTTAAGGTCAGTTCCTCATCCACCTCAACGCCATCAGCCACACCACATTTCCACCCTTTGTGGACAAAGCTCAGGAATGCAGATCCTGTCCCCAGCTCCCCGCTCCTGCTCTCCAGTCTGGCCGACCTAAAACTGTCTCCAGGATACAGGACTGTTCCAAGGAACACTGAGAGCAAGCTCTGTAAGAAAAGAGGACCTTGCCAACACCAGCGCTCTCAGGATAACAAAGCGGCCTGCAGGCAGGGCACCAGGGCCAATGTGCTGATCACAGGGCTGGAAGCTCGTGATCCCTGACAACCGCCAACACCATTTTAAACCTCAGTGTCCTTACAAAATAGGGGAAAAAAGGCTCTTTTCTGCCATTGTTCTGACGTGGCACTCTTTGAATTCAAGGTACTTATGATAATGATGCCTCACATTATCACATGCTTTACTGTTTAGTAAGTGCTTTTCCAAACAGTCTCATTTCATCATTACTGACAACTATCCCTGGAGGATTATACCCATTGTATTGATATGAAAAGTGAGGCTAAGTAAGATGCAAGTATATTCCAAAGGTCATACCAACAGCAAGTAGTGAAAAGGATGTTGATTTGAATCAGACTATTTATAATTACAGTTCCAAATTCTTCTATATACAAAATGTACGACTTCTGGCCAACTGCTTAACTTTTCTAAACCTCAGTTTAGAGGCTGAAAATTAGGGATGAAAATAGCCCCTCTGTCTACCACTCAAAGCAGTAATCAGGATCAAATGAGATAATACGAGCAAAACCCTCTGGAAAACGCATATGCGTTACCAAAGTGTAGAGGATTATTGTGATTACTTGTCAATGACTGTGCATTCCACTATAAACACAAAAAAGCAATGAGGTCATTCTCAAGACAAAGACACAGCGAGGCTCTGGGAATTGAAGGGAAATGATTCGATGTCCTTTCAGGGTTCTCTCTATACACGACTCACTTACGCAGTTGAAACTCAGCAGCAACTGTCAGATTTTCATCCGCCACATCACAAACATCTACAGGACAGCTCAAGACAAACTCACCCCTCTCGGCTACAGGCAAATGCCGGGCCAAAAGGAGGTGATAGAGATGGGCACTAGGAAGACCCCGACCCCCATTCAGAGCCTCAGTTCCAAAAACGTGACCTGCGATGTTTTCCTTGGAGAAGTTGTTAGAAACACAGGCTGCAGTCTCTCCTCAACAAGACCATGGGGAAATAAACGTATGGTACGGAGCTATTTACCAGACAGCACTAAGGAAGCTCCCAAGCATGAATTAATCAAGAGTACAGGATATTTCAAGTTTCAGATTCCAAAGGAAATCTCCAGCCCATTAAACCTCTGGCCCAGTTCACAGAGGCTCAGCCCAGTATGCTGGCAGCCCAGGCTGCAGAGAAGCCCATTTCCATTCCAGAGGGCCAGAGGGCATGCAAGAGGCTCTGAGAGGACAGGTGGGGGCCTGGCTACCTTGAGGCCTTCCCCAAAGTCATCAGGATTCTATTCCATTCCTGTAAAGATCCAAGTCATGCACATCATTTATGGAGGGGCCAGATCGTCCCCAGAAATCCATTCCCAAGGCTGATGCACACACAGCTCAATAATTGTTTTCTGGATTTGCGTTTTATTATCTGCTTCTGTGTGATTAATGTTGGAGGAAAGCACTCGGTTAATCTGTTGCATAGATGTGTGATTCCTACCATGAGCATGTGCCTGCATCTTCAGGGATGCTACAACAGGGACTCTGAGATGCAGACAAGTTCAAGGAGCTTACAAGCATGGAAGAGAAAGGCTAACCATAATACAGGCCAAGATACTTAAGTAGGGTCCCCCTCGATGGGAGGGACAGATATCTGGGCCAACTACTAAAAGCAGGGAGGACAGGAAAAGGGGGAGGTCAGAGATGTACCTCCTTGATAAGCAGCTCTACATTTTTACCAGTGAGACAGGCAATACCTGGTATATCAGGGAAGAAAGAGCTCAAATTAGAAAACCTCGAAGATAATCTATTTAGGATCTGTGTTCTCAGAAGCAAGGTATTTAAATTTTGCTAAGCCTCAGTTTTCTCATCTATAAAATAGGAAATAATATTTTTACCCACTTAATAAGGTTTTTATGAGAATTCACACATAAGCGGCTTAGCAGAGTACAACAATAAATCCTATGTTATGATCACTACATCTATAAATATATCTATGTCCACAGATAAAAAAAAAATATATCTATGTCCACAAGTAGCACTGCATCCAGGGCAAAAAAAGATGTTCAACAAGTGGCAGAAGTCCATCTCTTTCCTTCCTTGCTCTCATGAACATCTCAACCTACACAAACAGTATGATGACAACAAAGGGCTAAAGGGAGGAACATAGTTCTTGTCCCAAATTCCCTGCACCTCATCTTTGAAAATATTGACATCTTGTCTCTGGGAACTTTGAAACTCCTGGCCATCTCAGGCCTTCAAGGATGTCAACTAAGATATCCAGGTTGGAAAAGCTGAGTTTGGGAAACCGCTGACCCGGATCATTGGCATAGGACAAAGTATCAGACTTGGCATCCTAGCACCTGGCTTCCACACTGACCAGCTGGGTGACCTGAGAAATCCCACCTACTCTCTGAGCCTCAATTTCCTTATTTGTAAAGTAAGGATGAGAACAATCCCACCTTCTACCTCCTCATGATGCTATATAGAACCAGGGAGTTAATGCGTGTGAAAACTCTTGACAGGTTCACAGCTCTAAATTTATACAACTATTATCATTTTTATTATAACCTAAAATAAAAAGCTGAGCCACTGAAAAAAATAACTTAGAATGCCCCCCCAAACTTGGGAATCATCCCACCTTGAGGTCCCTGCTCCAACTACAAAATTCCCTATCTCTCACCTGAGTTTTGCCCCAGGTTCCCTGAACATCATGAAGGTGCTGCCAAGTAAACCCCCAATTTCATCATGACTTTCCCAGGTGACCCCTCGCCAGTGCTCTGAACTGCACAAAAAATAATGTCCAATTTCCCTCAGGCCAGCACTCAAGGCCTCCTGCATGGGTCCCCAACCCATCTTGCCAATCACATCTCCCATGATATTGCCATTGAGGATACCAGGCAAGAGTATGCCCCCAGTTCCTCCCAACTCTACGATTTAGCCATGCTTCCCTCTAGACCTGTGCCTGCAAATCTAAGTGCAAGCTCTCTTGACTGTAACATGGGGAAGAGGAGCCCCAGGAGTGTTCTGTGATCAGGGTGTAGGCAGCAGTGTCTTCACTGCCCCATCCTTTCTCTTAAAGATGGTCCCACCAATTACGGGTCCATTTGAGAGTCCCTTGGACTGCAAGGAGATCCAACCAGTCCATTCTGAAGGAGATCAGCCCTGGGATTTCTTTGGAAGGAATGATGCTAAAGCTGAAACTCCAATACTTTGGCTACCTCACGTGAAGAGCTGACTCATCAGAAAAGACTGATGCTGGGAGGGATTGGGGGCAGGAGGAAAAGGGGACGACAGAGGATGAGATGGCTGGATGGCATCACTGACTCGATGGACGTGAGTCTGAGTGAACTCCGGGAGCTGGTGATAGACAGGGAGGCCTGGCGTGCTGAGATTCATGGGGTTGCAAAGAGTCGGACATGACTGAGTGACTGAACTGAACTGAGCTGAACACATCACAGAAATATTTCTGTGTTTTTTTGCAGTCAACAAAGCTTTTCACATGCCACACCTTTTTAAACACTTAATGTAAGATATGACCATGACACCCATTTTATAAATGAGGAACCTGAGTCCAGAATATAGTCAGTAGCTAAGCTGATGGCCAAGCACAGGTTAGCACCAGAGTCCATACACACTACACTCTCCCGCAGGAGATGGATACAATTGAAACCCTGCTATAAAAAGTGCCGACCTCCCAGCCAGCTCACTGCATGGCCCTGGGAACATCGCTTTCCTTCTTGGAGCTTCAAAATGAGGGCTCTGAGGTCATCCCACATATCTGCACACCCCTTTCTCTCTCCCCTTCATCAGATTTCAGAAATGCAGCCTTAGAGGGGAATTGACAAGGGTAACATCTTATGTCTTTGGTCAGTTCTATCCCAAGCTTTCCCTCCCAAACTCCCATGCCTATCACACAAGGAACAGGGACTGATCTCAGTGTCAATAAGACACCAGGACTCTACAGGACGGCTCAGGGAGCGCCGTGTGGCAGCATCACCACACAGACAGCAGGCTGCTCCCAAAAACAACTGTAGTCATGGTCACAGTGCGTGAACCTTGTCAGCAGATTGCTGGCTTGACTGGCGATTTTTAATAAGCTCAAGATGCACAAGCATTAATGTGGACTGCACAGTATGCATCTTACATGGCCTATGGGCTTCACGAGGGAGGGCAGTGGAAGAATCTCTCTTTCCTTCAAGATTCTGAAGACTCTAGCTTCTCTCTTTAGCATGGGCTGCCTGACCACAGCACTTGCGTCTGAATCCACATCCAGACTTCTGGGTAGCACGCCGCCATCGCTGTGTGTTTTCCTAAAGCTCAAATGCTGACTGCCTGGCTCTCCCAGGACCACAGGATCCTAGATCTGGCAAAACTCAAGGAGCAACTGGTCCAACTCCTGTGCACAACTTGCATGGCACATTTGCTCGTTCAAAAGCATCACTGGTATCTCTTCAATCCACAGCAATAAGATGAACCCTGCACCAATAGCTTCGATGGTTTCTCAGTGGCCACAGAATAAGTCCAAGTGCCTTATCTAATACCTCAAGCTTCTCAGTAACTCAGATTCAACCTTCTCTTTCCACCACAAACTCCCTCCCGATGCCACTTGGCACATATTCTTTGCCTTATTCAGACTGAATTCTTAGCTTCTGTTGCCTATGCTTCACCTGCTACCCTTTTCCATGCCAATATCAAATATAGATAGCCTACACATCCTTCAAGGCCTACTGGTAGTTCTCAGCTGGAACGAGATCAATCTTTGAAGAAAGGCAATGCAGTCATTCCCACAGTGTCTCGTGTATTACGGAACATCTCTGGCCCTGATCACTAAAGCACAATGGTGGTCTGGCCTCCAGCACTGACGCAACACAAAACACTGCACCACATCCACAAAGCCCCTCACGTGGTGTACTGCCCCCGTCAGCCTGCATGCAGCCTCCCGCGCTTCTCAGTCCAGCCAGGAGGCTCTCTTCTCTGGCTGCTCAGCCTGCTATCTAGGACATGGATCATGGCCTTCCTCGTGCTGTTCTCACTGTGCACTTGACAAATTCTCTTTCCAGGGAGGGCTCCCAATGGGAGAATCTGTGACTTATCTCTGCCCACAGTGCCAAATCTAGCACAGCACCAGGCTCACAGTAAGTGTTTAATAAACATTTATGCACAAATTATGTAAACAAGACAACTGTCCAGGGCATTCCTCTCAGGAGGAGATTAAAATGAGCTGGAAAATTACAAATCAACCACTGATGTCAATACTAAGGAGAACTCATTTCAGACACTGGACAAATGACCTGTTTTGAGAGATATTAAGTATATCAGGTATATTAATGCTATTCATTTTATTTAAACAAAATACTAAGTAGAACACTCTATCGGTCATATTATAGTATTAGAATTAGTTGTACGTATTAAATATTGGGGGATAATAACCCTGGGTATTCTGAAATGACAGTCAGTAGTTAATATACTTTCTCAATTGGCTCCAAGTTCCCTTACCCCCTCTGAAGGGCCTTCCTGTGCCACAGAAAAAGACAGCTAAAAACTGCATTTCCCATACTCCCTTGAATCTAGTAGATTAGATTCCTGGAATAAGATGTACTTATGTGAGACTTAGAAGGAAGAGAGGCTAAATTCTCCTACTGCTATTTCTTCTGGCAAGCAACACCCTGGAATCATGAGTCAAAATGTCATTCCACTTGATAATGGAGTACTGCCAGTAAGCATGAGTCTATTGAGAAAAGTAACAGCAGTCTCCGTAGGGGCTTCCTAATTCCATCTTCCTTCTCCCTGGACTGTGGCTATGGAATAAATTCTTAAATTCCATTGCTTCTGGCTCCCACTGTTCCAACCATTCCAACAATTCTGTTAGCATCTCTTTCCGTGAATTAATCCCTTTCCATTTAAAGTATGTGAACTGTCCTTCCGGCACTTAAGCCTGATACACGCAAGAAGGGGGGAAAAAATAGATCAATTAATTGACCATCCACTTATCTATTTCTGATCTGCTCGAGATCTATGTCTGTCTATACCTAGTCCTTCTCTTTTGCCTCTGTGAAGGGGAAAAAAACAACTCACTTCAGTGCGATGAGCTAAACAGACCAAAGGGAAATAAGCAGCAGGTGTCATTAACTAGCTTAGGATCAAGAGAAACTCCACTGATATAAAATGAAGCACGTTTATAGCACAATTACTGACTCTTCCCTGAGAACTCTTTGGCTTGACCTCTTTGTTTTCCAGATCTGCCGCTGAATCCTTCTGTACCTCAAAGGCATGCCGGCTACACACCTGGCCATCTGCTCTGGCAGCACCAGGGAGGAGGCCCCCAGAAAGGTCCGTTCCTGTCCTTGCTTCCTTATTTGTCAAAGGTACGTGCATGCTCAGTCACTCAGTCGTGTCTGACTTTTGTGACCCCGTGGACTGTAGCCTGCCAGGCTCCTCTGTCCATGGGATTCTCCAGGCAAGAAAACTAGAGTGGTTTGCCACTTCCTTCTCCAGAGGATCTCCCTGACCCAGGGATGGAACCCTTGCCTCCTGCATTCACTGAACCACCTGGGTTCTCCAGGGATAGCAACAGTACCTTTCTCACAGTTTGTTTAGAGGATCGGTGGATCACTATGAACAAACGGGCTACAAGAGTGACTGGCACACAATGACTGCTTACTAAAAATCACCTAGTGTGTAACCTAGGGGCAATCTTAGGGCACAGGTCTAAGCCCTGTTTTACAAATGGGGAGACTGAGACTCAGATTTGATAACTCTCGCAAGGTCAGGCGGCTAATAAGCGAGGGGTGGGGGCAGAATCCAAGCCCTGCTGCATGGCCTCCCACCAAATCCACAGCTCTGCACCTCAGCGTCCTGCTTCCTAATGTGCATACCTAACGGACAAAGGTACTAAACGGGAAAAGGAAAAACAGTCCAGACATAACGGGGCTGTACCTTGGGAGCTCTCTGGGTATCAGAGGATGATAAAGCCAATGTCATAAGCCCTGCCCTTCAGCACAGTCAGCTCCTGTGGGTAAAATTAGCTCAGCTCTGCTCCAGTGCTGCCTGGAGCCCCGAGGCAAAACTCACCCTAGGCATAGCACGACCTCACCTGACCCTCACTCCCAGGAAGGGTCCCTCAGGCACCTCATTAGGGCCTGGAATGACTCATTTTGCTGCTTGCAGCTCTGGTCGTTGAGGTCACCTCTCTGCTCTCCAGAAAGGCAGCTTCAAAGGAGAAGTAAAGATTAAACTTCAAGCAACCTTCCTACATTCCTTTCCTCCTGGGTAGATCACGAGCAAAGATGGGGTGCCGGTTTGCCATGCTGGCCCTGCCCAGGGGGAAGGAGGTTCTGCTGAGTTCTAGAGGCCAACTCAGGACCAAAGACAGACACTGGGCCAGATGGACTCCCGAGACTACACTCCTTAGTTTACCCTGGCGATGATGGCCCTGGTCGGGGAAGGGGTAAGTCCATATTCCTTTGTGCTGTAGAACGGAGCACAGTGATGATGACCACCAGGGTGTCCTCTGCATCCTCCCAACCCAATGCCACCAGACCTGACAGTGGAGCTCAAATGCCACTTCTCCTGGGGCCTTCCCTACCCCCATCCCTACCTACCTTGAATTGTCATCCAATTTCCACAATGCCTTATCTCTACCCTTTTTTATCTGGCATTTATTTGTTCAACAAATATCACTTGCACACTTATTTTGGACTTGAGGATACAGAAACGGAAAAGAAAATAACCTTTGCCCTCAAGGAAAGGCAACCAACTGCAATAAATAGCAAAGATTGGGAAAGTGGGACTATCAGAAGTCAGAGGTACATTCCAAGCAGAGGTGATATCAGAGCAAAGTCTTGAAAGGAACCTGTGAGCTATCCAGATAAGGTGGGAGAGGAGCGATATTTTGACAGGGAAACTGTGTTAAGTTGTGGAAGCTGCACAGAATCCCCTGTATATTCCAGGAGCACAGGATCGGTCTCTGAGATGAGTTAGATAAGGATGAAAAGAGGCTGGGACCCAATTCCCAGTAGTCTTCTATCTTATGCAAGAGTTTTGGATTTTCACCCTCAACGAGGGTGAATTTTAATCCTTTAAAGGATTTCAAAACAGAGATTTGGTATGAATGGATGTGTATGTTTTTCGAAAATCACTTTGGAAGAACAGAGAATGGAATGGTTCGTTGAGTATTACTGAAACCCGGTAGAAGAAATGCCGAGAGTCTGAACTGAAGCAGGGCAGCAAAAGTGGAGTGGGTAGGCAGGGTGTACTTACCTCTGGGAGTTAAATATAAGGTTTCCTTGATGGCGCAGTGGTAAAGAACGAGCCTGCCAGCGCAGGAGACGCAGGTTTGATCCCTGGACTGGGAAGATTCCCTGGAAGAGGAAATGGCAACACACTCCAGTATTCTTGCCTGGGAAATCCCAGGGATGGAGGTGCCTGGCGGGCTACAGTTCATGGGGTTGCAAGAGAGTCGGACACGACTGAGCGACTGAACAACAGGTGGGTGAGTATGATGAGTCACCATGGTTGATGCAGGAAGGTCTGAGGATGAATAGATACATAGCTGAAGTAAGGGGAGGAAGCATCCAGAATGAGTCCCAATTTCCAGGCTTGATTGACTGAGTAGACAGACATTGCTATCATTCAGCAAGGTAATAATGCTATCAATAAGAGACCAATCAGAACATTCAAAAGTCTGGGATGCAGGAGGTCCAAATCCAATAAAACCCTCTAGGGGTCATAAGCACACAAACATAGAAGGAAGCTGAAGACAAAGCTCTGCCTGTGAGTGGGAACAAGGGCCAGCAAAGAAACCGTGAGGACAGACGGAGATGCAGGGGAAGAATGAAGTAAGTCAAGAAGCAAGCACGGTCAAGAATGACCATACCACAGAAGCAAGACCAGAGCAGTGCTAACAAGAAATGAACTTAGCCCCATAGACCTGGACGAGAGCTGCTTAGGTCAGACTGAAATGGGCTAAGACGCCAAAAGAAGGAGAGACAACTGTGAAGACAGAGAAGCAAAGAAGAGGCATGGCATGTTGTCAGAGAAGGGTGAGTGAGTGTATGTCTTACTTCTCCCACTAGGCAATAAGCTTGAGAACAGTGCTGCCCAGTAGATGTATAATGAAAGCCACAAATGCAATTTGTTACTTTCCAGCAGCCACCTTTCTAAAAAGCCAAGAAGGAACAGGCAAAAATAATGTTAATAATATATTTTATTTAATCTAATATACCCATATTCATTTCATAAATAATGAACATAAGATTTATTAATAAGATGTGTGTGTGTGCTAAGTCGCTTCAGTCATGTCCGACTCTTTGCAACCCCATGGACTGCAGCCCACCAAGCCCCTCTGTCCGTGGGATTTTCCAGACAAGAATATTAGAGTGGGTTGCCATGTCCTCTTTCAGGGGATCCTCCCGACCCAGGGGTCAAACCTGCGTCTCTTATGTCTCCTGCACTGGCAGGCAGGTTTTTAAATACTAGTGCCACCTAAGAGGCCATTAATAAGATGGTTTACTTTTTTTATATACTAAACCTTTGAAATCTGGTATTTTATACTTATATCACACCTCAATTTGAACTGGACCACATTTTAAATCCTCAATGGCACATGTCATTCTGTTTCAACCAGTCAGAACTCAGCATGGAAGCTGACATATTGTATTTTTTAAAATATGATAATATGAATGGACAGGTGATGGATGGAAGGACAGATCGATGGACTGTCATACCATTGACAAAACTTAGTGACGTCTCCATGGTTCTTTGCCTCTATCAACAGCACTTGAAGCATATTATGACCGGGGCCTTGGGACAGCTTAATATTAATATAAACAGCATAACTTCCATTCCTTCTAAACCTCCTCTCTTCCTTGGAAATTCAAAAACACTGTCAGTCTCTCTAATTTTCTTGGAGCAAAACAACTCTGTCAAACACGGATCGGTAGACCTACCACGCACATGTATCTCAAGCAGGTTACCTTCCCTCTTTGAGCCTCTGTTTTCTCCACCATAAAAATACAACACCAACTATGCATATCTCATACACTCATTGGAAACGCAAAATAGCAAAACACTAAAGTACTCCACAGAAGCAAGGTAGTCCAAGAAGTTTCCCTGTATTATAAATACATACCATAAGCACTTAACATTTTATAAACGCCAGTCATGCCTGCATGCACATGGAAAAAATTAACTGCATGGCTACATTAACATTAGTATTTTAACTTCCAACACCACTAGTCTTCCCTTCTCCCTTCAAAAATCACAGAAGATGTGGTCATCAGCCTTAAGTAGAGATTTAAAAGTGCAAAGGCAGGACTAGAGTAAGCATGGGAAACGGTATGGTTGAGGGCTCCAAGGCCCTCCTACAGACAGGACACAGAAAACATCTGCATTAGACTGACCACTTAAATTTAACAGTTAAAGTCCCCACCCAACTTCCAAGAGCAGAATGGTAATAAGTATTTGGTTCCATTCAGCTTTTTGAGCATGAGACACAGAAATACTGGGGGAGATTTGAAAAGGTGTGAAGTGGAAATGAAGATTTCTTAGGGGCACAACTGCCAAATGGAGAGAAAAAAATTAAGATGATCAGTTTGCTTCTTTAGTTGACCAGGGTCACCATCCACAAACCTGAATTTAAAAAAAAACTTCCTTCAAAATTCTGCAAATACCTGACCAAGAATGAGGGCCACTCACAGACCCCAGACATGAAGGAGCTCCTCTGACCATCCAGCACCTAATTTTAGTGGCGAAGAAACAATAAGAAGAAGACAAAGTGGAGGTCTCTGGATGGAGAGAGGGTTACCGATGGGATCACTCTGCGTGAGTGACACCCGGGAGCCTTGAACTCTGTTGGTCAGGATCCACATCTTTTGTTGTCTCCCTGATTTGTTTAAAAGCCAAATAAAAAATTACCCACTGACTGACCCAGCCAGATAAAACTACTGGCTCACAGGTTGCAGAGCATTATATCAGTGAAAATGTTTAAATACATAAACTTAGCTGTAAATGCCATCTAATCTAAACTCTGTTCTACTAGCAAAAGACAAATCTTTGTTCTATTAGGTATTTCTCAGCCACACATTTTCCACAGCCAGTAAAGTTCTTCTGCAAACCAGCCATCACAGCCCGTCTCCACCCGGCCACATATGTGAACCTTTCTGTGCTGACCACACAGCAGAAGTACCCCTACCTGCCGGGTTTAAAGAAAAGCCAGAACACAGTAGTACAGCCTGACCACAGAGGATAGGGCCATTTATAAAATGGTGCTGTTGTTGTCAATTAACAAACACTTGTTATGTACCAGGCAACTTTCCAAGCATGTTACCAGTATGAACCCATATAACCTTTCCAACAAGCCCTGTGAAATAAGTACTATTATCATTATTCCCATTTTACAGACAAGAAGACTGAGGCAAAGGCAGACACAGAGGTGCACAGTGGCGGAGCTGGGAACTAAGTCTAGGCCATTTGGCTCAATGCCTGGGCTCTTCCCCTCCACCCAATGCTGCCCTCAGTTGGGTCTATTTGTCCTCCTTGCTTTATTGTTGGGGGAGGGGTCCCAACACTGACGGAGAGGAAGAAATATGAAGGACACATGACCAACACATTCTCTCTCTAAAGTTAAGCAACAAGAGAGGCCAAATCTTAAGCAGGAACCAAGGTCCTGATTTGCTCTGAGAAAGCCCTGTCACAAGACTGGGAATATGCAGTGTCCATGAGATCAGCACACTACCTGTCACCTTCAAGAGGAGGTCTCAGGAGAGGGGAAGACAAGTCAGAGTTTCAGGGATGACAGAAGAGCCAGACTGAAGCATCACCCCCGAGACAGTCGGGCTGAGGGGACTAGAAGGCACAAGCCAGGTTCCCTGTTCCCCGAGCTCTGCCAGTGCTTGGAGCGGGAACTCCGATCCCCATTCTGCTGATGAGAACACTGATGCCTCCAGTTTTGTTACAAGTTATAAGAAAACCCACCTGTTCCTCGCAGATGTTACTATAGCTCATGGGAGACAGCAGTGACAGTGTAGGGGTGGACGACTCAGGCTCTGCCGTCAGACAAATTCAAGTTCAAATCCTGTTCCTCCCACTGTATGATGCTGTGCAAGTTACATGCTGAGTTCTGACTTCTTAATCCACAAAGTGGAGAAGGATAAAAATCCCTCCCTCCTGGGAGATTAGAGGCAATGCTTGCAAAAGGCCTACACCTGGCCCAAGTCAGTGACTACCGTCCTCCCTGCTTATCTGCTGTTTCAGTTACCCAAGGTCAATGTGGCTCAAAAAATTGTAAACGGAAAATCCCAGAAATAAACAATTCATAGGTTTTAAATTGAGGGTCATGCTGGGAAGCATGATGAAATCTCAGGCCACTTCGCTCAGTCATCCCTTGAAGAGTGAATCAACCCTTCGTTCAGCATATCCTGCTGCTTAGTCACTTAGTAGCTGGCTCAGTTATCAGATCTACTGTCTCAGTATCAGCGTTTGTGTTCCAGGCATCCTTCTTTTATATAATAATGATCCAAAGCGCAAAAGTAGCGATGCTTGCAATTCAGATCTACCCAAAAGAATCTGTAAAGTGAAATGGTGAAATGTACTTCACGTAATAAAAAATAACCATTGTATGGTGAGATCACTAAGATCTACAGAAAGAACAAATCTTCTATACATGAAATTGTGAAGAAGGCAAATGAAACCCATGGTAGTTTAGCTGCCGCAACTCAAACTACAAAAGTTATCACTACAGTGCGTGATAAGTTCTTAGTTAAGATGGAAAAGGCATTAAATTTATATGACAAAATATTTTGAAAGAGACTGCATTCATGTAACTTTTATTGCAATGTATTGTTATAACTGTTCTATTTTATTATTGTTGTTCATCTTTTATTGGCCTAATTTATAAATTAAACTTTATCGTAGATGAAGTTTACACATACAGATACAGATAGAGATACATGTATATACAGGGAAAAACACAGCACTATCCATGGTTTCAGGCATCTACTGGGGTCTTGGAACATAATGCCTACAGATAAGGAGGAACCACTGCACCTGAAATAAACATAAAAACTACCTGACACACCCGCGCCCCTGTATCTTTGCCCTCCTCTTGTGCGAAGGATAAAACAGACGTGCTGCCCATCCCCCTTTCTTCCCGGCTCTTTCAATGGCACTTCTATGCTCACAGTCACCTGGCCCAAAATCTCTTAAGTCCCTCAACCATCCAGTCATGTCCTCTGCTGTTCTACACACTAGTGTTCTTACCCATGCGCTCCCTTTTTTTCTAGAAAGCTTTTTGGCCAAAATCCTATTCATATTACAAAACCCAACTCATGCATCACTGACTCCGTGAAATCTTTCTAATCATCCTTCCTCTGTGCTTCGTATGAGCATCAGTTATTACACTCATGACGGTGAAAGATAACTGGATAACCACATGCAGAGCTGACATTCACCAGTACACGAAGATATGGCAACACAGATTGCTAAAATATTTAAATATGTCATTTCTGTGTCCTGACCCGCAAATGTCCTCATCCCACCTCAGCTTTCCTGATCCCTCTTTTAGGACCCCTTGAATCTCATCGTGGTCCAGCAACAAAAAGGTTCCCCATGGCAGAGCTGGCGTCCCTTCAGTGCACATACTGAATTATACCCATATAAATTCAGTTCAGCTCAGTCGCTCAGTCGTGTCCGACTCTTTGCAACCCCATGGGCTGCAGCACGCCAGGCCTCCCTGTCCATCACTAACTCCCAGAGTTTACTTAAACCCATGTCCATTGAGTCAGTGATGCGATCCAACCACCTCATCCTCTGTTGCCCCCTTCTCCTCCCGCCTTCAGTGTTTCCCAGCATCAGGGTCTTTTCTAATGAGTCAGCTCTTTGCATCAGGTGGACAAAGTATTGGATTTTCAGCTTCAACATCAGTCCTTCCAATGAATATTCAGGACCGATCTCCTTAGGATGGACTGATTGGATCTCCTTGCAGTCCAAGGGACTCTCAAGAGTCTTCTGCAACACCACAGTTCAAAAGCATCAATTTTTCGGCACTCAGCTTTTGTTCTAGTCCAACTCTCACATATAAATTACACACATATAAATATCACCCCTACCTATAAGGATAAATTACTGCTGAACTAAATGATGATTTACATAGTTTTTGGAACAAGACCTGTCAGGAAGCCCCTGAGGGTCAGAAGCACAGGATTCCCCAGCATCCACAACACTCCCCACAGGGCAAACTCCTCACAAACTTTGAAGTGATTTACAATGTCTCCAACAGCCTTCCCTACTCAGCCAGGACTTTGCGCATAGCAGAGCTTCCTTAAGTCCTGCAGCCCAACAGCCCTGCTGAGTGCAGCCCTGGAGTTAGACTCAGTTTTATTCTCACCTCCCCCCAAGCTGCCCGATCCATCTCCCAACCCCAGCTGCTCGCCCTCAGTCCGCCTCATCCCCCATGGCTCAAGACCAGCCCTCTGCTCCACCCCAGTGATCCCTTGATTCTGACGAATCCAATCCACACACTCCTGAGACTGCACGAGGGGCCTCATTCTTGACTTGCATCTAGGAATGAAAAAAGGACCAAAGGGCACACAATTCCTCAAAGTACACAAGGGCAGTGAATAAACAGAAGAACTTACCCCTTTAAAAGTTAACTGTTTAACTTTTAAAAAGCTAAAAGCTGTTACAAACAGTTCCTTACATTTTTATAACCTATTAGGGCTTTAAAAACCTTTCACATCCAATTGATTCACTTTCTCCTCCCTCACCATCCAGCGAAGCAGAAAGAACAGGGATTACTTTCTCTGATATTAGCGATGGGAGGGATTTTGCTATGTAACACAGCTGAGTCACAGGGGCCAGGACTGAATTCTAACCTCAAGAATCTCAATCCCCAGAGCCCTCTGGCTTCCTTGGGTAAGTGTGTCTCTTTAATGCATGCTTTTATGGACTAGGATATAAAAAACAACATACGACTCTGTCACTCACTGTATCCTAATGCTGCTGGATTCTCCTGCGTAGCACTTTCTACTTCCTGAAAGCATGGGTCTATTTTTCTTGTCTGCTGTCTGTCCCAACCCCCTAGACTGCAAGCAAGATGAGGCCATGAAGCTTGCCTCTTTTGTCACCATACCCCAGCACCTAGAACAGAGCAAGGCACACTTGACTGCGAAAAGAAAAGAGGATTTGGACCCTCCCACCAACATTTGTGTGTGTGTTTGGGGGTGGGGGGACGACTCTCAGACTGAGTCTTTGTGATCCAATGAACCATAGCCTATAAGGCTCCTCTGTTCATGGAATTCTCCAGGCAAGAATTCTGGAGTGGGTTGCCATTCCCTTCTCCAGGGGATCTTCCCGACCCAGGGATGGAACCTGCATCTCCTGCGTCTCCTGCATTGGAAGGCAGACTCTTTACCACTCAGGCCACCTCTCCAAGCCTCAGTCTCTTCACCCTTAAAATACAAATGATGACACCTATTCCCCAGTGTGTTGAGGGGAGGAGTTTTTAAAAAAGAATAGTTGCCAGTGCTCCACACAAGATAAGCAGTCAATAAACGTTGGGTCTCCTTGCTACCGGTCACCAGCTGTGCTTCCTTCATCCCGCCTGCCCCAAATGTCTCTCTCTCCTGTCAATCACCCCCATCTCCTGCAGCCCTAGAGCCACAAACCAGCCCTTCTCCACCTCTGCGCATAAGATCCTTCCTGTGACTGGTGTCTACAAGGGGGACCCAGGCTGAGCTCACAGCTGCAAACGACCACATCTTCATGTCTGCCAAGCTTTGACCTACTTCCCAGCCAAACCAAAGCAGGTGTTGCTGCTAGTGATTCAGCAGGGACTTTTTTGCCCCAAGTCATCTTGAACATAGAACATAACACAGAATCACGGACTCACAGAACTCAGAGTTGAAAGGCCTACAAAGCCCAGCCCGTCAAATGCAACTCTCTTAATTGATAGACATGGAATCTGTGTTTTAGAGAATGGAAATATCTTAGCCAAGAACAAACCTCCCAAGTTCCCCAGAATCAGTTATAACAGCATGGCTCCAGTTATATCCTAAAAATGGACCCTGACTTGCCCACCACTTTCCCTCATCTCAGAAAAGATTCTTTGTGTCTCAGAGCTTAAGTTCTTGCTGATTCCATCCCAAGCAAATGTATTCTCCATTATTAAATATTCTGCATCTCTGTAGATGATGGAAAATTTCTCTACTTTCCAGCCCCATGAACTACAGTGTACACACTTGGAAATAAAATTGAAAACATTGTAAATAAGGGAGGATATAGGAAAAAACCAACAGACTAGAAGTGAGGAAGTATAGAATACAAACTTGGTTCTGCCACTAACCACATGTACGACCTTGACTGAGTCCATCTTCCCTCTGAGTCCCCTTTTTCTCATATTAAAATGGAACTGCTGGAGCAGATCCTCTCTAAGCTGTGATATTTTGAAGCTATGTGTCTCATCATCACCTTCAATATAATATTATCACCCACTATCCAAAATAATTAGACTGTGACTCATTAAGCCCAGAATTTTTTCATAGTGCAACTGAGTATACGTCCTTTAGCACGTGATCAATATTGTCAATGAATTGTAAAGCTTTTCAAAAACAAGGGTCCCATTTTCATGTAATTATGTCACACAGACTTTGTAAATATGTAAATTGCTGCCAAATGATGAAGTTTTAGAGTAATGCATGGTGTAGGGTGACAATAAAACAGTAAGTTTCATCAATACATCAAAATTCAGGTTTCCTGTGACTGTGGATTTCTTCACAGTAGCTCCGTTATTCTAATAATCCTGCCATTCTTCAAATCCCTTCCTTATAAACTTTGTGAAGAAGTAGTTGCAGACCTTACAGGATATTCTCAATGGGAGCACCTCTTTAATTTGGGGATGGATTCTGATCTTTCCAACAGTTACTGAGAGATAATGAGCAAATTGCTGGTGATCAGGCTGAATAATACTTGCACAAGAAAAATTATCACAGGAAGCTTCACAGGCACAAGCCATAGCACCATAGCTGACCCCAGAAGATTCAAAGAGGGAGATATGATACTCAGTTGGTTTCTAGGCAGTATCACATTTGCAATATATTGCACTAAGACCATGGCATCTGGTCCCATCACTTCATGGGAAATAGATGGGGAAACAGTGGAAACAGTGGCTGACTTTACTTTTTGGGGCTCCAGAATCACTGCAGATGGTGATTGCAGCCATGAAATTAAAAGATGCTTACTTCTTGGAAGGAAAGTTATGACCAATCTAGACAGCATATTGAAAAGCAGAGACATTACTTTGCCAACAAAGGTCTGTCTAGTCAAGGCTATGGTTTTTCCAGTAGTCATGTATGGATGTGAGAGTTGGACTATGAAGAAAGCTGAGTGCCAAAGAATTGATGCTTTTGAACTGCAGTGTTGGAGAAGACTCTTGAGAGTCCCTTGGACTGCAAGGAGATCCAACCAGTCTATTCTGAAGGAGATCAGCCCTGGGTGTTCATTGGAAGGACTGATGCTAAAGCTGAAACTCCAATACTTCGGCCACCTCATGCGAAGAGTTGACTCATTGGAAAAGACTTGATGTGGGAGGGGTTGGGGGCAGGAGAAGGGGACGACAGAGGATGAGGTGGCTGGATGGCATCATCGATTCGATGGACATGGGTTTGGGTGAACTCCGGGAGTTGGTGATGGACAGGGAAGCCTGGCGTGCTGCGATTCACGGGATCGCAGAGTCAGACACGACTGAGCTACTGAACTGAACTGAACTGAACTCTTCTTAGAGCTGCCAAGAAAATTCAACATGCCAATTCAGAGGTGGTGCTTCTCTCCTGCTTTCTATTGCTCTTTTCCCCAAAAAAAGAAAAATAAAGTTTCTTAATAAATTCCAGGTGGTCCCTATTAGAACCCAACACAAGCACAGTTACTATAATATGGCCTCAAGGACAATGACACAAGTTTCCCAGTTTTCTTTCCCTGCTAAGAACACACACACACACACACACACACACACACAAATAGTGAAAAAGGCCTTGTGCTTTAAAATGTTCATAACAGTGGTATTCAGAAGAATAGATAATTGACAATAACCCATGTCCAAAAACATTTAAATGACTAAATTTAAAAATAGTACTTCTACTCAATGGAATATAAGTGGCCATTAAACATATAAGAATTATAAAATAACCTGAAAATGTTTATGAATATTCATTGGAGAAAAGAAAATAGCAAGCCAACTGCCGAGTAAGAGGAAGTATAAGAAAGTACTGGTAGATAATATTTTAATAATATACTTTCTTTTGAAAAATGATGATGACTAACAGCTAATGGCATGACTCAGGACGTCTCCATGTCAGCCTGGAAATATCTGAAGCTATGATAAAGACATAGGGGTTTAAATAGAAGGCAATCAGAAACTCTAGAAAAAAAAAAAAAAAGACTGCATGAGAAATCATGACACAAATTTGGAGAAACCAGTCCAAAAGAAAAGAAAAAGTTGACGGAACTTCAAGAAGAAATGTAGAATAGACTCCAAGTAGCCAGGAGAATAGTTAGAAAGATGGAAGATACATAGGATATGGTAGAAAACACTTAATTACTTGATTTTCTTCTCCCAATCAAAAGAATACTACCATAAAATCCAAGAATATTAACAAGAAAAAAAAGCAAGAGGCTCCATGTGGAAATAAAACAAATTGGGATGATTTTCAACAAGTAGAGGGGAATTAGAAGGACCTACTAGATTTTGATGCTAAGGGAAAGTTCAGTCCCCTATGAGTGGCTTAAAGGTGGTGACCTCAGAAGCCTAGAAAAGGAAATGAAACCACAGTACATGACTTAGCCCTGTATTGAGCAATATTTACCTAGAAATCAGAATGCAAATGCTGTTGTTTTCAGCTTTTGAAATCGACCCACAGACAAAGCACAGAAGATTTAGTTATGGTTCAAAATTATAAAAGTGCATGTAGACATGTACGCATTTATAAAAGCTGGAGATGCAAAAATCACATAAAACGTAACAAGTTGTAAAAGTGGGAGAGGAAAGGTACAGAGAAACCTCAGCATCTTCATCTTACAACATGGTGGGTGAAGCGATCCTTCCAAAAGTTGATATGGCAAGGAATGGAGATGTATGCACATCATATAAATTTATAAATGAAACCAACCCAGAGAGAGCAAAAAAAAAGTGATCCAACTGTCAAAACTTAGGAAGGGGGATAGGAAGTGTCAGTGTGTATATGAGCTAGTCCTTCCTACCATAAAAGCCAATAGGCACAACTAAAATGAATAACTTAAAACCTAAAGATATATGCATACTATTTAAAGACATAACAATAAACACCAGAAGAATTAAAAAATAAAAATGATTACAGATGGAGAAGGGATTAAGGTTGAGAGAGATGGGAGAAGAAATTCTTCTTAGTTTTGGGGGTTTTTTAAATAAATATTTCTGAGGTATTTTACTCTATTTTTACTATGAGCATTTATTTGAATATCTTTAAAATTTTTTTTAAATAAGAATACATGTATATATATGGCTAAGTCCCTTTGCTGTCCACCTAAAACTATCACAACATTGTTAATCAGCTATACTCCAATATAAAATAAAGTATTTTGTAAATGGTAAAAACATATATATTTCAAAGGAAAAAGGAATTGCTCAGAAGTCCTAGAGGTCAAATGTGGAGGATATATCTTGGCAAAATCATTATGAAGGGACATCCTTGGGGAGATACTAAATACACAACCAGTCCCCTTTTTAGGTAACTTTGTGCTAGGATGCCCAGCTGTGCCTGACTCTTTGCAACCCTTTGGACTGGAGCCTGCTAGACTTCTCTGTCTATGGGATTTTTCAGGCAAGAATTCTGCAGTGGGCTGCCATCTCCTCCTCCAGGGGACCTTCCCAATCCAGGGATCAAACCCAGGTCTCCTCTGTCTCCTGAACTGCAGGTGGATTCTTTACCCACTGATCCATCAGCGAAGGCCCTTTAAGTCACTATGCCCTTTTAAAAACCCCTTTCCCTGCTCTCCCCAAACTCTCTGTCTCCTAACATCCTCCTATAAAATTTTAGACACTGTATGCCCCTCTTTCTTCACTGGCTTCAAAATAAAAAGCAGACCCCAGTGAAAACTTGAAAACATAAAGAATCCCTGAGGAAACCCCAAAATCAACAGACAGCTCAGGCTGCACAGTCCTGTGGCCTAGAAGCGCACCAGGGCCTGGCGGTTGGAGCTGTAATTAGCTGCTTCTGGGCAGACAACAAGAACTCCTGTTCCCTGGAAAGGAGGTAATTAAAGGAGGCAGATTTCAGCCGGAGGTGGTAAGTCTCAAGGAACTGTGGCTCCAGGCAATCCCAGCCTGCACCCTGAATGAGGAAATAGGAACCCTCAGGCCTGACACTCCATTCCTAAACCATTTTTCCTTCTCTCTAGTTTCTAAGGCCAAGGAAGTACCAGCCATCAGCCTGATCAGTTCTCTTTTTTTGGTCACTTAAGACCCATTCACTGGGCACCCCCTATGTACCAGGCATGTGCTCAATACTACAGCAAGGGCACAGATGAGTCAGACCTGAACCTTGACCTCAGGGAGCCGACAGGGCAGCTGAGCGCAAACAGAACTCAGAGCACCCAGCACTCCTGACAGACTTTTTCTCCAATTCCTGCAACCACCCTGCAGAATAAAATGCTTTCCCCCTGTTTTACAGTTGAAGAATCTGGAGCTCAGGGAAAAGATACCACCTTCCCAAGGTCATGGAGTTGTAGAATAACTGGGCTTAGACTCATAACCAGGCTTCTCTAGCTCTAAAACCCAAAACCTTTTCTCCCTATGCCATCAAAAAAAAAAAAGGGAAAAGAAAGCGTCTTTACAAACAAGGCTAAGAAGATAGGCCAGGGGCTCAGCGCAACACTCACGGATTTCCATTTTTAGCGATTTCCAAAACATCATACTACACCTGTGCTGCTGTTTAATGGCTCCCTCTCATACCGTCCAACACCTTAGCTGTCACCATCTCAGTGTTTAGAGCCTTTAGGAATGAGGGCCCTGGCTCAGCATTTCTCTCTCAAGGTTTTGCACTCCACAGAGTCCTTGCTTTCAGTAGAAAAGGATCACACAGCATGATCCACCAAAAACCCAGAAGTCTGAGCTCCATCGCCACGAGCCTGAGGGAGTCAGCGGCTCTGGCTTAACGTCCTTGTCTTGCATCTCAGCATCTGTCCACCTGAGACCCTCTAAACACAGCCAGGCTCCTTGGGAGAGTGGCCCAGGAGAGCAGATCTGCCTGGCACATGTCTGAGGCCTGCCTTCTGCAGTGCTGGGTCCATCTGCTAATTTGCCCTGCATATCCACCCAGAACTGTCCCCATAAACAAGGGTGATGTCAACTTTCCTCTGTTTGGGAAAGAGAAGAGGCACGGGAGATGGGAGGCTTCACATAGGACTGAATCATGACCTTGTCATAAAACAAAGATTTAAGATCCAGCTCTTACCTACTGTATGCATCAGTTTCCACACTGACTGTGGCAACTCCATGATGTGGGGATGCTGCTTTGCTATTCTGTACAAAAAAGAAACCTAGAGTTTGGTGTTCAACTAAAAAAAAAATAATGTAGCCTGAGGATTGTTCTCCCTACATCATATCTACTGACCAGCTTCTGTTACTCCGACCCTTCTTGGAGACACATGGTCATGTTGGCCCTTTATTTGGACATCTAAAATCTGAACCAAGGCCAGTACTGAGATTAACTATTTAAATATAGCTGAGTCTTGCATGCTTTGGCCCATATTTGTAAGTTTGCAGTGTTCACCCGGCCACCAGCTACCCAAATACTTTCATGAGAATCTTCCATGAATTCTCAATACTTTCCAGTCTATGAATTTTAAGAGAACTTTCTTGGCATTCTCTCATTCATCCTTAATGGTCTTATACTGCAACAGGAGGTAAGATAACTTCCATTGGGCATAAGAATATGAAGGCAGATGAGGGAAGCCCCTCATTCATACCTCTGGCAAAAATGTACTGAGCAATTAATTCATGTAATCTCTGTGCTGTGATTGTGCCTGCATACAGAGTTGAAAACACATGGAGGCTGCCCTCAATGTATTCAGGCCTCATAGAAGCCCAAGGACAAGCAAATTATTAAACAAGTATTGGCACAACAGAAATCAAGCTATCCACTCCTGATTCCCAGCCTCCTCACGGGCAGCAATGCACATCTTCCATGAGTCAGGATCCCTGGACCACTCTAACAGATGCTAAAACTTACACTTCAATTCTCCCAGCTGCAAGTGGTGGGAGGAAGATAAAGCACCTGATAGGTTAGCAATACACAATGGAATCTATTTCATGCTGAAGAGAAGAGTAAAAAATAGAGAGGAAAAGGACCTTTTCCAAGAGCTGCTTCAACTTTCAATTACTAGAAGGTACCAGACAGAGAGACCAAAGTACTGGGAACTTCCCAATTCCTTCTGGCTCCACAAGCCAAGGACAAGAGCAAGGAGAGCAAAGAGTTGTAACACTCTGACAACCCTCAAGATCACCCCTCATCCACACCTTTACCCACACAGCTGCCTCTTCCTAACAGGTCCCTGCCCTACCTCTCCTTCCAGATTATCCCTGCTCATCCTTAGAGGTGGGCTTTGCTTGCTCCAGCCACAGTGGCCACACATCAAATGCTAATGGAATTAGATAAGGCACCCCTGCTGTTACTCCACTACTTGGCCAAATAATTGTTTAACAGATCCCTATAACTTTCAGAAGAAGCTCAAGAGACTCACTCGACAATTTCTTATCATCCAAGGCCCTCCACACCAAGGCCTGACCTGCCTTCCCATCACATGGTCAGTGAGCTCCATCTGAAGGAGTCTAAGCATCCTTAAGAGCCCACTATAGGTCCTATACTGTAGAAGCACAATTCCCTGATCACAGAACTCATCCCTTCTTCTGGGCCCACAAGGCACACTCTTGTCCACTTTCCCCACACTGTCTGCTCTTGGATAGTTTATCTTTTCATGGGAGCAAGTCCTCCTATCCCTACCAGGTGGGAAGCTCCCTATAGGCAGGTCCTTTTACCCCGGACACCCCAGGACACTCATGGCGCATCCAGGCACTGAGAAGTTACCCCAGCATAGCTCTCACGGCTGGAAGTAAGCCATACAAAATCAACACTTCACTGCTTTTCAGTGCTCAATCTATACATTTTCACCTAATGTACTTTTTACTGTTTTCTGACTGGATCCTCCAATTAGATTTACAACAACTTGGCCAGTCGAATTCCCAACTGACAGTCTCCCACCAAGAGGCACAGTATCTCCCCTTGAATGCCTCCAAGGACCTCATTTTGGGATACCTTTTACTGTGTGTTCTTAAATATTGAGTTCACTGTATCTCCATGGGCTTCCGGTTGAATCCCTAGGAGTGGCAGGTGAGAAGGGCGAGCACAGGACAAGCTGGGGAAGCAGTGTCACATGACAACTAAGCGTATGGACTTTGAAATCAAGCAGAACTGCATTTGCCTCCCAGCCTGCCACTTAGGGGAAGGCATCAAACCCTAGGCTTCTCATGGCTGCTAAAGAAGAAAAGGAACTATAATTCAGGCAGAGTGCCCGGCTCAGTGAGCACTCGATAAAGGGCAGCGATCATGGTAATTAGTTCTATTCCTGGTTCCCATTCTGGCCCACGGCATAATCAGAATGCTAATCACACCCTTGACCTCTTGGTGATGCCTGTCCACCCTTCCATAGGAGATCTTTGCAAAGCCTCAGTCAGCATCCCGTTCTGTTTGCTGCTGGCTGGCAGGACTGGAAGCCAGGGCTGACCAGATTTCCCATTAAAACCTTGGCACTGGGAGGACAGTGGAGAGTCAGGGGGAACATAGATTCTTGAGTTTCTGCCTTGAAGGGTGCTGTCCACCCTCCATTCTGGAGAATGAAGGACATCAGATGCTGCAGCAGCTACCTGGGCCATTGGATCAGGGATCTTGGATACAGCTCCCTGATCACAGTCCCAGATGACAGACCAGGAAGGAGGGCAAAGGTGGGGATGAAAGAGCAGCATATGACCATGTCTGTCATCCACATCCAGGCTACCGACCCACTTGCCACCCTGGGACACATCTGCCTCAAGCACTGGCGGCGAGGTGCCACCTACTCACCAGGCTTACTTCCCACCCATCACTGCAGGTTGGCAGCAGCTCCGGGGCTGCATCCTCAGGCAAAAGACACTGAATCCAGTCCTGGCTTCGGACTAAACTCTAGGTAACCCCAGAGTCTCGGTGATCTCTCTGAGCCTCACTTTCCTCATCTGCACAACTGAATACTGACTTAAACTGTTGGTTTGTTCACCAGGATGCCTGGCAAACACACTTAGGGAATTTTCTCTAAGTAGTCAGGACTGGCTAGCTCTTGGGAATTCTGATTGAGGACTGGGGTGAGAGCTGGGCACACATATGTTTTCAAAATACTCTGCTGATTCTGAAGATTAAGAATCACTGGCCTTAGTGGAAAGGGACAAACTAGGGGTATGGGATGAGCAGATTATTGTTATTCTTGCTGTTGTTTACTTGCTCAGTCGTAACTGACTCTTTGCTACCCCGTGGACTGTGGCCTGCCAGGCTCCTCTATGCATGGGATTTCCCAGACAGGAATACTGGAGTGAGTTGCCATTTCCTATTCCAGGGGATCTTCCTGACCCAAGGATTGAACCCATATCTCCTGCACTGGCAGGCAGATTCCTTACCACTGCACCACCTGGGAAGCCTGGATTAACAGATATAATCTACTATATACAAAATGGGCTTCCCTGGTAGCTCAGCTAGTAAAGAATCCACCTGCAATGCGAGAGACCTGGGCTCGATCCCTGAGTTGGGAAGATCCCCTGGAGAAGGGAAAGGCTACCTACTCCAGTATTCTGGCCTGGAAGATTCCATGGACTGTATAGTCCATGGGGTCACAAAGAGTTGGACATGACTGAGCGACTTTCACTTTCATATAAAATGGATAACAAGGATTTACTGTACAGAGAATTACACCCATTACCTTGTAATAACGTAAATGGAATATAATCTGCAAAAATACTGAATCACTATGCTATACACCTGAAACTAACATAATATTATAAATCAACTACAATTCAATTTTTAAAAAAGGAATTCAAAGGGGAAAAAAAGGAAGACTCATCAACCTTAAAGATCCCTTTCCTCTCTTGCTGAGATCATCATGCCTCACCCCTGGGAAAATATGTATAAAGACCCTGGCACAGGGCCGGCACACAACAGGCACTAATTAAAGGCTCACTCCCTCCACCAACACATCCTCTCCCAGCCAAGGCAAGATGGCAGCTGTGAAACAAACCGTGTAGGCCAACCAGATCAGTCTGAATCAGCAGACACATGGGCCACCACTAGGAGGTTCCTACCAGAGGGAAGAATGGGGAAGGGGTACCTGTAAATAAACGCAAGCCCTGAAGAGTGGCGGTAAGCACTAGAGTGATGCTTCCCCAACCTTACTGTGCACACACATCACTTAAGAGGAACTTAACAAGTGGAACTTGTTAAGATGCAGATTCTGGAGTGGGGCTGACAGTCTCCATCTTTAACAAGTCCCAGGTAATATTGATGTGACCGACCCAAGAAACAAATCTCGAATAGCAATGCTCTGAACACAGGTATTAACCAGGGTAAACTGGCACACAAACTTGCTGAGCATCAGTTAAGTACCACTCTGCACTGTGCTGGGGTTGGCAAGACAGAGATGAATAAGATGTGGAAAGAGAAATCTCAGCAAGCATTCACATTTAAACATGCTTTAAATTCTACATCTGAGGCAGAGCCAGGGTATCATGGGCATTCCAGCAAGAAGTCATTAATAACATCTGGGCAGCATGAAACAGAAAACCATAAGGAGAATGAGGAGGTACCTACCTTATGGAGGGAACAATACAAAATATCAATAGGACATTCAGCATGGTGCCACAACGGAGGTTAGAACTGCAATGGTTCTAGCCAGTAAAGGTTTTTATATCTTTTAGGGGGAAAAAGGAGGAGTGGGCGGAGAAGATGTGGCAGAGCATATGAGGCTTGCAAAGCCTGAAATAGTCACTATCCAGCTCTTTACCAAAACATGCCTGCCGATACCTGGGCTGGAAAGAGAGATGCACAATACACAGATATCACACCAGTTATTGCAAGTGCCTGCAGGTAGTTTTTTTTGTTTTGTTTTGTTTTGTTTTTTCTTCTTTGTACTTGTCCTTAGGTTCCTAACTTTCTTCAGTTACCATGAATTATTTTGAAATTAGGGGTGAAAAAAGTCCTTGCACTTTCCATGTACTAAGTAATATGTCTTAGAAAGTAATCAGAAGTGCAGAAAAAAAAATTTAGCAAAGAGGATGTTCATCACAGTGCTATTTACAATGATGAAAAATTGGACATTCAAATGTCAGCTACCCAAGAAAAGATTAAAAATTATGGTATATTCTTATGATGGAATAATATCCATCATAAGTCATCAAAAATTATGTGTATGAAGAATTCCCAGTGCCATGAGAAGGTGCCAGTACTCCACTGTTTGGTGAAATGGTAATATACAAAACTATACATAGCATCAGATGTCAAGTCAGCAAAATGCAACAAAAAGTAATGAAAAGAACTATTTAAGAATATTAGAAACAAAGAGCGTTTGTATCTAAACTGTGAATTTATGAGTGAGTCTCATTTCCTCCTTTATTTGGTTCTATGTATTTGAAATACATTATTATGAGCATGTGCTGCTCTTAGAGCAATACTTAGAAAATCTGGTTTTGTTTTATTCTTTCACAATTCTTCCTGAGAGATTGAGAAGAGGTTCGAGAGATGGAGACATCTGTGCTACCTTTTGAGGGATGCACAGGTGTTCACCAAATAGAAACAAAGGGCCCAGGGCCAAGAAGAAAGGACATGAAAAGTCACAGGCGTGCAAGAGAGTAACACATTCGTGGTAGTTTCAGCTATAGAATGTGACTAACAGCAGTTGGCCAGAGACACTTCTACAATTGAGGTAAGGTCGGATGGATGGCAGGGTGGAGGTGTGCCCAGGAAAGGATTTTACCCACAGGCCAAGACAGACAATAAGCAAGAAGGCAGAGGCCAGCTGGAAAACAGGAGGGGAGATGCCTGCTCTAAAACAGAGGGGACAATCACGAAGAACAGGCAGAGCAGGGAGAGAACTGGCAGGTGAGAGTCTTCCGCTCAGTGCCACTCACAACACGATTCTCCTTCATTCCTAACGTGGCTTTGCTGTGTTTGTCTTTACACCTAGAAATAAAATTAGTTGGGAAATCAAACCAACATATTCTTATTGTCCCAGGCATTGCCAGAGGCCATTCTGACTTCCTCCTAAAAGCAGACCCAATGAACACTCTGTGTGGCTTCACAAGTTACTTCTGAGTAAGGCATAGATGCCGGGCAAAGGAAAAGATGCCATTCTGTCCAGTGGACCCAAGGCAGGAGGCTAAGTGGACAAGGATAAAAAGGAAGAAAGCCTCACAGGAGGGAACAAGGAAGATGAGGTAAGCAGGGCCAAGAAGAGCTGGTCCCCTCTTCAGCCAGAAGTCATGATCTTGGAGAAAGAGAAGAGGCTGCAGAGAGGCTGTGCTCAAGTCCTGCTCAAGGCTGGCTTCCCAGCAGGATGAGAAACAGGGTTCCAGGAAACGCAAAGGAACGGTGCTGGCAGGAGACACTCAGACCCGCTCACAAGGGCTTTAAATGGAAACACGAGAGCAAGGGAGGAATTTGGAAGCACAGAGCACACACTCAGCAAACAAGTGTGTCCCAGCTATGGACACCACAGAAGGGCAGGGGCTCAGGAATCATAGGGGAAGCCAGGGGAAAGAAACCAGTCTGGCCAGCCAGGCAGGAAGTGAGTTGCAAAGGTGGGATAGGAGCCTGGGAGGAGATCCACAGGGTTCCCTGGGGGCGCTGCCTGGAAGAGGTTCACAGATGAGCCAGACAGAGAGTCGTGCAAGAGGAGGCCACTGTGGAAGAGTCTGCACAGCCTTCGAGGATGGCAAATTCAGAAGCCCTGGGGGTGAGCAAGCTGCTGAGATTAAGAGAGAATGTGGAGGACTGTGGCTCTGTAGAGCCTCAATGCCCTCAATATCTCATTTTCCTCTGGGGGGCCAAACATGTCTGCATGTCTGCAGGACCACTGATCTGCAGCCCTGATGAGCTCACCATCACCCTGCTGCCAGGACACCTCCTCCATGTCTCAAACACACACCCTCACAGCACTGCTCCACCTGCCGCCCCAATCTGGTTTGCATGTCTGTTTCCTGTGTTGACCACAACCTTGCAGACGGCTGAAAGGGTACCTTATTCAGCTTCTCTGCCCTGTCCTGGGAATGGCAGACAGTGGACACAGAGTTGTCACATGTCCCTTGCTACACACACACACACACACACACACACAATGTAAACTAAGTCTGCATGCGGTATGCTTAGTCACTCAGTCATGTCCAACTCTTTGCAACCCCATGGACTGTAGTCTGCCACACTCCTCTGTTCATGAGACTTTTCAGGCAAGAATACTGGAGTGGGCTGCCATTTCCTCCTCTGGGATTGATTCCTGACTCAGGGATTGAACCCATGCCTCCTCTGTCTCCTGCATTGCAGGTGGATTCTTCACCCACTGAGCCATCAAGGACCTGCTTCAAATTATAGCTCAGTTAAGTCAAGTGACTTGCACAAGATCACACAGCTAGTAAGTGGCTGGGACTAGAACTCAGCCCTCCTAATTCCAAGTCACATGTTTGTTCCCCTAATTCCCACTGTCTCTTAATTGTAGCACTCAGTAAGCCACCTATGCATGAGAGGGTGGGGACCACGTCCTACCCAGTTTAACAATGATTGCAACAGGCCTACCGGTCAGGGAGTAAGGGCCAGGTACAATCTCGGTGCTCTACCTGCTGCCCTAGTACATATTACTATTCTCGTTTTCAGATGAGAAAATGAAAAAGCCATTTACTCAAGGCCAAACTTCCTGAGACCCACGCTTTTGGACTACCATGCTATAATACCACCTTAGGTTCAAGTGCAATTCCTAGTGCAGAGCTGTAGTCAAAAATGTGGATGAACTGAATAAGAAAATGTAGGATGGAGACAGCTAAATGAAAGGCCCTCAAAAATAAATTTGTGACCAAATCAGGCAAAGCTGGTAAAATCTGTCATCATCCTGTAGTAGAACTAAAAATAATAATGTTCTTGGACCTAAAAATAATATTGTTCTAGTGACAGTATGGAAATGACTTCGAGCCAGGACTCCTGGTTTTGACTCCAACTTCACTCCTGATATCTGTGTGACTCTAGACAAGTCCTCTCCACCTATCCCTGTGTGTCCTCTCCCCATCTATTAGAACTCAACAGACCAGCTGTGGGACTAGGTCAGGGGTTCTCATCAGCACTGGCACACCCATGAGCTTGTGGGAAGTACAAACTCATGATCAACGACATCAGAAGCTCTGGGATGGGGTCCAGAAAACCCTTCATGGTGACCCTAGTGCCCCTTCAAGTCTTAGAACCACTAGATTAGATGACCTCTCTGATTCTTCCAGCCCTAACCACTCTGAGAAGCTTAAGCCTCCTCAGTTCAGCCTCAGCAAGGTCCTCCCAATTTTGCCATTCTAGTTTGGATCCGACATGAACTTCACTCAGCTGGCGCTCTCATCTGGCCATGTCTGACACCTCCTCCTGTGATTAATACAGAAGGCCCCAAGAAACAGACAGTTCACTGCACTCCTTCTCGCCATTTACCACCTCAGCAGCATGCATCCTGTCACTATATTAAAAAAATAAGAGTAGAGACATTACCAAGGAAGCCCAACCGTGATCATCGTGGAACACTGGCACTACCTTTCAAAACACTGGGAAGAGGACTGGTCCCTGAGGAAAGCAGTAAGGGATCGCCATAGACCCTGGTGCCTGTCTCAGCCCACCAGTACCTCTTTACTACCAAGCCAGCTGAAGGAATTAGAGAGCATTCGCTTCGACACAAGAAGATGAAATGAAACATTTCTTGCTTGGTTCTTCTGTGTCAAAAGAAAAAATCAATCCTAGATCAACCTAACAAGAATGAAAACATATTCCAAAGAATACTCTATTCTCTGTGTAGACTGTCAACAAATGGACATTCATCACTTCATTCCTGAGGTGGCGCCTGAAAGTCTATTGTGGAATGAATGAATCAAGAAATAGCAGGCACCTTCTCAGTGCTAATACTGAAGAGATATAGAGATTAGCTTCCCTGGTGGCTCAGAGGTTAAAGTGTCTGCCTGCAATGCGGGAGACCTGGGTTCGATCCCTGGGTCGGGAAGATCCCCTGGAGAAGGAAATGGCAACCCACTCCAGTATTCTTGCCTGGAGAATCCCATGGATGGAGGAGCCTGGAGGGCTACAGTCCACGGGGTCGCAAAGAGTTGGACATGACTGAGTGACTTCACTTTCACTTTCACTTTCACTTTCATAGAGATTAGCGGGTTAAATCCCTACCCTAAAGGAATTAAGTTTGAGTAGTATGAATGATGTCAAACCTGTCCATCCATCCATCCATCCATCCATTCAACAAGCATTTGCAATACATCTGTCAGATTCTAGATAAGAATGAATGTCTAAAGTTAAAGACTCCTAAATAAGATAGGGACACAGATAACTACAATAGACGGTAAAAAGTGCTCAGTGCCCTGCACTCAGTCCAGATGGAGCCCATAAGAGGAAGGGATTATTTCCTGCTTAGGACCAAGGGTGGAAATCAAGGCCTGCTTCATGGAGGAAGTGCTGGCCCTGAAGATACATTTGGATTCAAACAGGCGATGATGGTAGAGAACAGCAACCCAGACTGAGAAAATGCTGTGACAAAGCAAGAATGAGGGAAGGCAATGGAGGTCAGCTTCTAAAAGTCAGTTGGTTACCATTCAACACAACCAAAAATGGCAGGATAAAAAGGATATATGTGGAGACAGTAAAAAGATCAGTGGCTGCCAGATTTGGGGGTGAGAGGTAGGTATGAATAGGGAGACGACAGGATTTTTAAGGCAGTGAAATATGCTGTATGATATAATGATGGAGACATGTCACTATGCACTTGTCTAAACCCAGAGAATATACCACAATGAGAGTAAACCCTAGTGTGAACCATGGACTCCGGGTGATACTGATACACCAATGTAGGTTCACCAACTGCAACAAATAAACCACTCCGAGAGGAGATGCTGACAGCTGGGGAGGCTTTGCCTGTGTAGGGGACAGGGGGCATGTGAGAAATCTCTGTACCTCACTCTCAGTTTTGCTGTGAGTCTGAAACTACTCTTAACAAGCCTAAAATTTTAAAAATCTTTCAAGGCTATCCAAAGGTTGATTTCTCCAGGATTCTGCCTTGACTACCCTCAGCTTTTCCACTGAGCCTCCCTGCTGGAGGTGGCCTCCCTCCATCTCTCCCAACACTGAGTGCGATGCCGGACACCTCCTCACCTCCTCCGGCTTCCTGCCTCCCATGGCGTCTCAGCTACCACACCCTTATCTTCCTCCTGGGTGCCAGTGCCTGCCGCAGGCTTCACTGTACTCACTATGCCATGTCGTTACACTACTGTTTTCTGTAATTTATAAAACACATACTGCCCACGAGTTTGTATTTTTAATTCCTGTAAGAGGTTTTGGGATCCAATTTGTGTGAAAGTCAGACTGCAACATAATGTAGTATTGTATGATAAAAACCTCCAAGAATAAAAACAGACAGTATATCCCGCTTATCAGAAACTCAAACGCTGGTTCCATTTCTGAGTATCACAGATTTCCTTATGAATGACTGGTTTTTGTTTCACATCAATTTGTCCCCGCCTTCTTGAAATTAGTTCTAAGGGTAAAGTTTTCTAATTTTCAAGGCTTCTTTTTTTTTTTGAAATATATATTGAGAATCTACAATATTTCAGGCTATGCTAAAAGTAAGCATCTTCGCTTACTTAACTTTCATAAGGTAAATGGTGGTACTTTGTGAGTATCAATTACTGTTTGAGGTATCATTGACCACTGAACCCACTTTACAGATAAGAAAACTGAGGCATATGGTGGAAGAGCCTGGATCCAAACCCAGATCTTCCAGAATCCCTAACTGTTGTTCACTCATTCATTAAACAACAGGGACAAGATTGGGGTATTTCCATAATCCTTTTTTTGACCCTCACTGGGCTTCCAGCTTCACCTAGGATCATCACTCCCCATTCTGGGGCCTCAGTCTCTTCCCTGGAAACAAAGAGACTGTATTATGGTGACATTTAAGCCTTACTTTACCAGAGCCTGTTCAAATAGAAAAAGTAGGGAAGTACAAGAAAGTCAGTCCCGTCCAGCACCATTTCAACCACAGCTGCTCCAGTTTATTGGTTCAGCATTACATGTCATAAGAGGCTTTTGTGTAAAGAATTCCTCCTTAACTATTAAAAAAAAAAACTAGTAAAACCACTCTAAGGTAGCGAAATATCAACTAAGTGTAATGTGGTACCCTGAGGTGTATCCTGCAAAGAAGAAAAAAGACATTAATGGAAAAACTGGTGAAATCTAAATAGAGTCCAGTTTCATTAATAGTCATGTACCAACGTCCGTTTCTGAGTTTTGACAAATGTACTATGCTAATGTGGTGGCACAGTGATAAGAATCTGCCTGCCAATGCAGGAGACACAGGAGACATGGGTTCAATCCCTGGGTGGGGGAAGATCCCCTGGAGGAGGGCAAGGCAACCCGCTCCAGTATTGTTGCCTGGAGAATCCCGTGGACCGAGGAGCCTGGCGGGCTGCAGTCCATGGGGTCTTAAAGAGTCGGACACGACTGAGCACACACACGATATGCTAATGTAAGATGTCAAAAATGAGAGGAACTGAGTAAAGGATAGATGGAAATTCTCCGTGCAATTTTTACAACTATTCTATAAAGTTAAAACTATTTCAAAACGAAAAGTTTATTTAGAAAGACAAAAAAAATTAAAAACAGAGAAGACACAAAACCTAATTCACCTGTAACATCTTCTCCAAACCACAATTATCTGACTTTATAACACATATAACAGCAGATAATATTTAATGGTTACTTGCCATGTGTCAGGCTCTGTTCTAAGCATTTCACATAGTTCATTTAATCCTCACAACTAGAAGACAGGTAATTTTCTTCTCCCCATTCTGAGGATGAGGTAACAAAAAAGTCTAAAGAGACTGGGTATTTAGGTCAAGTTAATAATGGTGGAGCCAGGACACAGTCTAGCTCCAAAACCCATGCTTTCAAATGTTATATAGATCAAAGCTTTCAAAATGCTTCTGTATTTTTCAGGTAGGCCTATATAACCAGAGAAATCCAAACAACTAATCACAAAGACCAAGAGATGAGAACTGTTTAATACAAAGAAGAAGTCAAAGGATTCACAAGGTAAATTCCTCACTTTGGAAAAGTCTTTCCTGGAGCAGAACCAAACTTGACTGCCATTTCCAATGGCAACTTCACATGTCAATGACGTCGCTGGGTCTATGCAGTGTCTTATGTGTGCTGACACGTCAACCTTGATAGTAGGCACCACCAGCCAATGTTATGGCCTCTGGTGTGCCAATTGCCAAGCTGCCTGCTGACATTTTCATCTCTAAAGTGTCTGTCCAGGTAGGTGGTGAAATGAAACATGCAAGCTGCCTTTTCAAGATGAGCAAAACAAGCTTCAGCTTTCCAAGTGATTAGTTTTCCTAGATGCTTAAGAATTCATGCCGAGACCCTAACAGTGCACTGCCCAATTCTAGAAGGCAAAAATCCTTCCTCTGCAATGAATGATGTTCCTCACTGGCTGTGGTTTCCCCCAGGTGTCAAGAAGTCAAAAAGCTTCTCAGTTCCATTGTGGGCTCCCCCAGGGCAAGACTTGGTCTCATTCATTGAAGAATACTTATCCAATAAAGAAATGGTTCTGAAGAACAGTCTCCCGGAAGGATCTGCAGCTGGCCAGGACTGCCATTCCCCGATCTGCCCCACCATGGTAGCCATCTGTCTTTAGAAAGTTCCAGAGCGGACACCCTTCATGGGCAGAGCCAAGAAGGAAAAAGGAGACAGGAAGCTATCTGGCTGGAAGAGGAGCATTTACAGCAGGAAGTGTGTCGGCAAAGAATAGATAAGCCTGGATGGCAGAGGAGGAGGAAATACAACTAAAAAGTAAGAGGCAATATAAGGAAAACGAGTCCAGTAGAAGGCTGCACGTAGGAGAACCACACCTGCCATTGTGTGCACAGGGAACTCTGCCCACTGCCCATATCCTCACATGGCCAGGCTTGAAGATACATGTCCCATCAAATGGTCCAGATCGACTCCAGTGAATGTTGACTTCACTGGATCAAATGCTAACACTCGACATGTTTATTTGAAAGGACTGGAAGAAGAGACCTAGCCTACCTGAGCATTTCACAGATGGGTAAACTGAGGCTTGCACTGGGGAAAACTCATGCCCACAAACACAACCTTGAGCTCCCATTCCTGTGCCTATGCCGCCTTCCATACAGACGTGGTTAACAAGGTAGGGACTGAAGGAACCCAGCCTGCGGGCAAATCTCCCCAGTATGGAGGACCAGATCTGTAGATTATCCTCCATTCCATCCAGCAGGTTCCATCTGCTGGTTGCTCCTGGAGAGGAGAAAATTGGTAGCACTATTTTCAGTGAAGTAAAGTACTTGTCAGGAAGAACATAAAGGGTACTTGCCTCAGAGGGAGAGGATGATACAGATGGATAAGAATGAGAAATGCAGACAAGGTGACTCATCAGAAGACGGGATGCTAAGGAGAAAGGAAAGGTGGAGAAAGTGGGATGCGACGAAGCAAATGGAAACTGGACCTGCCAGATGGAGGGGGCCGAGACTCACTCTTCACAGGACAAAGATTCTGCCCCAGACACGGCATCAGGATGCCTCACAGAAGGGACCCCTCCTGCAGACGGGCAGTCGCTCAACTGAAACAAGGCCTAAAGCAGAGCATTCTGCACCACAAAGGCTGCCGCCTCTTACCTCTCCAGATTTAGGTTATTTAACAAAACTGGTCTAAGTTGGATCCATGTGCTGGGATGTCGTGATCAAATCAGCTGTGTCAGAATTTCACGGTTCTGTTCCTGAAGACTCTTTGGCAGTCCTCCGGGCCTCTCCACTGATACAAACTGTGTCTCTCTCACAAGTCCAGCTCTCTACCAGGAAAGTCTGCTTTGAATTTCACACCTTCAACCCCACCAAAAGTCTGAAATCACCCACTTTTCCTGTACATCTTTCTTACAAATTAGAACTTCCAACCCTGTATGGGTTATCAGGGTGTCTGTCTACTAGGCTGAGACGCCAAGAGACAGGATCCAGGGCTCACAGTGGTTTTTCCCAAAGCACACTGAAAGACTAAGACCAAGAAACATTCTGAGAGGGCAAAACAGGTTGGTGATATAGAGAGTCTAGGATCTAAGACTTTGAGAACAAACCTCTTGGAAGGTTACAATGCACATTAGTTTCCTAAAGACTCAGAAAAGTCCCACAGTAAAGATACCCATTTAATTCTGCTTAACTTTTCTGGACTTTTCCAAACTTTCTTAGCTACAGGATCCTTCCTCACAGAACACTAAGGGACCTCAGTGCTTCTACAGCAGCATCTTATCCAATATTTCCACTACTGCTCCTCTCAAACTAGACTACGTGTCTTCCTTAACAGCAAGGACCTTGTCCAAATCATTATGGTATCTCTGACACCCTGCAGAGTGCCTTACAAGCTGTAGGCCAAAAAATACGCACTAAATGAAGGTACTAAATCCCATCATCTCATTTCTAAGATGAGAACATAAAACCAAATATGTCAACATGACCTCCTCCCTATCTTCCCAAGTGTTCAAAAGAATGTCTTACACAGAGAATGTGCTCAACAATTCTTGAAGAATGGAATGGAACAGAAAAATTTCTCAGCTGTGCCCCAAGCCAGAAATTCCCATAACACAATAGACTCCTACCTCTTTTCCTCCTCCTTCACCCAAGTTGGGTGTCAAGCAGGTGAAAATGAAGATGACAAGTCAGAAGAAGAAAGCCATGGGAAAACCAAAGGCCCTTTGGGGTGACAGCTAGGGAAATGGTGTTTGCAAACTGATGGGGATAAACAAGACCTGTCTGTATCTAATTTAGACTTAATAAGATAGTTTGCTGAATGTTAATTAAATACTCAGTGGTTGTTACCAACTGTGGTGATTAACTTAATTTTGAATTAAATAAGCAATAAATGCTTAACTGAAGTTCTATTAAATTTTACCCAGTAAGTGAGGAATATGAGGCTCTTAATTGACTTTAAACAAGATAGTTATGGCAAGTTGGTTGAATTTTTATTACCTGATGATAACTGCCTTATTAAAACTAAATTGACTATTTTATTCAATAGAGAAATATGTCACCTCTTCTCATTTACCACAAACATGTCCAGAAAGGTTCACAGTTGGCCTAAACAGCTTAGATGGGGTAAGTTTATCTTCTATCCCTATTTTAAAAACAAGTTTATTCATTTAAGAATGAATGTAAATATAAGGGGTAAAGGGCTGTAGGAAGACGTTAAATATGAGACTGAAGAACTGCTGCTGCTGCTGCTAAGTCGCATCAGTCGTATCCGACTCTGTGCGACCCCATAGACGGCAGCCCACCAGGCTCCCCGTCCCTGGGATTCTCCAGGCAAGAACACTGGAGTGGGTTGCCATTTCCTGCTCCAATGCATGAAAGTGAAAAGTGAAAGTGAAATCACTCAGTCGTGTCCAACTCTTCGTGACCCCATGGACTATAGCCTACCAGGCTCCTCTGTCCATGGGATTCTCCAGGCAAAAGTACTGGAGAGGGTTGTCATTGCCTTCTCCAGACTGAAGAACTGGGTGATCATATTTTCTCAAGTGAAAACCAGGACTCTGCTTTCTCAATATAGATACAATTTGCAGGTGTTGTCTAAATATCACAATTTTGCAATCTCCAGGATGTTTCCATAGCTTAAAAGGCTACCAATACAAAACATATGAAATTACAATTATTGTTCACATAAACAGCTGATTCTGCTACTGAACAAGCTGAATGACTTCAGTAATTCTTTTTTCTAGATCTCAGCCACCACCTATGTTACCTGAAGAGGTTGGAGTGGAGGCTACTGACTTTGTTCACTTATTTTTTTTCTCTGTGGTAGCCAAAGCCCCTGGAAGAGTGCCTGCCACACAGTAGGTCCTCAAGTTTAGGTAACTCAAGACACTAAACATTTTTAGCCCTTTCATATGGAGCTTCTCCAGCCCAGATCATTTTTAAGTATTGCCATTTGACAATTCACACAAGAGGACATATAAACTCTAAACCACTTCTTAGGAAATCATTCTCAGTGATTAAAGGAAGACAAATTGCAACAATAACAAAATATGATTTCTTATTAATTTAGCAGACAAATGCAAGTTATAAAATTAAATTCTAGGGAAGACACTAAGAAACCAGTAGATTCATCCACTGTTAATGACCCTTTAAACTTGTTCAGTCTTTCTAGAGGTTGAATGGCAAGTTGTATGAAAAGTAATAGAACTATTCAGTAGTTGTGCCTATAATTCTCTTTTGAAAGAACTTAAAAGTTCTTTAGCCAGCTGATAAACATGTATTTAAGGTCTACTTGCTACGGGTCGTGCTCTACGGGGAAATACAAGAGAAAGATCTTGGCTGTCATCATCTGGCGGGGAACAGAGAGCAGAGGACAGGGTGTTTTCCAGCAGGCCACACGGCAGGCTTCGGTGCCTTCCAGCACTGACCACAGAATCCCTTCCACAGTCACATTACATGGAAGGAACTGTTACTCCCTGTCGCAGATAAGCACTTGGAGGTTCAGAAAGGCTAAGTAACCAGTATAAGATTATATGACAAGAGGCAGCACCATAATCTGAATCCAAACCTGTCTGACTCCCCAGCCACACTTGCATTTTCTCCTACATCCCTGAGGAGATAAGATACAGAGTCACATAACCACATAATACAGGAGACAAGATAGTAACCAGTTTAAGGGGAAGTGGAAGTGCCAACGAAATCACTGTCTTCAAGAAATAATTTAGAAGTAAAAGGTATCCGCTGATGTTTACACTGCATGTTTTAAGTTACTGAATTGTATTATTTTAAAATTTGAAAACTATCCTGATGCCCACATATCACTCATATACCACTTACATACTGCTGTTTAGCTCCTAAGTCGTGTCCAATTCTTTTGCATCCCCACAGACTATAGCCCACCAGGCTCCTCTGTCCATGGAATTCTCCAGGAAAGAATAATGGAGTAGCTTGTCATTTCCTTCTCCAGGGGATCTTCCCTAACCAGGGATCAAACCCACAGCTTCTGCACTGTAGGTGAATTTTTTACTGCTGAGCCACCACAGTAGCCGAGTGCCCACACAGGTCTTGAGTTATATAAAAGATAAAGAACAGGAAGGAAGGAAGAGCATTTCTTAGAATAATATTAAGTGGAAGGAAACACTGTATACATACAGAAAAGTAGACAGGCCCTTTCAGGGGGTCAAGATCAGAGCTATAGGTCCCTAAGAGATCTGACAGAGGTATTCAGGTAAGAATTTGGTGAGGGGTTTTTTTGGCGCTTTTTTTTTTCTTAATGAATTTGAGTAAATGTATTCTAAATGAGTTCTTTCTCATTGTCTTTTGATAACAAATTAGTGTTTAGGGGAGCTCAATTAGATTTTTATTGCTACTAAAGATATTCTTAGAATTCAAGTTGTCATTTATTACTTCATTTATATTATTCATTCACATGTTCATTCAACAAACATTTATTTAATCCTTACCACATATCAGGATCCACAACAGATTTAAGGATACCAATAGGAATAAAAGCTAGAGTCTGTCCTAGGGATCTGCACAGGCCGGGGACAGGAAGAATCTGAAATTGTGCAAACAGAAAACTAAAGCTGAAGTCAAGATTCAATATCCAGCTCATTTTGGTCCTGAGCAAGTCATTTAATTAAGAAGCCTCACATTCTTGATCAGTAAAACTTGAACAATAACAGTAACTACTTACAGGACTATGGGAAAGATTTACCTATAATTTGTAGGAAAACACATCATAAACTGTAAAGCACTCAGGTGGTTCAGTGGTAAAGAGTTCGCCTGCCAATGCAAAAGACTCGAGTTCGATCCCTGGGTCAGGAAGATCCCTGAAGAAGGAAATGGCAACCCACTCTAGTATTCTTGCCTAAGAAATTTCATGGACAGAGGAGCCTGGTGGGCTACAGTCCATCGGGTCACAAAAGAGATGGACATGACTTACTGACTCAACAACAGCCAACTATAAAAACGACAACTGGCATCATTAACTGTATGGTGGATTTCATTTTGATCAGGATCACGCAGGCTGGCTTAGGCCACTTCCTCAGGCCTGGCACGTATTAACTTACTGGTACCCAAATGGTTATTACCCTTGCTACTCTGCCCACCATTCTTAGTGCCTAATCACCATTTTTTTCTTTTTAATGCTCACCATAATATGTCTAGTTAATATACAGTATTACAATTTTTTTTGTGTGGTAAGAATGTTTAAGATTTACTATCTTAGCAATTTTTATTAATTTATTTATTTTATTTGTGGTTGCACTGAGTCTTCGTTGTTGCTCAAGACTTTCTCCAGTTGTGGCAAGCGGAGGTTACTCCTCTCTGCAGTACACGACTTCTCATTGCAGTGTCTTCTCTTGCTGCAGAGCACAGACTTCAGGCACACAGGCTTCCACAGTTGTGGCTCACAGCCTTTATAGCTTGGGCTCAGTAGTTTTAGTGCACGGGCTTAGCTGCTCTGCAGCTTGTGAAAGCTTCCAGGACCGAGAATCGAATCCACGTCCTCTGCATTTAGCAGGTGAATTCTTATCCCTTGTACCACCAGTGAAATCCCTAATCATCCATTTTTAACTGTCTCTGCCTTTTGTCCAATTTGGCTAAAATGATCCTGAGGAGCCAAATGGACAGAGGTAAGTCAGGTAAGATTGTTAAGTATCTTTTACAAGAAGGGAAGAAAGTAAAGGAGGGAAGCTGGGAAGAAGGAAGGGCTTCAAAAAAAAGTCAGAGCTAACAGACCTCAAAGGGACTTCCCTGGTGGCTCAGACAGTAAAGAATCTGCCTGCAATGTGGGAAACCCAAGTTCGAACCCTGGCAACCCACTCCAGTATTCTTACCTGGAAAATCCCATGGACAGACGAGCCTGGAAGGCTACAGTCCATGGGGCACAAAGAGTTGGACATGACTGAGTGACTACCACTAACTAGCTGAAGATATTCCACACCAAGTCTTCAACCAGTGCCTGATTTCCACTGTAACATCCCAATCAGTCACTGCTTGAGTATCTCCAGTGATCAAAGAGTCAGTAACTCTAGAAGGAGACAATTTCTTTCAAAATTAAGAGGTTCCAGGACTTCCCTGGTAGTCCAGTGGTAAAGACTCCAAGCTCCCCAGTGCAGGGGGCCCAGATCTGATCCCTGGTCAGGAAACTAGATCCCACATGCCACAACTAGAAATACATACCGCAACTACGACTGGTGCAACCAAATAAACAAACAATAAAAAAAAAAGATTTCATAGAATTAAAAAGTGACAGAGATTCTCCTCTTGACAAATGGTGATCTCAGCCACTAAGCATCTGTCACCCTTCTAAAGACACTAGGCAGAGGATGGATTACTTAGGGGGTTATCATGGAACCAGGGCTGTGGACTCTTTATGTGTTACCTGCTCAGGACCTGGGGATCCTCTTGTTTAAGTGAGGAGATTGGGTGACGTCTATTTCCACCGGTGAACTGTCCCTCATATCCACTGTCTCAACTCCTTTTCAACTCGTATCTTGGGACTAGACCATGACCACAGATCTCACCATCTCCACTACCACCACTTTTGAAAGTGAAAGTGAAAGTGTTAGTCACTCAGTCAAGTCCAACTCTTTGTGACCCCCTGGACTGTAGCCTGCCAGGCTCCTCTGTCCATGGGATTCTCCTAGCAAGGATACTGGAGTGGGTTGCCATTTCCTCCTCTGGGGGTTCTTCCTGACCAAGGGATCGACCCTGGATCGTCTGCACTGCAGGCGGATTCTTTACCGTCTGAGCTACCGAGGAAGCCCCCTTTAACCACCCCCTTGAACCATCCATAACCCATCACTTTCCTAAAACACAGACCTAATCACCTTCTTTCCCTAGGTGATTCTCCTTTCATAGCACAGTCTTAAGTCCTCAGTCAGCAATCAAGACCTTTCTCAACCTAAGCCCATCCCTGCACCCTCATCTCCATGGCCTTTCTACTCTGCAGTCCATCCCAGTGAATCCAATTTCCAAGGATTTGGAATTTCCAATTTCCAAGTGCCATGCACTTTGGCCTCCCACGTGGCACTAGTGGTAAAGAACCAGCTTGCCAATGCAGGAGACATAAGAGACATGAGTTCAGTCCTTGGGTCACGAAGATCCCCAGGAGGAGAGCATGACAAGCCACTTCAGTATTCTTGCCCGGAGACTCTCATGAACAGAGGAACCTGGTGGGCCACAGGCCATGGGGTCGCAAAGAGTCAGACACCACTGAAGCAACTCAGCCCACAGTATAGCACATGCACTTTCTCACCTACTCATGTTATTCCTCTTGCTCGATGATCCTCTCCTCCTCTGTCTCACTAGACAAATCCCCATTCATCCTTGAAGGCTCCATCAAATAACACTTTTTATCTGTGAAGTTTCCCCGGAGTCCCTAGAGTTAGTCACCACTCAGTTAGAGCCACCAGATATTTTCTGCAGATACTTTTACGTCCTCTCTTGACTTCTGGAGACAGGGATGGCACAGCATTCATGTTTCCATCCCCTAAATCCAGACCAGAGTTTCACTCATTCATTCACAGGTACACCTGGCATCTGGTGTGGAATGAATGGATACACAAATGCATCAAACCAATAGACAGAGGGGTCTTCAGGGTCCCACCCAGCTGTCATTACTGGCATCCTCCTAGTCTCCAAGGGAAATTACTGCAGCCAAGAAGAGAAATCCAGTTTGGAAACCACCAGAATACAGGCAAACTGACCTGACTTTCACCTCGTTCTAAGAACAGGTCTCCTTACCCTCCAGGTCACTGCACAGTTTGCCTTTCCCACGAGTCAGGGCACACCCTGCCCTTGGGGGTAGCAACTCCCTCCTCCAGTTCCTGAAAAGGACTGGTTTTCATACCAAACAAAACAGAAGCTCCAGGTGCCAACTGTCTTTCATGTTTTTGTTTTCTTCCTGGGAATTAAACAAGAAGCATTTTCTCTGGAAATTCATTAGAAGAATAAGTATAGGTTACTCTGGTGACCTCTTGGCACAGGACTTGGTACCACACCAGGTTTTCACACTTACAGCTACAGATCTTCATGAAGGTGGGCTACTGGATGGAAAATAATAGATTTAAAAATCCAGCTAAAATACATACATGGGGAATTCTCTGGAGATCCCATGGTTAGGACTTCAAGCTTCTACTGCAGGGGCTCTGGGTTCGATTCATGATCAGGGAACTAAGATCCCTGGAGTTACATGGCCAAAAATAAAAAATAAATAAAACACACACTTGGACAAAGATTCGATCTTATTTCTTAACTATAAGTAGCCAGAGCAATTTTAGCTGCCCCATGGAATCTTGGACGAAGCCTTTCTGTCCCTCAATGTTTACTTCAAGACCCAGCCCCTCCAACAAGCTGCTGCACACCTTCCAGAGACCTGCAGTAGTCCATCCATACCACTCTCCTGGCACTTCCTTATATTCTAAACAGGTATTAACACATTTTTATCAACCTTAATAAAGTCTAACTGCCTACAAGCTTGACTTTCCCTTCAAATATCCTCAGACTTAACCTTTATAAAACTAGTTCACTGAACAAACATTACTTGAGTACACGGCATCTCTTCTGACAAAAACATTTCTTGGTGTTTTACTTTAGGCCTACCCTTATACATACTACTTACACAACCCTACTCAGTACTAACAAGTAGGGTAACCTTCAATCAGAACACCTCTGAGAGTGAAATACTCTTACTACTAAACCAGGATACAGGCATACCAGGGATGTCCTGGGAAAACCAGAAAGTATGGTCCCTCTACCTCTGAAGCAAGCACTGTTGCTACAGTCCTTTTTTACAGACAGGAAACTGGGACTAACATTAAGGGCAGGATTCCCTTAGAGTTCAACAAGTGGTCTCCCAGGAACTTCCTTGGTGGTCCAGTGGCTAAGAGTCAGCATTCCCAATGCAGGGTACCCAGGTTAGATCCCTGGTCAGGGAACTAGATCCCACATGCCGCAAGTAAGAGTTTGCATGTCAAAACTAAACGATTCCACATGCTGTGATGAAGATCAAAGATCCTACCTGCCAAAACGAGGAACCAGTGCAGCCAAATAAATACGTTAAAACAAACAAACAATAAAACAGGCTCCCCAAAATGCCAAGGAACTGGCAGGACACATGCCCGCAACCATCTCTGAATGGGGTAGGCACCTCTCGCTCCTGGAGCTCTCTGCACCACGGCGACAGAGCTGCTGGTTGATGGCCTGAGTGACTAAGGAATGCTGACTATGGCTATGTCGGGAAAACTGCCCACAGTGGGGATGGAAGGAGGCCGAAGTGAACTTCTGGATTCAGGTGAACCTGAGTGAAACAACCCTGCCCTGTCGTGCCCCCCGTGCTTCCCTGCCCCATGAAAGGTTCCCACACAAGTGTCTGAAACAGCCCCTGAGTACCAGCGTTCCCTGTGAACTACAGGGGGCTTTGATGAGAAGACGGACAAGAGCAAGGACTGCAGGAGGAGCAGGGCACAAACCAGACCCAACAGAGGCCCGGACCCCGGCGGGGCCTCGGTCTCCATCTCCACAACAAGAGGAGCTGCCGCACATACGCAATGGTTGGTCAGGAGGCTGGTCATGTTCCAGCTTCGCCCTGGAGAGGAACATGGACGTATAGTGCCAAACCCAGGAACCTATAGGCCCGCAACTGCTTCCACAGTAACGGACTCTTTTAACCAAAAGACTGTGGATGTGAAGCCGGCAGCAGACGGCCAAGGGGTTATGGCGGCGATGAAGCAAGATACGGCCCCGGAAAGCAGACCACCTATGCATGGACCACCATCAAAGGGAACGCCTGGGTCATCCTCAGCAGCATCTGGGACGTGATCCAAGAGAAGACGTACTGCCCAGATTTGCAGAGAGACCGCCATCCCGTGCTGCCAGAAGTCTGTGATGGTGAAGACAAAGTGGACCTGCCCCACTAAGAGCTTCTAAGTGATCCCCTTCCACAAACCAATAGATATCAGCTCATGATACTCGTGCGTGCTCAGTTGTGTCTTTGTGATCCTTTGGACTGTAGCCCACCAGGCTCCTCTGTCCACACGATTTCCCAGGCAAGAATACTGCAGCCGGTCGCCATTTCCTTCTTCAGGGGATCTTCCCAATCCAGGAATCCAACTGGAGTCTTCTGAGTCTCCTGCATTGCAGGAGGGTTCTTTACCTGATGAGCCATCAGGAAAGCCCCTGATTTTTCTCAAATTAAAAAAAATTAAATAAAAATAAATTTAAAAACCGAGAGAGGCTGGGATGGTCACAATGGAGAAGAAGAAACACTGGACAACCATTCACTGGTGACAAACATCTCTCTGTACAGCCTGGAAGTGCCTGTGAATGTCTGTGGCACTCACCCCACTTTGCAGCCCGACATTTGTCAACAGTGGTACCCTCATGAACAAGATGTCTAAAACTGAGTAAGTCAGTACACCAAATCGCCTGTCACTTCCCCAGGGAGCACCCTCCATTAAGTAGCACAGCTAAGACTTGAACTTGCAGCCTCCCAAGTCTAAATCCCATAGTCTGCTCTAGGAGGACAAGGCGCCATTCCTGTGGACTAGACACTTCACTGGGTACCAAAAATTAGCCACATGTATCAAGAATCCACCTACCAGTGCAGGAGACAGAAGAGACTTGGGCTCGATCCCTGGGTTGGGCAGATCCCCTGGAGTATAAAACAGCAACCCACTCCAGAATTCTTGCCTGAAAAGTTCCATGGACAGAGGAGCCTGGTACCGTTAAGGGGATCACAAAGAGCTGTTCACGACTGAGTGACTGACCATGCGCGCACTTCACAGTCACATTACACACTACACAACCGTTTAGCACTGGGGTAGATCATGTGATCTATAATCAAAGGTAACTGAGGCTCAGGGATGTTCTGGAACTTGCTTAAGATCACAGGGCTAATGGGTGGCTCAAACATAGGTCTTGGTTTTCCTACCCCTAAAACCAAGTTGGTGATGGTACTGCTGAAATGATAGCATCTGAAGCCCAGACCCTCAGACCCCTCTGGGGCCTCCAACCAGATTCTCAGTTGCCTTCCGAAGGCACCGACACGGCAGCTACTGTTCCTAATTAGCGCATGAGGAAATAATAACAGTTTCTCACCTGAGCATACGCCTTGCTCAGGACTTTCACATCAATTATCTCCTGCTCACCAGCAAAAGTGAAGTAAGGAGCAGGACAGGAGCTTTAGCTGGGGATCTGATTCTCACACTACCACTTAAGCATCCCACCAGAGGGTCTTCACCACTGAACTTTTGCCCACGCTCTGGGAGACTAGATTGGTCCTGCCGACCCATCTCTTGGATGGCAATTGGGAGCTAAGTAATAAAAACAACCATAAAACACATTCACCACATAAAAAGTGCTCCGAAGGCTGTGAAATGCTAATGGGTTCTATGAGATGGGTTGTGATGGACAGATTTAAGACAGAAAGAAAAAAGAGCAGGATCTACCCTGTAAGGGATCTAATACTGGCAGCCTGAAAACCTTTAGGCAAGCAAAGATAAGTAGAACTAGAAAAGGAATGGGACTGCGGACGGTCACAGACAAGGAACCTTGAAGTTATCATGGAATCAGAAGCTCAGTTCTTGCAAACAAGTGACGGGCATAACTGGCAGAAAAAGAAATAAATCCCCAAACCACAAGGACACTGAAACTGAACTCTCTGAATCACTTTGTTTTCTAAGGGCAAAGAGCAAAGTTCAAGCCCAGTAACAAGGATCTCCAAGTTATATTCCCTCCCAAATTCCCCCAAGCAAAGCCCCTGGGGCTGGGAGTGGGGTGGGGGTGGAATGGAGAAGGAATGTGTCCAGCCAGGCTCAGCAAAAAGAGAATCAAAAACACCCTTGAAAGAAAGAAGACAGGAAAGAGAGTAAGGGCCACGCCCAGCTCCAGCTCAGCTGACAAGGGTGTGACTGAGCACTTCCATCCTTTCTTTGGGGCCTGTTTCCTCACTGGCAAAAGGAGGAATAGGGTCCCTCTGACCATCAAGACCCCAGCCCTCACTTCTAAGGCATAAGCTTCGTGCCAGCCTGCCACTTCTGCTGCCTACAAGCTTTGGTGTCCATAACACAGTTGTTTCAGTCAAGGCTGATAAGCTGGCGAATAATTAGAAGAACAAGAATAGGAACTAAGCTCCCTGATAAGATTCTAACAGCAAACAACTTTTTCCCTCTCTGCTGACCTGATGCAGGCTCGGCATTTCCCGACCGGGAACATTTCAGCAGCCTCCTAAGCGGTGTCCCCATCTCTGGCCCTGACCTGCTGTGACTCTGCCACCAGGGTTCTCTGAAACACAGATCTGACAACACCCACCTTTGCTCAAAGAGTAACAGAAGCCCTCCTGATCCCCACCCACCACCACCACCACCACTGCCATCATCTTTAGCTCATCATCCCAGCCCTTTACCCTCTACTCCTCCCTGGCTGGGGCAGCATCAGCACAGAAGTGAAAAGTCTGCTGGCCCAGGGAAACCCTCGATTATGATCCCACTGAGGCCCCGTGAAAGTGAGTTCTGAGTGAAAATCTGACGAAGAACCTGACGATGGTGATTCTGTGAAACAAAATTCATATTTTATGGCAAGAGAAATGTAAACATAGAAATTCTTCTCTGCCCTTTGGCCTTCTCTCCCCTCCATGTGCACCATGCTTCTGCACTATGCCTCAACCAGACCTCCCCCATTGGCAGGAATACCTGCTCAACTGTAAAGAGCAACATTCTCCTAGCACCAAGGAGACAACTCCTTACAAGATAACATTCCTTCTTGATCTGGTAAGGTTTCACATGACCCACCAGGATGATGCTTAGATCTGGATTAACTGTCGATAATACATCATGTGACGTACAGCCCTCTGTCTCAAAAAACTTAGAAAACTGAGCCTTGATTTCTAATTGGAGAAGGAAATGGCAACCCACTCCAGTATTGTTGCCTGGAGAAGTCCGTGGACAGAGGATTTCTAACAGGCAAAACAGTTCTCAGAACTTTCTGAGAGGCTCTTTCAAGTTATAATCGTCAAATTTGGCTCAAATAAAATTTTCCAATCCTTTCTTAGATAGACTGATTAATTTTTCATCCACAATTTGCACTTTTCCTTCTGTGGAAAAAGAAGAAAGTGGTGAAGAGGCTGTAGATCAGGGAAAGGTTCAAAACTCGGCCATTTCACTTAGGGGTTATGTAACCTTACTTACGGCTTCCCTAGTGGCTCACTGGTAAAGAATCAGCTAATGCAAGAGATGCAGAAAAAGCAAGTTCAATCCAGGGTTGAACTCTCCAGGTTGAACTTCTCCAGGGTTGGGAAGATCCCCTGGAAAAGGAAACGGCAACTCCCTCCAATATTCTTGCCTGGGAAACCCTATGGACAGAGGAGCCTGGTGGTCTACAGTCCATGGGGTTGCAAGAGTCAGACACGACTTAGCAACTAAACAACAACAAATCTTATTTGACCACACTCACTTACTCATCTGCAAAATGAGATTGATAATCATAAAACCTACTTTGATGAATCAGTATGAGAATTATGTAAGTACACAGTAAGTAGGCAAACATTTTATATATTATTATTAAGAAAGATCAAAAATCACGTGTTTTCTAGCCTCAATTCTGTGGTTTACCAGTTTCCAAGCATGAATCCCATTAACCCATGGCCGGCCACCTACCCTGTTTGTAGAAAGTCAGGAGAGGTGAAGTCCTCATCAATTTATCAGTGTCCTTTCCCATTTCTGTGACTTGCCTTAAGAAGCCACCGCCATTTTCCTCCACACATCTAAGCCCTCTACAACAGACTCCCACATCACACTTCCGTTTCTTCTTCCCTTTTCCACCTCTGCTTCACACACGCCTTTAAGACCGTGAATTTCCACCCAGATAAGAGCTTTGTGAATGCACCACAACTCTGCCTACCTTTTCCTCACCTCTTCCAACTCACTTCTTCCATCTGGGTGCAGCCTTCCAATGCTGAATTCCAAGAAAAGTCCCCACCCATCGATGCACAAGCTGAGCTAGGAGTCCTAAATACTGCCCCGGGTCAAAGTCTCAGCTCCACTCAGTGGTAGTAGTAAAAGCCACTCAGTCGTGTCCAACTCTCTATGATCCCATGATCCCATGGGCTGTAGCCTGCCAGGCTTCTCTGTCCACAGAATTTCCCAAGCAAGAATACCGGAATGGTGTGCCATTCCCCTCTCCAGGGGATCTTCCTGACCCAAGGATCGAACCTGGGTCTCCTGCATTACAGGTAGATTCTTTACCATCTGAGCCACCAGGAAGCCCACCAGCTCCATTCAACCAGTTACTAAATGTGTTACTCTTCTTCCTGTGGTTACCATCCCAATACCTAATACCACAGATGCTTCCAGAGCCCTTAACGGCCTTGTTTTCATGAGAACCTCTAGAGAACCCCGTAATGGCCCCTACAATCCACAAGATAAATGTACATCTGCTTACCAAAAAATGAAAGTCCTCCCATTTCTCCATTTCCCACCACTCCGTTCCTGCTGGCCATTCAAACTTAGGCCTTCTTTCCTACATCTGTTGGCATACACCTAACAGGTTCATCTCTGTCTTTTTTCCACTTAGGCAACTCCTGCTGCTGCTGTTGCTAAGTCACTTCAGTCGTGTCCGACTCTGTACGACCCCATAGACCCTAAAGGCTCTCTTTAGGTACCACTCCTTCTGGTAGCTTCCCTGAGGTTGGACTACTTCAGTGCAACCAAAACATACCCCTAGAACAGTACCACACACTCACTCACACACACACACACAGGTGCTCCCCCAGAACAGGGACCGACCATGTCCTCCTAATCTTTGTATTCATAGGGCCAGCCAGTTCCTGCTTCACAGCAGGTAGGCTCCAGAACCCATGTGCCTCACCCATTGCTCCTCTCCTTTCGCTGTAAAAATAGCAGCGTGCTCCATCCTCTGTTTTTATTATGTTACCTGGCATCTTCTATCCCCCTGCCCATTTTCTATTTAATGCATTAAATCTCTGGGCTAACAGAGCCTCCCAGTCATTGTGAGTTACATTCTGCCCTTGGTCAAAACCCCCCCAAATAGTTCTGAAATTAAATTCAATCTGACTCTTCCTATTCCCAATTAACCCATGCTAGTTCCACTGCAGGGTAGTCACATGTTAACACCCAGAGTCAAAGTTCTGGGCTGTTATTTTGAGTTCATTTCTAATTTACTGGATGACCTCAGACAAGAGAAAAAATTGAGATAACAGGGTCACCAGGCCCAATTCTCAGGGGATTTTTGAGATTCAAATGGAATATTTGACGGGAAACTTTTATAAAGTGCACAGCACTGTACATTCATAAAGGATATGATTAACAAATTTTATCAGCTCTAAGCTGTCAATGGTAAAATACACCGTTATCAACTTAGGACGATGATCTGCTCAACTATGATACATCTGTGATTATAAGACAACCCAATGTCACTGATATAAAATGTGAAAAAGTATATTTTTTCTGATGAAATACAAGTTATCTGTCTCAATAAAATAAAGAATCTGCCATAAAATTTTCACATTTGCCAATGGCATGTAGTAAGCAGTAATATATGTGGAGTAAATGAGCAAACACTCACTGATAATTCTTAGGCCAGATTATTGCCTCTCTCACTGGAATGGGCGGCAGAGGATTACCCAGTGCCAGTTCCTCCCTTCTCGCTCATGTCCCAGCCTGCTCAAAACCCTCAAATGATGACTTAAGTCATATCCATGCCTGGCATTTTTAAGGACCTTCATAATGAAGCCTCCTCTCCCATCAACCACTGTCTGAAACTGACTGTTCACTGGAATATGTCCTGCCAAGAAGGGTCCTACTGTCAGTCCCAATCATAGTAACCGGCTCAATAGCAGTTTCTCCTCCTGCCAATCCTCGAAGCCAGGTCCAGGCCCACCCACTGTGTAGGAGCACGACACTGGGTGGCTGCCTGACCCAAGGGCTCCAGGTTTGCACCCTCACTGTTCAGACAGCTAACCCCAATTACATATTTCTTACCTAGAATCTATACTCTAGATTCTAAAGCCTGGGTGCTGAGGTTGGAAGTCTGCCTTGCAACCTTTTGACTGACCCTGGTGCAGACAAAGACCCTGAAGGAAGAAGGCTGGTCATGGGATACAAAGAACCCTACTGAGAGTTCTGGCCTCCCACCAGCTACCAAAATTTACTGTAGACTTTAGTACTGGCACTCACCTTCTCTGAGCCTTTATTTATATTTCCCTATCTGTAAGAGCAAGGGGTGGTGAGGAAGGAGGGGAGGGGAGTTGGAGGGAATAGGGTGTTAGCTGCTTTTTCCCTTTCCACTTATAGGCTTTCTTACAATGCTATTGTGTTCAAAGAGGTAGGCCATTAAGTCACTAAACACCTTAGTGAAAATGAGGTTTATTGGGAAGCAAGGAATTTAGAAAGGGGGGTAGGAGACAGAAAGATAGAGGGGATTGGATACAAAGTTAAATGAGTCTGGTACTAGAAAAGCAGTTCAAAGGTGAAGTTAAATTTTTGCATTTTGTGTTCATGGTGAGCAGGCCGTGGATCACTGAGAAGGGAAAGGAAGCCAGAAACATCCTTCAGCTCCCCCAGCACCCCAAAATCCCAAAGACACCCCTCTGTCCAAGTGCACTCAAGCACAGTTCCACTGATTATCCCATCTTATGTGCCCAGGCTGCCCCACGCCGTGCCCCCAGCACAGTAACAGTTACAGCTTCATCTCCACTCTCCACACTTGAGTCTTCTCTGCCTCTGCAGTTCCCTCCGGCTCATGCCCTCATTCCTTGTCCCTAGTTACTAACTTCAGAAAAACCCTTCATCCTTCAAAAGCCTACGATCCCTCATGAAGGACCAGATCAAACTCCTGTCTCCAAGCCCCGCCCCGCGCCTTTTCTCCTGGACTTAGCACCTTCTGTCTGGGGTCAGGTTTGGTTCTTTGGTTGACTGAACGCTTCCTGAGGGCAGAGTCTAGGCCCTAAACGCCTCTGGATCCAATAACCCAGCACAGGGCGGCACACAGCGAGTGCTGGAGAACTGCTTGGAGAAAAGGAACCAGGAGTCGGGAGCCATTTATTTTAGTTACGGCTCTGCCTCTAGTGAGCGACTTTGGGGAGACTCAGCTCTCTAGGCCTCAGTTGCCCCAGCTGGGAAATGGGGGAGCTTGATGCCTGGGTTCCTAGGCCCCTTCCCCAGTGACAACTGTGATTCCGCGAAAGCGCAGAGCTGCTGGGTGTGGCCCCGCCCCCTGGGAGTCCTGAAAAGCCCGGGCAGGGGGCGCGCAGGGAAGGCCTCCAAGCCCGCCCAGCCCCCGGTCGAGGCTTCCCAAAAAACTCGGGGTCCCCCTCCCCCATGCGTGCACCCCGTGCTCGTGCCGCGGCCGGCACTTCCGCACCGCGGGCCCTGCGGCCCGGGCCGGACGCGCGCTGGGTGCCCTGCGCCCGGCTCTCCTGCCACCCCGGAGGCGCTCTTGCCGGGGAGGGCTGGGGGTTCCCGAGGCGCCCGCGGGCGGAGGGTGAGGGGAAGGAAGGAGGATTTGCAACAATACCTCGGGGAGGAGGCGGCCGGGGCAGCGGCGGCGGCGGCGGCGGCTGGAGGCGGAGGCAGCGGCGAAGGAGGAGGTGCCCGGGCACTCCCCCTCCCATTGTCCCCAGCCCCGGCCAGGCCCGGCCCCGCGCCCCGCACCGCGCCCCGCGCCCCGCGCCCCGGGCCGCGCAGCCAGCCCTTACCTTGCAGCGACCGGCTCTCCCCCGCTCGCTAAAGCTACTTATCCCGGGAAAGCTCGCGCGGGGCCCGGGAGCGAACCCACAGACAAAAAGTGAAACTTCGGCAAGGCTGGAGCGGCTGCTGGTTGGTGCCTTTCCCCCTCCTTCCTCCCACCGTCCCCACCCCCTCCCCTCGGTCTCCCGTGCGGTGCCCTGAGAGCTGGAGGCTGACGTCAGGGGCCTGAATTCCTGACTTTGCCTGCACGCATTTGTCCATGTAAGGTATGGGAAGGCGGGTGCCCGCGGGGCCGCGGCGCTCGCCGCCGGGGGAGGGGGCGCCCACCTCGGGGCCCGTGGCCCGGCCCCAAGGTGGGTGCATCGAGGGCGGTGGATTTCCTGGGAGGAAGAGAAGAAGACGCGGGGAACGCGGGGAGCTTGCAGAGGAGGAAGGGAAAGAGGGAGGTGTGGGGCCTTTGCCTGCCCTGGAGGAAGAGGGAGACGTGGAAGGAGGAAGCGGCCGGGGCGAGGGGCTACTGAAAAAAATGAGGGAACCTGCGTCCACTGGTAGGGCGCCAGACTAGGGAGTTGAGTCTGGGTAGACGAGCTTTGCGGTGGAATCCCCCTGCGAGATCTCGCTCGTGAGCCCCGCCCCGGATTCCCAGCAAGGACACGTACTGGATGTCGGAACTGGCCCTGACCAACTTCCAGCCCGTCCACTTCACACGGGAAATCTGAAGCTCTCGGAAGAGAAAAGACTCGTACAAGGTCATGCCCGCCACAGATCCCGGCGCGGGAGCCGGATGCTCAGTCTCCCAGCTACGTTCCTGTCTGCAGGCAGGGGCCCGACTCCCTCCTTCCCGCGGACCAGTCAGCGGGCTGGATGTCAAAGGGCAAAGCGAACCACCCTGAGAAGAGATTCGGAGCTTCCCCGGGCCCCGTACGCCGTCAGTTCCTGGAAGGTTCTGATTGCCAGTGAGCCCTGCATAGCCATGCTGATCAGTTGCTTCAAGGCAACGCCCTCCATCCAGTGCTCAAATAAACGAACCCCTGGAATTTACTTCACAGCCCTATCCAGAAACCCAAACTTTATGCTTATAACTTCAAAAAAAATCTACGAACTGGGTAAATTAGTTTGAATAAAGGCAAGACCGTTCTTGGAAGGTTTGTGTAGGACTTTTTGCTCTGATATTTGTAAATGTGAGCACCATGTGAGGGGCCTATAATGTGCATTAGGCATTGCCTGGAAGGCACGCCAAGGCTGGAGACTCGTTTGCTTGTACTTCTGTCCTGCTTCCTGATGTCTAAACTAATCATTCCTCACCCCAGCACATTATAGAAGCACATTCTCCCAGGTTTATAAGATCTTCATAAAACAAAATGTAGTCCATCGTTGATATTTGACGTGAAAAAGTCAGGCAAAATAACTTACCCAACACAAAAACAGCAAGCAACTTGAACCCACCTCTGGTGTCTAGGTCACCTGACTGATCCCATGATTTTTCCACCCCCGGAGGAGGCCCTGAATTCATATTAATAAATGTTGAGAGTACACCATGAGTTACTAATTCATGAAATCTCCAAAACTTGGTTCTTTTGGGATTTGGTGTGACTTCTTTTTTTTTTTTAAACCAAGAATTAAACAAATGCAGAAACACATATTTTTGCACTTAACCATTTATCAAGCATATTCTTTGTGCAAAGTCTTTGACTTCACACATTTCTGCTTCCAAAGTAATCTGTCTTGCTCTCAGTTTCTCATCTATTCATACAAAAATATGAAAATAGAGAAGTTCAGTAATGAAATATTTTTTCTCTTTGCAACTGGTATAGTTTGAAATAGGAAATGTGAGCTCCTATAGACATTTTGTTCTGGGGCTTAAAAAGATTATTCTCTTACACCACAATTCACTTATTCTAGCCTCAACATTTCAACAAACCCACATTCTAAGTGGTACTGTTTAATATGAAAAATTCCTGGTATCACACAAAACAAGAATGGATTCACCCATTCCCCATCGGATATAACGGGACTTGACCAGCATTTCTTTTTTTTTTTTTTCCTTCCCCAGTAACCCACTTATAAAGAATAATAGGGTTCTAATGAGGATTAATAAGATTTAATAAGGTATAATTAGAGCCATTCATTTCCTTCATCATACACATTGTAAGAGTGCTGTGTTAGATCCAGAAATGCTCCTAATTATGTTGAAACTGTTGTATGAGTGTGTTGGGGAAGATCACTGTGTCACCCCTCCTGAAATATTTATGAAATGCTCAGGTGGGCCTGGTGTTAGCACAAGTATTATATAAAGTTAATCACAAAAGATAATTTCTACTCAGGAGGCACTCACCAGGAGTGTAAGAGGCAAAGTCATAAATTGGATGCTTGGCGAACTGCGTGCAATCTTGTCATCAGTGCAAACTCAAATCAAAAGCCTCCATTTTTGTGTGCTGATCTGATTTGTTTTGTATTCACACTTCTCTCAACAACCCTATTAAAACCTGCTGCGTGCGGGGACTTGGAAAAGAAGGGAAGGCTATGTAAAGCTACAGGCACAATTCTAGAGAAATACAGGTTTACGAATTCAGAGACTAAAAAAGCACAGAATTTCAGATGGGGTGGAGGATAAGTGACCAGAAGATTGCACACTGGTGGCCTGAAGCCCTACAGATGCAGTCTCGTAGGTCCAGTGATGGCACGAAAGACTTTGAACAAGGCTAGGCTGTGGTGCCCCCATTTCCTTGCATCCAGGACCATCCCTTTCCCAGAGGCCATTGTGTAGCTCATGCCAGTCCTTTCTCTGACCTTACACATGCCTGACAAGATTCTAAGGATTTTTCATCCATATTTAACTTAACCCTCACAGAACCCTTTTGAGCTTGGCAGCGGTATTTTCTCTAGCCCAAGAAGGTAAAGTAGCCTGCTCTTAACACAGAGCAAGTACATGGTAAGCTGTAATGCCCCTCTGAGCCCAGGCAGCCTGACTCTACTCACCCACTGCTGAGTGACCATCTGGTCTCAGTTTGAACATTCTGTTAAGTAGGTAGAATAGGGAAATGGAATCCAAAATGGCAGTGGCTAAAAAACAAGGAAGGTCAAAGGAAGGTCTGAGGACCAGAGTGAAGACTTCAGGTAGAAGAAACTGCACTCCTGGCTAAGCCCAATTTGCATAGGGCAGGCCCAGGTGGAGGCAAAAACATACAAAAGGAGGAGCCAACGCTCTCTCTCTCTCCCCTCCCCCGCCCCCCCCCCCCCTCCCCGCCCCGCATGTGTGCGCTGTCTCTCTCCCTTTCTCTCTCTCTCTCCCTCCCCAGTGCGCTCCTCCACTCTCTTCCCTTCAAGACTTCGGGCTGGCATACCCTCACGCTTTGAGGATGGGTTCTCCTGCTATCTTCTAAATAAAATAGAGCTATAACACTGATTTGCCTAAGAGCTATAACACGGTTTGTCCAAGACCTGAGAGCTGTGACGCGCCAAGGGCCTTAATGTCTGTCGCTCCAAATCTTTGTTGTGACGAGACAAAGAACCGAGGAACATACGCTCGCATGACAATTCCATTGTGCAGAACTCATAATCTGTCACAGCTGACCAAGAGGGTATGAAGAAGCTACTGGAGAAATAATAAGAACAGGGGCGTTAAAGATGGAAGATTAAAAACCAACTTGGTGTGGCTTCTCCTCAGTTTAAAACCCATCGTGCCAAGCTCCTTCATGTGGTTTGCATAGCCCTTCAGGGTTATGTCTGCCAGTCCTTAGCCCTCCAGCCAATTTGAGGTCGGGTGGTTTCTCAGACACCTTAACTGCCCCACTTATCTGCCTTCTACAGGTTTTTCTCTCTTCTTCTCCATACACGTGGTCACCCTTACCTAGCTTCTTTAGACTCCCCTTAAATATCACCTCTGAGACTCCTTTTTTAAAAAAATATTATTTATTTAGGCTATACTGATCTTGGTTGCCTGGAGGCGGGCATAGCAACCCACTCCAAAATTCTTGCCTGGAGAAGTCCATGGACAGAGGAGCCTGGCAAGGCTATGGTCCACAGTGTCGCAAAGAGTCAGACACCTCTGATGGGATTTAGCATGATCTTGGTTGCAGCACACTGGATCTTCATTCTTCCTTGAAGCATGCAGGGTCTTAGTTGCAGCATGTGGGATCTGGTTCCCTGACCAGGGATCAAACCCAGACACCCTGCTTTGGGAGCACAGAGTCAGCCTCTGGACCACCAGGAAAGCCCCTCTGAGAGGTCATTTTGCCCCTCCCACCACCTCCAGTGGATGTGTTGCCCCTACAGGGTACATCTGTCACTCTGCGCTTAGTCCCTGTAACTGCATAATGCCATTGGTCACTTTGTCTTTCTTTGCTACTGGACTGAGAGTCTTAATGTGTCACTGAGTCTCTAACAAAGTGACCGCCTTTGTCATTGCAGGTATTCAACTGCTTTGTTTTGTTTTTTTCCCTTCTTCTTGTTCCTGGTCAAAGGCAGAGGAAGATGCAGCAGGTTGTAGGGCCTGGGCATTTAGATGAAACCAGATAACTTCCTCAAGAGATGGAGACTGGAGGTAAGCAGACCAGTGGGAAGAGAGAGGAAGAGTCAGAAGGACCTGCCCACCTGGAAATAGAAGCAGGATGGACAAGGGGAGGTAAAAGAAAGGAAAGTTCGTAGTCCTTTCCTTGTCCTGAAACTGGCAAGGCACTTCCTCTTTGGTGTGTTTCTTTACCCACACACACAGTTAGATTCTCAGACTTAATGCTCTCCAACACGCTCTTCACTTCGATGCTACTTTCAGCCTGCTGACTGAAGTCATCTTCCCAAAGCTTAGCATGCCACATGATAATTTGAAATATACTTGGTGTATCAAACACATTAAATTCATGCTCTTCAGCTGTCCCTCCCTGGTTCTATGATGAGCTTTTCCAACTATAGATCATACCTCCAGCCTTCCACCATTACCACCAATACACACACACACACACACACACACACACACACACAGCTTCCTGCACTTCCTGCCTCTGGACTTTTTCTCATTTAGTTTCCTCTTCCAGAAATACTTTCCCAGTCCCACCCCAACAAATGCAGATTTTTCCTGTCCTGCCAGCATCCTCTCAAGAAACCTCTTCCCTGTTGTTCATTTCCTCCAAATCCCCTTCAAGGATATGAAAATAATTTCTCTACCTTCTGAAAAATGTACACACTGAATTGTCCCACTGCGTTGCAATTTTCCCAAGTGTGTTTGATCTGTTCCTGTTAATGCAACTCTTCACAGTGGGCTTCATGTCTTCATTTCTCCTCCTCAGCAGCTATGGCATCACCTAGGACTTATGACCAAATGTTATCCAGTGAGTGAATTAATGAATATGTATACTTCACCTTGGCTAAAAAAGCAGTTGTTCAGTCGCTCAGTAGCGAACTGTCCAACTCTTTGCGATCCTATGGACTGCAGCATGCCACGCTTCCCTGTCTTTCACCATCTCCTGGAGTTTGCTCAAACTCATGTCCATTGAGTCCATGATGGCATCCAACCATTTCAGCCTCTGTTGTCCCCTTCTCCTCCTGCCTTCAATCTTTTACCAGCATCAGGGTCTTTTCCAGTGAGTCGGATCTTCGCATCAGGTGGCCAAAGTATTGGAGCTTCAGCTTCAGCATCAGTCTTTCCAGTGAATGTTCAAGGTTCATTTCCTTTAAGGTTACTGGTTTAATCTCCTTGCAGTCCAAGGAACTCTCAAGAGTCTTCTCCAACACCACAATTCAAAGCATCAATTCTTCAGCACTCAGCCTTCTTTATGGTCCAACTCTCACATCCATACATCACTACTGGAAAAGCCATAGTTTTAATTATAGGGACCTTTGTCGGCAAAATAATGTCTCTTTTTTAATATGCTGTCTAGGTTTGTCATAGCTTTTTTTCCAAGGAGCAAGCGTCTTTTAATTGCATGGCTGCGGTCACCATCCACAGTGATTTTGGAGCCCAGAAAACAAACTCTGCCACTCTTCCCACTGTTTCCCCATCTATTTGCCATGAAGTGATGGGACCAGATGCCATGATCTTCGTTTTTTGAATGTTGAGTTTTAAGCCAGCTTTTTCACTCTCCTCTTTCACTTTCATCAAGAGGTTCTTTAGTTCCTCTCTGCTTCCTGCCATTAGGTGTTATCTGCATATCTGAGGTTATTGTTATTTCTCCCAGCAATCTTGATTCCAGCTTGTACTTCATCCAGCCCAGCATTTCACATGTACTCTGCATATAAGTTAAATAAGTAGAGTGATAATATACATCCTTGATATACTCCTTCCCCAGTTTTGAACCAGTCCGTTGTTCTATGTCTGGTTCTAAGTGTTGCTTCTTGACTCAAATACAGGTTTCTCAGGAGGCAGGTAAACTGGTCTGGTATTCCCATCTCTTTAACAATTTTTCACAGTTTGTTATGATCCACAGTCAAAGGCTTTACAATTAATGTTATCTTTCTGGAAGACTGGTTGTGTTATCTTAGACCATGACTCTGGAGGGGTACAAGGAGGGATGAGGGAAGGGAGAGGATTTGTCATTTGTTACATTGTTTCCTGTGTGCACTGTTCTAGGCTTTCTCAACATTTAACATCAATTTCATAAATTATCTAATGATATAGTTCTGCTCTCAGAGTGCTCAGTTGTATCCAACTTTTTTCAACCCCATGGACTACAACCCTCCAGGTTCCTCTGTCCAAGGCATTTTTCAGGCAAGAATACTAGAGTGGGTTGCCATTTCCGACTCTAGGAGATCTTCCTGATCCAAGAATCAAGCTTGTGGCTCTTGCCTCTCCTGCATTGGCAGACAGATTCTATTACCACTGTGCCACCTTAAAGCAATGGTTGCTTTGCAACTTCATATCAAATAAATTCTTGAAAAAAAAATGCTAAAGGTCATATTTTTCTGGGAAGAACCAAGCACAAGTGACAGTTTAAATATTTGGTGTGTTCTGATCAACCAGGTCAGATAAGCATCAGCCTTTTGTAAAGAGATGAAAACTTGATATGGTAAACAGTTTTGGTAGGCTTTTAGTAAATGCACCATTAAGGATAATGAAGGCATACTGCAAATGAAGGCATACTGTTTACTCTCTATTCTTCATACCTCATTGTACAGTGGGAAAAAAAAATGACCTCCATGTAAAAAAAAAGAATAGATTATCTGACTTCCTAAATGAATACTTAATCCTTATTGTGTGAGAAAACCCTTGGTCTTTTCTTGGGAGAAAAATGGTGTCACAGGTCTTTCTTTATTGATTTTGAGGAATCAAACCAGTGTAGACAAATGATAGTTTATATCTGCCCATGAATTTCTGCACTATTTTACCTACCTTTGTGGTCCAGTTTTGAAGCCAGAGGCTATCATGATTGCTTGAATTTTTATCAGATTGCAGGATCAGATTATCTGAATGCATTCTGGCCCATCCCAACTCAGCCCCTTACACAACTCAGCTGACTTTTGACCTCAGTAAGCCCAGAACATAGGAGAGCTGTGACCACGCTTGGAAACCAATAAAACTTCAGAAGTCAGGCAGTCCAGTCAGACAGTGGGCCAGTCTGTGGTGGTAGAAATATTGATGGATGGAGCTTTAATCTCTGTTAGGTCCACTACCAATGCAAAGTTTCATAGAGGCTCAAACACAAAAGGAGGCAGTTTATGCCATATTTTTGTCTTAACAGGTATATAATATACACTTCGCTAACTCTACTAGACCTAGGAATAGTGTTGAGAAAAATAGACATAGTGCTAGTTCTACGTATTAAAAGAAAGATAGAAATGTGTGTGTTAGATGCTCAATCATGTCCAACCCTTTGGGGCCCATGGACTGTAATCTGCCAGGCTCCTCTGTCCATGGGATTTTCCAGGCAAGAATACTGGAGTGGGTTGTCATTTCCTCCTCCAGGGGATCTTCCCAACGCAGGGATCAAACCCATGTCTCCTGTGTCTCCTGCATTGCAAGCAGATTCTTTACCCACTGAACCATGGGGGAAGCCACAAAGATAAAACAAGATGGCAACTCCAAGGGAAGGAGTGGGTGAGATAGCTCGGCTAAGATTTCCCAGTACAACACTGGATGGACTGGACCTGTTACTTCAGCCAGGAGTCTCTTTGGATAGTGATGGAGTGATGGAGCAGGCAAAGATGAGCCAGGAGATATCCCCCGGGACCTGCTGGAGGAACACAGACATGGAGCACACATTTCTGTCTTCATAATGTAGCTAGAGGTAAAGGATGGTGTCCAAGGGTTTGATGTCTTCAGCCTTGGTCTTGGTGGCCTCTCTGCTTCCTTTAGGAAGCTGTGTAGAGCTGTGAGACATCGGAAGAGGGTCTGCTAATTCTGGATGATCTGGGTTTCTGGGGATATGCTTTAGGATGTAGTTTGCGCCATTTGTGTCTGCGATACACAGCGTCACCTACTCTTAGAGAATCACAGCAGATATCAAGGCTGGAGATAGCATTTGGGCCCAACAATAGGGATTTGATTTTGATTTCTATTTCCAACTAGTTTTAGGTGAGCGAAAAGAGGTCCATGATATATATATATATATGTATATATATATACAGCTATACCATAAAATTTACTCGTTTTAAGCATACAAGTGATTTTACATAACTTTATGGAACTGTATAAACATTAGTACACTCTAATATTAGAATGGAGAAGGCAATGGCACCCTGCTCCAGCACTCTTGCCTGGAAAATCCCATGGATGGAGGAGCCTGGTAGACTGCAGTCCATGGGGTCGCAAAGAGTCAGGCACAACTGAGCGACTTCACTTTCACTTTCACTTTTCACTTTCATCCATTGGAGAAGGAAATGGCAACCCATTCCAGTGTTCTTGCCTGGAGAATCCCAGGGACGGGGAAGCCTGGTAGGCTGCTGTCTATGGGGTCGCACAGAGTTGGACATGACTGAAGCGACTTAGCAGCAGCAGCAGCAGCAATATCAGAACAGTTCCATCATCCCCCAAAGAAACCTCACACCCCTTTGCAGTCATTCCCCACTTCTGCCCGTAGCCTCAAACAATTACCTACTTTCTGTCTCTATAATTTGCATATTCTGGACATTTCATGTAAATGGAATCATACAATGTATAGCTTTGCATTTGGCTTCTTTCGCTTAGCACAGTATTTTCAAGGTTCATTTATGTTCTAGCATGTATTAAAGGTTTTTGTTCTTTTTTATGGCTTAATAATAGTCTATTGGATGGATATACCACATTCTGTTTATCCATTATCAGTTGTTGAATATTTGGATTATTTCAACTTCAGGGCCATTATGAGTGACACTACCATGAATGTATCATGTAAAACTCTCTGTATGGTCATGTATTTTCATTTATCTTGAGTACACAATGTTTTAAAATGGAAAAGAAAAAGGATAAATAAACAAAATGGAATCTGAAAGGATATGAACCATGGTTTTCAAAGTGATTATCATTAGGTGGTAAGAAGATTTCTTCTTCTTACTTATCTAAATTTTCTTTCAATAAGCTTGTATTACTTTAACTTTTCCTGTGTGTCTGTAATAAGACAAAGCCAACAAAGCTCTTCTTTTTTAAAGCAAAAAAATCAGCAAATATTTGGAACTTTCAATCCCTTTTTTGACAACTGAATCTTCTTGGGAATCCATACCAGATGGTTTATAGTGAGATATTATTTTAAAATACTTAATGAGTTTTCTTACCCATATTTCTAACCATTAGCCCTTCACTCAACCAGTTAGCTTAAGACATTTTGTGTTAGTACATTCCCAGAGAAAGGGTAGACCTCAAATTAAATGAGACTAGATTTCTTCTACTTTGATGAATAAATTTAATTTTAATTAGACGTTTCCAATTATAGATAATTTTCAAATTTTTATTTCTCACCTTTAAGTTGTGCCCTTTTGAGTTTTATTTCTCTCCTTTGAGTTGTAAGTTTAGTATCTTATTCAGTCTTTCTTTGAGAATCCTCAGACTCAGCATGGCTCTAGATTCAACTTCCTCAGTCCTCCTTACACCATACCTCCCTGCTTCTAACTACCACAGTCTCAACCCTGAATCATTCCTAACCTCCCTCTCCCCCTAACTCCTTTCTTCAATGTGTTGTCAAGTCTGACCAATTCTGCACCCCCAATTTCTCTCCTACTTGTCCCCTTCTGTGAGGTCAGGTCCTCATTGCAGGGTAGTCCCACCATTGATGCCTGTAGCATCCATGAATTCAGCCTGAAAGCAGAGTGAGGCGAGAGATAGCCATAGAAATTCTGCTGTTGGTCCTTTCCACCAGGGCTCTTGTGAGCAAGAGATGTGAGATGTGAACCTGTTGTCCCCACTGAGCCTCCAGCCTTGGTCTGCCTTTCACTGTCAGTTCTCCCACATCTATGATTTTGGTCAATGATAGCCAATTTTATTCAGCATGATCCTTAGTTAAAAGCCAGCCACTACTCCTGGGGCTGAACCAATAAACAGCAATTAATTCTGCTGCTGCTGCTAAGTCGCTTCAGTCGTGTCCAACTCTGTGCAACCCCATAGACGGCAGCCCACCAGGCTCCCCCGTCCCTGGGATTCTCCAGGCAAGAACACTGGAGTGGGTTGCCATTTCCTTCTCCAATGCATGAAAGTGAAAAGTGAAAGTGAAGTCGCTCAGTTGTGTCCAACTCTTCACAACCCCATGGACTGCAGCCTACCAGGCTCCTCCATCCATGGGATTTTCCAGGCAAGAGTACTGGAGTGGGGTGCCATTGCCTTAATCCTGAAACTGGAGATAAAACAGCCTGGGTTGGGCTGCAACATGGCCCCTTCCTAAGTATTTTTCAAAGATAAATTCAAGCAAAAATATTCACTATATGCTTTCCTTTCAATCATGAACACTGACATTAGATGGGGTTCCACCGTATGGTCACTAGGAAAATTCAAAGGCTCTTTGAGTACACAATGTTATCACAATCCTACCAAAAAAACAAAAAGAATAAAAATAGATATCCGTAGAGAACAGTAGATCAGCAATTCATGTTTACATCTTAAAATGATTTTTTTAACCAAGGAAGCTTGGTGTTTTAACCTTCCATGAACCTTTCAAATTCCTAGTCTGACACACAGTATTGTTTCATTTGTCAGACTGACTCATGGATTACCACACTACCTTAACGCCTCACCTTTAGATCCTGATCCTTCTACGTCCAGATCACTCAGGTGGCTGCAGCTGTGTAACTTGAGGTTCAAACACTTGCAGGGCAGAGAAAGCTCTAGCTATAAGATCTAGCTTCCTTTCAGCAGGAGCTGTCGTTGTTGTTATTTATGTATTTATCTGTGTTTTTGTCTACTCTGTTTCTTCGTTACTGTGTGTGGGCTATCTCTCGTTGCAGTGAGCGGAGACTACTCTCTGTTGTAGTACATGGACTTCTCATTGTGGTAGCTTCTTTTGTTGTGGAGCACAGGCTCTAGGCACAGAGCCTCAGTAGTTGTGATTCATAGGCTTAGTTGCCCCGTGGAATGTGGGATCTTCTTAGACTGCAGATCAAACTCATGTCCCCTGCTTTGGACTGTGGATTCTTAACCACTAGACTGTCAGGGAAGTCCTCAGCAGGCTTTTTTTTTTTTTGTATATATATGTAAGTTTTCTCTGTACTCACAACATATGTTTTAATAAACAGACAGGGAAAGAATCAGAACCCTTCAGGTTTTCCTTAGCAGAAAGGTAAGCAGTGTGAATATTTTCTGGTGGCACTTGCAAATTCTGAGTAGGACAGATCACAGTTTTTAGGTCTCTTGTACTGTGTATTGATGAAGCACTCAACCATATAACTGATGGCGGGAAGGATGCCCAGGAGAAGGATGAAGAGACTTAGATTCCAGTCCCAACTCTGTTAATGATAAATAGTGAATGTGAAAGCACACTGCAAACTATAAACACCGTGCAAATGTATGAAACAGTTAGTGTTGGTTTCCATGATTCCTAGAACTACTTTTCTTGTCTCCACTCACTGAACCTTTTCAACACTGTTCTCAAAACTAGCCTCCAGTGTTCTCTCATGGTCTAGTGAAAGTGAAAGTCGCTCAGTCGTGTCCGACTATTTGCAATCCATGGAATTCTCTGGGCCAGAATACTGGCCTTTCCCTTCTCCAGGGGATCTTCCCAATCCAGGCATCAAACCCAGGTATCCCACATTGCAGGCAGATTCTTTACCAACTGAGCTATGGGGGAAGCCCGATGTGACTCTTAATTTGTCAACCTATTGATAACAATAGATCTACTAAACCACAATCTGACCCAAATGTGGTATATATATTGAGCCTTGATTTCCCCAAATAGAATGTAGATAAGAAGACTTTCTAGGGGGTCAAGCTCTTAGATGGAGGGTGACTGAATTCAGTTCTGTTGTTTAATCATGTCCGACTCTTTGCGACTCCATGGACTGCAGCATGCCAGGCTTCCCTGTCCATCACCAACTCCCGGAGCTTGCCCAAACTCATGTCCATTGAGCCGGTGATGCCATCCAACCATCTCATCCTCTGTCGTCCCCTTCTCCTCCCACCTTCAATCTTTCCCAGCATCAGGGTCTTTTCTAATGAGTCAGTTCTTCCCAACAGGTGGTCAAATTATTGGAACTTCAACTTCAGCATCAGTCCTTCTAATGAATAGTCAGGGTTGATTTCTGTTACAATTGACGGGTTTGATCTCCTTGCAGCCCAAGGGACTGTCAAAAGTCTTCTCCAACACCACAGTCCAAAAGCATCAATTCTTCAGTGCTCAGCTTTCTTTATAGTCCAACTCTCACATCCATACCTGACTACTGGAAAAACCCTAGCTTTGACTATACGGACCTTTGTTGGTAATGTCTCTGCTTTTTAATATGCTTGCTAGGTTGGTCATAGCTTTTCTTCCAAAGAGCATCTTTTAATTTCATGGCTGCAATCACCATCTGCAGTGATTTTGGAGCCCAAGAAAATAAAGTCTGTCACTGTTCCCATTGTTTCCCCATCTATGCCATGAAGTGATGGAGGGTGACTGGAGGGTGACTGAACTGATGTCTAAATGTTCAAAGTGCTTTCCTTAAAGAAAAAAAAAAAAGTGGTTGCTGCAATGGGATGATGGTGAGTCACCAATTGAATTCTTTAAAGCACAGGGCTTTGAGATTTTATTCCTACCTCTGATTACAATGAGAGGATTATGCTTGATCACCAAGACAGAGGTAGAAAAACAGATGTTTCCTTCTGTTTTATAAAGACTAATTATTACAGTTCAGAAAGTGTCAAAATTGCAATGCTTCCCATTGCATGTTCCACACTTAATCCAAAGGGAAGTAGGATTCGTTGGGGGTAAAAATAAAGAGAATCAAAAATCCTGGACAGTTTCTCTGATCCTATTGCTAACCCCCTGCTTATAGTTTGAGTATGAGATGATACCCTTTCATACTCAATCTGTTCTTCCAGAGAATGAGTGTAATGCCAGAAGTTCTCCCTGACCCAGGACCTTCTGGCTTAACTCAAACTCTATAAAACCACAGTTAATGACCTGGCAAAGGGTGTTGCTAGCTAAATAAAGCAATCATATGTCCTGCTAGCCCCAGACAATCCCAACACAATATCTCTTGTCTCCAGGTAATTACTAATATCACTGCCTTTCTCTCTCAAAACTGGCCCAATTTGGACAACTGATAATCCAGTCATGAATTTCATCCTAATAAGCTGTATGTAAGTACTTTATGCAAAGAAGAGAGTCGTATTTTAAAGTGCTATGCATGTGCTTTTGTTGACCATGATGGCTACTCCATTTCTTCTAAGGGATTCCTGCCCACAGTAGTAGATATAATGGTCATCTCAGTTAAATTCACCCATCCCAGTCCATTTTAGTTCACTGATTCCTAGAATGTCGATGTTCACTCTTGCCATCTCCTGTTTGACCACTTCCAATTTGCCTTGATTCATGGACCTAAAATTCCAGGTTCCTATGCAATATTGCACTTTACAGCATTGGACCTTGCTTCTATCACCAGTCACATCCACAGCTGGGTATTGTTTTTGCTTTGGCTCCATCCCTTCATTCTTTCTGGAGTTTTTCTCCACTGATCTCCAGTAGCATATTGAGCACCTACCGACCTGGGGAGTTCCTCTTTCAGTATCCTATCATTTTGCCTTTTCATACTGTTCATTGCATTCTCAAGGCAAGAATACTGAAGTGGTTTGCCATTCCCTTCTCCAGTGGACCACATTCTGTCAGAGCTCTCCACCATGACCCGCCCGTCTTGGGTGGCCCCACACAGCATGGCTTAGTTTCATTGAGTTAGACAAGGCTGTTGTGCATGTGATTAGATTGACTAGTTTTCTGTGAGTATGGTTTCAGTGTGTCTGCCCTCTGATGCCCTCTCGCAACACTTACTGTCTTGGGTTTCTCTTACTTACCACAGTAGTCCAAGTCTATGCCCCAACCAGTAATGCTGAAGAAGCTGAAGTTGAACGGTTCTATGAAGACCTACAAAACCTTCTAGAACACCCAAAAAAGATGTCCTTTTCATTATAGGGGACTGGAATGCAAAAGTAGGAAGTCAAGACACATCTAGGGTAACAGGCAAATTTGGCCTTAAAATATGAAATAAAGCAGAGCAAAGGCTTAATAGAGGTTTGCCAAGAAAATGTACTGGTCATAGCAAACACCCTCTTCCAACAACACAAGAGAAGACTCTACACATAGACGTCACCAGATGGCCAACACCAAAATCAGATTGATTATGTTCTTTGCAGCCAAAGATGGAGAAGCTCTATATAGTCAGAAAAAACAAGACCGGGAGCTGACTGTGGCTCAGATCATGAACTCCTTATTGCCAAATTCAGACTTAAATTGAAGAAAGTAGGGAAAACCACTAGACATTCAGGTATGACCTAAATCAAATCCCTTATGATTATACAGTGGAAGTGAGAAATAGATTTAAGGGACTAGATCTGATAGATAGAGTGCCTGATGAACTATGGATAGAGGTTCATGACATTGTACAGGAGACAGGGATCAAGACCATCCCCATGGAAAACAAATGTGAAAAAGCAAAATGGCTGTCTGGGGAGGCCTTACAAATAGCTGTGAAAAGAAGAGAAGCGAAAAGCAAAGGAGAAAAGGAAAGATATAGGCATCTGAATGCAGAGTTCCAAAGAACAGCAAGGAGAGATAAGAAAGCCTTCCTCAGAGATCAATGCAAAGAAATAGAGGAAAAGAACAGAATGGGAAAGACTAGAGATCTCTTCAAGAAAATTAGAGATACCAAGGGAACATGTCATGCAAAGATGGGCTCGATAAAGGACAGAAATGGTATGGACCTAACAGAAGCAGAAGATATTAAGAAGAGGTGGCAAGAATACACAGAAGAACTGTACAAAAAAGATCTTCACAACCCAGATAGTCAGGATGGTGTGATCACTCACCTAGAGCCATACATTCTGGAATGTGAAGTCAAGTGGGCTTTAGGAAGCATCACTACAAACAAAGCTAGTGGAGGTGATGGAATTCCAGTTGAGCTATTTCAAATCCTGAAAGATGATGCTGTGAAAGTGTCGCACTCAATATGCCAGCGAATGTGGAAAACTCAGCAGTGGCCACAGGACTGGAAAAGGTCAGTTTTCATTCCAATCCCAAAGAAAGGCAATGCCAAAGAATGCTCAAACTACCGCACAATTGCACTCATCTCACATGCTAGTAAAGTAATGCTCAAAATTCTCCAAGCCAGGCTTTAGCAATACGTGAACTGTGTACTTCCAGATGTTCAAGCTGATTTTAGAAAAGGCAGAGGAACCAGAGATCAAATTGCCAACATCCATTGGATCATGGAAAAAGCAACAGAGTTCCAGAAAAATATCTATTTCTGGTTTATTGACTATGCCAAAGCTTTTGACTGTGTGGATCACAATAAACTCTGGAAAATTCTGAAAGAGATGGGAATACCAGACCAACTGACCACCTCTTGAGAAACCTATATGCAGGTCAGGAAGCAACAGTTAGAACTGGTCATGGAACAACAGACTGGTTCCAAATAGGAAAAGGGGTACGTTAAGGCTGTTTATTGTCACCCTGCTTATTTAACTTCTGTGCAGAGTACATCATGAGAAATGCTGGGCTGGAAGAAGCACAAGCTGGAATCAAGATCACCAGGAGAAATATCAATAACCTCAGATAGGCAGATGACACCACCCTTATGGCAGAAAGTGAAGAGAAACTAAAAAGCCTCTTGATGAAAGTGAAAGAGGAGAGTGAAGAAGTTGGCTTAAAGCTCAACATTCAGAAAACAAAGATCATGGCATCTGGTCTCATCACTTCATGGGAAATAGATGGGGAAACAGTGGAAACAGTGTCAGACTTTATTTTGGGGGGCTCCAAATCACTGCAGATGGTGACTGCAGCCATGAAATTAAAAGACGCTTACTCCTTGGAAGGAAAGCTATGACCAACCTAGATAGCATATTCAAAAGCAGAGACATTACTTTGCCAACAAAGGTCCGTCTAGTCAAGGCTATGGTTTTCCCAGTGATCGTGTATGGATATGAGAGTTGGACTGTGAAGAAAGCTGAGCGCCGAAGAATTGATGCTTTTGAACTGTGGTGTTGGAGAAGACTCTTGAGAGTCCCTTGGATCTCCCCCAAGGAGATCCAACCAGTCCATTCTGAAGGAGATCAGTCCTGGGTGTTCTTTGGAAGGACTGATGCCAAAGCTGAAACTCCAATGCTTTGGCCACCTCATGCGAAGAGTTGACTCATTGGAAAAGACCCTGATACTGTGAGGGATTAGGGGCAGGAGGAAAAGAGGATGACAGAGAATGAGATGGCTGGATGGTATCACCGACTCGATGGACATGAGTTTGAGTGAACTCTAGGAGTTGCTGATGGACAGGGAGGCCTGGGGTGCCGCAATTCATGGGGTCACAAAGAGTCGGACATGAGTGCGTGACTGAACTGAACTGATGCATGTTCAGGGTTGGGGAGGAATTACTTATAATTATTCTTATATTCTTTTACAAATGTTTTCAGGTACCTCCTACAAGACAGGCACTTGACTAAATAAATACTAGGGATACAACAGAGAATGACATACCAAGGGGTTTGCTGGTTAGTCGGGGTTATAAATTGATACACACATACAATTACTAGAGAGAGTGATTTGTGTTAAGATAAAGGTGTGTCTCAGAGTGTCATGAGAGCCTATGGGAGGGGCACCTGGGTCTTGGGGAGAGAGGGAGGGCAGAGATTTGTTGAAAGAAACAATTGATAAGATGATACACAAGAGAAGAGCGGGCCTTAGTTAGCTGATGGAATGCAGGACAAGGAGAAGTACTCCAGGCAAAGGATATAGCACAAATGAAGATTGTGAAGTCATGGTAGGGTCAAAGAGTTAAAAACAGTTCATCATAGATTGAGCGTAGAATGTGGGGAGAATAAGAAAAGAAGAGCTTATGAGGGAGAAAGCAGTAAAGCTAGAAAAAATCTGGACCAAGATGGAGAGGGGATGCAATTCACAGAAAGGAACACGGAGAGGCATTATCACGTGGCAGAACAGCCAGCAATCTAGCCTGGTCGATGACTTCATCCAAAGTTCATGGAGAAGTTTTGAGCAAGAGATGGGCTGCCCAGCGTTATGCTCAGGTCAATGGTTCTGAGCAGAAGGACTGAGAGTATGTGAGCTTGGCTCCTGTTTCTGGTCCTTCTTAGCCTGACTCATCACTCAAGTGGGTCAACTTACATGCATATACAGGTGTATAGACTTTAGAAATCACTTAATCCCATCCTCCTCTGCTTTAATAGATAAGGAAACTGTTCCTATGGGAAGATCTGTACCTGATAGTGTCCTAGGTAATACCTTTTTCCCCATCAGAACTGTATTTCTACTTTCTCAGAGCTATGAAACCCCAGACTCAATCAACAGACCTGTACAGAATGAAAACCCGAAGACACCAGATATTTGGCCAAAAATAGAGTATGATGTGGCTTTCTCTGAAAATGGGTTCCACCTGGACCCAAGTGGATAGAGAGGAGTCAAGAATTTATTGTGTTATAAGAGGACTCCGGGAATTGGTGATGGACAGGGAGGCCTGGCATGCTGAGGCTCATGGGGTCGCAAAGAGTCGGACATGACTGAGCAACTGAATGGAAAAGCAGATGACCACTCATTTAAGGAATGGAAACCAGGGGACATCCCTGGTGTCCAGTGGTTAAGAATCCACCTTGCAATGCATGGCACACAGGTACCATCCCTGGTTGGAGAACTAAGATCCCACAAGCCACGGAGCCGCTAAGCCCACACAGTCTGGCAACTACTGAGCCTGGGTACTCCGGAGTGCATGCTCTCTGAGGAACACTGTCAGGATCACTCATTACCAAACAGATGGGTCGAAGCATCTGCAAAAATAGAAAAAGTTTGGTGCTCTCTTGTAGCAGTGTCTGGGTCAAAGTTCCCTTTTATCCCTTTCCTTGTGACATTTTATCTTTTTGAGACTAATGCTGGCATTGAACACAAATTTCTCTTCCAGGACCCATCACTCAAGTAAGGCTTAACATTATTGAGAAAAAGAGTTAAGTATGATTAAATCCTTCTCCAAGGGATCTTCCTAACCCAGGAAACGAACTCAGGTCTCCTGCATTGCAGGCAGATTCTTTACCAATTGAGCTACCAGGGAAGCCCAAAATAATGTTAAAAGAAATCAGAACACTTTTTTCTGTTAAAAAAATATATATTGGAAGGAAATAAAGCAAATTATTAAATAATAAAATTTCTTTCTTTCTAAATCTCTGTAGTTTTTAAGTTTTCTTGAATGAACTGATTGTCATAGATTATAAAAATTCATTTAAAAATAAGTATTTTCTGACATCATGAGAAGATCTAACCCAGGAAGCAAATCATAACTTATATAGGAAATTTTCCTTTCCAGCATTTTCTCTCACTGTCCCCTTCCTGCTCTCTGTTCTAACAAACCTACCTCATACTCTGTCACCTTAGAGTCTTTACTAACTGGGAAATCCACATCTCCTTGTCTACCAAAAGTGTCTGTGGAGACAAATACTATGGTCCTACAAAGTCAGTTGAGATGACACCTTGTCTATGAAAACCTCCATGATAATTAGAACCATTGGTATTCTAATTGCCTTCAACTGCTTGTATGTCTCTTCAGGTCTTTCCTGCTTTGTATCTCATGTTACTAAAAGTAATAGTATTAGCAGTAATAATGCCTTTGCTATACTATGAACTCATCAAGGCCTTTAGGAATTTTGAAAATACCTTGATTACAGTAAACAGAGGTGGTTGGTAAATAAGTGAATTTGTCCTAGGATTTGAGTCAGATCTAAAAGACTGGAAAATCGTGCCGTGTCTTCTTTTTTTCCCTTTTTCCAGCTGTGTAGCATTGCTTTGAATTTGGTTAGTATAGCAACTAAGTGGTTTTAGTAACAGTCACTTTTTAGGCTTGACAAATAGAAAAACACAAAAGAATGCTTGTTTCTTTTTTAAAAACACCAAAAGAACATGTTGTATCTTTCTTTATTTAGAACAACTTACTATCCTGCCTTGGGCAACTAGCTTCCTGGGTTCCAGAGGAACTGTTGGCTCTAAAATTAGAAGAAATGAGTTTGGATTAAGAGCTCTCTAAGGCCCCTTCCAAATCTAGCCTTCTATGATCCTGAAAATGATGATAAAGCCAAGTCTGACTTTTAGAGACTTCGATTGTTGTGTTCTAAATATTATGTCAAAGCACCATAACTATTAATAATGTTTAGCATTTACAAGAATGTGCAGCCTGATTCTTGCTTGATTCTCCTGATCTAGTCTCTGCTTTAGTATTTTTTCTTTCTAGAAGAACCTAAAGTCAAAAGCTTCCTCTCTGTTTGGCTTCTCAAGTGCAGACACGCCTTCTGCAGCTACAGCCATCCCCAGTTAACCTGTCTCCTCACCACAAGGGCATGAGCCCCCATGACTCAGCAATCCCAGGCTCTGGAAGAGTCCATCATCATGACAAACCATCAGCCATTAGCTTTCTTGCACAGTAGTTCTGAATGAGGCAAGTACAACTTTCTTTTCAATATAAATCTCCAGATCCAATTAAGTGGCCAACTTTTAATTCTTCCCATGGGAATGTTATTGATAATCTATTAAGTACGTAGTTACGCCTTATAAACTGTGGATGATATGTAACACATAATCTACCATAACACAAATAAGTAACATTTATTTCCAATTTTACCATTTACAGGTGGTTTCCACATGTATGTGTGCCATATTGTCTCTTAGAATTCATATCAATGATTGCTGGGTTGGTTTTCAAATGTGTTGTCATTAAGAAGAGAGGCCTGTTTCCCACACTTTGTTCTGCTCAACACAGAGTGGAGTCCAATCATCAACACTTCCAGGTCAACAGACATGGATGGGGATGTTCTATTTTGTTCATTCAACCTGAGATGATCACTCAGTATGTACATATAACAACTGCCCAAGTTCAAATCAAAATTTTCTTTCTCCTAAATCTTCCTAGATTTCCACCTCTCCTCCGAGAAGTATCTCATCCCTTTTCTGAATACCCATAGCACTTTTCCTATATCTCATCAATCATATTTTTATTATTTAAAAAAAATTGTGACACTTTCCGCCTTGTTCATATCTCATTTCCTCTACTACTCTAGACCCATTGAACCAGAGTCTAAGGGGCATCTGCAGTTATAAAAAGCCTTATGGGCCATATGTGGTGCCAGGGCCACCTGTGTGACAGGCAGCAATCATACATGTAAGTCACGTGTCCCTCAAGGGACAGTAGACCCAGCAGTGAAGAAACCAGGTGCTGGTGTGCCAGGCCACCCAGACTCACAGCCCAGCTCTGACACTTACAAGTTAGGCCTTGGGCAATCACTCAACCAATGTGAACTTAATGCGTGAATGAGGAGACAGTGATAATAGGACATATTGTTCCCCTATGGCAACCTGTGCCCAGGAGCTGCTTCCTAATTACATATTACAAAAATATACATACTGGGACTCCCCCAGTGGTCCAGTGGCTCAGACTCCGTGCTCCCAATACCGGGGATCTGGCTTTGATCTCTAGTCAGGGAAACAGATCCCACATGCCCCAACTAAAGATCGTACCTGCTGCAACTGAGACCTGGTTCAGCCAAATAAATAAATTAAATAAATAAAAATAAATGTTAAAAAAAAAACCCATAAAGATACAATTTCATTACTGTGAAGCACAACCACATGCATAGACTTTTATCACTTATTTCTCAAGGGACTTAGAGGACTAATTGATTTAGATTCATAAACTGGACCCCTCTGTGATCCTTACAAAGCCTATATACTAATGTTGCTTAGTCCCTAAGTTGTCATGTCCAACTTTTAGCAACCCATGCACTGCAGCATGCCAGGCCTCCCTATCTCTCACCATCTCCTGGAGTTTGCCCAAGTTCATGTCCATTGCATCAGTGATGTCATCCAGCCATCTCATCCTCTGACACCCTCTTCTGTGACCCTTAAAAAGCCTATACAATAATGTTGTTGTCTTTTAGTCCCTAAATTGTCGTGTCTGACTCTTTTGAGACCCCATGGATTGTAGCCCGCTAGCCTGGCATGCTGCGATTCATGGGGTTGCAAAGAGTCAGACATGTCTGAGCGACTGAACTGAACTGAACTGAGGCTCCTCTGTGCATGGAATTTCCCAGGCAAGAATACTGGATGAAGTACATGCATTATTTTATTTTTATGTTTTTACAATAATTGACCACTTTTTTCTCTCGGTGGGAAAGTTCATTCAGGGACACATAATTGTTGTCAGTGAGCAGCAAGCACTGGGCATTCATAAAGACTTCACTGATTCAATCACGTTGTGGGTTGAGAGTCCCTGAGCAGAGGAACTTTCACGGTTTATTTCTCAGTGACGTGTGACAAACTGGAGCCTTAACAGAAGCCTCAGGTGACTGAGACCAGAGGGTGCACAGACCAGACCTGAGGATGCCATGGGCAGGAGATTAGGCTTAACATTAACACAGACGGGTGAAGGATTCAGATTTATCTTTACTTTTCCTACAACCTGTATATTTTGGTCCCCAAACTGGGTTTTTCATATGCTACACCTTGTTTAATTATCAGGGAGGAAGACAACCAAGGGCAGTATCTTTAAGCAAAAATCAGCGTTAGCTAGGGCAATAGTTCTTTGCAAAGATGGCCACAGTAATCTCTTTGCTATGTGACTCTGCTATTTCTCCCACAAAGAGGTGGAGTCTACTTATCCATCCTTTGGTCTTAGGCTGGCCTGGTGACTTGGCCTGATAAAAGAATACAGCGGCAGTAATATTTTGCAGCTTCTGAGCCTGGACTTCAAGCAGCCTTGTCGCTTCGGCCCTTACCCTCTCTGCAGTGTGCACAACTTCACACTGCGTGGGAATAAGCCTGAACTGGTTTGCTAGATGCTGTAGGCACACAACCTAGCTAAAAGCACACACCATTGTGGACAACTATACTTCAGGAAACATTTTTAAAATATAAATAAAATTCCCAAATTTAAAAATAAGAAGAACAGATTCAGCAACTACAAATGTGTGTAAAGACACTTATATAGCTCAAACAGCTCATTCACAGACAGAAAGGAAAGTGAGTTCTTAAACTCAGATTTCCAGACATCTTTTCCATGGACCCTACTCCTTGGTTATCTCCATCTTCTACAAGGGAGAGATGGGGTTTCAGAAACTTGCTGGAGATCATTTAGACTGAGCAAGGCTCTAACCGGAGGTTTACTGAATCTAAATCCGGATCGTTCACCCTTGCCAGTGATGTTTGGGAACTGGTGACTCTGTTGAGTTAAACCTCAACCACGGGAAAATTACACACGACAGGCATGTCATTGCCCATTTACCGTTACTGTAAAGTAAGGTTCAGGATTAATTTTTAACAAGTGAAATCGCCTAAGTTTTAACATTCTTTTAGAAACTCTTACACTCAAATGTTAGAAAAACAATGGCTTTCTTTCTTCAGCAACCCCCAGAAAAGGAATGAATTCGCCCTTGTCGTTCCAGAGGTACAGAAGTTAGACTCAAAGTTGGACATGGCCGGAGGTAGACTGTAGCTTATACATTTTTAATGTTTTTGTTGCTGTTGTTGTTAACCTAATTTCTGTCACAAAATTGGCACCTCCTGTCCTAAGGTGTCCAGAATCTCACAGATGGGACTCCAGGACTGGTCAAGAGGCTGTGGTAAAAAAAAAAAAGAGGCTGTGTCATCTGACATCCCAGATGTCTATAAAGAGGTTTATAAAAGCTGAGGTCCTTGGACTTAAGTGAGGATTACTGCTTTCACTGACTCTGAAAAATCTTGTCCCCAAAGAGGAGACCTATTGTATTTGTTCCCCAAACATTTGTTCCTTTAAAACTCTTTTAGAACATAAAGAAGACTTATTTTGACTAGGTAATCTGGCAACTGCAATCACCAGCCCTTCATATGCACACATTACAGTACCAAAGATATCATGGTAGGGTCTTTAGGGGTCTCGAATATCCTTGGCCAATGTCTTCAGTGTTGGGGAGATGGGCTTCTACAAGAGCAAAAGCCTCCTGGTGGGTTTTGTCCATTTCAGCTTTCTCACTTATGTCAAAGTAAAAAGAAGTACGGTGGGGGAGGGTGGGAAAGGAAGGAAGAGGTACTGGCCCTTGTGGGTATGCCAGGCACTGAGCTAAGCACTTTGCCAAAGTTGATCTTCAGTCTTCCGGACAACCAAAGCTAGTTCAATTCTCCTTACTTTGCAGACAGGTACATGGAAGCTCTGAGAGGTTAAGCTGCCTGGGCCCCATTGCTAAAAGGGTTTTGCTGGCTCTACAACCCCCACTTCCCTCTCCCTCCACCAGCCCCCCTGGAAGTAAGTAGCTCAGTCTCTCTCTTGGAGTCCAAAAGAATCACATATCAGTATTCTTAAGCCACATAGGCTGTGTCATACATGCACACCCTAGCCACCTCAGGAGGCCCCTGAGGAAGGGAAAACAGTGCTCCAGTTCAGCAGAAAGTCCACTGGGCTGACCAAATGCCCTTCTCTGCTCTGAATTCCAGTTTGCCCACTTGTAAATAAAGGGCGTTGGACTAGTTGCTTTCTTAGGCCTTATTTCTAGCTCTTAAAGATGCCCACAGATAGAGAACAGACTTGTGTCTGTCAAGGGGAAAGAGGAGAGGGAAGGACTGTGGGAGTTTGTGATTAGCAGATGTAAACTATTATGTATGGGCTTCCACAACGGCTCAGTGGTAAAGAAGCTGCCTGCAGTGTAGGAGACGCAGGAGATGCAGCTTTGATCCCTAGGTTGGGAAGATCCCCTGGAAACTATTATATATAGAATGGTTAAACAAGGTTCTCCTGTATAGCACAGGAAACTATACTCAATATCCTGTGATAAACCATAATGGAAAAAAATATGAAAAAAGAATGTCTATATGAATGTTTAAAGTATGAGTCACTTTGTTGTAGACTGACACAACATTGTAAACCCATAGAAAAAATTAAATTTAAAAATGTGCATAGAATCATTCATAGAAATGATTACCTGAGTAATGTGTTAAGGAGTTTCTTTCAATAGCAGAGAATCCCTACCTCTGTGAGTTTTATTTTCAATTTTTTTTTCATGTGCATATTTGGTGGGAGTAGAAAGTGTGAGAGTGAGGACCTTTATTTATTCCCAGGGTGTCTTTGGCATAAATAGGAACTGAGTGAGAGCTTCCCCAACACGGGAGCATCACAGACGCCTCCCCTTGAGGGTGTGAACAGAGCCCCGCTCAGCCTTTGCTGAGAAGATAGCAGCCTGCCAGGCTGGGTGGGAGGTGACAGGGAATGTGGTGGGAGACAGCTAGAAGAGCCGTGTCACAAGATGCTGGTTAGTGTGGACCCCAACTTCAGAGTGTGATGGTGGGTAAGATGCGGCTCTTCCAGCCTCTACTTAGCTCTGAAAGGATGCGTTTGGGCAGACAGATGACCAGGGAACCTAATAAGATGGCTTGTGCATGATCATATAACTTGACTCATTGGTCATGGACTTCAGTTGTTTATGGCTAGATTTGAATGTATGCCCTTTGGACCTTCTTTCAGCCTCATAAATCATCTTGGGCTATTCTAGTTTGTCTTCTAAACTATGTGTCTATGAATAAACTACCTTATGGATTACCTAATCCAAGATTCCAATCCCATGGTTTCCAACCCCAGGGAAGAATAGTTTTTTTGAGCAGAAGGGTGTTACTTGGGAAGGTGCAGAAAGCCTACTGAAAAATTCCTTGAATTAGACAAAAACAGCTTTGTGGAAATTATCTGCATGTTACTGAGAATAGGGTTCACTACCCCTCACAGAAAAGACTTTGGAAACTCATTGGAAAAGACTTTGATCCTGGGAGGGATTGGGGGCAGGAGAAGAAGTGGACGACAGAGGATGAGATGGATGGATGGCATCACTGACTCGATGGGCGCGAGTCTAAGTGAACTCCAGGAGTTGGTGGTGGACAGGGGGCCTGGCGTGCTGTGATTCATGGGGTTGCAAAGAGTCGGACACGACTGAGCGACTGAACTGAACTGAACTGACCCCTCACAGACAATCAAGTTAACTGGTCTAGATTTAAGAACTCAGTCTCAAGAAGACCAGAGAAAGATACTAAGCTCAGCTCTTCCCACAGTGCTCAGCCCAAGTTCCAAGTCTTCTAGGCTGAGAACCTTTAGTGAGTCACAGCCAGCTGAGAAGCATAGCTTGAAATGGACCATAGGTCTTTAGCACTTGGAAAGCATTTTCATTAAACCTGTTAACTAGATGCTAGTCCATGCTCCTGACAAATCCAAGAATCCTTTCCAGAGCATCCCTGACCAATGGTTGTTCTTTGTTTCAACCTTTACAGCAAACAGAAATACACTGCTTTGATGTGACAGCCCATTCTTGTACAGCAAATTAGTTCCAAAGTTATACCATGATAGCATTCTCTCTATAACCGAGTAAAGGATGTCTATCATTCAGTTGTATCAAGCTTTCTAGGGGAGGAACTGTCTCCTTTAGAGTCTATCAGGATTGTTGGCTACAAGAAACAGAAACAGACTCTGGCTGTGTCATGTAAAAAGGCACTATACTGAAGAGATGCTAGGGCTCACAAAAGAAAAGGGAGACTGAAGGAATGAGGCTGGGCAACAGGCAAGACCCAGTCAAGACCGTATTTCAGTAACAGTCTGGTTCATGTTTAGGTGCTCTGACTGCCTGACCTGCAAGTGTTTCCTCGATCTATACTCATTCACTAAAGATTCCAAGTCCTAGGAGCAAGTGTGTGATTGGTCAAAGCTCAAGGCATGTGGTTTAGACTTGGAGAACATACAAAGGAGTGACCGTAAAGCCTTAATCATTGAGCTCTCCAAGTATATACACATGGCTTACTTCTTTGTACCCTAATTATGCACTATACAGACTAAATGCCCACTGCCTGTCTCTGGCAGAGAAACACAGTACTCCTTCAGGAGGGTATTTTAGAAATGGAAAGAAATGAATTTTGTCATCAAATCCAGTTGTACCTTTCAGCTTGTTAATGCCAAGTATAACTTTACACTTCTATACCTGCACTAAAACACACCAGTATCACTTAATGAACTTTTTAATTGGCTCTTTAAAATAGTAGTGCAATCAGGCTCCTCATTTGATTGATGCCCAGAAATCTGCAGCCAGGCTGAAAGGAAAAATGTGAATCACAGTTTAAATAGATGCTTTTCAACTACTTTGTAAGACAAACAGATGTATTAATTAGCACATACTTTAGGGCATGTTTTATACTTGAAAGGAGAAAGGAGAACAGGGTATCATCTCACCAGAGGCAATAAGAAAGATTTGCGCTGTGATCCCAGAAACAAAATGGCACCTTGTTTTCAGAAATGCCTATTTCTGAGAACAATGAATTCAGGGGCTTAGAGTAGGGCTGTGGGGGCCTGAACAGACCAGAGAAGTGATCTCTGGATTTATGGAACAAGGAGGCTCTTGTCTAAGAGATATAGAAGAAGCAGACCACAGCCTTAGAAATGCGGGGAAAAGCCTTTTAACATAGATACAGATGAAGAAATCAGTAGTCACAGAGCTAAGTAACACAGCTGTGCTCTTATATGCCCAGAACTTAACGTAGGAAGAGGGTAGAGGCAAAATTCTGGGTGGACGTGATATTACGCTAAGTGTATTTGAAATGATAGAGACAACGAAATCCCCACCTGGCAAGAGATTTGAAGGGGTCACAGGGACATAGACATGAACTTAGTACACCATGTTTTTTATCGTGGTAAATTCTTTTTTTTTTTTTTAATTGAAAGCTGAGACCAACACTTTTTCTTAAAATGATTATCTTGTGATTCTTTGTTGCTTTGAGTTTCTTTGGCATCCATCTCCACCCACCTAGGGTCATTGTTTAAGGCTCCTTGCAGTTCAGGAAGAAGGCTTGGCATATAAGAGCTCTAGTTTGGGAAGGATTTGGAGGCCACATCTAGGGGCTTAGAAAGAGGATTGTGATTGATTAGCCATGTCTGGCATAGGCATTGGAGCAGTAAGTGGCTGCATATGTTATCTCTCAGCCAGAAGATACCTACATCTAGGACCTTTAACTGTTACTCACAGTGAGAGCTTCAGTGGGAAAATAAAATGGAGATGGACTGGGACTTCCCTGGTTGTCCAGTAGTTAAGAATCTGCCTGTCAGTGTATAGGACACGGATTTGATCCCTGGTCAAGGAAGATTCCACATGCCATGGGACAACTAAGCCTGAGCACGACAACTGCTTAGCCTGCCTGCTCTAAAGCCTGTGCAACAAGGGAAGCCACCATAGTGAGAAACGGGCATCCTGCATCTAGAGAGCAGCCTCCACTTGCCGCAAATAGAGAAAGCCCAGGTGCAGCAATGAAGATCTAGTACAGCCAAAATTAAATAAATTAATTAAAAACAATTAAAAAAAATAATAAGAAGAAAAGATAGAGATAGACCAAGGAGATGGTCAGCTTCTCTGGGCTCTTGAAATTCTCTCTTTGCCCAGACTGCATATTTCTGGTATGGGCTGGCAGAATGCTGCTTGATGGAAAAGAAACAGGATATTCTGAAGCTTCTGTGCATCTGATCATCCATATGTCCTGCTCACCTCTAGGCTCTTGTATCTACATTGATTTTTAGCACAAGGAAGTAAATGATTTGTAAAAGGTCATTGCGTGTGTCCGTGCTTAGTCACTTCAGTCTTTGTGATTCCATGGACTGTAGTCCCCTAGGCTCCTCTGCCCATTGGATTTTTCAGGCAAGAATACTGGAGTGGGTTGCCATACCCTCCTCCAGGGGGTTTTCCTGACCCAGGGATCAAACCCATGTCTCCTGTGTCTCCTGCATTGCAGGCAGATACTTTACCTTGGAGCCATCAGGGAAGCTCAAAAGAATATTAAGAGAATGCAAAAGGTATAGGAGGGTCATTGCCTACCCTTCCATACAGACAGCTTCTTACCCCCTAGGCAGTTTCCTAGAAAAATTATGATTATCATGTTTGAAAAATCATGTTTATCTCTCATTTTGAGTAACAGTTAAAGGTCCTAGATGCAGATCTCTTTTGGCTGAGAGACAACACATGCAGCAAGTGAAACTGTGCAGACAAGGTTGCGGTATGCCCTGGATTTCCGAATGCAGGCTGAGGGATCCCGGTGCATTGACTGATGACCATGTACGATGCTTGTTCTGGGTATAGCTTCCTGGGTCCTTCCTTAGAACAAGTGAGTCAAAATCTTAGGCTTGAAAAGTTTCCACAATGATTCTGTTGTCAAGTGAGGATTGGAGAGCACAGTTTCTGACAGCTGAATCATAGTCCAAAAGTGTCTGAAAAAGGTGAACAAAACAGATAAAATGTCAGAGACAAACATAAATTCCTCAATTTTACTGTAATAAGAGCTGGAGAAACCTAGACTGACAACCGCATGTGTAATAAATTTGCCGTATTTCATTTTCTGTGAACTCAGGATGAAAAAGTTCTGAGACTCAGCCTCCCAAATAGCCGTGGTGGTGTTAGGCTAAATGCATATGCACGTCATATCCAGAGCAAGGAAGGGGATCTCCCTTTCCTAGTCTGTACTCTTAGAACACAACTGGATTATATTCTTGATTTAATAGTAGTAATTGTTATTTTCAATAGTAATATCCAGTAGCAGTAATGACTTTTTTTATGGAGCACTTTATCATTTACAAGCTTTCTGTGTCCAACATTCATTTACCCAACATACAAACTTCAGTTCAGCTGTGTGGATGGAATACAGCCCACTGATAGATGTACAATTCAAACAGTTTTTGGGAATTTACAGACCAGAGGGGGCTTCCCAGGAGGCTCATTGGTAAAAGAAAAAAATCCACCTGCCAGTGCAGAAGACAAAGGACACTCGGGTTCAATCCCTGGGTCGGGAAGATCCCCTCACGTAGGAAATGGCAACCAACTCTAATATTCTTGCCTGGAAAGTCTCATGGACAGAGGAGCGTGACAGGCTATAGTCCATGGGATTGCAAACAGTCAGACATGACTGAGCAACTAAGCACATATGCACAGACCAGAGGAATAATATAGCTGAAAACCATGCCATCAGAAGAACTAGAGTTTCTTGTCTTGGAGAAGATGTAATAAGGCCTTGTGTATTGTCTCCCATGGCCTGGTGGGTTTCCATGGGGAGAGAGGATAGATTGCCAGGGAGATCTCAGAACGGCAGAAATTACAGGGAAGCAGATGTTGACCCATGCCTTGACCCAAGACATTTTTCTGTGGTCAAAGCTCTTTAAAAATGGAACAAATTGCCTCCAGGCAGAGGCTGGAAAACAGTTTACTAGGAATGCACAAGGAAGAAATTTGGGATTGTTGAGCTCTCAACAATCAGAGACCTAGAGACCTCTCAGAGGTCCTAGAAAGAACTCTGGGTTGTGAAACCCAGGCTCAGCCAATCTTCTAAGGGTCATGGCTGCTGAAACAGCAGGTGTGGAGGCAAGGGTTGTGGTGGAGAATGGTGATGTTAGATGTGAGAGGCTCCCACTCTGCCCAAGTGGAGGGGAGTCTTGCCTCTTGCCCTCTGACCTCTTATGGGAGAATCTCACACCTGAAGCTGAGCTAGAGCATTGGGAGCATCCATATATCCCTTATGCTTCTCTCCTTTTTTGTTTAGTGAGCCCTGGTTTAGTCATAGAACCACAGATTCCCAGAGCCAGAGGGTACTTAGAGGTCATTGGGTTCAACCTGGCCACATTAAAAGCGAAAAAAGACAGTGAAATATGTGAATCACCAACACCATTAAATCTTGGAAGAGAATCTTAGGACCCTCTGGCCATGCCCCTTCATCTCCCTGTGACCTGAGAAGGGGAGTTCTTGCCCACCCTCACAGGCTGAGTGATAATGAGGCTGAAGCTGCAGCCCAGCCTCTCAGCAGAGTGTTCTCGTTCATTCCACACATCACCTTCTGTCTCTTCCTGGGAATCCTTTCTTTCTTTCCCACTGAGGACAGTAGCCTCTGCCATAGAATGGACAGAGGCTGGAGCTGAGCTCACAGAGCACCCACCCCATCACACCCAGTGCCATCTTCACTGCAAGCCAAGCCTCGGGAAGATGTAGAACCCTAGCATGGCTGCAAGCAGGGTTCTTCAAGCATGAAGCAAAATGTCAGTGTTTTATAACCTGTAGCTCACATCACAGAGGTTTAAAAACAAAACAAAACAGACTAAACATTCTTCTGGGTAATTCTACTTATTAATCTGTCCTCAGGGTAGCTTTATGTGTGTGTGTGTTGGAGACTAGAGTTAGTATTTTGAGTGGAAAATAGAATTTAGTGTAGAATAGAATTTATCATTATAATAGTTGAGGATTTTTTAATGGGCTGAGGAGAGAAACAGCATTTGGCTATTTTTTTTCTCCTTCCCTCCCTTCCTTCCTCTCTTCCTTTCCTCCTGAATTTTCTAACTCAGGGCTGCAGGTGCTCGTCAGTTGAACGAGTGTCCTCGCTTTGAAGAGCTGGTACATACCGCTCTAATTTAAGGATGCTTTATTCTGCCTTTCAGCTTCTTGGCCTGTCTAAGAGCACAACTCTAAAGAACTGGGCCATCAGACACTCTTCTTTGTGAAAGTCTATACTCAAAGCCAGTGCAAAATCCCTCTTAAGTCTGACTCTCACACTCATTTTTTCTGAAGTTATTATCTCTGCAAGGTCTAGAGTTTGCAGTCACAAATACCAGAGGTTACCAAATGCCTGGCCTGTTTCAAAATTTCTATTTGTGATTGCTCACTGCTCTTTGAGAAATTTTCCTTTCTCCACTGGAATTTTCCATCGAGTACTCTACCCTAAAGGTGAATTTTTCTGGTGAGGAAATGTGAATATCCCATTTACAGATTTTCTCTTTTTAAATCATGACTGCGCTTGCCATTTATAGCGGGAAAAAATTTCCAAAATCAGAAAAACTGCCTGTCCCACATCTAATTGCCCTGGGAAGTGGCTCCTTAGGATAAGAATCAGTTTCCCCTAAGGTACTCAAGAAAGAGTTTGGAAATTAGCGATGTTACCTCCTGAGAAAATGGGATGAATGTGAGAGAGCAGGGGCCCCCTTGGGATGGAAGACCTGAGCTCATCTCCTGTTTTGTCCACTCTTTATAACCTAGACTGCTGGCTCTACTGTGTATAGGCATGTGACCTTGAGCTTAAGTGACTTAACCTCTCTGTACTTCATGCGGTGATAAGGCTGCTCCAAACCTCATAGGATAGTTATGAGGAATAAATGAGTATCTAGATCTGAAGCATGGTGAGAGGGCTTCCTTGGTAACAGAAGGGCTAACTCAGAGGACTGGAGGCTAGCGTGAGTTGCCTGTGTGAGAGGCAGGACAATGAGAAGAAAAGCCGTCTAATCTGGGTGGGGCTACAGCAAAGGCAGTGGGGCCACAGGCAGCCAGGGCCGGCCAGACCTGCTCACTGACGACCTTGGGAAGATTAGGCTAACCAAGGGTGTGTCTGAAAGCTGGAATTCTCTCTTCTCAAATGAAGAAACGGAATTCACAGCTGGGAATAGAGAGAGGGATCAATTACTGTTTTAGCAATTAGACCACATAACAAATTACCAGATTTGCGAAGAGCATTGGCCTGGAGGACAGGAGACCTCAAGTGTCTCAGCATGCTGGAAACCTGCTATTTGACGGTGAAAAGTAAGTGGGCAAGTAACTCACTCCTTCCAAGGCTCACTTTCCCCCCTGTTTTCTAATAAAACAAGTGGGGCTAGATTACTAGATTTTCTCCTCTGGTTCTGACATTCTGTGATTCTAATTTGTGAGCATTCTTTTTAGGGCTTAACAAGGAGAGAAAAGATTATGCTGAATTGCAATCTAAAAAAAAAAAAGAAAGAAAAAGGAAACCCTTCAGATCTAATAAAACCAATGCTCTCTGCACCATTTCTAGCAATCCCTGGCAAGTGTTTCATAACAGTAGCAGCTTGCTTACCCCTTATGGAATATTTGTAGAAAGAGAGGTACAGATTGTGAGCAGGAAGACACTTGAGATGTTGAATATCTTTGAATGTCTGATAAGAAAAGGGAAAGGAGGAAATGGCATTTGATGCTAATTTTATTCATTCAATAAGCATATGTCAAGTGCACACTGTGAGCCTGTGCAGCCTGCCCACGTGAATCCCACTTGGTTTGGGTCCTCAAGAAGTCACAGTTTAGTGTAGGAGACAGACATACAATAAAAAATCAACTCTATAGACTTAGTGAAAAAAGAGCTGGGGGCACTAGGAAAGACTTCACACAAGGTGATGTTGAGTTGGCCTATAAATGATGAGTAAGGTTTTGATAGCTGGAGAGTGAGGAAAGGGGACATTCCAGGCTGAGATAATGGCATGAATAAAGGATTGCAAGTGGGAAAGTCTGGGTATTTTTAGGGCACTGAGGTAGGCCGCATTGCTGAAACAGCAGCATGGGAGATCTCAGAGAAATGGCTAGAAAAGAAGGGATGTTCTTTGTTGTTTGTTTTTTAGTTGCTTTAAATGAAATTAACTTACTTATGGTTCTTAATAGAGAATTCTACCCAATATTCATTTGAGGGACAGAAAATCACTGATCAAATGCTTGGAAATATCCGTATTTAATAATCCAGCCAAGGTGTGATCTGCAAGTTTGCAGTACAGAAACCTATGGAAACCACTGATATTCTCAAGAAATGGAGATCGGTTTTCTTTCTTTGGCTTTCTATTAAGAGCGAGAAATCAATTGTGCTCAGAGTGGCCGTTTAGGGACTCAGTGATTATGGTGAGGGGACTTGGACATGTCAGTTTATATCTCTGGGTCTCTCTACATGAATGACCTGCAATGAGTTCAGGGTGATTTTCAAAAAATAAAGATTATGGGGCCACATATTCAAAGCTCATTTGACCCTGTTACAAATGAACTCTATGACCTTAGGCCCATTCAACTGACCTTTTGTTGTCTCAGCTTCTTCCCCAGAAAGCAGTGACAAAGCTCTGGTGCCCTGAGTCACTGGGGAGACTGGGGGTGGGGGTGTGAGGAGCCCTAGAGTGGAAGCCAGGAGCCTAGTCTCCGAGGAGCCTAGCCTAGTGGCCCCATGCAGTCCTTAGTCTCCAGTAGCCCTGAATATAGGCAGTTCTTCTTGTTCTAAGAGTAGCAATAGCAGTGCTACCTACCTCATAGGCTTGCCTGAAAATAAAACAAGATTATGGATGAGTAATAAAACCATAATGAGACTACAAAAATTTAAGTGATGATACATGATGATTTTAAAGTTAGCTAATTTATATAACACACAATTTTTTAAAATAGTTAAAAGACAGACTTGGAGTACATTTCACCAGAATGCAAGTTTACCAGCCAAATCACATATATTTAGTACAAAATTCACCTTTAATGCAACAATGAGAAAAATTTTAGGGTGGAAAATTGGAATATAAGATTTGTTTTGAAGAAATACTATTATTGTTATTGTGAAAAAATAAAAAGTAAGATTCAAAAGCACCTATTTAGGTCTAGTTTAAGACCTGGGTTGGATGGTGCCTTGGAAATGGTCCCTTTGACTCATTGGAAAAGACCCTGAAGGTGGGAGGAGAAGGGGATGACAGAGGATGAGATGGTTGGATGGCATCACCAATTCGACGGACATGAGTTTGAGTAAGCTCTGGGAGTTGGTGATGGACAGTGCAGTCCATGGGGTTGCAGAGGCAGACACGACCGAGTGACTGAACCGAACTGACTTAGAGATAGAGCATTATTTGCACAGAGGAGGCTAGTCCTTCAAGGAGACCCAGTCTCCCTGGCGACAGTTCTCAAGTTTGAAAGATTCTTTCTTTTGCAGAGGTTTTAGAAGTTTAGAAATTCGGAAAGGAAAGTGCCCCTGGAATTCATTTAAGCCCATTCCCCAGAGCACACAGAAATACCTTCTACAACCCAGCTCCAGGGGCTTGGATGGGTTTCTCAGCCCTCCAAGGAGAAAGCCATGGCATTATTGAGCAGGCTTAACTGAAAGAAAAGATGTGCTTCTTTCTTGGCCCAGGTTCTCTGAGACCACTGTTGACTGTGTGGTCTTAGGCCCAATTAATATTGATATTTGGAATTTTAAGTGTACAATGCAAGGCTTACCTGCCTTAGATTTGATTACCCTTCAGATACATGGAAACCCAGAATTATCTGAATTAAAAAAATTTTTTTAATTGGAATATAGTTGCTTTACAATACTGTATTTGTTTCTGCTGCACAACAGCATGAATCAGCTGTGTGTACACACATATCCCTTCTCTCTTGAGCCTCTCTCCACCGCCCCCATCCCAGCCCTCTAGGTGATCACATGGAACTGAGTGGAGCTCTCTGTGCTATTCGGCAGCTTCCCACCAGCTAATTATTTTACACATGGCAGTGTACAAATGTCAGGGCTACCCTCTCAATTCGTCCCACTTTCTCCTTCCATCCCTGTACACAAGTCCATTCTTTACATCTGCATCTCTGTTTTTGAGTTGCTTTTTTTTTTTTTTTTTCAGCTAATCATTTCCAGTTCCTTCAGGGGTTCCTTATTGCACCCTTTGCCCAATCCTTTCCTCACTTTGGGTCCTATCTCTCAATGTCTGGCTTAACTGTCTCTGCCTTCATCTCTTCTTGAGTGAGTGAGTCCTCCCACCCATGGAAGCCTTTTCTTCAAGGCACTTTCTCTGACCACCCCCTGCCTTAGAAAAAATGGCTCCTACACTCAGAACCTGGTCATACTCTACTATCTACCCATCTTCATTTTCTACCTTGTCTACATATCTGTGGCTATATAATGAAAGAAAAGGTCACAATTTCTTGTTACTGACCTACATTTTGGGGAGTGTTAAAAGTTATCATTTACGTTCAGCCTGAAGAGTGTACGACCTTCTCTATTCATCAGCCTTGACTAATTAAGTTACTGTTTACATCCATGAGGGGATGTTGGAAAAGAGGCATCGTTCCCTGACTTGCTGGTAGAAGAAAATTAGATGGAGTGGCTGCCATTATGTGAGTGGTCCTCTGCTGTCGCAAGCACAAACCAGAAGACATAGGTCTCAGCAGATGGACAATCTTGGGTCTGCCGCTTAACCTTCTTGTACTTCATTTTATTTCACCTCTAGGATGTGAATAATAATATCCTCAAGACAGGGCTGTCTTGAGACTCAAATGAGGTGCTATGTGACAGTGCCTGGCTTACTGGAGCTGCTCCATAATGTGAGATGAAGCCAAGTAGAGTAGAATTGCAATTCAATGTGACCCATTAAATTAGAGAAGTTGACATGAATGTGCAGGATTATGCCTAATTGAGGGAAAGTGAGCTTTCTGACAGAAGAAGAGTAAACAAACTGTTATATGAGAAGGGAGGATGACTGCTTAAGCTCAAAATAAATATCAGAGTGCTATACAAATACCAGGAGGTATTATGCAAAGAATGCAAAAATTGGAAATTAGCATAAGTTAATATTAATTAGCAACACGTTATTATCAAAACTCTTTAGACCTTGTTTACTGTCCTTTGTCTCAACACTATAACTGAGTAACCTTAAGCAAAACCGTATATATTGGAGCTGCACTTTTCTCATGTGCAAATTCTAGATTTGCAAGATTTATTTGGAAGACGTGATCTCTAAGATCTCATCAGCTCTAAAATTCTTAGACTCTAGCAGTTTTAACTCAGTGCAAAAATTCTTAGATTAAAAGAAAATATATATATTTAACCACTGCATCTATGTGCAACGAGCATTGGGAAATCCTACGCAAGACCTATCTCAATACCAGCCGTCAGGCATCAGAAAGGATATTACTGTAAGGCTGGAGGTATGGGGGTGTGTGTGACAAGCTTTCTTCCATCCCCATTGAAGGCATAGCCAACGCAAACTCACTTTGATTGCATAAGGGAAGTCTTTCCAACTATCTGGGGTGTGTAACCCAGAAACAATTACCAAAGAGATCTTGGGAAATCTGACCTTTAAGAAGAGCAGAGCAAAGGGCTTCAGCAAATGGCTTTCTGAAAGTCTTCCTAGCCCACTGGTGCTCACACACATACATCTCTGTGCTTGGTTGGCTGTGAGGCATCTCCCAACTCTATATCCTGGCTTGGTTCAAGTTCTTCTCACTTTCACTCAGTGTTACTAGGGAATGTGACTCAGAGCCAGATGGGGTGAGCTGGATTCCTAATTGCTCAACATTTTTTTAATAAGCAGTTAGATGACACTGTGTGTGTGGTGCTAACGTGCTTCACAGTGAGTTTCATTAGCTGCTCCTTGTAATTATTTTGTTTGTTGTTTCCCCATTTTTAAAGATAGAAATACTGACAACCAGAGATATGAGGGCAAAATCAAAGATGGCACTGGAATGCGTAGCTTCCCAAGCCTGAACCCTTAACTTGGTCTTCGACTATCCATGCTACTTTCCCAAGAGGACTATCTTTAAGGAAGTCCTCTTAAATCTTAATAGATATACCCATTTAACAAATAGGGAAAATGGATCATGAGCATCTCAAGGGTAGGAAATGAATAATCTATATACCAGAGACCTTTAGTATGCTCATCCCAGATCTAGAAAGAGAGTGTAGAAAATCCAGCCTAATGCTGCAAACATTTGATGTCACTAGAATCACTGGATAGAGGTAAACATGGTCTTTGACCTCTTCCAAAAGTTGTGACCTGGATGCACAGGACCATGGAGCTGTGGGAGTATGTCCAATATGTCCTTCTTCAAAATCCCCAGGAAAAGAATCTGTTGTGGGGTGGTATTCAGAGACCTAGGTTCTAGTCCTGACAATGCCATGAACTTCTATGGGAGCCTGGGCATGTTTCTTCTGACTCTGAGCCTCAGTTTCTTTCTCTGTGCTGAGACAAGTCTGCGGATGTTGAGGGGTAGGAGTTTTGTTCAGTTTATGGGTGAACTGCTCCTTTGTGCTCTGGTGGCATTGCTGTGGACGTATGAATGCCTCTGGGGCCATGTGCTGTTTGTTGCAAGATGGGTCTCACAGCCTCTGGAGGGCCACGAATACCAGGATCATCCAGGATTATCAGACACGGCCAGTACCTCCATGCCACGTACAGAATGGGTATTCAGCAAGTGTCCATTATGGGAATGCATTGGGCCAGCTGTGGGCAACAAAGGGCTGAGAAACAGTGCTTCGGACAAGAAATATATCTCTCTGCATCTGTATAATAGGCCTCACAAAGATGTCCTTGTCCTAATCGCTACAATCTGTGAATATCTTAGTTCATGTGTCCACAACCTGTGAATATCTTAGGTTATGTGGCCTGGGGGAATTAGGAAGGCAACTGGAACTAAGTTTTCTAATATACTGACCTTAAGATATGGAGATTATCCTGGATTATCTAGATGTAATCCCAAGGATCTGTAATAGCAGGAGAGAATATTGGAAGAGAGAACCAGTGATGGCAGCAGGATAAGGACTGGCTGTGACCCAAGGAATGTGGGCAAAATTTCCCTTAAGCTTCCAAAAAGGAGTACACCTTGCTGACACTTTGGTCTTGCCCAGTGAGATCCCTGTCAAGACTTCTGATCTACAGAACAGAATGGGGGGAAATAGATTGTGTTGTTTTAAGTCAGTAAATTTGGAGCAGGTTGTCAGAGTAGCAATCAGAAACTAATACAGTCCCACGAATCTGGGAGCCAGACTCCCTCTCTCTTGTTGCGCTAATGTGACTTTCATTCTCAAGGCCACCTCAGGGACAAAGATGGCTGCTGGAGTTTCAGCAATTATATCTGCGGTCTGATTAGAAGAAAGATGAAGAGGGGAAAAAGTTCTTCCTCTAAAAGGAGAGTTTCTGGAAGTCACACATACATCTTGGTGACTAGGACTTAGTCACTTGGGCACATCAAGTGACAGGACAGACTGGGAAATTCAGCTGACTGATTCCGTGGCCGGTCAAAAACCAGGGCAACTTACTGAAAAGGAGTCGTTAGATGTTTGAAAGCAACTAACAAATTCTGGCATGATAGAAACAGTCCTGTTTGTTCTCTCAAAAACCATTTTTTAAGGAAACGGGCTCTACTCTCGAAACTTGCTTCTGATGCCTAGTTCTACTCTCAAAGCACACCGGCTCTCTGGGTGTCACTTGTCTTCTAGCCCTTTCATTTTGGCCTAATACAGAGTCTTAGTCTTCCTCTCCACTAAACTGCCTTTCAGAGCTTACCACTGTCTGCCCCATCTTTATTCAGGGAGAGACTTGTCCTCTCTTGTCTGGATTCTTTCTGAAGTATTTGGCACTCTGTCGAGGTAGACAGAGTAGATATAATTACCCCCCAAAATCCCCCTACCTGAGGAAAGTGAAATGCTGGGAGGTGAAGTGACTTGCCCAGGATCCCAGCTGGTGCATGGCAGGGGAGCAGGGTTGAAAGGTGCTTGGCTGGGTGTCGGCTGCCTAATTGCACCAGAGTCCTTCTTCATTGCTAACCAGATCTCCGGGTGAGAAATAAATTTACTGATTATTTTCTGGGATAAGTTTTTTAACTTATCCAAAATCGTGGCAATGTATAATCTATTATCTGTCATATTGAGCTCCAGACAGAGTAGAAAGGAGAGAAGAAGCGATGGGAAACAAGGATGGGGTTAGCTGTAAGGTGGGTGTCTTCATTCTCAGAATGTGTGCTGACATGCTAGTGTTCCCCCAGGGGGACTTCTCCATAAATCACTGCCCCACCCCCACCCATAGCATCTGTGTTTCCAGGCTAGAAACATTGGGATGATATCTTGCTGCTCCTCAATATGCTCCTTTACCTGTCCCCTCAATATGCAGTTATTGCCAGATCCTCTGGATTATGTCCGCAGGCTTCTTGTATCCATGTCCTTCTAGCCATTCCCACTGCTGCTGTTCTTCTGGTTCACATTTCTGTGGCCCAAGGGTCTACCTCTCTCCTCTCTGTCCCTTCTTTTTTCCTGCAACACTGTCAGACTAACTTTCTAAAATGTAGCTAGTGGTTCCATCACTCAGAAAACTTCAGTGCTTTCCCCATTACTCCAGAGTATAGTCCAAACCCTGCCGTCCCCTGCTTTGCCAGCCCATGTTCACACTATGCCTTTTCAATGGAGTCCTCTATCCTTACCAGCACTCAGTAGCCAAATCTTACACAGATCTTCAAAACTGGTACAATAGGCACTTTATCTATGAGACTTCTTTAGTATCTGTCCCCATATATTCACTGAGGGAGTGATTCCTTCTCCTCCAACATGATCTTCAAAAAAACTTTTTTCTCTCTGTAATTGTACGTTTATTTGTATAATTATTTAGCTAAAATCTATTCCCTCCATTCCTTGTATAAGTTCTATAAGGACATGCCCACCAGGCAAGGATGTGGAGAAAAGGAACCCCTAATACACTAGGACGTTGGTGGAATATAAACTGTTACATCCACCATGGAAAACATTATGGAGTTTCCTCAGAAAACGAAAAATAGAACTACTGAGAGATCCAGTAATTCCACTCCTGGATTTACTTGAAGAAAATGAAAACATTAATCTGAAAAGATCTATGTATCCACTGTTCATATGTCCATAGCAGCATTACTTACAATTGACAAGATGTGGCAGCAAACTAAATGTTCTTCAACAGATGAATGGAAAAAGAAAATGTGGTATGTATACACACACACACACACACACACACACACACACATTCAGGAATTATTCAATTCAGTTCAGTCGCTCAGTCGTGTCCTACTCTTTGTGACCCCATGAATTGCAGCACGCCAGGCCTCCCTGTCCATCACCAACTTCCAGAGCTCACTTAGACTCACATCCATCGAGTCAATGATGCCATCCAGCCATCTCATCCTCCATCGTTCCCTTCTTCTCCTGCCCCCTCCCAGCATCAAAGTCTTTTCCAGTGAGTCAACTCTTCGCATGAGGTGGCCAAAGTACTGGAGTTTCAGCTTTAGCATCATTCCTTCCAAAGGAATCCCAGGGTTGATCTCCTTCAGAACGGACTGATTGGATCTCCTTGCAGTCCAAGGGACTCTCAAGAGTCTTCTCCAACACCACAGTTCAAAAGCATCAATTCTTCGGCGCTCAGCCTTCTTCACAGTCCAACTCTCACATCCATACATGACTACTGGAAAAACCATAGCCTTGACTAGACGGACCTTAGTTGGCAAATTAATGTCTCTGCTTTTGAATATGCTATCTAGCCAGAAAAAGAATGACATCTTGCAGCTCGCAACAGTATGGGTGGACTTAGAGGGCACCACTCTTAGTGAAATAAGTCAGACAGAAAAAGGCAAACATGGTATGCTATCATTTATATGTGGAACCTAAAATATAAAACAAATGAACTAACAAGACAGAAATTGACTCATAAATGCAGAGAATATGCTAGTGGTTATCAATGGGGAGAGGGACAGAGGAAAGGGCAAGAAATAGGTAGGGGATTAAGAGGCACCAACTACTATGTACAAAATAAATGAGCTACAAGGATATATTGTATTTCACAGGGAATATAGCCAGTATTTTACAATACCTTTAAAGTATTATCTATAAAAATATTGAATCACTTTAAGAAAAAAAGATAAGCTCACCATTGTATGATCAGAACACAGTGCTTGCAAAGTATAGGTACTCCAAAAATCTTTTATGAATGAATGAGTGCATCAGTTAGGTTAGTTCCCATGGTTCCTGGTTACATCTGTATGTCTAGAATATTTATATAAATAAACATATACACTATACACATATATAGATTTCTATAGATACAGATATATCTACCTCTATAGATACAGGGATATCTTAACATACCACACACACACACAAGTATATATATAGAGACAGACAGACTGAGGTTCTGCACATCCTACCTACCCACCAACTAACAAAATAACCAACAAAGTAATAATCAAAATCATTCTTAACCAGAAACGCAAGTGGGGAGCAATTCAGTATGTTTATTTTATTTTATTTCAATGAGCTGAGAGGCTTGTGGGATCTTAGTTCCCTGACCAGGGATCGAACCCAGGTCCTGGCAGTGAAACAGGCAAGTCCTAACCACTGGACTGCCAAGGAAGTCCCAAACTTAACATATTTTGAATAGGAATGCTTTCTCACCCCCACCTCTTCTGTGCCCGCCCCGACGAGGGCTACCACATCCACTTTCTATGTTGGGATCAAGTTATTTGCAGCCATGCCTTTAACTGTCCAACCAGACCAAACTCAACTGGACAGCATCTAACTCATCTCTGTATCTCTATCCTCCAGCATCCTGGATGCATCAGGCATACAGTAAGTGAATGACAAACCAACTAGATACACTGGAGGACTGTGTGTTACAAATTGGGAAACACTGTTTTCTTCCCTTGCCCAGAGCAAAGGAATATTTAGAAAGCCCAACCTTAGCCTCCGCAAGAGAGAGCCCTTTTGATAAAGAGAATGCTTGGTTATACAAAAAATAATAATAATAAAGTTTCAAAGCAAGGGTCAAACATTTCAAAAGGCGAGCAGATGGCCCTGCAGGTAGTGTTCACTGACTAACTGGGAAGCTTTCAACTGCCCGAGCTAAAATTGGTGCTAGAGGCTAATGTCTTGCTTGTCTTGCCTCATTAGAAAGACTTTCTCTTTCTAAGATGTGTTTCAAGAAAAGAAGAAAGAGAAATGAAGGGGAGAAAAAAGACAGCTGCCAGGTCGCCACTGGAGGGGAACAAGAGTCTAAAGATGAAGTGTATAGTTGAAGAACGAACTGATCCGGCTCACCTTTCATCTCTTTTTATTACTACTTCACACTCCCATGTCAAGCTTCATTTCCTATTAGGATCCTTCCAGACAAAGGCGCTTGTCTTTTGTTTTTTTTGCCTCCCCTAAGCTTTCCAAAAGCATTTCTGATCTCTTTGGCCAGGACCAGCTGAGCGGGGCCATGACCTCTCTCCTGCCACTCTGAGGAAGAACGTGGAAAGCAGAGGTGAGGGCAGGTGACCTTCCTTGTAGTGGGAGTAGGGAGAGCACTGCCCACATTAGCATCACAGAGAGAGACTGAGGTTCCGCTTCCCCACGCTGGCTTCAGAGTCTGGCTCACAGTGGCAGTCTGAAGCTGATGCTGTAGGGGTGTGAGAAAGATAGGTAGAAATAGTGTTGTAGTTAATTCCCCATTCTGCACACACACATGGAGGACAGAGGGAGGGGGAGCAAAGCCATGACAAGTGACAACAAAGAGTGGGTAACCCCACTTCCACGTCCACACACATCTGCTGAAGCAGGGCGTGGAGATGGCTTGGGGTCTGGAAGAAACTAGCTTGGGAAGAAATGTTCGTTATCAATTTTTCACAGAATGGATGAGTGAGAACTGACCCATTTGTTCAGACAAAATGCAATTGTAAAGTTGTGATATTCTTCTTTATACTTGCAACTGCTGAACAAATGCTTAATTCAGGTTTGCTTGGCTATTGGTGTGTTGATGTTAAACTCACTTTTCTCCCCTCAGGGAATAACGTTGGATTAAAAGGTAGTTCAATGCTTGCCAGAAGAATTGTGATAATCTGCTCAGGAGTGCTGGTCTCACCCTGAATTATCAAACTCACTGGACCTCTGTGTTTTGAGTCACTGACGAGTAGAGGAGGCAATTATTTTAAATCGTGACTTGGACTCTGGCTAGTGAACACATGTAGACTGTGTCAAATTACCAATACCTGCCTCTCTTCATGGGGAGATGGCAGCGGGAGTGGTGGCAGAGCAAGAGTTTCCTTCCCAGCACACCAGGGTGCCTACCTTAGGAGAACAGACTCAGCAGCAGACTCAACTGGGCCAGGGAGGTGTACGTGCATCCACAGACACATCACCCCTCCAGGGAAGGTCCTAGAGAAGATCTCTGATGAAAGCCGGGACCATCAGAAGAACCTAGGCAACCTCTATCCTGTCTTTGGCCATAGACCTGGCCTGAAATGACTTCCTCTTGTCTGGAGATAAGGGAAAAGAAAGAGCCCCAGTGAAAGCTCTTTTTAAAAATTCTATCATGTGAAAGAAGGAATACCTTGCATTCAAGATATAGAGAGGATACACATTTGGAAAGATGTACTGTCGGGCCAGCCTGATGTGCAGCTTTCTTGCATAAGGCTGTGACACCTGCAGCCAGCCCCTGCAGAGAAGCAAATGATATGAGGTGGTATACAAGCTACTTTCACTGGGCAAGAGGCCCTCCTGTCCTTGGAAGCCCTTTATCTTCAGTCCTGCCTCTGTGCCATCCCTATAGCACAGACCTTATATTCATGGTCCACTATAGTGGCTAGAGTTCCAGCCATCACGTTAACATTCCAGGCAGCAGGACGGCAGAAGAAATGGAACACACTTGTTATCGTTCAAGCAAGCTTACCAGGAACTGCTATACAACACTCCCGCCTACATTCTATTGGTCAAATTTTATTATATGGCCACCCTCAGTTGCAAGAGATTCATTCTACTGACATATTCATTTAGTGATCCTTATCTTATTTAAACAAATGAGATCAGTCTGCTAGGTAATTCGCATTCTTGCTCAAATTACCTTGCTTATGCAGGTGCACTTAGTTGTATTTAAGAGTTGAATGGTATGTGTCATTGTATGGATGTACCTTTATTGAATTAATCTAATATTAACTAATATTTAACTAATCTTCTACCTTTCCTTTCCCCACAAACACAATAATTCCTGCAGTAAATTTCCTTGATTATCTTTCTATTGTACTTCGTGAGCACTTTTATTTATTTATTTTTTTTGCTGTTTTCTGTTTAAGCCTGAGTTCTCCGAAAGTCAGAACTGAAGTAGAATTATGTTATTCTCCTTTCTTAAGGAATCTCATCTCAAGCAACATAAGTGAAAAGAGAGCAAAGCAGGGAAGGAGGGAGGGTCAATGTAAAAATGATTAATGCTTATTGAGCTGCTCATTACTTTCTGATACTGATTGCTCAATAAATATAATGGTACCCCAAGCAGCCTTAGAAACTGTATCTATGAACTACCCATTAATAGGGGGAGAAGAGAGGGCTTTATCTCCTGGCATCTGTCTCCCATGGGTCAAAAGTTTACTCCACAGAGTGTTAAATCTCCTACACTTCTAACTAAAACATGAAGACCAAAATTTGTAAAACTATAGGTTAGTTTATGTGATTACCCACACAAAGATTGTTTCCTATTGCTTATGCAAGGAAGTTTAAAGTCTTTAGCTGCAAACTTAAGGACCTTGTTCATTAATCTGACTCCTATTGGAGTCTCCAGCATTATCTCCTCCTTTCAGTTCAGTTCAGTTCAGTTCAGTCGTTCAGTCGTGTCCAACTCTTTGCGACCCATGAATCACAGCACGCCAGGCCTCCCTGTCCATCACCAACTCCCCGAGTTCACTCAGACTCACGTCCATCGAGTCCCTGATGCCATCCAGCCATCTCATCCTCTGTCGGCCCCTTCTCCTCCTGCCCCCAATCCCTCCCAACATCAGAGTCTTTTCCAATGAGTCAACTCTTCGCATGAGGTGGCCAAAGTACTGGAGTTTCAGCTTCAGAATCATTCCTTCCAAAGAAATCACAGGGCTGATCTCCTTCAGAATGGACTGGTTGGATCTCCTTGCAGTCCAAGGGACTCTCAAGAGTCTTCTCCAACACCACAGTTCAAAATTCACAATTCTTCAGCACTCAGCTTTCTTCACAATCCAACTCTCACATCCATACATGACCACTGGAAAAACCATAGCCTTGACTAGACACTTAGTCAGCAAAGTAATGTCTCTGCTTTTGAATATGTTATCCAGGTTGGTCATAACTTTCCTTCCAAGGAGTAAGCGTCTTTTAATTTCATGGCTGCAGTCACCATCTGCAGTGATTTTGGAGCCCCCCAAAATAAAGTCTGACACTGTTTCCACTGTTTCCCCATCTATTTCCCATGAAGTGATGGGACCAGATGCCATGATCTTTGTTTTCTGAATGTTGAGCTTTAAGCCAACTTTTTCACTCTCCTCTTTCACTTTCATCAAGAGGCTTTTTAGTTCCTCTTCCCTTTCTGCCATAAGGGTGGTGTCATCTGCATATCTGAGGTGATTGATATTTCTCCCGGCAATCTTGATTTCAGCTTGTGCTTCATCCAGCCCAGCATTTCTCATGATGTACTCTGCATATAAGTTAAATAAGCAGGGTGACAATATACAGCCTTGACATACTCCTTTTCCTATTTGGAACCAGTCTGTTGTTCCATGTCCAGTTCTAACTGTTGCTTCCTGACCTGCATACAGATTTCTCAAGAGGCAGGTCAGATGGTCTGATATTCCCATCTCTTTCACAATTTTCCAGTTTATTGTGATCCACACAGTCAAAGGCTTTGGCATAGTCAATAAAGCAGAAGTAGATGTTTTTCTGGAACTCTCTTGCTTTTCCATGATCCAGCAGATGTTGGCAATTTGATCTCTGGTTCCTCTGCCTTTTCTAAAGTCAGCTTGAACATCTGTAAGTTCACGGTTCACGTATTGCTGAAGCCTAGCTTGGAGAATTTTGAGCATTACTTTACTAACATGTGAGATGAGTGCAATTGTGCGGTAGTTTGAGCATTCTTTGGCATTGCCTTTCTTTGGGATTGGAATGAAAACTGACCTTTTCCAGTCCTGTGGCCACTGCTGAGTTTTCCACATTCGCTGGCATATTGAGTGCGACACTTTCACAGCATCATCTTTCAGGATTTGAAATAGCTCAACTGGAATTCCATCACCTCCACTAGCTTTGTTTGTAGTGATGCTTCCTAAAGCCCACTTGACTTCACATTCCAGAATGTATGGCTCTAGGTGAGTGATCACACCATCCTGACTATCTGGGTTGTGAAGATCTTTTTTGTACAGTTCTTCTGTGTATTCTTGCCACCTCTTCTTAATATCTTCTGCTTCTGTTAGGTCCATACCATTTCTGTCCTTTATCGAGCCCATCTTTGCATGACATGTTCCCTTGGTATCTCTAATTTTCTTGAAGAGATCTCTAGTCTTTCCCATTCTGTTCTTTTCCTCTATTTCTTTGCATTGATCTCTGAGGAAGGCTTTCTTATCTCTCCTTGCTGTTCTTTGGAACTCTGTATTCAGATGCTTATAGCTTTCCTTTTCTCCTTTGCTTTTCGCTTCTCTTCTTTTCACAGCTATTTGCAAGGCCTCCCCAGACAGCCATTTTGCTTTTTCACATTTGTTTTCCATGGGGATGGTCTTGATCCCTGTCTCCTGTACAATGTCATGAACCTCAGTCCATAGTTCATCTGGCACTCTATCTATCAGATTAGTCCCTTAAATCTATTTCTCACTTCCACTGTATAATCATAAGGGATTTGATTTAGGTCATACCTGAGTGGTCTAGTGGTTTTCCCTACTTTCTTCAGTGTAAGTCTGAATTTGGCAATAAGGAGTTCATGATCTGAGCCACAGTCAGCTCCCAGTCTTGTTTTTGCTGACTGTATAGAGCTTCTCCATCTTTGGCTGCAAAGAACATAATCAATCTGATTTTGTTGTTGGCCACCTGGTGATGTCCATGTGTAGAGTCTTCTCTTGTGTTGTTGGAAGAGGGTGTTTGCTATGACCAGTGCGTTCTCTTGGCAAAATTCTATTAGCCTTTGCCCTGCTTCATTCCATACCCCAAGGCCAAATTTGCCTGTTACTCCAGGTGTTTCTTGACTTCCTACTTTTGCATTCCAGTCCCCTATAAAGGACATTTTGGGGGGCTGTTAGTTCTAAAAGGTCTTGTAGGTCTTCATAGAACCATTCAATTTCAGCTTCTTCAGCCTTACTGGTTGGGGCATAGACTTGGATTACTGTGATATTGAATGATTTGCCTTGGAAACAAACAGAGATCATTCTGTCGTTTTTGAGATTGCATCTAAGTACTGCATTTCTGACTCTTTTGTTGACCATGATGGCTACTCCATTTCTTCTAAGGGATTCTTGCCCACAGTAGTAGATATAATGGTCATCTGAGTTAAATTCACCCATTCCAGTCCATTTTAGTTCGCTGATTCCTAGAATGTCGACGTTCACTCTTGCTATCCCCTGTTTGACCGCTTCCAACTTGCCTTGATTCATGGACCTGACATTCCAGGTTCCTATGCAATATTGCTCTTTACAGCATCGGACCTTGCTTCTATCACCAGTCGCATCCACAGCTGGGTATTGTTTTGCTTTGGCTCCATCCCTTCATTCTTTCTGGAGTCATTTCTCCACTGAATATCTCCTCTAGGCTCATATGTTCTAATTCCAGATAACCACTCTTGATTCTATGCTTTCCTGTTGTCACACCTTTTCTCATGCTGTTCCTATGCATATCCAAACCCGACTTATCTTTGGAGGCCCAACACAATGAAGAAACTTAGTAAACTAGGGGGCAAGGCCTACAGTCAATGGGAAAGGAAAAGAAGGGGTCAGGGGCATCCCAAAGACATAGGGAGCTTAGTCAATAGCAAGTTTAGGGACCCCTTGACCTATCAGACCACTTGACCTGCCTCCTGAGAAATCTGTATGTAGGTCAAGAAGCAACAGAACTGGACATGGAACAACAGACTGGTTCCAAAATCAAGAAAGGAGTATGTCAAGACTGTATATTGTCACCCTGTTCATTTAACTTATATGCAGAGTATATCATGAGAAATGCTGGGCTGGATGAAGCACAAGCTGGAATCAAGATTGCCAGGAGAAATATCAATAACCTCAGATATGCAGATGACACCACCCTTACAGCAGAAAGTGAAGAGGAACTAAAAAGCCTCTTGATGAAAGTGAAAGAGGAGAGTGAAAAAGTTGGCTTAAAGCTCAACATTCAGAAAACAAAGATCATGGCATCTGGTCCCATCACTTCATGGGAAATAGATGGGGAAACAGTGGAAACAGTGACAGACTTCATTTTTGGGGGCTCCAAAATCACTGCAGATGGTGACTGGAGCTGTGAAATTTAAAGACACTTGCTCTTTGTAAGAAAAGTTATGACCAACCTAGACAGCTTACTAAAAAGCAGAGACATTACTTTGCAACAAAGGTGTGTCTAGTCAAAGCCATGGTTTTTCCAGTAGTCATGTATGGATGTGAGAGTTGGACTAAAAAGAAAGCTGAGTGCAGAAGAATTGATGCTTTTGAACTTTGGTGTTGGAGAAGAATCTTGAGAGTCCCGGACTGCAATTAGATCCAACCAGTCCATCCTAAAGGAGATCAGTCCTGAAAACTCAGTGGAAGAACTGATGCTGAAGCTGAAACCCCAATACTTTGGCCACCTGATGCAAAGAACTAACTCATTGGAAAAGACCCTGATGCTGGGAAAGATTGAAATTGGGAGGAGAAGGGGACAACAGTGGATGAGATGGTTGGATGGCATCACCGACTCAATGGACATGTTTTTGAGTAAAGTGGAAGTTGGTGATGGACAGGAGGCCTGGTATGCTACAGTCCATGGGGTTGCAAAGAGTCAGACGCAACTGAGTGACTGAACTGAACTGAACTGCCCTATCACTGGGTGCCTTAATCTCCCTACACCCTAACTATAGTGTTCTTTTATGAATTTTTGTTTTTAACACTTCCTTGGTTTTGATGCACCACTCCTTGTTGAGATCAAAGACTTCAGAACCAGGAACAGATTTAATGCTGAAAATTTATATGCAATACTTTAAAGAAAATAAAAATAATTTCTGTGAATTCTTTGATTTTTAAGGGAAACGACATGAATATATTCTCATGCTTAATTGACTATGTCACTTAAACAACTCTGGTTCTTTTTTTTTTTTTTAGATAGACCAATTCAAAAGAGGGATTTAAAAGGCTTTACAGATATGTGTGTGCTGAGCAATCAGTCACTTTTATTTTCTGGAACTTTTTTTGAGAGCACATTCAACAAATATAGCAACAATTATTTATAGATTAACTAGTATATTCTAGGCACTGCCCTAGTGGTGAATAAGACAGACACTTTGCCACCAAGGGGCCTACATACTAGGTAATATAATAGACAAGTGAGTAGAAAATTAAATATAGAAAGAAAAAAGATTTTATGGGACATCGGAGAGCTAGCAAGGGAATGGGAATGTTTGACACCTGGGTAAGAGATCAGAAAAAAATAACAGGTGAACTGAATCAGTTTAGGAAAGGGTCTCTGTCAAACATCCATTCATTTGTTTTTTTAGTCATTATTCAGCCATTCACTCTTGTTCCTTCATATGGAAGACCTTTACTGGAAGCTCTGGCAGACACTCTTGGTTGATTAAACTCTTTTTCCGAATCACTGTCCGAGCCAGAATAGCCATTCGACCCATTTGACCCATATAGCCAATCAGGTAAAGAGTAAAATTGCTTCAGGAGTGCTATGCATATTTTGATTCCCTGACATAAATACCACCATGTTCCTTTCCTCTTTATTTTTGCCGGATTATATGTATGATGGTTGTAGCTGCTGCAGTCAGAATGTATCTGTGGGGAAAAGGGCAGAAAATTTCAACTTAATAGAATTGTGATGACTTTATTGAGCCTCTCAGCTAGCACCAGCAATCATCTTCTTGTGCATATTTCATGTGAGAGAAAGAAACTTCCATTTGTTTAAGTTGGCAGTAGTTGCGCTTTCTGTAATTTGCAACTGAAAGCATTCTCAACAAAGTTGGGCATGTACTTTGGGCCAGGCCTTTTGTATGGTGATCCTTTAATAAAGTTATCTGTTGCAAATAACCTGAAAAGATGAGAGCGCACTACAAAGGATCAAGTGATAACGTCTCTTCAGTTGTGCCTCTGCAGTGAATAAGCACTGAGATTTATAACTGGGAGATAGGGGAAAGAGTTATAAGTGTCTGGCCCCCTGTCTCAGCACCATCATATATTTCTTTAATGAAGTGTGAGACCAGAACTCCATAAATTCACGTAGTAGCAGAAGCGGGCAGCAGCTCGTCAGCTGAGCTATTCAGGGAGCCCAGCATCACTTTTTGCGTATTAGAGAAGTTCACAGCTGGTTAAAAATAGGCTTGGAGAGAAGTCACTTTTAGACCACAGCTCGTTTTGGATTTCTCTGGAGCCCCATTCTGGGCCACAGTGTATTTCCTTTTTCCTTTCCTTTGAGTAAGAGCACCGAGGCGGTTCAGAGACAATAGGTCTGGTTATCTTTAGGTCTGCAGTGCACTGAAAGCAGCACTAGAGAGAAACAACAGCAACCCCTCGGGCACAGGGAGAATTACAGCTTTTTAATAAATGCCCACACTGATTGCGCTTTCCCTCCGATGGAGGCTTTAAGTCTCCAAAAGAATGCAATGAGGAAAATTCTCTAAATAGCCTCTTTAATGAGGTTCAGAGCAGACAAGCAATTGATTTAAGATCACACAGCTAGTAAGGAGAAGGAGCAGGATTTGCATCAAGGTCTGATCTGGCTCCACTCGGAGCCTGTGCTCTGAGCCTCCACTCAGGCTGGTCACACGGTGTCATGTCATTTTGATCCTCAGAGCAGCCTTGTGAATTAGGCAGGGCAGGGAGATGATCCAGGTTTACAGAGGAGAAAACTGAGGACGAGAGAAGTGAAACAATTTGCAGAGGTCAACCCACCCAGGCACAGTAAAACCAGGACTTGATTTTAAGTCCTGTGAGCACAGTATAAGCTGAGAGTTCAAGCTTCTCAATTCTGAAAGAAAAGCATTCTGAATTTTGGGAAGTTGACTTCTAAAGTTCCACAGCAGGCCCTATACCAAGGAACCAAATATCCCGAGGTTCACCTGATATATTCAGAGTCTATGGTAAATGAGTTTCTGCTTTGTACCTCTGTTGAAAGATATTTGGTACTGACATTTAAAACTCCCAGCATAATATTGTTTCACTCTTAATTTAACAGTCCTTCAAATAATGGGAGGGGAATGAGCTGGAAGGGAAAGACGTCTTGAATCAGGGACTGCCAATTTAGCTGATAAAGCTAGTATAATATATCTTTGAACATTTAAATTATCTTGTGACAAGGAAGCTGAGAATTAACTTGTGAGGGGGCTAGGGTAGGTATTGTACATGTGAATATTTTTTTAAACACCTGAGTTTTAAAAAATAAAAGTGGTCTGCCCACATTTTCAAGCACAGTGGTAATCAAAAGAGAACTCTGTGGAGGTAATAATACCTTGTATTTAAATACTGCTTGTCTCCGAAGAGCTCAAAGCATGCTATAATCATTTCCTTATTATGATTCTCAAAACTTCCTGGGTCAAAAAGTTACAAAGTTTATACCTTAGCCATCTGGCCTCAGTTTCCTCTTGGGGAATTTGAGGTGAAAAAGCAGGCTGGGGTCTCAGAACTCCATCAGGGCCCAAACCTTCTGCACTCTGGCCCTACCTCCCCTTACTGTCTCTCCAGACCTACCACCCTATTTGGTTAGGTGTTTTTTTTTTTTTCTGGATCTGACTAGTTACTCTCATGATATTGAACCATAAAAATAATTAGAAGAGGCTCACTCCAGTGAGCTAAGACTGAACCTTCTTTCCAGGTGAGCATGCAGAAGGGTCTCTAAGGACAGAGGTTCCACTTTTATCTGCTTTTAGATAGCATTGGAGCCCTGCAGGAGATTTCATCTTTAAAGAGGATTTTTGCTGTTAAAAAGTTGAAATATGCCAGTCCTGTCTAGCTCCTGCTTTTTATTGATGGAAAAACTGAGGCCCCATGCAAGGGAGTAACTTGTTTAAGGTTCCAGTCCTGCTGTTGGATGGCCCATCTGTCCTTGAACCCTTGTCTCTGGGTGTGAGTCTGGGGCTCCTCACAAGTCACCAGATTGCTTTTCCCCCAGCTTCACTTTCAGTGACGTGACCCCAGGCCCAAAAGGTAGACCTGTGGCTGTGGGCTCACACCTGGGGAAGGCTTGAATGCTCCTGACAGAACAATATCTACTTCCTTTTTTAGAGTTAAAGGGATTCGTTTTACTTTGGAAGGTTGGACTAGACCATGCAGGGAAAAGCAGGGAGAATTAGCACGTGCCATTTTCACCTAGTCCCAAAATGGTTCTCCACTTCAACTAGGTCAGGAAGAAAAAAGTGTAAGTACAAACATACACATATATTTAAATAGCTCCTTGCCTCCCAGTGAACTCAAAGCATATATAAACACACACACACACACACACACACATTAGTTCTGCTGGGGGAGAGGAAGGATAATTATTATCAGCTTCTTTTGTAGTGAGAAAATCAAGGCATAGAGGAGACGCATCTTGACTCAAATCATGGCCTGAATTGGTGGTGTTGGCATAAGAATGTCTGTACATTTATTGTATCCTATTGGGCTCCAGGAGCAAAGTCTGGGAAGTTGAAGACCCAAGCTGTAGACCTGTGTTGAGCTGTGACCTTGGGCAAGTCACTACTTGAGCCTCAGTTTCCCCATGTGGTAAATGGATAGAGAAGGGGTGTTGGCCATTTTCTCTTTATGGCTCCTTTTCTTTGTACTACAAGTTATGTGTGCAGAGGTTGAAAGAAGCAAGGGTGAGACCAGAGCAGCCTGCCTGCATGGGCCATGGCTGCCCCTTACTTCCCTGTCCCTGGTATTCTCATTTGTGTAAGGCATGCAGCTTGCATTCCATGAGCTGGTTTTGTTGGGGCCCTAGACCAAACCACGCACCAAGGGTTGAGGCTGCCCCACAGAGGGAATCCAAGTCCCAGTGGCTGTTACATGTTATCCTTGGGCTGAAAATGAAAATAGGATGTGTTTATGTGCATGAAGGGAGGGGAGGATAGTTCAGTGGGTCATGAGTAGCAAGTAGTGTAGTGGGTCCAAACTCCAAGGCATGGAGATGCCTGTGTGGTTCTGTTGGTGTGGGCCTTGCCCGAGAAAGCCTCAAAGAGGAAGGCCAGGGGCAAAATGGGGGACTGGCTCTGTTAGAGACCCCAGAAGTACCCTGGGAGTAGTAGTAATTTTAAGCTATTCTTAGCTTTCCTTTCCTTTCATTATCCCTAGAATGGTAGTTATCTTATTGAAAATCATCCCTTACACAGCTCCAAAGAAGATATATAAATAGCCAATAAACACATGAGAAGATGCTCAATATTATTAGTCAATAGGGAAATGCAAATCAAAACCACAAGGCACTACCACTTCCCACCCACTAGAATGATAAATAAAAAAAAAAAACAGAAAACAGAAAACAGAACAACCAAACGGAAAATAACAAGTGTTGGCGAGATTGTATAGAGATGGAACACTCATATAATGCTGGTGGGAATATAAAATGATTCAGCTACTGCAGATAACTATTTGGAGGTTGCACCGCAAGTTAAACACAAAATTTCCATATGATTCAGCAATTCCATTTCTAGGTATATTACCTCAAACAGTTGAAAACAGGGACCTCAGACAGATACTTGTACACCCATGTCCATAGCTGCATTATTGACGATAGTCAAAAGGTGGAAATAGGGACTTCCTGGGGGTCCAGTGGTAATTCACCACGCTCCCAATGCAGGGCACCTGGCTTCCATCCCTGGTCAGGGAATTAGATCCCACAGGCTGCAAAGAAGACCCAGCACAGCCAAATAAATTAATGAATATAAATATTTTTTTAAAGGTGGAAGTAACCAAATGTCCATCAACGACTGAATGGATACACATCATGTGGGTTAGACCTACAACAGGATAGTTTTCAGTTATGAAGAGGAAAGAAGTATTGTAGCTTTGAAATCGTCCACTAGATTACATTAGCTCAGATTAAGACTAGAAATGAGGAAGAGTGAGGAACACTACCCCAAAGCATCTGACAAGTCCAAGGCAAGTATACAAAATGAGGGTCTTGACTTGCTGTCCCCCTCCTCCTTTCCTACCCCTGCTTGCTCATGCATGGAGAGTGCCTGACATGTGCTTACGATGCAAGGGCTCAGCCTAATGACAAAGATCCACCCGCAATCCAATCTCCAGCCCAGCCCATCTGTGGCACTCTGAACACAGTTGCCCCTCGGCCTGGGAATACACATGCTAGCATCATGCTTTGTCCTCCACAGGAAAGAGCTGATGAAGCAAGGTCCTAGCAATAGGTTCAAGACTATGTGGGCAGGGAATTCTGGAGTCCTGGGTTCTTGGAGGGTGGTCTAGAAGCTGACCATTACTCCTGGTGCCTGTGAACTCCTCACCTGTTGGAGAGGAGAGCACATGGAGATGGGCTGGACTGGGGGCTCAACAGTGCAAAGTCCTGCTGGACTAACTGGGTACAGGGCTCAGGCTACAAAGAATTAAGGTGTGTTGAGCCAGGCCAGGGTGTGGCACTTTTTGTTTGTCTTTGATCATTAGCACGATCTCAGAAACTATTACTTGCCCCATATTACAGGTGAGACTCATGAAAGTGACTTATTGACAGCCACATTGTGAATAAGATGCAGTGATTCTAAAGACTGTGTTCTTTTCTAGGACTGTGTTTTCCCCATGGGACAACTGGAGAAGGAATTAGAACATTTTAAGGCTGCTTTCTAGACAGAGGTGGTGTATTTTGCATCAGAAGTCATACTGTGCAGCATCAGAATTCTAACTGTGCGGTTAGAGTGGGTTTTCCTCTCATGTTTGCTTAGGGATAAGGGAGAAAGAAATGGTGACGCACTCCAGTATTCTGGAGAATCCCATGGACAGAGGAGCCTGGCTACAGTCCATGGGGTTGCAAAGAGTCAGACACAACTGAGTGACTACACTACACTACTGCTCCTACTAAGGGAGGATCTTTTGCAGGCTCCCTCCACTGCTCTGCTCAGGGCACCCAGGGCATGTCCTGTGGCATTCCTGGCAGTTCAGGTTGACAGTCTGACAGTGCGCCGTGATATAGCCACATCTGTCCGGGACCACACAGCTGCCAGTCTAAACACTTCCACTAGCACAGCTGTGCAAAAGGTACCCGTGAGTTCCCTGGTAAACAAGGCGGGGAGGTTGCCTTGGTGTCTTTCCATTCCTCTCAGTCTCATAGGAGATTATCCACATCGCCGTCTAGAAGCCAAGTAGCCTCTGAACAGCACAAGGATATAAATTAAACCAGAACTTTCCTTTGCTGCTTTCCTTCCTACTTAAGAAAACGTTTCCTATTCTTAACTTTGTTTGGAAACAAGGCATGTGGGCACTTGCTTCACGTGGTGAACAGGTTAAAGTGGGCTCTGATTGTCGCTTTTTCAATAGAGCTGTTCACTTTTGGAAGGGTAAAAGGGCTACCTGGGAGGTAGTGAGTTCCCTCACACTGTAAATTTTTAAACAGATGACGAAAGATTTGGCAGTGGTGTGTGGAAGATTTAAGAATTAGGTGCTCTCGGAATTCCCTGGTGGTCCCCAGGTTAAGAATCTGCCTGCCAAAGCAGGGGAAATGGGTTCGATCACTGGTCCAGGATGATTCCACATGCTGTGGGGAAACTAAGCCCATGGATCACAACTGAAGCCCATGTGCTGCAGCTACTGAGCCCACGTGCTAACTACTGAGCCCGTGTGCTAACTACTGAGCCCACGTGCTGCAGCTACTGAGCCCGTGTACTACAGCTACTGAGCCCGCGTACTGCAGCTACTGAGCCCGTGTACTGCAGCTACTGAGCCCACGTGCTGCAGCTACTGAGCCCGCATACTGCAGCTACTGAGCCCGCATGCTAACTACTGAGCCCACGTACTACAGCTACTGAGCCCACGTGCTAACTACTGAGCCCACGTACTACAGCTACTGAGCCCACGTGCTGCAGCTACTGAGCCCACGTGCTAACTACTGAGCCCACGTGCTGCAGCTACTGAAGCCCGTGTGCCTGGAATCCATACTTTGCATCCAGGGAAGCCGCTACAGTGGGAAGCCTGCTCACCCCAACCAGAGAAAGCCGTGAGCAGCAGCAAAGACCCAGGGCAGCCATAAATAAATAAATGAATAAAAATTAAAAGCAAAAGAATTAGGTGCTCTCTTAAGTCTCTTTTAGCCTTATGACTGAATTATAATTATTCTTTATAATAGAAGAGACATTGTGTTATATACAATTAAGAGGCACAGATTGGGCCCTTATAAAGATATTACACAAAGAAGGAGTTGATTCTGGCTGGGAGAGTGGTAGGAGGCTTCATAGAAGGAGTGTCATTTGAATCTGGCCTGGAAAAATGGCTAGAATTTGACAGGAGGAACAGCAGGAGCAAACGCATGGAACCCGTGGCAACAAGCCATGAGGCCCATCGTAGAACTAAATATAAGTAGTTTATTATCTGTGCAATGTGATGTAAAATGTGGGACATATTGCTGGCTTAGTAATTTGTTAGATGAGAAGATGGAAGATCTTGAAACCTAAGACATTTTGCATTTATTCAGAAAACCATAGGAAGTTATCAGTTTATTTTTTGCTTGCTTGCTCTTTAAGCAACAGTGAAATTTTGCGGGCTTACCCAGTGTTCAGTGGTAAAGAATCCACCTATAATGTAGGAGACACAAGCGACTTGGGTTTGACCCCTGGGTGGAGAAGATCCTCTTGAGGAGAGCATAGCAAACCACAGCAGTATTCTTGCCTGGAGATCCCATGGACGGAGGATCCTGGAGTGCTACAGTCCATAGGGTTGCAAAAGTTGGACACAAATGAATTAACTGAGCATGCATGCACACACACACACACAATAAAATAGTCATTAATGCTGTTCACTGAATATTTCTGGGTCCACACCTTCTAGATACATGGTAGAACTGTACTTCCTGGGCAGTTGTGGATGGGGCCATGAGATCAGTTCTACCCAGTGAGCTATGAGAGAAGATGCCCTTTGCCACCTCTAGGGAGACATGGATCTATCAGTGTGTAACCCTCTGGAGCTCTCTCTTCTCTCTTCCACAGCCTCTGCAGTGTTTTACATAGTGGCTGGTTCATCGACCTGGGTCTCAAAGTGGGGATAATAATGACATAGAGCTGAATCCTCTGCTGCCAAAGATGGGCCTGCAGTGAGAGTGAGAAATAAGCCTTCATCATTTCAAGTCACTGTAATGTTGGCTGTGTCTGTTACTGTGGCAGAGCCTAACCTATCCTAACTGATGCAGGTAACAAGGTCAGGGCTGTACTTCAGGGCTTTTCTATATACAAGCTAAATTATCTTTAGGAGAGACTGGAAAGAGGGAGAAGAGTTAGGAGAGAGGGTAGTAGGCCAACCATGAGATAATGAACCTATGAGGAGGGCAGTGGGCAGGCTGATGGAGTGGAAGCTATAGACATGATGACTTTCAAAGGCGACTCTGAAAATGGAGTGGGCGCTGGACCTGGCAAACAATTAGGTTGACCTGCAGGCAGATTTTTGACTATGTTCAGCATCCCACTGTGGTCCAACTAACAGGATTCCCTAAAAATATCCCTGGGAACTCATTGTTTTGCCCAGACAATTAATTCGTTGGGGCCAGAGGCTCCCCCTCTCCCAGCAGGAGGAACCGCACGGACAGTCAGCTTCCAATGAGATCTGGAAAGATTCTTCTTCTGGATAGGAGGTGCTGCCTCTGAACCCAGTTTCCTATGATCCTCAAGGTCTGCAGGTGCTACAGAGTTAAATTTCTTAGGAAACTCACGTAAACACTGAAACTCACTGGCATATAAAAGCCAGACAGCCTGGCATCCATACAGTCCACAGTTGCCCTCCATGCCCCCAAGTATGCTCTCAGGCACGATCTTTAAAAGGGACTGTGCAGCCATGGCAAATTGAGCTGGATGTCCTGGCTCTGGTGTGCCTCTCCACGGAAAAGTAAGAGACTGGTCCACATGCCTTCCACTGCTGACCTTTGCTTTGTAAGTTTTCCTAATATACCCTGTTGTTGTGAGAACAACCCATATCCTGCTAAGAGCCCTGTTGCATGCTGCAAAATAGGTGTGCCAACAAAGGGACTTAGCATAGCCACCACAGATACTGATTTCCTGCGTCACTCCAGACGAGACTGATGGAAGAGCAGGCGTGCTGATGGCTCTTCCAGGGTATCCTCTTGGCCTGGAAGGCTTTCAAGCAGAAAGATAGAGAACACTCCAAATCAGGGCGAAACACAGAGCCTAACATGAAATAACAGTCCTCCAAGATGCATATATATTCCCTTCTACCATGGTGAAAATTATTTGATTAAATTCAGTAAATCACCTTTTTTTTTTTTGAGAAGAGAGTTCATAATGTTCAAAATGGTTAGCCCACACATGTTTCAATTCCATCACAGAGCTCCTTGAGGAATCCTACAAGGATCACGAGGCATGGACAGCTTCCCCATGAATTGGTTTCTTGGGGCCCAGGGCATGTTTCCTGGATGATGCTTCAGTGGTAAGTAGAGCCCCAGCCCATCTCCCTACAGTCTCTGGGCCCCATCATATAACTGAAGCATGATATGTTTGTGTTAAAAATAGTAAAACCCATTCTAGTAATTTAAAATCTAGTGTGGTGTGTTTGTTTGAGTTTTTAGGTGGCCCATTGGTACAGAATGAAAACAGAAGGTAAGGGTAGTGACAGGACTTGTGTAGAATCACTATAGTAATTTCTAGGCATGTCCAAGGACTTTAAGGGGCTGATGAAAAAGATTTCTTGTAATGCTCATTGCACTACAAAATGCAAGGATCCCTTTGCCTTTCACTCAGGGTGTCATCAGCACAGACTGTGCTGAGGTCTGTCAGTCTGAGAGAGTGGTTTAGGGCTCATGCCAGAGTTGTTGAAGAGGAAAGAGGGCAGAAGAGAGATTTTCCAGTGGTGAACAGGAGACAGCTGGAGAAGAGATAGGAGGAGAAAGCCAGGGAGGCTGCAAGAGCCAAAGAGAAATGGCTGAGTGGGGGGGGGGGGGGGGCTTACCTCAGCAGGAGGTGGTGAATGTGGGGGAAGAGGGGCTGTGTGGTACCAGCAAGATTCCCTGAGAAAGAAGAGCTTGGTGGGAAAGCCAGCTTCCATGCCAGCCAGTGTGGTTTCTGCCGGTGTGTGGGATGAACCAGAAGCCTCGTGTGTGGGATACGCCCCAGGTGGCACGTGTGTGTGAGGTTGTACCAAATGGAGTGTGTTTCTTCATGACCACAGCGACAGCATGGCACAAGGGGCTCCACATCGGGACCCTTCAGTTCTTACCCTGATTTTTACTTTAACTCACTGCATGAAAAATGGGCGCCTTGAGGTGTCCAGCCAGGTGATGGGTATGGAGGCTCAAGGGTGATCCTGATGAGGAAGTGACTGCTGCACCTGCTGGGGCCCGTGGTTGTCTCACTCATCCTCTTGGGAGAGTGTGGTTCATGTCTCTGGGCGAATGGGCTTTCTGATACTGAATTCAGGGTTGTGTTGATTGACCCATCTTGCCACCAGCAGTGCTGGACAAGAGTGGCCTCCTACAAGCCCAAGACCTTGGTTGCCATATTTACACAGGGGAAGAGCGATCGAGAACATATACTCTGAGGGCAGACTGGAAAGAGAGAGAACTGGAAAAATGCACAGGCCATGACCCCACTTCCAATGGTCCATCTGACAAGTCACTCTTCTCCCCCAGGGAGGGGTGCTGGGAGCCAGGGTATCCCACCTTTGTAGCTCCCTTCCCAACCCTAAAGGAGCCATCAGAATGGAGAGGAGGGAAAAGGTTTCCCCTTTTGACAGACACATGGTAGGAAAATTAATTCTAGCTTACAACTGTCTTTTTAATTCCCATGAGGAAATTAGAGGAAAATAGTCCTCTAAACTGGAGAGGAAGTGAGAGGAAAATGGTACCCAAAATATATATGGTGACATATACACCTCCATCTCAACACCTTCTAGTAGGAAAGAAATAATGAAACATTCATCAAAAGACTGCTGAAATTTATACCTGGTTTCTAATTATTAGAAAAAGATATAAATGACATTTGCTAATTTCATTTAAAATGTAATAGCTTATCTTATTTGCATTTCCAGTGGTTTTTTCTTTTTCTTTTGCATATTATAAAGCTGAGCCACAAAGTTCCTCTAAACTCAAGTAGGTTGGAGCCTTGGCGTGATCAATAAAAAAAACTTGGCCACAAGTGTCCTCAAGCTACTGGAGCATAAACCTGAACGGGTATTGTGTCAGTTGCAATTTGCTCTCATTTATCCATAAGCATCCTCTCCAACTAAATATAAGTGAGTATGAAGAGCAGTTGCAGGTATAGACAGGCGTCAGTGTCTCTAAAATTATTAAGAGTCACTGACCTGTGAAATATCAGTATTCAAAAGTTCTGATTTCTCCCGTGAGGTACTTTTCATATCTTATTTTGATAGCTGAATGCAAATGAGCGTGAGTAAACCCTTCTTCACCTGGGTTCTTTGCATGATGGTGCAACTGTGTCTGTTTATTACAGACAATTAACAAATACATATCCCAGATTAGATTTATACAAATCAACTATTAGGTGAGTTACCAAAAAATATATTTGAAGGTGAAAACAAGCCTATCTTTAATTATAGCTCTGTTGATTCTTGGCTTTCTATAATTATTATGATTTGCAACAGTGCATGGGTCTGTTCACTGCTAACAACTCCAAACCAAGAATGGAGAGTTTGAGTCCAGGCTCTACCAGTCACTCAGGCTTGGATCTGGGGCAGTCATGTCCTCTGTCCGATCTTGGTAAAACAGGAATAAGCATCCTTTTGGCACCTATCTTACGGGCTTGCTCAGCGGCTTAGACAACGGGATAGATGTGATAGCTCGTGATGAGATTACCCAAACATGGAAGGAGGAGCGTGACTCTGCTTAGAAGAGACCTAGCAAACCAGGGACACATCTGCTTGTATCCTAGGGGATGCACAGACACAGAGAGCTCTTTGGAAAAATGACTTTCGCTGTTGTTGCTTTCGTCATTTTCATCGTTTAGCAGCCATGACCAGATGTGATAGTAATCCCACCTCTCCCTCTTAGGTGCCTCATACATCTTGCATAGATTGAATTTGATGAGCACTGATGAAGAGCCTACTGTGTACCAGGGACTGTTGTAGGGGATGCAGAGTTGGGTAGGAAGCCATTCTCATCACACCCAGTGATTCTAATGGAAGGCAGAGGTGCGGACAGGCTTTTGTGGCAGCACAATCTCTTTGTTGAAGGGAGTTTCATTCCCACAGGTGTGGGTTGGAGGAGTGCTCATCAGAAAAGTGGGATTTCAGCAGACCCTTCAAGGGCCTGATACAAGTGTCTGCTAGATAGCTTCCTGAAGAATGGACAAAAAAAAAAAAAAAAGACTTTTAGCAGTCAGGCTGGTTGATTCCATCCCTGTGTGACTGACTTGCTGTGGTCTTCTTTCCTCTTTGTCATGGCTGAATGGCCAGGGTTAGCAGAGGACCAGTGCAGAGTGAGCACTCAGCAAATGTCATGGAGGGAGTTACTGAGCAAAGTCATGCTGGGTTTTTGGAATGCAGTTGCCTGTTTCCTACACTAAAGGGAGGGAGTGTACCTTGTTCCAAGACCTTGACCACCAGGCCACTTTCCTTCTTCTCTCATCAGGACACTGGAGAGGCCCATCTGATCTGTGTTACAGGTTGCTGAACTGTTTGCTGCTTGGGAGGTCAATGAAATCAACTGCTAAGTAGCAAGAATAAAGGCATTTTCTAGAAGCATGCTGAGGATGATAATGACTATCATATGAGATTTAGGATGGGGAGTGAGTCATGTAGAGCAGCCGTCACTATTTTATACATGAGGACCAGTCTGAACACTAATACCAAAACAAAAGAAAAAGGTGATTAACAAAGGTTATTATCTATTGTGTTGAGGAACTCTTCCTAGGGCACTTTTATTTAAGAAGGTTAGTTATCTTCATAGATAGCTAGAATATTAGGGTTATTGGTGGGGAGGAAATGACTGATGCTTAATCTGTAATTATTGGTGGAATGCTATGGGTTGAGAAAAACAAAGCTGATTGGCCCAAATGCTTAGCACAGAAAGCTCACTGGGGAATAGCAGAGGAGGGGCTGGCCAGCCTTTGAGTTATTGCCGTGCAGTTATCAAGTAGTGCTCCCTGTTTTAGCAGAGATCATGTCTGAGAAGCAGGCAGGGGCTTTGGGGAGTGTCTCTGAAAGGTGCTTCCCTAGTAGCTCAGATAATAAAGAATCCGCCTGCCAATGCAGGAGCCTCCAGTTCGATCCCTGGGTTGGGAAGATCCCCTGGAGAAGGGAATGGCTACCCGTTCCAGTATTCTTGCCTGGCGAATCCCATGGAGAGAAGAGCCTGGCGGGGTACAGCTCATGGGATCACAGACGCCTTTCACTTCTGAAAGGTGCAGACAGCAGCCAAGAGTAGCCTGGGCCTATGTCCTCACGCACCTGTGGGACTGATTTTGTCTGTTTTGGCTGTTAGTGGTGACTTCCAGCTGCAAGTCTCCCTTGCATAAAGTGTGATGTTTTGTAAGCATGGAAAACACTTTCACATATTTGGATTTGTTTTGTCCCGTTTTGCTGTTGCCCTCAGGTGATGGGAGTTCAAAGTAGTGGGGGAAAAGAGAGTAAAGCCCCTCTCTGGCTGTGAGGCTGGGCCTCAGGCTATGAGGAAACTGCCATTCTGGAAACAGCTGCCATGCCTTGTGGCCATCTCTCTCTTGTGTGGAGCTCCCTCAAGTCACTCTGGCATCCGCGTGCCTCAGCTTGTCCTCCGTCCTAGCACTACTTCTTGCTGTGGCCACTGACCTCTTTGCTCTATGCTTCTCTTATCTCATGGCTTCTCCTGTCTGATCTCACCCCAAGGTCTCTGAGAGTTTTCATTTCTGCACCCACTTGTCCCCACTTAACCACTGTTAGGAGAGAAGCTACGCAGCTCAGAGGATCTCTTTGTCAGGACTGGCTTCATGGGTGCTCATGCTCTGCATTTCCACAGCACCTTGCACTCTGAAGACACCAGCACTGGATTTAGTTTCCTCCCCTGGAAAGACTCTCAGCAGTGTGACACCTCCACTTTACATTGTACTGTCTTTATCTGCTTGTGTGTCTGTCTTGTCTCAAAACCTCTTAGCTCCTTGAGAGTCAGAGGAGCTTTATTTTGTTCATTTCTGTGTACCTGGCATCTATCTAAGTATTCAGCATCTACTAGGTGCTCATTAAATATCTTTGGAATGAAAACAAGGGCTCGTAGTTGGTGGGCGGCACAGGGATAATAACCAAAGTCTCCCATCTCTCCACCTCGGGCTTAGACAACTGCACCAAATAGGCAAATGGATTTTCAGTTGATGGCTGTTTTGGAGACATTCTTTTTTTCTTTTTCGTCTTTTGTGAGGTGGGTTCCTAAGACAGCAAGATTCCACCACTCTTCCCTGAAAGGCAGATCGTGTTCAGCTGAGCTTCGTATTTCCTACTGCACAGACACTGCTAACAGGGAGACTCAGGCTCAGAAGTTCCCAAAATGGCTTAGCATGGACCCTGCTTGGCATAGTGGCAAGCAACAGATGTGGGCAAAGAAGAAAGCACAAAGAACATTGCTATTCAGGAAGCTGAGAGGAAAAGGAAGTTTGTGGAATGCAGAGAGCTCTCCTTGTTTTCTCTCTCCAGGTTTCTTGGTTCCTGCCCCAGTTCTGTTATTTAACACTGTGTGACCTAGAGCAGGTCACTTAATCTTGATGAAATTCATCAGTAAATTTTGCTACTTCATGGACTATACAGTCCATGGAATTCTCCAGGCCAGAATACTGGAGTGGGTAGCCTTTCCATTCTCCAGGGGATCTTCTGAACCCAGAAATCGAACCCAGGTCTCCTGCATTGCGGGCAGATTCTTTAACAGCTGAGCTATCAGAGAAGCCCATAAATAAGATAGTGACATCTCAATTGCACACCTTATGACGTCTTAATAGGCTCAAATGAAAGTGCTTATGAAAAGGCTTCATAAAATTTGTAAAGCATGTTGCTCATATCATACTGCTATTCCATGTAATAACATGTCTGTTATTCCCAGACATACTTACTGTACATGTGGCTTTCCATGAAACTTCTTCACTGAATTTTGATGTCTTTCCATGAAGCTCCTTCACTGAATTTTGACTAGGTTTATGATTCTAACTAAACATTTGTTGCTAAGGTAAAGAGATTTGTGGCAGCTACGAAAAATCCAGAAGTGCCTTTATTCACATGAAATATAAATGGCAGGTAGGCTTGTTGTTGCTGTTTCTGGGGAGGGCAAATGTTAGCAACTTTGGTCCTTACACCTTGCAGAAGTTGTCTGCTGCTCTGACTTCCCCTCTATCAATCCCACTTCAAATAAAGTCAAAACGTATTTACCTATGACCTTGTAGTATGTACCAGCATAAGGGATAATGTAAGATGTCCTGTCTGAAGTCTTAAGAGGAAAACCAGAAGACAACAAGAATAATTATAACCCAAGGTAGACAATAAAAGAGGTAACCTAAATGGTCTTTGACAGCTTTGAAGAGAAGAAATGACATCCCACTGGAAGGCTGAGGAATGATTCATGGAGTCTATCTCTGAATCTTGTGGTTCTTGGACCCAGTTCCTTTGATAAAGAAAAACCCTCCAAGGTTCTTACAGAGCTTGCGAACCTGTAGAGAGAAGGCATCTGCAGGAATCCTTGTTTCTCTGAGCCTGGGAATAGCACTGTAGCACTGTCTCACTCGCTGTCTGTGAGGCCCAGAGCTCTGCAGAGCTGAAGTTTGAAATGGTTGTCCTCCTAGAATCTTGATTGGGTTGCCTCTAAGCAAGCCCCTTGGCCTGTCAGTTTTCTCATCTGGAAAATGGACATAATAACACTTAACTTCAAAGCAATTTTGCAACACTTAATTAATGTTTGCAAAACTTTCTGAGATCTACAGATGAAAGACCTTGGAAAAGAATACAGCATGATTATTATATGAGAATTAATCCCTTCACCAGCCTTTGCGAGTTCTCTGTTCAATCTGTACCTTCTTTGGGGGTCACTGGTCTGCATTTCCAGGTGCAAAACATTCTTATAAGAAGAAACAAGTGGTTCTTGATTTCCTGGTCACCCCTGGGACTTTCTCAGTTCAACATCATCCCTAGACTATCACCTTCTCTCTTCTTTCTTCCTACTCTTGAGGCAAAGGCCTTACTCTTTCACACCTAGGCAGCGGTCAGCCTGGTCTCACCCTTGAGCATGGTGTGGGTGAGAAGAAGCTGATCCATTAATAAGTTTGTTAACTTCAAAGACTTGGTATTTTCTGCTTTTTGAGCTACCGAGAAAATGTTATGCCCAGTCTTAGAATCAATGAGAGCTTCTGAGCCCATTGGAAAACATACCTCTCTTATACAGAATCTGATATTTTTCATCTCTTCATCCTGAAACTGAGATGAATGTTCTTGGCCTATGATCCCATAGTGAGAAGAATGAGCTCCCAAATGAAGTCTGGTGATTTCCTTTGATTTTATCATTGATTTGCTTTTCTCAGCCTTGCCTTTCTTTAGATTTCTCAACATAAAGTGAGTGTAATAATTCGTCTTAAAAATTTGCCCTGAGGGGTTAATGAGATGGTGTAATTGAAAGCACTTTGTAAAATTCTAAAGGATGTGTAGACACTCACAAGTGAAATAACTGATTTGTAATGCAGAAATCAATGGATACAGTCAACACTTACAGAAGTGGATCTGGCATAGAACATAATGTCATTAAAATCATCCCCACTCTTCCTGAGTTTGCTGAAAGAATCTCCTCTACAAACTGTCTGTTGAACATCTGACCTCTGAACACCTCCAATAATGTAGCGCTTGCTCCCTATCAGGGCAGTCTATTTCATACTCGGAAACTTCTCACTGGTAGAAAGTTTTTTCTTTGGCTAAGATGATATCAGTCTCTCTGTCACTTCCAACTGCTTTGTAGTTCTGGTTCCTGCTGCTGCTGCTGCTGCTGCTGCGTCGCTTCAGTCGTGTCCAACTCTGTGCGACCCCATAGACGGCAGCCCACCAGGCTCCCCCGTCCCTGGGATTCTCTGGGCAAGAACACTGGAGTGGGTTGCCATTTCCTTCTCCAATGCATGAAAGTGAAAAGTGAAAGTGAAGTTGCTCAGTCGTGTCCGACCCTCAGTGACCCCATGGACTGTAGCCTTCCAGGCTCCTCCGTCCATGGGATTTTCCAGGCAAGAGTACTGGAGTGGGGTGCCATTGCCTTCTCCATCTGGTTCCTGACTCCACACCAAAAAAAAAAAAAAAAAAAAGAATTAAAAATCAAACCCTTCCTTGTGATTGCCCTTCAGATTTATGAAATTAAGGATTCTGTCTCTCCTGGGCTCTCTCATCACCAACTCAAACTCCCCAGTTCCTTTCTTTTTTCTCATAGTGCTCTTTACAGGCCTTTCACCAATCCAAGAGGTAGAATCTATGCTTTTCCCAAGAGATGGGAGCAGTTGAGGCTCCAGGACAAGCAGTAGGGCAGGGTGGGGACAGCTGGATCCCCATTCACCCAAGGTCACAAGGAACAGCATGGAAAGGCCATTTTTATCACACTGACTAGAGCCAGCCAGCTTAGCCCTGAGCACCGTCAGTGCTTGCACACAGTTCGAGTTGAGGGAACGAATACTGTGAGTGAACAAGGGCAGCGAAAGCTTTGCTGTCTGTGATAGAAATATAGTTTCATTCCTCCAGACCACTGTGATTCTGGAGTGTCTTTCAATAATTTTTCAGCTGCTCTGCCACTATGGAGGAACAGAACAGTTTTTAGTTTCTTCTTCAGCACTGAAGTATATCAAATTCCTTCCAAGTTCTCATACTTTATGGGTACACATGACAAAATGGAGCACACGGGCAAACTGGAGAGTGGTTCAGTTAGGGCGCCGCCTTAAGATCTCTTCCCCTGGTATTTCTAGCTCGTTCCCATACCCAGTCTGAGAGTGACAAAACTTTTGGCCTGGAACAGAAATGAGGTTGCAAAGTATTAAAAAGAAGGTGGTGCCTGAGTCACAAATCTAAGAAGAGGAGATACTGGGTGTCAGCCAGTCCAGATAAGCTCCTATGATTGATCTCCTTTCTAAAGCCAGATTCTATTTGGTTAATTTCCTGGAGAAGGAAATGGCAACCCATTCCAGTATTCTTGCCTGGAGAATCCCATGGACAGAGGAGATTGCCAGGCTACAGTCTATGGGGTCACAAGAGTCAGACACGACTCAGCAACTAAGCACAGCACATTTAGTTAATAGTTACTGAGCAGCTCTGACACACCAGGCACTCTGCTAGATGCTTTTACACAGTCTCTTGCCTAACACTCCCTTCCATGGGATGAGAAAGGTGTCACAGCCTCCCAGAGTCAAGAGAGATTTGTCATCAACAACACTGCCCTGCAATTAGTGGTCTCCTATCTTCCAAAGAAGCATGTTTCATTCATTAATCAAGAAATATCTACAGAGTCCTCAGCAATGGTTCCCAGACTCTAGATTCTTTTAAGCCTATGGATTTATTGCAAGAAAATCTCTGAATCCATGTGTGTGCCCAAGGTTGTCTAGAGGCTGTAAAACACAGGCATATTTTACTCATATGTACTTGTATTTCTCAAGTGTATGTGGGCGCTGTTGTGATTAATCAAGTATAATTTGTAAAACCAGGCTATGAAAACCATGGTGTTTTTGTCATCTTATATTTTATTAATCATTAGAATTTTAAAATTAATATACATTGTTTTTGGAGCAGTTTTAGTTTTACAGAATAGTCGAGTGGAAAGTACAGCGAGTTCCCATACACCCCTTTGCTCTTCCGCCAAGTTTCCCCTATTATTAACTTCTTGCATTAATGTGGTATATTTGTTATAGTTAATGAGCCAATACTGATACATTATTATTAGCTGAAGTCCATAATTTACATTAGAGTTTACTCTTGGTGTTGTGTGTTCTGTTGGTTTTGACAAGCGTATAATGACACGTATCCACCATTACAGCATCATACAGTGTAGTTTCACTGCCCTAAAAATCCCCTGTGCTCCACCAATTCATCTCTCCTTTCCTCTCTCTCAACCACTGATTTTTTTTTTTTACTGTATCTACAGTCTTGCCTTTTCCAGAAAGTCATGTAGCTGGAATCACACAGTATGTAACCTTTTCAGGTTGCCTTCTCCCACTTAAGGTTCCTCTTTGTCTCTGCATGGTTTAATAGCTCAATTTTTTTATTACTGGAAAATATTTCATTGCATGGATGTGCCATAATTTGTTTATCCATTCTCCTATTGATGGTCATCTTGGCTGCTTACAAGTTTTAGCAACTATTTAAAAAGTTGCTGTAAATATTCATGTATAGGTTTTTACGTGGACACGTATTTTCAACTCATGTGAGAAAATATCAAGGAATGTGATTGCTGAATTTTGTGGTAAAAGTATGCTTATGTTTGTAAGTCATTGCCAAGCTGTCTTCCAAAGTGGCTGTACCGACTTTTGCATTCCCACCAACAAGGAATGAGAGTTCCTGTTACTCTACAGTCTCATCAGCGTTTGATGTGTACTCAATGTTCTAGATTTGGGCCATTTTGATAGGTGTATAGTGTATCATTTTGTATAGTGCATCATTTTTGGTCATTTTGATAGATGTATAGTGTTCTAGATTTTGGCCATTTTGATAAATGTACAGTGTATCACACTATAGTATATAATGTATATAGTATATAGAGTTGGTGATGGACAGGGAAGCCTGGAGAGCTGCATGGGGTTGCAAAGAGTCAGACATGACTAAGCAACTGAACTGAACTGAACTGAACTGGTAGTGTATCTTGTTGTGCTAATTTGAAATTCCCTGTTGACATGTGTTGTTGAGCATATTTTCACATGCTTATTTGCTATATGTATTTTTTTGTTTGGTGAGATGTTTATTCAGATCTTTTGCCCTTTTTTAAAACTGAATTATTTGCTTTCTAATTGTTGAGTTTTAAGAGTTCCTCATGTATTCCGAATCCCATTTCTTTTTCAGATATGTCTTTTGCAAATATTTTCTCCCAGTCCACGGTTTATCGTTTTCATTCTCTTAACAGTGTATTTGGCAGAGCAGAAGTTTTTAATTTTAATGAAGTCCAGTTTATCAACATTTTCTTTCATGAATTGTGCTTTTGGTGTTGTTTCTAAATAGTCATTGCCATACCCAAAGTCATCAAGATTTTCTCCTATCTTGTCTTCTTGGAGTTGTACAGTTTTGAGTTATATTTCGGTTTGTGATCTGTTTTGAGTTAACTTTTGGAAAAATGTAACATCCGTACTTACATTCACTTTTTTTTTTCTTTTCGCACGTGGATGGTCAGTTATTCCAGCTCCATTTGTTGAAAAGACTAGCTTTTCTCCATGGAATTGCCTTTTAGTTCCTTTGCCAAAGATCGGTTGACCATATTTGTATGAATCTATCTCTGGGCTCTCTCTTCTGTCCTAATGTCTTTTCCATTCTTTGATCAGTGCCACACTGTCTTGATTACTGTAGCTTTATAATAAACCTTGCAGTTGGGTCATGTCAGTCCTCCAACTTTGTTCTTTTTAAATATTGTGTTGATTATTCTGGATCCTTTTTTTTTGCCTTTCCATATAAACTTTAGAATCATTTTGTTGGCATCACAAAATAATTTACTGGAATTAATAATTCCTTGATTGAGATTTCTTTGGCTTTATAGATCAAGTTGGGAAGAACTGATACCTTGACAATATTGTTTTGTAATCCACTCATGGAATATGTTTCCATTTATTTAAATCTTCTTTAATTTCTTTTCATCAGGATTATGTGATTTTCCCCATACAGATCTTTTACACATATTGTTGAATTTATACATAAATATTTCAGTTTTAGGGGTATTAATGTAAATGGTATTGTGCTATTAAAATTTGAAAGTATAACTGCTATCAAGTGGGAAGTCTGTGATATTTTTCAGGTTAAACTGTGGTCTGTATAATCCCAAAGATGAGAAAGTGCTGGCTGGCATGATGTTGGACATGAAGTAACAGAGAGTAGGGCTCTGAGCTCCTGTTGCCAGTAGGGTGTCTAATGGTGTTACAGCGCCAATGTCACGGTACACGGGAAGGAGAAATCTCATTTGCAGCTCAGACTCTAAAAATGAAATAACTTTTCTATACAAAAGAGTTTAAAACTCTTCTTCCTTGTCACAGATCCCAGAGAGAGAAGAGGGCCCCCAAAGAGCCTGTGCAGAGGGTCCAAGTTAGAAGAATGAAGAACTGTGGTAATAGCCCACCATTTTTTTTGTTTGGTGCTTTCAATAGCAGAGTAGATAACTCCCAATGCTCATGGGATAAAGGTAAAAATTCTTACTATTGCTTACAAGCCTGGGATGTTTTCACCTCTGGTGGTATATTCAGTCGCTAAGTCATGTCTGACTCTTGAGACCCCGTGGGCTGTTGCCTGCCAGGCTCCTCTGTCCATGGGATTTCTACTACCAGTCTCTTAAATCATATACTCCCTTCTCTGCTCAGCCCTCTTGACCTGCATGTCCTTTTCTTTGCCTCACTTGTTTCTGGAGGCCTTTTCATATGTTGTTTCTTTCCCTTGTTAGCCAGCTCATGTATCACTTCCCTGATCCTCCTCAACCAGTCCTCTGAAAGCACAGCTTACTTCTGAGAGTAGATCACATTGTGATTTTTCGTTTACTTATGTGATTGGCTGATTACAAGACTGTAAGTTCTTTGAGGGAAGGCACTGTCTGTATTGCTCACGCTTGTGGTTCCAGCACCAAAATTGTTGAACAAATGGATGATCAATGGGATATACTGCAGAATCATAAACTGTGTGTATTTCTCATTTTAGAGTATGGGGACCACTCAATGAATCATTTTATTGTCCTAAACAGCTCCTATAGGTATTATGGTACATACCAGTGGTCATGTATGGATGTGAGAGTTGGACTATAAAGAAAGCTGAGCACCAGAGAATTGATGTTTTGAACTGTGGTGTTGGAGAAGACAATTGAGAGTCCCTTGGACTGCAAGGAGATCCAACCAGTCCATCCTAAAGGAGAGCAGTCCTGAGCGTTCATTGGAAGGACTGATGTTGAAGCTGAAACTCCAATACTATGGCCACCTGATGCGAAGAGCTGATTCATTTGAAAAGACCCTGATGTTGGGAAAGATTGAAGGCAGGAGGAGAAGGGGACGACAGAAGATGAGATGGTTAGATGGCATCGCTGACTCAATGGACATGAGTTTGGGTAAACTCTGGGATTTGGTGATGGACAGGGAGGCCTGGTGTGCTACAGTCCATGGGATCACAAAGAGCTGGACACGACTGAGCGACTGAACTGAACTGAACACTTACCTAATATGGTTGGTTCCCCACCCAAATACTATAATCAATGTTCTGGTTTCTGCAATGGTGAAAACTTAGTCAATAATTTCCTTTGCATAGTGTTGGTTAACTGAGGTTTATAGTGGTTTGGGTAACCATTAATTCAATTCTTTTAAAGTTTATTTAACAAATGTGTATAAAATGGCCATGGTCTACTGCACATTGTGAGAACCACATATGGAACCCTGCAAACATGTCTTTGCCTGGGAAGACTGCTGTGATCATAGGGGAAGGGTGTTCATCAGTCCAAGAAAACTGAACTGTCAAGGGCGGGGTTACAGCATGGCTATAAACTGTTGGCCCTGGGGTGCAGGCTGCATGCTTTTTTTTTGGCTGTACAATCTTTCTGAAGCTTTTGGGCTTGAGTGTCTTAGGCGGGTCCTGCATATTTTGTTCCGTCAGTCTGCTACCACTCCCTGCTGTCTCAGACCTGGCTTGGGATTTCTTGTGTTTCCATTGCTTTCCTGGTCCCTAAGCGCAATCAGTTGGTGACCCTTGCTTGAGTCCAGTCCTCTACTGGGGTCAGTGGCCTGACAGACAGAAGGACTGCTTTTCACATCCCTATTTTGTACAAGAACTGGGGGTTGGGGGGCACACAGCTGGATCACACAGGCTCTGCTGAAGAACTCATAGTCCGGTCAAAGAAGTGACATGAACATAAATGGCCAGAAAGCTCTGTTTCTGATTGTTTACAAAGGCAGCTGTGAGAAGGGCATTGACTGGAACACATGCTTTTGACCTGCATGTTTGCAGGTCTTGTTCATGGAATGGTGAAAAGGTGGGCCAAGACGAGGGCAAAGCAACCTTAAGACCTTGGTCTCATCTGGCTTCCATCAGTGAAACAGACTGTGAGTCTTGCTATGGGTCCCTGGGTGAGTTACTTCATCTTCACTTCTTTGAGCCTCAGTTTCTATAACTATAAACTGGAGGTGACGTGAGAGGCAAGAGGGCTGTTGTGAAGTTTATAAAAAGACTGCATATGAAAACACTTAGCATGATGCTTTATACAGAAGAGACAAGCAACAATTGCTGAATTTGAATCCTGCTTCATGGGAAACTTTATATAAAAAAAAGGGGCTTCCCTGATAGCTCCGTTGGTAAAGAATCCACCTGCAATGCAGGAGACCCCAGTTCAATTCCTGGGTTGGGTAGATCTGCTGGAGAAGGGATAGGCCACCCACTCCAGTATTCTTGGGCTTCCCTTGTGGCTCAACTGGTAAAGAAACTGCCTGCAATGTGGGATACCTGGGTTTAATCCCTGGGTTAGGAAGATCTCCTGGAGAAGGGAAAGGCTACTCACTCTAGTACCCTGGCCTAGAGAATTCCATGGACTGTATAGTCTATAGAGTTGCAAAGAGTTGGACACGACTGAACGACTTTCACTTCCGCTTTCTTCTTTATAGAGACTGGTGCAGAGTATACTATGGCAACACTTGGGCCTGCCTTCCACAGGATGCCTCAGCAGGGGGCTGTGCAGTCTTCTTCCTCGCCCAGCCAGTGACTGCGTAGAATGCTCAGTTCCAGCAGCAGGCCTGGCCATGTGACCTCTTCTCCCTGGCTATTCCCACTGGCAAGCCATGAATAGCCAGAGAGATGCCCTCCATCATGCCAAGAACTTTTCCCAAGGAACCTAGAGTGAAGAATGTTCTGTGTTTTTGCAAAGCCTGACCCTCTTCTGGAGCCAATTCTGGTGGAGATAGAGGAATCTAATTGTTTACTGTTCTTCAGGTTCCCTCCGTTGGGGCCACTTAAGTGCTCCTTTAACACAATGAATAGAATTCTTCAAAGAGTCAGTATCTGACAATCTCAGCTTCCAGTGGTCACAAGAGCACCAGGAGTTTCAGGTTTACAGATTTGGACAGTGTGAGAGCAGGAAGGTGTCCCAAACTTATTTGTCCAACTCTCTCACATTACAGTGAAGTAAGCTGATGCCCAGAGACAAAGCCAGTGACAGACCTAGACCTCCTGCCTTCCAGGTCTGGGCTTCTGCCATGACACCACGCTGCCTTCCTGTGTGGAAGGAAACATTGAGCATAAATAAGCATGCGTGATTCCACCAGTGTCAGTCATCACAAGTGACAGAACAGCACGTTTCCCCCCCACCAAAAGAGTGTGTGCATGTAGAGGGGATTTATTGAGTTCTGTAACTGAGATAGACAGGATGATATCTGGCTTCGGCAATATTCTTGGGATCCATTTTTTCTCTCTCTATCTCTTACGTTTTCTTCTCTTTTCCTTTAAAAAAGCCAACAGAAGTTTCCAGGCCAAAATTCTTTCAGGATCAAATCATGTGTCATGGGAAAATATGAAAGTTCTCTGTGCCTGCTTTGCCAGCAAAAATCCCAAGGTTCACCTTGATTGGAGTTTTTGAACCATATGCTCTGCTGTCAGCCAATCACTGGGGCTGCAGACTGCAATGTGCCAACTGATGTGGCTCTGGGCCACATGCTCCACCCCAGGGCTGAAGGTGGGGCCCACCCAGACCCTATGGATTGAAAGTGGGGTGCTTCCAGGGAGGGGAAATGGGGCTCTGTGGCAAAAAAATGAAAAACGTCCACTATGCCACCATAGTGCTTCCATGTGTGAAAATAATGATGTGATTATGTTTTAGGTACATCAAATCTTCCATCTCTTCAAGTTAGTGAGTGTTTTGCTCTCTAGCAAATAGTGCAGTGTGACAGTAGAAATTAATGCAGAAGAGACTGCTGCATTTCGCTGGGTGAAGTGGAATTCTGGATTTTAGGTAATACTACATCCTACAGTTGATCAGCTAACCCATGCCTTACTCTACATGTGCTTCTATTAAGTTAAAAAAAAAAATGAGACAAGCAAACAAAAAGAAATCAAAATCAACCAGTAAATATGTAAATGAAACTCAAGACCTAATCTTTCAGCTTGCTAAGAATAAGTCTGATTAAACATATTTCAACATAGAATTAGGGCTATTGTAGCTAAATAAGGGGCTTTCTCGGTACATAGAAATGCGCAACCCACCTCACTGAGCATCAGTTTATTACCCTTATAAAAGTCAGATAATGCCTAACATTTGCACAGAGCTAACCATTAATACATCCCTTTCATGACAATTATTTCACAATCCTTACATACAGGAAGGTGAGGCCCAGAGAGATTAAACAACTTGCCAGGGTCACCCAGCTTGTCAGAGGTAGATTTGGAAGCCAGCCCCAAGCCCTTTAACTCCAGAGACCTTTATCTTTTGATATGTCATGTTTTCTCTGGAGCAAGTTAAGACATTTTTAAATATTAACTTTGTTTTTTTGCTGCTTCTCATTTTAAAAGAAGATATATTTAAGATGCAATTAACATCAACTATGCATATATATATATATATATTTACTATCAAATTGCCCAAAAAACTAAGATGACTGATGATAACCAATCTTTAGTGAAGGCTGTAAGAAAACAGACCCTCTCCTATGGCAGCTAACAAGACTAGATCTCCACTATGTGTTAAGTTAAAAATGAATGTAGACTAATGCACACATCATTAGAGTATTTACATAAGAAACAATGTGCAAGACATATTGAGGTATTTCGACATGCACATGTAGTTAGCTGCATACAGTGAAGGGTTAAATGACACTGATAAGTACCAACAGCAGGAGTGGGGCTGGGGCACAAGGAGGACAAGCGTGGGGAGTTAGCAGGAAATAGGGATGGGAATCATGAGGGGCAGTCAAAGGACATCTGCTTTTAGATATTTGAACTTTTTGCAGTAAAAATAGATTCATGTTCTAGTTGTGTAGTTTAAAATGTTGAGATACAAAATAACCTGAGGTTCTTACTAAAATACATTGTCATTAGAATTAAGAAATGTTTTATTGGTAGCTGTTTAGAGGGAAAAGATGCCGATCCTTTCCCCGGTTTTCTGAGAATTACAAATGCTTATCCAAAGTCTCCATCTCCTCAGTTCCAGGCAGCCTTGAACCTCTGATGAATGTGTAGATCTATAGAACTTGAATTCCAAAAGGAACTTACGGATCACTGCTGTTCACCTGAAGGAAGGCAGGCCACTGGGGACTAGAGTCCAGTTACCTTCCTGGTTCTTTTCCAGGTGACTCATCTGGGAGTGAGGTCAGGACCATATTCCTGGGACTCCATCTCTAGAGAGAACAGCGAATCATAAGATTCCTTCCCTGCTCTTGTGTAAGGAGTAAATCAACCAGTGATTATAGAATTATTAGGGAGCTGTCAAACATGATAAAAATGTTAAAAAGTGATGCTATTGCTCGTGTTTCCATTTTTCTGAAAGATTGAAATGATTTGCCCAAGGACACGTGGCAGCAGGACAACTTTGGTGTCACAGTCCTGGTGGCACTTTACAATAATTCTCATATCACATTGTCCAGAAATTGTGAACGTACCTGCATTTTCTTCTCAGTGAGTAGGTCTGTGAAGCAGAAGACCAGACACCAGTCTGGCTAGCATCTGTCTAGCATCCCAGGCCTTCTGGAAATGTTATGTGTGAAATATTCTGGACTCAACTTCTCCTTCTCTAAATAAAGACCAGGATCTAAATGGCTAATACCATTTTTAGCTGCAAAGGTCTGTGATTTAGAGATAAAAGTCTTCATTTCAACAATACTCATCTTTATCCAGATGGTTCAGTTCAGTTCAGTTCAGTCGCTCAGTCGTGTCTGACTCTTTGCGACCCCATGAATTGCAGCACACCAGACCTCCCTGTCCATCACCAACTCCCCGAGTTCATTCAAACTCATGTCCATCGAGTCGATGATGCCATCCAGCCATCTCATTCTCTGTTGTCCCCTTCTCCTCCTACCCCCAATCCCTCCCAGCATCAGAGTCTTTTCCAATGAGTCAACTCTTCGCATGAGGTGGCCAAAGTATTGAAGTTTCAGCTTCAGCATCAGTCTTTCCAATGAACACCCAGGACTGATCTCCTTCAGAATGGACTGGTTGGATCTCCTTGGGGGAGATCCAAGGGACTCTCAAGAGTCATCTCCAACACCACAGTTCAAAAGCATCAATTCTTCAGCACTCAGCCTTCTTCACAGTCCAACTCTCACATCCATACATGACCACTGGAAAAACCATAACCTTGACTAGACGGACCTTTGTTGGCAAAGTAATGTCTCTGCTTTTGAATATGCTATCTAGGTTGGTCATAACTTTCCTTCCAAGGAGTAAGCATCTTTTAATTTCCTGTCTGCAATCACCATCTGCAGTGGTTTTGGAGCCCCCCAAAATAAAGTCCGACACTGTTTCCACTGTTTCCACTGTTTCCCCATCTATTTCCCATGAAGTGATGGGACCAGATGCCATGATCTTCGTTTTCTGAATGTTGAGCTTTAAGCCAACTTTTTCACTCTCCTCTTTCACTTTCATCAAGAGGCTTTTTAGTTTCTCTTCCCTTTCTGCCATAAGGGTGGTGTCATCTGCATATCTGAGGTTATTGTTGAGTGAACCTAAATCCTCCAAAACTTTGGACATTTCATCTGAATGAGAAACTGAAGGACAGCTGGTCCTTTCAGGTTGGGGGAGAGAGGAGGTTTCTGCTGGGACCTGAACTGTGATGTCCTGTGGTGTACATGGACTTGGAGGTAATAACAACTTGTGTTTATAGGGCCTCTTTTCCCGAGGAGCTCAAAGGGCTTCTCAGACATTATCTCACGGTTTCTCATGATCATTCCCTGGCACACCCGGCACCAATGGGTTAAGTGGTTTTCCCATAATCCTCTACTGGTAGAGTCAGGACTATGACTCAGGTCGCCAGACCTCTCATTGCATCATGCAACTTCAGGATCAAGGCCCTCATGGAGAAAGCAGACTCTACCATCAGTGTTGTAACTGTTAGAGACATCTGCTGGAGACCCTGGGGGGTGAGGGTTGGAGGGGGGCGGTGGAAAAGGCTTTTCTCTCCTCTCTTGCTCCAGCCTCATACAGTTGATAATGTATGAACTGATTATAATTTGAGCACGGGTGATTCATCCTCTGGAAGAATCTGGCAATGAATCAGAGACATCTGTGGATGCCAGTGTGTATTATAGGGGGACATTGGAAGCCTGGGTAGCCTCCAAAGCTCAGTGGGTACTGGGCTTCAGTAGCAGGACATCAGAAACCTTAGTGGGACCATGCATTTCACTCCTTGGTTATTTCCTACCTGACATTATGAAAGCTGGGAAAAAGGACTGGACTTACAGCCAGGAGATCTGATTCTCATTCAAGTATATATTCTGGTGCCGTGTGCTACTGAGAAAAGTGCTTAATCTCTCTTTTCTTCAGTTTCCCCATTGATGAAAATGGATGATACCTGCCTCATCAGTTTGTTGTAAAGAACGAATAAGAGACGATGTAAGTTAGTCATGGTTTTCCAAACATTTGGGAGACTTGATAGTGCCAGGGCTAACTCTTAGATGAAACGAAGATTTGGGGAAAATTAATTTTTTATTAAAATAAGAACACATTTTTAATAAAGTAGCAAGTCAAAATTGAATGTTTTTTATTTTTAAAATTTCATTTATTTATTTATTTGAGCCACACTGCATGGCTTCCCAGGTGGCACTAGCGGTAAAGATCCCACCTGCCAAAGCAGGAGATGTAAAAGGCACGGGTTTGATCTCTGGGTTGGGGAGATCCCCTGGAGAAGGAAACGGCAACCCACTCCAGTATTCTTGCCTGGAGAATCCCAGGGACAGAGGAGCCTGGCGGGCTACAGTCCATAGGGTTGCGAAGAGTCGGACACGACTGAAGCAGCTTAGTATGCATACGCACGGCATGTGGGATCTTGTTTACCCAACCGGGAATTGAACACATAGCCCTGCACTGGAAGCAGGGAGCCCAAAGCACTGGCCCACCCGGGAAGTCCTAAAATTGAATAAATTTTAAAGATAAATTTTACTTTGCTCCAGGGGGCATGATTGATCCTCTATCTCCCCACTCTACTGGGAGGGTGGAATTCCACTGTTGCTATTAGGGATACTGGGTGGAGAAGTTTGAGAAATGTTTGTTGAATGGTTCGTCCCTTTGATTTCCCTGAGTTATTTTCTTATATCTATTTTGGTTACTTAGATGATATTAGATCATGTTCTTGTAGCAATGACTTCACAGCTTTTTAAAAATATCATGTCCTCAGATTTTTATCAAGTGTCAGTATAATAAATGGTTGTGTGGAGAAAGAGTCTGCATCGTCTGCAAAACCACTGTTGAAGATTCAGTCTCTTCTGTTACTTAGCGCCTCCTATATACGGATGCAGATGATAAAATTTCCTCAAGTTTTATAGCCAATAGTTTTTTTAAAATTTCTTTTTAATTGCAGGATAATTGCTTTACAATGTTGTGTTGGTTTCTATCACACATCAACATGAATCAGCCATAGATATACACATGCCCCCTCCCTCTTGAAGCTCCTTCCCACCCCAATAGAATTTTATTTCTTTTGAAGAATGAGTATTTGTGCTTTTGATTGCAGCACTTTTCCGGTATTACTTTAGCAGTCAGGAAGCTCAAAGCTGTTTTATCCTTATATTTAGTAAAAATTGAATCCGAGGTTCCTGACATGACTATTTGCTTTCTTTCACAGAGTGGCAAATCTGTGTATTTAGCTGTCTGGTGTTTTCCTTCTCCAGGTTTTTGTTTTTCAGAAATAGGGTATCAAAGCTAAGGAAACCAGTTCTGAGATAGCTTTATTCCAGAGAAAGAGGAAGAGGAGCTAAGACCTTTAAAATACAAAATTGGAGGACAGGCAGGCTTGGGAAGAAGCCTGGGGTTGTCTGTGGGCCTTTGGAGGTGACAGAGTAGACAGCTCCAGCTGGAAAAGCATCACCACTCAGAGGCCCACTCTTCTTCCGAGCACCTTCTCACATGGATCGTTTACAGTCCACTGTTCTGTGGCAGCCAGTCACCAACTCCTGCACTGGCAAGCCAGGTACCAGTACAAGTGAAGTTTGCTGGTCACACCCAGTCCCTACCTCCTCCTCACACTATTGCAACTCCGACTCTGCTACTCACTGGCACTATTGGGTATAGACACCCCAAAGACAGACACTTTTCAAACGTTTCCACCAGAGTATTCCTGAGGTCAGGGAAGAGTAGGGTGTGAAGGTGGAGCATAGATCACACTACCCATCCTTGGACCACGCCCATCCCTAAGAGTGTGCATCTGTTCTGGGGATGAGGGACCAGGGGAGACATCAGGGAAGGCCTGGAAGCAAACCTTGGGCCATTTGCACAGACTACTTCAGGGTCCCGGGTACCCAGAGTTTGCTCTGGAAAGGGGATGTGGGCTTCAGGTACATATTTTCATGACTCCATTGACTTTTGCCCTATAAAAGCCAGAGTTAGGCCCCCTTACAGCGTGGGGCCCAGGGCAGGGGTGGTGATTGCCTCATTCTACTGTTCCCTGACAGCGCTCTGCTTACAAAGACTGCTGTTGTCATTGGCTTTCCTCATAGCTCAGTTGGTAAAGGATCTGTCTGCAATGCAGGAGATCCTGGATCAATTCCTGGGTTGGGAAGATGACAGTTGTCATCATAACTGACCTGCTTTATGTCCCCTTCAGTCACAGTATCTTCAAATACTGAAGATGGAAGCAATTATGGAGACCAAGTGTGTAGCTCCTTATTTTAAAGGTGGCAATCGAGAACTAGAGAGGTAACTAGCTTGCTCAAATACATTATTTATTTTTCTAATATTTATTTATTTATTTGGCTGAATCATGTCTTTTGCAGCATGCAAACTCTTAGTTGCAGCATGTAAGGTCTAGTTCCCTGACCAGGGATCAAACCCATGCCCTCCGCATTGGGAACACAGAGTCTTATCCACTGGGCCACCAGGGATGTCCCAGCTCAAATGCTTTCAATTGTGTTCTAAATACCTCTACCAAGGCCTCTAAGGATGGGTAAACAGAGAGGTTTATAACATTATATAAGGGTGACAGCATAGCCAGATCCATGTCTGTTTAATACATCCGAGATTAAAAATTCCTTAGAGGCTCGTGGATGAACAAGGTATGAGAAATGAAAGGTGGGAAGAGAGAAAAATCATATCCAACTTCCACCGTCAGAAAAAGGGTTTTTTTCCCCCCCTTGGATATATTGTATTCACTCAGATGTGGTATTGCGTGGCAGAGATAAAAATTAATAGCTTTGTTTCCTGTGATCTCTTTATCAGCCAGAGTACAAGACTGTGGTTCTCAGTAATTTTAATGGAAAAACTGAGGTCGTATTATTAGGTGATAAGGCTGTGTCAGGCGTTATTTTATTCTCTTATCTCTCTTGTTCAAGGTGAGGTGTTCTAGCCCTGATGGATGAGCTGGGCTACTGTGACTGTGATGTTTCTTGTTCCTTGATTCACGCCACCTTTTAAGATAACCGTGCAGGTGAGAGAGGACTCTGGTGTTGATTTGGAGCATGAATCCCAGGGAAGGCGGTGATGGCTGGGGTCTTTGTTGTAGGAGGCTGGGACAGGTAGCTTGAGAGCCCTGCAGACTCTGTTCCTTGGCCCAGGTCACCTACATGGCAGAAGTGTTCAAGATTCCTCCAGGAGAATTTATTTAGCCTGTACTAACTGGTGATCTCGGATGTTCCCAGCTTGATGTCTGATAGGAAGGGAAAGATGAGTCATGCTGGTTTCTGCAACCCTAGGGAAGCTCCTGCCAAAAAAAGGTTGCAAGTCTGGTCACATGGGAGGGAGGTTTAGTCACATCCTTCAGTTCTGGGCTTCTAGATCCATCCACCTAGCTGCGCTCCAGCGTGCGTCCCACCTACCTAGCTGCGCTCTAGCGTGCGTCCCATCTACCTAGCTGCGCTCCAGCGTGCGTCCCGTCTACCTAGCTGCGCTCCAGCGTGTGTCACAGAGTACGGTCATTTATTGTCTGCGGGTCTGCTTCTTCTCCTGCTAGAATGTGTATTCCTCTGGGGCAGAGACCAGAGCTTAGACATTGTCTCTGCTCTGTCTTTAATGCCAGCTGAAATGTGATCATTGTTTGTGTACTAAATTAATGTGAGAGCCACTTCATTAATTCATCCGTTCAATCATTCATTCATTCATCATCCAATGTCTAGTTGCTGATTTCCGTTATATAACACTACCTCTAGTCAGGCTTTGTTGGATTTTAAAAAGGAGTAGCTTTGCTCTGAGTGTCAGGTGTGGCTCACAGAGGAGAACAAAGGAAACTTCTGCCCCAGCTCCTTTGTCACACCCACGAAAGTCCTAGACTCTCATCCTTTGTCAGTCTGAGCAGTGATTCAGAACTGACTGTGGACAAAATCCCTGGGGTGTTGCAAAATGAGTGCTGGCCACCTGTGGGACAGGCTGGGTTCTGACTGCCCCAGGTCTGCCACTTCTTAGACAGGTGAGAGAGGACAGGTGGCTTTTCCTCTCCCAGTCTTAGTTACTTCCCCCGGGAAATAGGGAAAACATAATTTGGTCTTGCCTTCTTTACAAGGCTTTTGAAAGAGTCATGGCTGTGACTGGTAAAACTGTACTAGACAAATCAAAGGTTACTGCAAAAGGAGGCAGTTCTCTCTTAACCCTGACCTGGAACCCTTCACATGCTGTGGATAAAAGACTGCCCTTCTTGTATGAAGAATAATTATTTCTTCCCTTTATTATGTTCTTGAGAGTCTGGAAGAGTGGCTTGGTAAGCAACGGAACCAGTCCCCAGATTGTCATCCCCTGATGGCGCCCACGTTTCACTAGAAATCCACGTGGAGCTCAACAAGACTGCATCCTCAGCAGGGGCTTTCTAGTGGGGATTTTATGGTCATTGGCTACAAAGCCAATGAAATAATGGTCATTGGCTAAAGACCCAATGAAAGTCCTCCAGGCCTGCATGACTCAGTCCCAGGAGAGGCTCATTACATGTTAAAATCAAGGGACATACTGAAGCAAGACTAGCCACAGGAAACTATCTGAGATAAAAGACAACATCTGTCAAAATACAATCGCAGACTCCTCACTCCTGCTGGGATGGAAATGAAATAATAACGGTGTCTCCTTTGAACTGGTCAGAGTCATGGAGCCCTGGGTCCTGGGAATGACTTGGCAGGAGTGATCTTGGACAATCTCTTGGAAAAGTCCTTGACCTGTTCCATTTTCCAGGCCCTTACCTGTCACATGAAGAGGCTGATTAATTCCCCAGGTCCTCACTAGCTCTGGTGTCTAGTGATTCTATGCTATCCAATTGTTTCATGATTCTCAGATACTTTGAGGTGATTGACAGGCTAGTAGCCTTTCTCTTGGGCTTCTCATGTGGCTTAGTGACAAAGAATCCACCTGCCAGGTAGGAGACACAGGAGATTCAGGTTCTATCCCTGGGTCCGGAAGATCCCCTGGAGAAAGAAATGGCAACCAACCCAGTATTTTTGCCTAGGAAATCCCATGGACAGAGGAGCCTGGTGGGATATAGCCCATAGCATCACAAAAGAATCAGATACGACTCAGTGACTAAACCACCACCACCAGCCCTCGTCTTATGATTCTCTCAGTGTGCTTCTGGTGGCCTGAGCCCCTGTGTCTACACGAGGCCCCACATAGCCATTAGCATGGCTTGGGGAACCAACAGCAGCAGCCTTTCTCCTCTAGGACCCGACCCTGCATTAGCACTCACCCCTGTTGGGTTTAAACTGAATACTGGATCAGGAGGCAGAACACAGGCTCTAGTCTAGGTCAACTGTGACTCAATGCCTTAATGCTCATCTCTGGTGAACTCTCTTTTATGAAACTTTCCCAGATTTCCATCCAGAAGATTCTGTCCCTCCCCTGATCTTCTCTAAGTTCTCTTACCAGTCTGTGTGGGTGGTTGGGCCTGGTGGAATTATCTAGCTTCCCACAGATCCCAGGAGCAGCTTGTACCTGGGAGGAGCTCAATAAACATGAACAGGCAAATTTGAGATTGAGATGTGAATTAGGTAAAGATCTAGATCGACAGATACAACAAACACATTTCTATGCTCTCCTTGGTGCTTAGTTAATGATTCCCAACCAGGGATCCCTGCAACCCAGAGATCTGTACAACAATGAGAGTAAGGAGGGAGTAGATAAAATTATACGGTCATGAGTGATAAACACCCAACTTATATTAGCTAAAGCAAAAAAAAAAAAAAGGGGGGGGGGCTTCTTGAACGCAGACTGGCTTCTGGTTTGACAATCAAGGCCCTTGAGCTGTCGTCAGCTTCTGCTCTTTCACTCTCACCTTTGCTTCCTTCTTGCGGTGTCAACATAGTTGATAGCACCCCCAGGGAGAATGAAAACCCATTTCTTCCCTAACTTTTCCAAAAGAGTGCTGGGTTTATCTCTCAGAGCTGACTGTTGGTTAATAGTCCCTGTAATCAGAGAAGGCAATGACACCCCACTCCAGCACTCTTGCCTGGAAAATCCCATGGACGGAGGAGCCTGGTGGGCTGCAGTCCATGGGGTCGTTAAGAGTCGCACACGACTGAGTGGCTTCACTTTCACTTTTCACTTTCATGCATTGGAGAAGGCAATGGCAACCCACTCCAGTGTTCTTGCCTGGAGAATCCCAGGGACGGGGGAACCTGGTGGGCTGCCGTCTATGGGGTCGCACAGAGTTGGACACGACTGAAGCGACTTAGCAGCAGCAGCAGCCAAAGAGGAAGTGGACTTGGATTGATTTTGGTCCAAGTCCATCCTTGGAGCTGGGGGCAGTCTAGGAACTGACGTAGCAATGGGTGGGGTGGGGAAAAGGGGGTGGTGCTATAACCAGAAGAAAGGGAATTGGTGCTTGTAGCAAAACCAATAAAGTATCTTTAAAATATCTTCAACGATTCAAAAAGCCTAATAGAGACAGTCAATCTACTAATGTTAAAGTCATAGATGTTATGACGTTATGAAATATCAGTTTAACGAAAATGTCATGGTTTTTTTTTTTTTTTTTTTGGCCTTTGTCTGAAATTATATCGTCTCAGTTTGAAAACATTGGAAGTCTCTTATAGACCAGAAACTCTTTGCCTCATGAAGAATGGAAAAGAAAGTTGATTTCTGTCATACCCCATTTAATAACACAGATTCATTTCAACCATAATTACTATGATTTTTTTCCTTGATACATGTGTCATTCATATTCTATCATAAATGTATCTACCTGGGATTGGAGAGTTAGAATATGCTCTCGGAAAGTAAGCAATGAATAAACTCGACGGTGCTCTTTCAGCCAATAATCATTACTGTCCCGCCCTACAAGTGGCTCTCAGTCAATGGGCGCATCAATTCCACTGTGAGAAATAAGAGTCTTTGGCAACTTGTGTTTTCTCCCCCTGGCATCTTCTCTTTCTGCCATATATGTTGTGCTCTGGCCAATGCTTTGCTACAGAAGTATGAGTATTGAAGGGAGATGAAGAAACAAATTTGAGTAACTTACTATAGGAGCTTAAAATGAAAGATTCAGGAGGTTTTCAAAGAAAGTGTCCAAAGTCAAGATGTAGAAGGAGTTAGGCAACTGTGGAAATCTTTTGACCTTAGGAAGGGCCTGGTGAACATATCTAAGCCCAGGAGGTAAACCCCTGTAACTGTAGTCGGAGAAGCTTCAGGGCATTGGAAAGAACCAATGTCTAGGAGAGTCAAAGGCTGAAAACAAGCTTTTTTACTGGCCAAGCTATAATAGTTGACTCTCTAATTTGAGGATTTACAAATGCTAAAGAAAAATTTTGTAACTTCTTTAGGTAATCATTAATATACCTTAAGGAGAGAAAAAAGAAAATCTTTGCCTAGCATCTCTTATCTTTAAGGAACTCACTCTCTGTTTCAGTTCAGTTCAGTTCAGCTGTTCAGCTCAGTCGTGTCTGACTCTTTGCGACCCCATGAATTGCAGCACACCAGGCCTCCCTGTCCATCACCAACTCCCAGAGTTCACCCAAACCCATGTCCATCGAGTTGGTGATGCCATCTAGCCATCTCATTCTCTGTCATCCCCTTCTCCTCCTGCCCCCAATCCCTCCAAGCATTAGGGTCTTTCCCAATGAGCCAACACTTTGCATGAGGTGGCCAAAGTATTGGAGTTTCAGCTCCAGCATCAGTCCTTCCAATGGACACCCAGGACTGATCTCCTTCAGAATGGACTGGTTGGATCTCCTTGCAGTCCAAGGGACTCTCAAGAGTCTTCTCCAACACCACAGTTCAAAAGCATCTATTCTTCGGCGCTCAGCCTTCTTCACAGTCCAACTCTCACATCCATACATGCCCACTGGAAAAACCATAACCTTGACTAGACAGACCTTTGTTGGCAAAGTAATGTCTCTGCTTTTGAATATGCTATCGAGGTTGGTCATAACTTTCCTTCCAAGGAGTAAGCATCTTTTAATTTCCTGGGTGCAATCACCATCTGCAGTGACTTTGGAGCCCCCAAAAGTAAAGTCTGACACTGTTTCCACTATTTCCCCATCTATTTTCCATGAAGTGATGGGACCAGATGCCATGAATCTTAGTTTTCTGAATGTTGAGCTTTAAGCCAACTTTTTCACTCTCTTCCTTCACTTTCATCAAGAGGCTTTTTAGTTCCTCTTCCCTTTCTGCCATAAAGGTGGTGTCATCTGTATATCTGAGGTTATTGATATTTCTCCCGGCAATCTTGATTCCAGCTTGTGCTTCCTCCAGCCCAGCATTTCTCATGATGTACTCTGCATAGAAGTTAAATAAGCAGGGTGACAATATACAGCCTTTACTTACTCCTTTTCCTATTTGGAACCGGTCTGTTGTTCCATATCCAGTTCTAACTGTTGCTTCCTGACCTGCATATAGGTTTCTCGAGAGACAGGTCAGGTGGTCTGGTATTCCCATCCCTTTAAGAATTTTCCACAGTTTATTGTGATCCACACAGTCCAAGGCTTTGGCATAGTCAATAAAGCAGAAATAGATGTTTTTCTGTTTAGGTTTTGTGTTTTCTAAATAAACTCTCTGTTTAGGTTTTGTTTTTTTCTGAATAGTTCAAGGTGATTAACCTGGAGCATCAACCTGGTTAGTAAACTCTAAATCTGAAGCAGGATTAGGGGTCTAGAGAGCCAGGTACTTCCTGGATATTCCTGCCTGAGGACAGTGGGTTGTGGAGGTGCCATCTGAGGACCTGCAGGAGTGAAAAGGAGAACAAGTGAGAGACCATGCTGTGGATGGTGTACAGCGGGAGGAACTGGCAGGGGACCCCTGAACTCCTGCATGGTTCGCAATGAGCTCTGTGTTGAAAAGTGCCTGTGTTTGAGTGAAATGCTCCTATAAGCACATGGCCCAACTGGGCTATGGAGCTAGTCCAGGGCAAGGCAGGGACCAACCTTCTCATTCAGGAGTCACAGATCTCTATTGCCTGAATCAGGAAGTGATCTTAGAGATCACACTTGCCCAGTGTCCTCATTCCACATATGGGAAATTGAGACTAGAGTAAAGAGAATAACTTGCCTACAGCTGATGGATGTTAGTATGTTTGTTCTAGCATCTAATTGTGTCAGTATCAACTAAGAGTGCTGATTAAAATGCTGATTCTTGGGGAACAAGCCAGACCCTTAGGAAGTTAGATGCCCTGTAAGTGGGCCCAGGAACCTGCATTTTAGCAAATACCCCAGGTGATTTCTAGACACCTCAAGTCTGAGGAGTCCTGGTCTAGGGTTCCAAAACTGGTTCCCTATTGTCTCTGTAGAAAGACTCCTGACTCCACTCTGGTATGATCGCTCTCATACCAGAGCTGGTGACCCTGGGGAAAGACAGATCCAGGAGAGTGAATTGGGAAGCTGTTTCTAATTCCTTCTGCACTTTGAGAGGTACTGGTTGCCTTTTTCAGACTAGATATAAAGAAATTAGTCAAATGATTCCTGTTTGCCAGTCTTGAAATACTGTTGCTTCCTAAACTGCTCTGAACATTGACAGATTCAAAAGCTCAGAAAAACTCCTATCTTTTTTTCAGTTACTATCTCCTCTGTATTCTCCAATACTGCATGTGTAACAGTTTAACAGGTTGGCATGCGTCCTTCTAGTGCATTCGCATCTCAAACAAATTGCTGGAAACTGCAAGGGATGATCTCCAAGTCTTAACTACAAGGATTAAAATGAAAAGAATCAGTTCTTTCTGTTGCTTTTACAGTGACATAGTTTTTTACTGATGGTTAAAGTAACATTTACCTCTTGCTATAAAGTGGTATGGACTGTCTTACATGTCATTATGTGAAGACTTCTTTAATCATTTAAGCCAGATTCCTTTGGGATGTCCTAGAACCCTAGTAAGACTAGAGGTTAGTTGCTAAAATTTTAATTTTCAATTAGAAAAAGTCAGTAAATAGCTCATCAAGTTGCTAACAAAGATTAAACAAAAGAATATTTTTATTTTTTTCTTTAAAAGCTCAACTTGTGGGTCTTCCCTGGTGGTCTAGTGGTTAAAACTCCACAATTTCAATCCACTCCTGGTTGGGGAACTAAGATCCCACATTCTGTGTAGCCAAAAAGTTAAATAAATAAAACAAAGCAATGGGTCTTTAAAAAAAAATAATCAAGATGAAAGAATACTCAGCTTGCATGTGTATGTTTCTTTAGGACATTTGACTGGGATAGGACAAGAATCCAATGCTGGCTCTGCTCCAAATATGCTATGTAAACTTGGACAAGTCACTGCCCTTCTCTGGTCCTCAGTTTCCCCTTTTGGAGAACAAAAGGTTCAGACAGGCGATTTCAGAAGACCTCCTCAGGACTGAAAGTTTCAGGGTAAGGTACCAAAGGGTTATGACATGTCCCACAGTGTGGGAGGGAGCAAATATGTCATGATTTCATTCCGGTCTAATCTGTTTCACATTTAGTGTAGTCCAATCTGAAGTAGGTCCTCCGTGGAACACAGATGACTCATTTCCTGTCCTAAGTGGGTCTTCTCTGAGGTGTGGAACAGATCCTGCCTTCAAACATCAAGCCAGCTAAGGGGGTCAAGTCTATGGGCCTCTGGGCAAATTCAGCAAGTTCTTTATGCCAGATTAAACCTGGTAATCAGTGCACACACACACATACATGGAAGGACATGGAAGTCTAGAAGCTAGAGATTCCTGAAAAGTGTGCTCTTCAAGTTTTTGTAATCACTATCACAATTGAAATGAAGATTAAGGTAAAATTTCTATAAGGTGTCAGATGTCTTCTGTGTAAGTGATTCTGAAGACTGGAAAAGCCGGGTATATTCACCACTTCCTCCAGGGAGTCACCCCTGACTACAGCTGGCTGCTGGTTTCTTCATTTGTCTGCCTCCCCACTGAATTCAGTTTTACTTTGAGAGCTGGACCCACATCAGAAGGAACAGAATTATGCTCCTAAAGCCACAGACTTCTAACATGCTAGGGCCAAAAGGGAATTCTGAAATATCAAATCTCACTTCACCTCTATCCTTCATTCATTTATCCATTCATTCACTAACCAAGGATTTATATAATGACTACCCTGTGATAAGCACTGTGCTAGAGCAAAATCAAGGCATAAATGCTTCCTACCCTTGTGGAACTGACATGTTGTGTGTATGGGAAGGAGCAAGTCATAGGCAAGTGACAAAGTATGTGGTAATGCATGTGCTCAGTCACTTACCCATGTTTGACTCTTTGCAACCCCATGGACTGTAGCCTGCCAGGCTCCTCTATCCATGGGATTTTCTAGGCAAGAATACTGGAGTGGGTTGCCATTTCCTCCTCCAGGGGATCAAACCTGTGTCTCCTGAAGGCCTCTTGCATTGGCAAGCAGGTTCTTTTACCATTGAGACACCTGAGATAATTATTAGGTTGATGGAATGGAGAATTACCAGTCAGGTAGGGAGAGCTACGTTAGATAGGATAGGCAGAGAAGATAGCTGTAAGGAGGTGCCATTCAGACAGATATCTGAAGAATGAGAAGGAACTGATCATGGCAAACACTTAGGGAGGGAGAGAAAAAATAACTGGTGAAGATTGATGCTGAGGAAGAGCCAAGAGTTTAGAGACCTGGACCAGAGAGAGGCATTAGAAAAGGGACTAGGATTGCTTTGGTGGGATGCAGGGCAATGGATGGTTTAAAATAAATTTTGGAGGTAGATACATGAGACTAGTTTCTAAATTGGACAAGGAGGTTGAGAGAGGAAGGAATCAAGGATGATTCCTTATCTTTTAGCTTGAGAACTAGGAAGAAGTCAACTTTTTGAGATAGAAGTTTGGGAGAACACAATACAACTTTGGCAGGAAGTCCAGGAAAACTATTTTGGGTATGAAGTGAAGTGAAGTGAAGTTGCTCAGTCGTGTCCAACTCTTTGTGACCCCGTGGACTGTAGCCTACCAGACTCCTCTGTCCATGGGATTTTCCAGGCAATAGTCCTAGAGTGGATTGCCATTTCCTTCTCCAGGGGATCTTTCCAACCCAGGGATCAAACCTGGGTCTCCCACATTGTAGACAGACATTTTACCATCTGAGCCACCAGGGAAGTCCTATTTTGGGTATAGTGAGTTTGATATTCTTATTAGACATTCCAGCAAAGATGTTGGGAAGACTACTGACTCTGCTCAAAAGGCCCTCTAATTATTTCAAGGTATTTGCTTTATCTCCTGAACTGAACCAAAATTCCCCCAAAGACAGGCATGTCTTAGACAACTCTATGTCCCTCCATAGAGTTCTAAGTGAGAAGGAAGTAACACAGCTTTGCTATTCCCACGTTCTGGAGTTGGATGGAGCCGGCGTGCTGAATCTGCCTGTACCGGCTCACGAGAATCAGCTGCTAACATGTGGGAAACACTGAATCAGTTGTTAAGTCATCTTTGCACTTGGTTAGGGTGGGACTACTTACCTTTGGAGTTTGGCAAATTACACAAATCAAGACTTTTTTTCTTCAGAAAGCCAGGTTACCAGTACATCATGGTAAGACCCAGGGTTGCCAACTCAGATGCCCTTTGAGGAAAGGAAGTGTCATGTGTAAATGATTTGTTCAGATCTAGAAACATTTCTCTTTGTGAAATATCAAAGCATGCTGGCCCCTTGTTAGGCTGAAATAAATACTTAAGGAAATCCAGAAACTTAGAGTATAAAATATATGTTTATGTAACTGTAAACATGTAAATATATAAAATATAAATAAAACTTTATAATTATATGTCTATATTTATCAATATACTTATATTAATAACATATTTGGGTTATCACAATACATTCAGCTCCCCCATTACTCTCCTCCATAAATATTTTTAAACTCACATGATAGACCTGATGTACATTTTCCCTGGATTCATACAGTCTGTCTCAAGATGAAGTCAAACTTTCATCTCTGATTAAGGAGAGACGCAGCAGCACCTCTATAAGAGAAGCCGCTAAGATGTCAGTTGCCACTGTAAAGATTCCAGCCCAGTGTCACTAGACCTTTTGCTTTTTCTATAGAAGCCAGAAATCTGGGTTTTAATGGGAAACTTCCCAGCTGCTAAAAAGTTGACTTAAAATTTTTAAAAAGTACTGCAGGCCAAGCAAAACACTTTTTACAGGCTTCACCAGGCCCCAGGACTGCCAGTGTACAAGTCTGTTTGAAAGTTCTTGTGCATGGTCATCCATCTGGGGGAGGAGAGAGCCCCTCCCCCACCCCCAAGATGCCAGAAATCAACTTTCCCATGAACCCTGGCATATGGCATGTAGACATCAAATTTATTTCACTAAGAAACGTTGTGTAAATGACATGTGTTGTCCTCCGGCATCCTGAAGCAAGTCATATCGGTTATGTTTATTCTTCCCCTTAGCTATGGGCTCCTCTAGGTAAGCCCCTGGACAGCCTCTTTGTCCTCTTTGTGTGACCGCCTCCAAGCTGGTCATACTGAGGACAGCAAACGGGAGCTTCTACCAAAGGAGCCTTCAGACATCTTGCCCAGTGTCCTGAAGAAACTGGCCCCCAAAGAGATGAAGTCACTTGCCTTGGGCCTAAAGAGTGAATTAGGAAAGAACAAGGATCAACCCAGGTCTCTAAGCTCCCAGGGCTAGAAAGGATGTATGGTTCTCAGGAAATAGCTGCGGAATTAATGAGCATGTGAAATAATGATAGAATCAGTGAGTGTATGAACTAGTGAACACAGTCTGAAATGACCAACTAGCTTATAGAATATAGTTTATAGTAAGGATCACGTGAGGTGGGACTTGGTTTCTGTTCTTCCACTCACTATCTTGTCTTAGACATCTGATCCTTGACTTTCCTATTGATATGCTGTCTTATTTCTCAGTGTTGTTTCAAAAATCAAAAACTAATAGCAATAGTCAAAATTACTGGATACTGTATGCCAGCCCCTGGGCTAAATGCTCCACAAGGATTTGTCAATGCTTCTGATAGTTCTATGAAGTGGACACTGTTTCTTTCTATCACCTCCATGTCATAGATGAAGAAATGGACACATAATATTATTACTAACCTGTCCAAGTTCACACAATTTGTAAATAAATGGCAGATGGGATTTGAAGCAAGACATTTTATTCTGAAATTATAATAGCAATAAAAATGTTATGAGAAATCAAAGGGTGGCACAGATGTATGATCAAAATATTTCAGGAATGTGATGTGTCTCAGCTCTTATAAAGCATGAAGCTCAGCGTTAAAGAGGCATTTTTTTTTTCTGTGTTTTACACTGTGGAGTTTGCATAAAAATTAAATCAAGTATTGGAATAAGTGACCTCTGGGGAAACTTCTAGAGTGATGAAAAGATCTGGCTTCTAGTCCCAGAACTTTTTTGGATACCTCTAAGCAGATCCTCTCAGTTTCTCTATTCATAGTGGACTTGAACACATTAGAAGTTATTTCAGCTCTGATATTCAAAGTTCTCATGGAGTATCTAATAAGAAGATAACATTAGTCAAGAGTTCTTTGGTTACAAATAAGAGAAACCTAACTGAAATAGTCCATACCAAAGAGTGTATTTATGAACCCAGTAATAGAAAAGCTGAAGAGTGGTCTTGCTTCAAGCTTGGCTGTATCCATGGGCTCAGATACCATCACCGGGGTTCTTCTTTCCAGCTCTCTCCACATATGGGCAGGATAATCATCTGTAAGACTCACATTCTATCAACTAAATAAACTCAATGGGAAAAAATAATCATCATGCTTAAAAGCAGAAAAGTCATGGTGAGGAATTGGATTGACTTGCTTTGGTCTCACATTCAGCCTCATTTTCATATGGTGACCTGGCCCAGGACATACATTTGCCTCTTTGTCTGTGTGGGAAGAGTCTTTCTCCATATATAGTACATGGGATGGATTTTCCACTGAATAAGAACTTTCTGTATGAGAAGAAAGAAAGAGAAAGGGTGCTGGGCAAGAGACACAGAAGTTGACTGTAAGCAGCTTCCCCTCCCACTCAAGAGGAAGACTGACAGGATAGGTATTTTGGGTCTGAACTTCCAGCTCAGAATCCCAAGCTGTGCTGATGGTCTGCAGTGCTAGAAACAAGTCATTATTATGTATGTCTTCTGGAAAATCTTCCTCTATCTTTGGGGAGGTTGGGGTCAGTGACATCAATGAATGTCATGGAGTCATTTTTTCGCCCTACAGTTACAGTTCCTTGGAGAAATATCTACAGCAATGATCTCAGCACAGGTAATAAATCAGGAAATAAATGATCAGGCTTTGAGCAAAGTTTTTCAGAGCTGTATTCATTTATGAGGAATCAGTCAATGAGGCAACATGACTAATGCCTCTGATTTAACTCACCACCCTCTGGTTTGTACTAGAGAAAATGGCCGGCCCCCTTTGCCTCTTTTAGCTGGTACAAGTAGTTACTTGTGCTAATCAGCAGTAGGACAAAGGAGTATAGGGCAAAGGTACAGAAAATATCCATCAGCAAGATGCAATGGATGACAAAACCTCTCCTGGACACTGACTTCTATGACACTAACGGATTGAAAAAAATTGGATCAGTGTCCTACTTGAAAACACTTACAGTCTGGACATAGCTTATTAGAGATGGAAGAATGTTTAAATCTTACCTAATACCACACTTTCATTTTACAGATGAAGAAACTGAGGCCCAGAGAGGGCAAATAACTCAGTCAAAGGAGTGCTGCTAAGGAATAGCTGAAACAGAACTTCTATCCAAGGCTCCTTATTCATTTTCCAAGAGCTCATCACTGCTCGGCAAGCTCCCTTTGGTTTTGCCCTCAGGACTCCAATAAACATTTTGAATTATGGAAGCTTTGCCCAGAAGGAAACTTCATTTAATTTGATCTTCACTGGAAGTGCAGGGAAGAGAAATAAGAAGTGTCTGTTGAATTCCTTCAACTTAAATATGCTCAACTAGCTTCTGAGAGCTCCAGGAAGGAAGCAATAGCTTGAGGCTCTTCAGCATTAGAAAATCAAAAGGTAATTCATGAATCTTTGAAAGGTGCAGAAGGGGTATAAGTTATGTTTACTTTCCTAAGCCTGTTTGTGTTTACTTAATATTAAAAAAAGTGCTAAAGGAGGCGTTTGGGACCTAAATTCTTTTTGAATGTGGGTCTTGATGGGTAATCTTGGCCACCTCATTTTCTCTGGGTTTTGATTTCCTCGTCTGTAAATTTAGCTGATTCTCAAGATCCTGGTCAACCTCAAGCTTCAAGGGTCTTAAAAAATGTCTATGCTTTGCTTATCATTGTTATAGAAGGAGAAGGGACTTCCTGGATAAAAGGTAGCCAGCGTAAAGCCAATCTGCCTTTACAAGTTAAGTGCTCTCTTTACTAACTTGGCGCCACAGAGCGAGCACAGAGTCAATAGCCTAGGACATGATTGTGCTTCTCTTTGCTCCATGACCTTCGTGGTGGTGGTGGTTTGCTTGCTCAGTCGTGTCCAACTCTTTGTGACCCCTGGACGATAGCCTGCGAGGCTCCTCTGTCCATGGGATTTCCCAGACAAGAATACTGGAGTGGGTTGCTAGTTCCTTCTCTGGAGGATCTTCCCGACCCAGGGATGGAACCTGGGTCTCCTGTGTTATAGGTGGTCTCTTGGACTGCAGGTGGATTCTTTAATGACATGACTTTGGGCCAGCCCTTAACTTTCTCTAGGCCATTAAAAGAAAATCTCTATAATGGGATTACTGCCTTCTCCAACTTGGCTCACAGGATTGTTTGCCTGGAGCTAAAGGATGTAGAAATGCTTTATGGTATTCAGGCTCTTTTATATGTGTGACTTAATAGTGAGTTTGCCTTTGGTTCACTAAGAACAAGTAAAAACAACCTGAAGATTTAGTCAAAGTTTCTGTGTGGCCAAGACCACACTGAGGGAACTGAAATATTTTTTCCTCAAGTTCATTTTGTTTCCTTGTTTTTCCAGTAATAGTGCAAGTTGAAACAGGATTTAATAAAATGTCCATACATCCAGTTTGCCTGGTACAGTTCTATTTGCAATTGTCATCCTGGATGTTGCTGTTGTGTTTTTGTTGCTAAGTCGTGTCCGAATCTTTATAGACTATAGCCCTTCAGGCTCCTTTGTCCTTGGGATTTCCCAGGCCAGAATACTGGAGTCAGTTGCCATTTACTCCTCCTCCAGGGGAATCTTCCCAACCCAGGGTCTGAATCTGCATCTCTGCGTCTCCTGCATCGTCAGTCAGATTCTTTACCACTGAGCCACCAGGGAAGCCCCATCCTGGCATAATTATTAATAATTTTTCATATTCAGAAGTGTCTCTATGCTGGCAATAAGTTACACTGTTACCCTTAGACTTAAATATCACTCTGTTCAACCACTTAATTTCATATTTTGGAAAATAGAGGCTCAGAGAAGAAAAATGACTTTCTTAATCCACCCGGAGTTTGCCCAGAACCTGGACTTGGCAAACTCTTTCTCTTGTGCCTGGGAAGAAAGTGAAGGGGAAAGCAGGCTGAGAGGATTCTCCTTTTGTTGTCCTCCTGTTTCCTGAAGCAAGAGCAGCCCCACCTTGTTCCTGATTTCCTGGAAAGTGATCAGCAATCCTGTGGCTGCCAGTGGCCAGCAGGGAACTGGGGGATGGAGCAAGCATTTCAGAGTGCTGGAAAAAGGATTTTTCTCTTCTATATTCAGAAGAATAACCCCAAGGGGAGAACCACTGGCTATTAATAACTAGTCCTTATTTAGGTACATACATTTTTGAATTATTATTGTTCATAAAGTACATTTATGACTATAATCTTAATTAGTCTAGTTCTTACTGCTTTTGAAAATTATCTTGGAGGCATCATTATTTTCATTTTGTAGTTGAAAAGCTGAAAACCTGCAAAGACAGTTGATTCGCTTTAGGTTTCACAGTCAGTGTTAGAGACAGGAACAGAGTTTCGTTTCTTAACTCCTGACCTAAAGTTCTTTCCCCTTTCCCTTGTTTCCTGTGTTGCTACTTTAGGCATCTCCTGGGAGAAACTTCACTATAATAAAGTATTTTGGTGTTTGAGTAACTAAACCCCTTAGATGCAGCCCAACGCAGACCCACTTTGTACCTTGAATTTGTCCTGTGGCAAATAGGAATGTTAGAACATGGCTCATGATTAACCATGATCTTCATTCTGTCAACATTATCTCTGAGAAAATGAGTATGTAGATGGGGAAAAGGATATTGCATTCTGGAATAATATTTTTGTCTTTCAAATTGTTGCTAGGATCATGGGGAATAGATTCTCATCAGTCTCATAATCTGAAGGTCCTGGGTTTGAACCTTAGAGAGGGCAGGCCCTCACTTTTGGGCTTCCTTTGTACCTCAGTCAGTAGAGAATCTTCCTGCAATGTAGGAGACCTGGGTTCAATTCCTGAGTCGGGGAGATCCCCTGCAGAAGGAAATGGCAACCCACTCTAGTATTCTTGCCTGGGAAATCCCATGGACAGAGGAGCCTGGCCGGCTACAGTTTATGGAATCGCAAGAGTCGGACACGACTTAGTGATTAAACCACCACACACAGTACCTGACTGTAGTGTGCTTACAAATCACTGACCTGATAATTTGCAGAATTTCCATTTCAGAGAGATTTGTTCTAGCAGAGACCGAAATTCTTTGTTTGGAACTTGACAAATTTCAGACCCACGAGAACTCAGCTTGACAAGCTATGCAGCTACATCCTTCCGTCATTACTCAGCCCTAAGCTGGCAACAATGCTGGGCAAGTCTTCAGTATGCAAATCAGGGACCCCAGATCTATCGTGATTAGTGTGTGACTCCTGAAATGTTAGGAAAGTCACTTTTCTCTTAAGAAGTTCAGTTGCTTCAGTTGTCACGTGTTGAGATTGGATTAATCAATGTGCTTCTAGCTATTATAGCCAGTGGATTCTTTTTTTCTGAGAATGCTGTGGGATCCTAAGATGTAGAAATGGTAAAATGGGTAGGGGTGAGGACTTGGAACCCCCTTCATTTGATCCACTTGTTGCCACATGACATCTGCATGGAAGATATCAGTGTGGAAATGATGAGATAATTCCCCAAACCCCTTTTAGTCCCCAGCACTGGAATTCTAAGGACCAATAATATCTTTGATACATGTTAAACATGTGAGATGGGTTTCCCTGGTGGCTCAGTGGTAAAGAATCTGCCTGCTAATGCAAGAGATGTCAGTTTGATCCCATATTCAGGAAGATCCCCTGGAGGAGGAAATAGCAACCCACTCCAGAATTCTTACTTGGGAAATCCCATGGACAGAGGAGCATGGAGGGCTACAGTTCATGGGGTTGCAAAAGAGAAGCAAAAGACACAACTTAGCAACTAAACAACAACAAACACCCAAGGGCTTCAGTGAATCCAGGATTCAGGATCCAGAACTGGGCAGATGGGTAAGGTTATAATGGCATCACAAAGAGTAGAATTTGGAGTGAAAAGCAGCATGGTACAGTTGTTACCCTTCACAGGTGCACAGCCCTTCATAGTTCACATAGTATTTGCACATCAGTTGTCTCTTGAGGGCTTGTCAGCTCTGTGCATTTCGATATTTACACAATGACCTTCCATGAAGCGACATTAGTGTGCCTGGTACAGTGGTTGAGCTCCGGAATATAAAGAGGATCCATTTGAGCCTCAAGAAGCTCAAGCCCTGGTGAAGGAAAAGGCAGGTAAACATATCAGAGCAATTGCAAAATGGGAAGCCTCTTAGAGAGGTACATGCAAATGTTGAGGAGAGAAGAAACGATTCACTTTTCCGGGGGTGGGGAGGAAGTGGCATTGTTAGGGTGGGGCTCTGCAGGTGGAGTTCCCTGGGCCTTTAATCCAGGTCTTTCTACCTGCTAGGCTCCGTTCAGGCTAGAGAGAAAGCCAGTAGGGGAGAGGGGAGGAGTTTGGGGAACCTGGCCCAGGGGAGCAAGCAGAGGTGAAGCTACGAAGGTAGATTTGCTGGGAAGGACTGTGAATGCAATGCAAAGAATTTGGACCCCGTGGCAATGAGATCTTCATTTTCCAGATGAGGAGCCAGGTTCACAGGAGTCTAGAGCTACCCTGAAGCCACAGGCACCAGGAAGGGACCTGTAGGGTCGGCCCAACCCAGCGCCCTGCCGCTCTTTCTGCTACCCTGTGCTGCCTCCAGCAGGCCTGAGCCGAGCAGTCCCTGCGTGGGAGAGGCCTCTGGGCTGTTTATCCGGCTAGGCTCTGTGGGGCTGGCGCTGGCAGGGAATGGAAGTGGGTGGGGTGGGGGCCGGGGAGGAGAGGAGGGGCCTGACAACAAGGGCGACATTCAAGGCCTGCGCTGGAGCCGGGCGAGGAGAATGGAAAGCTACAGTCTGTCGGAGCGTCCAGCCTTGGCAGGGCGATCGGGGCCTTATAAGGAAATGTTGTTCTCTCTCAGCCAGTGGGGCTGGGACGGAGCCCTGTGCCCGCAGGACAGAGCTGCCCTTGTGGGGGGGAGCAGGGGTGCCACCCGCCCCTGGGCTGTGAGCGGCTGTGAGCCGGGGCTCTCAATGGGCCACTTCTGCATGCTCAGCATTCCCTCTCAGCCCCAGTAGGCCAGCGGCCCCCACCCCCTGAACGCCCTCCCCCTCCCTGGTGCCCCGGGCTGATTGGAGGAAAGGAAAAAAACAAAACAAAACAAAGACTTGGCCAGATTTCAGACCTCGATGATGTTTGATGCCGAATTACCCTGAAAACAGGCTCAAGTCAAATTCCCTCCTGTCTCTGCAGGGGGAGGGATGTCTCTGTGCCCTATGTCCAGGCCCTGCACCCAGCCTCCTCCTAGTGACCACAGGACTCCCAGAGCTGGGCCCTGTCGTGGGCGCAGAAACACAGGAGGAGGAAGGCTGGAGCTGGTGCGAGGGAGGACAGAGCCATGAGTGCGCTCCTAGGAGCAGGACGGCTCTTCAGGGTCCTTCCCAGTGGGCTTGGGACACTCGGGAGGGTGCAGAGGAAAAACACGACCACCCACAAGCAAAGGAGAGGGCTCCTCAGGAGAGAGAGGTCAGCATCCATCACTGCTCCGTGGCGGTGCAGTGAGGGATGATTTAAAGCACTGATCCCTAAAGGGAGCTCCCTGGACCTGGGACCGAAGCAGAAGAGATGATTGTCTGGCCTTTTGCTTTGCCTATTCATAGACTCACAGGTGTATGAAACCCTGGAGCTGCTGGGAAAGAGGTCAGCCAGTCAGCTCTCCACCTAAAGCTAACTTGGCAGACCTGCAGGGGGCCTGTGCTCTAGGTGACCCTGTGTGCCAGCTGTCGTGGGCCACACTAAGGGCTGAGTCATGAGAGGCACCCAGGGAACAAAATGTGAAGGAGAAGGTTACGAACCCTGAGAAAAATACAGAAAAAAGGCTCTTAGAGTTGAGAGAGGGAAATTCCTCTTGAATAGGTGATCAGAGCAGTGGACACGAAAGGTCAGGGCGAAGAGAAGACCTTTGGGGTGAAGAGAAGATCTTTGGGGTGCAGAAAGGCTCAGAGTTCAAGAAGTGACATTCTGAAAGCTTGGAGAGTGAGGGAGATCGTTTCCAGGGGAGAGGCTGGTGTGGGCGGGCAGGAAGGATGGGGAGGCTTGGGGCTGGCTAGGTTCCTGGATGGGCATACTGGTGTGCGCAGCTGGCACTAGGGTTAGCACCAGACTTTGGAGGCCCTGAGTGTCAGAAGGAAGAAGAGACTCAAGTGACAGATAGCTGGGAGCTGCAGAAGGGTTTTGAGAGTCAGAGAGGCTGGGCATTAGGCAGTGTGATCGGCTAGCAGAGGCAGAAAGAAGCATCGTTCTCTTCACTTCAGTCAAGTCAGGGAAGTGCTCCTTCCACAGGCAGAGGTTGGCACGGGCCATAAAGGTCTGGAGGCTTGGTTCTCCGCCTGGGCCACCCAGACCCCAGGATTTCAAGGGTTGCTGGGTTTCAGAGGTGCCCTTTGAACAAACAGCGACCGTTCCCCTGGGAGAAGACTAGGATGGGCTGCTTTGGTTCAGTTCTCTTTCCAAAGTGAAGCTTTTGTACATAAGTGTGTTCAGATGGGCTTGAGAAACCTCATCATCAGTCCTTTTTGTAAAGAGGTTATTAACAAGTTCCTGGGGTTGAAAGGCAAAGACACGGTGCTGACATCTCGTCTCGGAGAGCCTGTCCTTTGCTGGGAAGCCCCTATTCACATGCCCGTGCTTATCTCGTTGCTGGTGGCAGACCAGTGGCCCCTCCGTTTTGCTCCTGTTGCTTCCTTCGCTTCCTTTCAAGGCCTGTCCCCACCATGACACCACCACATGGAAGAGACAGGATCCCTTTGTAAAAGAGAGCGGGACTGACTCCTTGCCCATGGGGAACACCAGAGGGCCTCGGGCAGAGCAGTGAGCTTGCTTGGTGTTTGGCCCTGGGTTCTGTGACCCACTGCTTGGAAGAACTTTAGCCTGATCCTCAGACCTGGTTCTTGCTTCATGGCCGTGAGAACAGAAGCTGAGGAGCTGGTGTTGTGAAGCTCCATAGCAAACCTTGCTTCCCACCAAATTTTTCTTCCCTCTCAATGCAGACACTGACCCTTGGGGTCACAGAGTTATAGTTCCAGTCACTGAGTAACTGGCTTGCTCCCTTGCCTCTCCAGTGGGTAGGGGTCATTTTGGATTTGTATTAGATGAAGATGAATTTATTAATGTTTTTTCCCTTTTAAGGGAAAATGTAAGCATTTTATGGTGAGATATTGTCTTAACTCTTAAGAGTGAATTTCAAATAATAATAGGCTCAGACGGTGGCTAAGGTCCTGTTATATGACATCTTCTTGGAACCCCTTAATTTTTATCACCAACACATAAATTGTCTGCCAGTCTCAGTCTCCAGCGCAGGGAAATGTCACTGGCAAATCTCTGCTGATTTTCATTTTGTTTAATTTTACCTAACTGTTCATTCCTTATGCACCCATTTATTTGAGATGGTAATGAGTAGTTAAAAAAAAAAAAAGCATAAATGGAATGCAGTAAAAAAGTCTCCCTCTTACCCTTTCTCCAATTTCCTCTTGTCCTCCCCCAAAGCAGCCTGTGTTACCATCTGCTTGTGTATCCTTCTCCTCTATGATGTTTTTATGGAAATCATTATCAAGGACATTTCTCATCCAGGAGAGATAGGTTCAGATTCAGAAAGATGCAAGCTTGCTCAAACAAAATTTTCTAGGGGCAGTTGTTCTCCCCAGGTTTGCCTGCCTTGGATATTGAGCCCTAATTCTGGCTGTTGGAGAGCCCTCACCTGGGCCAGGTGTCTATGGAGCGATCCCCGATGTTCTGAAGGACTTTATCATGAAGTGCTGAGGATGCCTGAGCAGTCTCTGGAATGAGATTTAAACACTATCCTCCGCTTGATCTTACAGAAAATAAATGGTACAGAGACTATACAATGAGTTCTGGTGCCAAATTAGCAAGTATCTGGGGAGGATCTGGGGTCCAGCTGGCTAAGGCTGAAGGAAGAGTCTCTGTGGGGTTAGCATTCTCTTCTCTGGGCCAGAATTCTCTGGGTTTTTGTGGACTGATCTGGACTGAAATGCCCATCACTCGCTCTAGACCTTTGCTCACCGATCGCAGAGAAATCTCAGTCTGTGTCTGCTCGCCCTGGGACTGGCGGCTCCACTCACACTGCAGTTGCTCACCCACCACATGGGAGCGTCACCTTGCTCACCGAACGCATGGGAGCACCGCTGGCTCGTAGCACTGTTGTTCATGGATGGTGCTGGAGCTGCATTTCTTCAGTGAGGATCGGGATTGATCAGTCTTGGCAGCTCTGGTCTCTGTGTGCTGGTTGCTGGGAAGGGTTTTGAAGCCTCTTTGGTGGGAAGACTTTCTTTCCGAGCAGAGTCCAAACCGAAAGTGGATCCTCCATTCGTAAGACAGTGACACTTCCAGTGTGGTATCATCAAACATCTCCCAGGCAACGTCAGCCTGGAACATTATTTATTGTTTAACCGCTTCTTGCCCAACATTGTGTGGGTTTCACTTGCTGAAGGATCTACTCTGTGAGATAGGAGCAAGTCAACACAGACAGAACTGTAAATATCTTGATAAGAGACAGATGTATGAAATCGAACTGAGTGGGGAAAACAGAGGTAGATAAACAGCTGGAGAAGAACACAGGCTTGAACTTTTTGAAATACTAAGATGGTATAAAATAATATTAAAGAAAAAGTCACCTATGGTTCTTTCATCTTTTGCAACATTTTTTATTTTCCACTGTCCGTTTTATCTTCTTGTCCATGTACCATGCAGATTTTTATGTAGGTGCAATCCTATCACACATACTGGTCACTGTCTGTGTTTTCCCTTCATATTATAAGCACTTGCCATATTGCTCCAATCTTTATTTTATGGCTGCAGGAATGCCATTGTGGTGATTCACAGTACATTCTTGCTTTTACCTATTGTTGCAATTTTATGTCTCCAGCTGCTTAGTGTTATGGGTAATTGATAAAGAACATCTAAGGATATTTAGCTTTGTGCTTTTGTTGATTTCCTTTAGAGAAATTTAAAGGAAGGAGATGATTTGGCCAGTGTATGGATCTCCCTTATGAGGAGCAGCATTCCCTCTAGCTAACTGTGTCAGGCAGAGCTCTGAGCCTCAATACTGATCTCATTGGCTTAGTGCTCCAAGCCAGTAAATAGCATGTCACCTGGCAACTGAGAGAAGAGCAGAGGTTTACTAGGCCCTCAGGAAGACCTGTTACTGCACAGGTTCTCTACTTTTGACAGCAGAATATACATGGGTACCATTCCAGGGGTCTGCCTCATTTGCAAAGGTTGTTCATTTGTGGTTGCCATATAAAGGCTTCTGAGCCAACCAAGATTTGGGAGCAAAAGCAAACCAGTACTGAGATCCCTTGAACAGTGCACAGATCCTTGTACTGCGGCTGCAGTGGTGAGGGCTGCATGGGGTGCAAAGGTGCGAATCACTGTATTCTGACTGCAAGGACACTGGGCCCTCATCAGTGACACTGCCCAGGGGCACAGCCCTGGGGGTCGATGTTAACTGACATCCTTGGAGATTCTTTTAAACTTGACCCCGAATTCTGATACCAAGCCTTGTGAGAGCCTCAAATCCACACCCGACTTCCATGTGTCCCGACAGTGTATGTCATCACACCTTGCTCAGCCTCCACGACCTCTTGTCAGTGTGTGCTACCCAGTTCTGCCCCACAGTCAATCAAGGAGCAAAGTCGAATGCCTTCCCTGGGCTTCACAAAAATCCACTTGCCCCCAGGCCTTTGTTTTTGGTAACATCACTAAAGGTGGAGGGTTTTGGGGAGGAGTCTCATCACAGACTGGCAGCCTTTTGCTTTCCTTTTACTTGCTCCCATCTCTCTTTGTCAACCTCAGGATCCCTGGGAACATACAGCTGATTTCCCCCCGTCTTCCTAAGAGCAGTTCCCCGCATCCAGGCCATGCGGGGAAATACATGCCACCCCTACAAGCGACTCTCCTTGATAAGATTTCTCTGTCCATTGTCAGAACCATGCCCTTACAGAAAGCTAGCAAGTGGGGAGCTTCATTTGGTTTTTCTTTGTTGTTGTTTTAAAAGAGGTAAAACTTCACACCATGAAGAGCTGTTTTCAGGATACTTTGAAGATATCATTTCATTCAGGTCTCCCAGCTACCCTGACATGTGATCAATTGGACAGGCATTCTTATCCTACCTTAGATGTGAGGAAGCCATGGCGAGGAGAGGGGAAAGACCTGCGTTAGGCCACTCAGTTGACTATCTGATAAGCTGAAACTGGAAACCAGATCTCTCCTGGGCTCAGTGAGCGGTCCTTTTCACCATCACAGTGGCTGACCCTCTGTCTGGGTGCCTCATGGAGCTATAACTATGACACACACTGGTCAGTATCCACTGACTGCCTTCCTCTCCGTCTCTGTGCTGGTCTTCAAAGAGTGCAGACTGAAGGACACAGGAATAAGTTATGGGCGCCAGTACCGACTCTTAGCTAAAACCAGGTGTGATAGACCAAATACAGTATGTATGTACAAAGGAATATTATTCAGTCACAGAAAGGAATGTTGTGTTGATGTGTGCTACAACATGGCTACGTGTCAAAAACATGATACTGAGTGACAGAAGCAAGACACAAAAGGCCATGTTTCCTAAGATTCCATTTCCAGGAGATGTCCAAAAAAACCAAATCCACAGAGACAGGAAACTGGTGGTTGCCAGTCTGTCGGGAGGAAGAAATTGACTGCTGAATGGGTGAGAGGTTTTCTCTGGGGATGGTTGCTTTCGAACTAGATGAGAGTGAGGGTCGTACCACCCTGAGAATCTACTAAATGCCACTCAGTTGTAGACTTTGAATGGCTCATCTGATGTTAGGTGACTTTTACTTCCATTTTCAAAACGAACAAACAAAAAAAAGCCAGTAGACAAAAGCCAGGTGTGAATTTCATCTCCCTGCCTTCTGCTCTACACGTCTTTGCCTGATGCCATGTTGTGATGTTGTCTCCCTGGACAAGGAACGAAAAAAGAGACTCAACTCTCAATACTGTTACTTATCAGCTATGTGGTCTTGAGTAGTTCATGCCCCTCTCTGGATCTCAGCATCCTCATCTGAAAGATAAGGACACTGACTGACTCAGATTTTACCCAAAGACCCTCCCAGGTCAGCTGCTGGGATCTGGAGGGCAGAAATGGGGATGATATTCACTGAGTGGAGGGAGGCACTCTCTGAGTTTCTTTTGAACCTTTCTCTCCTCTGCTAGTGGAGAGCAATGACTTTTAATTTCCTCTGTCCTCAGGCACCAGGGAAAGAGTCACAGAGATAACAACCTTGGCCCCTGATCTGGCTGGCACCGCCCGGGTTCCTGCCATGCTTCACTGAGCAATGTGAGCCCCTCGGTAATCCTGTTAAGCCGCTGGGGCAGTGAGTCATTTCCATACCACCCAAATGCCGTCCTGTCCCGACAAGGAGAGACTCTAGCCAGAACATTAAGACTTGACCTGCAGCAACATTTTAAGCATAAATTGGAGCTTTTAATTGGGTGGTGACTTAGAGACCCATCATGCCCAAATCAGTGTTCAGAAAAACTCAAACTGTGCTGGTTTGTTTACTTATGACCACTTTTCTGAGCTCCTATGACATCCCCGGCCCTGGGCTAAGTGTTGGGAAGGCTAAGCTATGTCTGAGCCTCTGTCTTCAAGGAATTCAAGGACCCCTGGAAGAGACAGAATTGTAAACAGGAGGGAAATATAGCAGTTCAAGGGCAGGAGAGAAAAACAGTGTAAAACAGGAGAGGAAGCGGACCAGAGGAGAGACGCATTGCTTCTGGGAGTGGAGGGAGGCTGGGGTGGAAGGGCAGGGCAGGTCTTTATGATTAGCCAGTGGGAAACTGCTGTATACACAGGGAACTCAGCTCTATGATGATCTAGAGGAGTGGGATATGGAGTGGACGGGAGAGATACAAAAGGGTGGGGAAGGTATGTATACTCATAGATGATTCATATTGTTGTACAGCAGAGATTAAGACATCATTATAACACAATTATACCTCAATTAAAAAAAAAAAAAGATTTCTAAAAAAGGGAGGTCTTTGCAGATGTGCAAAGGAGATTTCCCTGGTGATTCAGACGGTAAAGCGTCTGCCTACGATACGGGAGACCCAGTTTGATCCTTGGGTTGGGAAGATTCCCTGGAGAAGGAAATGGCAACCCACTCCAGTATTCTTGCCTGGAAAATCCCATGGACAGAGGAGCCTGTTAGGCTACAGTCCATGGGGCCGCAAAGAGTCAGACACGACTGAGCAACTTCACTTTCACTTTGCAGATGTGCAGACCCCTAGGCTGGGTTTTGAGGGATGAGGTGGACTACTGTGCTCCAATGGTGCTCCAAGAGAGTGTGACATTTTGAGTGGTACCTGAGTGGGGAGAAGAGTTTGGTCACTGTCTATGTTTAGAATCACCAGTGCAATAAAAAGAAGGCTAGATTTAAGTTGGTTTTATTACTGATCTTAAATTTCTACAAACAACGTACCCCCTTATTGCCTAGTCTGTACCAGATTGCTCTTCTCCCCACTACTACCAGGCATACAAGGGTGGGAAGTAGCTATTCAAAACAGTGGGAACAGAATGTACCCAAAGCCCAGAAGTATGAAGCTTGAGAATGTATTAATGGAACGACAAGCAATTCAGTAGGATGAGACATGGACTATTTGGAGAAGGACAGCTGGAGAACGACAGAGAATGAAGCCTCTTTCCTTGAGGGCCCAAGTTACTGTGTTATGATGTCTGGGTTTTATCCTAGAAGGCATCAGGGAGCCATAGAGGGTTGTAAGCAGGAACACTATGTACTTGCCTCTATGTGTGTTTTTTTAAATCACATCTGTTGTTGATGCAGCATTTGACAGCCAATAGGATAGGATGGAAATGTGGATGGAGGAAGGAGACTGGTTGGGAAGCCCTTGCTGTCATCTGGAAGAGAACATGGGCTTTATATCAAAGTTGGGTCATGGGGGGAAAAGCAGAAGATGAGCTCAAGGTATAGGCAGAAATTCAACTCCAGAGGCCTAAAGTCTAATTGGAAGTGTGGATGGGAAAATGAAGGTCTAAATGATGACTCTGACTTCTCTTCCCATGCAAATGTCGGAGCTGGAGGGAAGTTCAGGACCACCCTCTCCACTGTTGTGGGTCAAGGAAGGCAAAGGTACTTACACTGAAGCTCTTGAGTTGGTGACCAAGTCAGTGGGATCCCCGTTTCTAAAGTCCCAGCCACAGGACTGTCTCCCATCATGGCTGTCTCCTGCTGCCTTGACTCTGTCCTCCACAGCCCTCCGCTGGCTGAGCAGCGAACCAGACAAAGCTGTTTCCCACTGAGACACTGTCCTTAAGACAGAGTGATGCAGGAAGCCCCTCTCTTCTTTGAATCTGTCATCTCATCCCCCGAAAAAGGCCTGCAAATGTGCCCTGTCTCCATTTTTCACTCTTGCTTTCTGGTTTTTGACTTTTTATTTTGCTATAGCTCGTGGCCCATTCCTCTTGCTTTACGTGAAGCTCCCTTCTCTCATTTACACTACCTGCCTGGACCCGAGGGCATCTGTGTGGCTCCTTGGATTCTCTGCCCCTAGAGCAAAGTCACCAGAGCAAAGTATGGATCTGTCACTGTGTCTGCTGAGCCCAGGCCTGGCTCTGACCAAGCTCGTTCAGGAGGAAACAACTTCAGGGCCTGTGATCAGTGAAGACAGGGTCCTCAGTGTGGCCCAGTCCACCTGGCCTGTTCTCTTGGGGCATAGCAGTCTCCTGGGTCAGCTGCCTTAGAGGCAGATCTCAAGGAGAGAAAGTGGCTCAGATAGACTTCTTCATGTAACCCTCTTTCTCCTCCTTCCTGCCCCTCCCTTCTCAAGTGGCAGGAGAGTCAGAACGCAAGGGAGGGTTAGGTAAGGTTTCCCAGAAGCCCTGGGACCACTCTTCCAGCCAATCCAGTCACTCCTTTGGCTTTCCTATCCTTTAGTTCCTTGGCCTCACTTGAACACTTCATACACATCATGTGTGACTATTTGGGGCATCTTGTCCTGTGCTAGTTTAGGACTGTCTTCCTGGTGGCTCAGACAGTAAAGCGTCTGCCTGCAAAGAGGGAGACCTGGGTTCGATTCCTGGGTCGGGAAGATCCCCTTGAGAAGGAAATGGCAATCCACTCCAGCACTCTTGCCTGGAAAATCCCATGGACGGAGGAGCCTGAAAGGAGTCGGACACAACTGAGCGACTTCACTTTGACTTTCTTTCACTTTCCAGATGATGAAACTGCCTTCTTGTAATTCCCAGGGACCGGTCCTCTTAGAACATATCAGATCTGTCTTTGACAAGGCAGTCTTTGGAGTGTATGAAAAAAAAAAGATTTTATATTCTATCCGACTTTTCTCTTCTGAAGGTTATCGCAACTCTTACATCATGTAGTTGATACTCTTAGGATATGGTGCTTCCTTAACCAAAGATTCCAGATATGGGTTAACCAACTTTTGAAACAAATGAACCAGAGACGCCAGTGGCCTAACACAAAGGAAGTGTGCTTGTCTACATGTAACCGGTCCTGGTTAGGGGCTGGTCTTCTTCCCCATGGTGATTCAGGGTCCCAAGTCCCTGCTAACCTGGATCTCCATCATTCCCTCCCTGCTGCTGGGGACAGAGGGATAGGGTGAAGCGGGCACTCATTCCATCAGTGAGAACCATTCATGTGGTCTTACCTTACACTCGCATGAACTGGGAACCACAGTCCCTGTGATCTGCTGCCCACTGGAGACAACTGGGGGGACGGCGGGGGTGGGGGACATCTGGAGGGCAGCAGGCCACCTTGGCCACACCTGAGTCAATCTCCTGCTTCTCACTTCTGAGCAGCCAGCTTAGGGGACATGTTCGAGGCTGAGGATGGGGCCCCCTCTTGTTTCTAATTGGTAAGCAGTGACTTCAGTTCAGCAGACACCACTTTGAAGATTTTGGCTGTATATGCACAGCACCTGTACTATAATTGACGTTGTGTTCTCTTTAAATCAGTTCACTTTTTAATTTAGTTTCACCTGAATAATATACCTAGGAAATGATGGTTGAGATGTGCTAATTATACTTTTCTTAATATACTCTGAAATAAGTTTATAGTTACTCCAATAAAAATATTTGCACATATACCACCCTCAATATTTGCACACACACTACAGTAGTGTGCACTGCACATTTGGGGACACGCAGTGATTGAGTCTGTATAAAGTTCTCCATGATCTAGCCCTAGCCTTTCTCTCTGACTCATGTTCTGCCCCTTCCCACAACTCTCTACACTCATGGGTCTTCCAGTTCCTCAAATCTGCCAAGCTTATTCTTACCTCAGGGCTTTTGGACTGGCTGCTGCCCACCAAGAGCATGCCTCCGCCTTATCTGCACATGTCTGGCTTTCTAGATATTAAGTATTTTCTCAGATGGCTCTTCCACAGAGAACCAGCTAGTCTAGCTGTCTCATGCCTAGTCCACTACACCCTTCAGTGTCATTCCTCATTTCAGAACTTTCAAAGCACTTTCAAGATCTGACATGCACTGTTTATTTATTTCTGATTTATTTACTGTTTCTCTGTGCCCAGTAACATATAAACTCTGTAACTGCAGGCATTTTTTTTTTTTTCCTATTCTACTTACTCCACTTTCCCAGCACTTAGCACTGGGCCTGACACATAATGTGTGTGTGTGTGTGTGTGTGTGTGTGTGTGTGTGTGTGTGTGTGTGTGTGTGTACACGCATGCGTGCTCAGTCCTGTCTGACCCTTTGCAACTCTATGGACTGTAGCCTGCCAGGTTCCTTTGTCCATGGATTTCCCAGACAAGAATCCTGGGATATGTTGCCATTTCCTACTCCAGGGGATCTTCCCTACCCAGGGACTGAAACTGCGTCTTTTGAATCTCCTGCATTGGCAGGCAGACTCTTCACCACTGGCACCACCCAGAAAGCCCTTGACATATAATATATGCCCCATAAATATTTATTATATGAGTAAAAACTGTAGAAAATAGACACATAGGTCACTAGTCAAATGAAACTGAAATACATTTTTATCAACTGCTTGCTATCCCTGATATGCATCTTATCAACTGCCAGAGAAGGCAGCTTGAAGGGGAGGCAGCCATGGGGTCTCCAGCTCCATCTCTGCAATTTCCAGGTGCATTGGCCACCTGACTTGCTCACCCAGCCACAGAGAAAGAAGCCAGACAAGGGAGAGCTAGAGGGCCAGACCCACCCCTAGAAGGCACTTGCAGCAAGGAGGCAAGAGGTGAAGAGAGAACAGGCCAGAGATTAGCCATCTCCGCTTGGGACCCACAGGCCCTGGAGCATGGGCGCAGTAGTTGTGGTGCAGAGGCTCAGTTATCTCCTGACATGTGGAATCTTCCTGGACCACGGATCCAACCTGTGTCCCCTGCATTGGCAGGCAGATTCTTAATCACTGGACTACCAGGGAAGTAGCGATTGACATTTTTCAAGTTTCCTTCACATGAAGCATTGGACCCTGTTTATGTGCTGCCCCATGTGCCCCAGATGAAGACATGGCATTTACTCATTTGACTGATTTTCACAAAAAGTCATTCTATGGGGTAGGAATTATCACTGCCATTTTTCAATTGAATAAACTAGAATTAAAATGAGCTACTCGAGACCAGAGCTACACAGCAAGTGGCAAATTAGGACAGAGCCTACCTGTTTTGTCTGCACATGTTCTTGTACTTGAATGTAAGTTTCCATCGAGAGTTACAAGAACCAGTTAACTATTTCTTTTCCTGTAAAGATGGTGTTTAGGAGGAAGAGGTGGGGTAGTTATTACTCGAAAGTGGATTATTAAAGAGTCTCCTGAGGGGAGGCGGATGAGCTGAGATGAGAGGCTCATAGACTCTGGCTAGCTTTCACTTTCCACACATTCAAGGTCAAATGTGTACCGTTAGGACTGATGAGAGTACAGAGAACAGTGTTACCAGGTGTATTAATTCCCCAGGGCTTCCTTAACAAATCACCACAATCTGGGTGACTTAAATCAGAAACGTATTCATTCACAGTCTGGAGGTCAGACGTCTTGAATCAAGGTATCGGCAGACCCTGATTCTTTTGGAACCTCTAGGGCAAACCTCTCCCCTGCTTCTCACGGCTCCTGGTGTTGTCAGGAGTCCTTCACTTGCTGGTTTCATCTCTCTCCACTCAGTCTTCATATGGCCTTTCTCCTGTGTGTCTGCATTATCTTCCTTCGCCTTTCTCTTTTAAGGACATTAGGCCATCTTTTAAGGCATTTAGGGCCCTCACAGATAATCCGGGGTAACCTCGTCTCAGTATGCTTAATTTAATTACATTTCAAAAGTAGCATTCCATCTTACTCCAAAAGTTAACATTTCTAAATTCCAGGCATCGGGACTTGGTATTTGTGTGGCCGTTATTCAACCTACTGCACTATGTAAGAGGCCACTTAGCCTGGAGACACTGGTGTGTCCTTAAATGTGTTGAAAGACAGTTCTGAGTGTTTCTTTACATGACACTATTTATCTTATCAGCTAGAGCAATGGAGGAGTAGTCTGGGCAACAAAGGTGGCCGAAGGCAATTTTCTGTCTGTTCAGCTGTGAGCTAGAAGGGGCACCAGAGGGGAATTTGTCCTGCCCCTCCCTCCCAGACTTACTTACAGGAGATGGTCTCTCTGATAGTGACATTATTCCTCTATTGCTGGGATCCTGGAGGACCCTGGACTGCTTTGCCTGTGTTTGAATTTTCAGTTGCCGTCAATCACCCTGAGCCAGTGTTTATATTTTGCAGGACTATCTCATGGCAAATTGTGAAGGAAAAAAATCCTCCCAATCACAAATATTTACAGTACTTGACTTCATTGCACTTTGGCCAGTGATGTTGAAATGGGTCACGTGCTGCCCTGAGGGACCCTACAGACATGCGTGTTGGGAAAATTTATCAGCCATACTGTATTCTTAGGCCACTGGTGGAGAGCACAGAGGGGCTGAAAGGAAAAGAACATACTGTGCCTGATCAAGGGCCAGATGCCATGCAAACAAAGTCTTCACAAATCCCTACATCCTTCTTGTGTTTATTCTTAGGTAGCTTCCTCTTAATTTTCTTCAGGGGCTTCAGCTAATTTTATAATCATCTTTTTCTTCAAGTTCCCTACCTAGTTTTCAAGTCCTTGCTTCAGAAGTCAATATCACTTTCAGTTTCTAGAAAATTGAGGCACCTCAATTCTTCCCACCCGCTTCCCCCCAACACTTGCAAACCTACCTTCAAACCCACCCTTTCCTCCTTCTCTCAGTCTTAGAGCCATTCAAAATTAGGTACCCCACTAATGTGGAGATTCAGCCTTTCTCATGTCCTTTGGTCTTTCTTCCATTAGTTAGTACCCTCGTTTTATAAACAGCTTTGCATGGGTACTCATTTGCTTCAGCTGTGTCTGATTCTGTGAGACCCCATTGGCCAAAGCCCACCAGGCTCCTCTGTCCATGAGATTCTCCAGGCAGTCCCACTGGAGTGGGTTGCCATGCCCTCCTCCAGGGAATCTTCCTGACTCAGGATTGAACCTGCATCTCCTGCATTGCAGGAGAGCCAGCCAGGAAGCCCAATAACAACTTTACTAAGATATAATTCACATACATAAACTCCCCTTTTGAAGTATAAAATTCAGGGTCTTCTAGTTTCCTAATAGAGTTTTGTGTTAATCCCCACTATCTTATTTTAAAATATTTTCATTATCACATAAAGAAACCCTCCACCCACTAGCAGTCTATCTTCATTCCCATTGCCATTATTTCTGTTTCTCAACTTTATTCCATGGATCTCTATGTCTAGTTTACATTAGTGCTCAGTATCTCCATTACTGTAGCTTTGTAGTAGGTTTTGAAGTTGAGACCTGTGAATTCTCCAACTTTGCTATTGTTCAAAATCATTTGGTTATTCCGAGTTTTTTTACATTTCCATATGATTATTAAGATCAATGGCCAATGTTTACCAAAAATAGAGCTGGAATTTTACACTCTTTCTATAGTTTAGGGAGTGTTGCCACTTCAAAATTCAATATTTGATCCATGAACATGGGATATTTTAAAATTTAAATCTTCTTTAATTCCTTTTAAAAGATGTGTCTTAGTTTTCACTGAAGAAACAAGTCTTATACTTCTTTTGAAAATTTATTCCTAAGGATTTTATTCTTTTAATATTATTGTAAATGGAATTGTTTTCTTAATTTCACTCTTAGATTTTTCATTACTAGAGTATAAAACATAACTGATTTTTATATATCAAATTAATTTCCTGCAACTTTACTGAACTTGTTATTAGTTCTGAAAATATTTTTGTAGATTACTTAGGATTTTCTATATACAAGATTAAGTCATCTATGACTAGAGATTGCTTTACTTCTTCCTTTTCAGTCTGGGAGTGTATTGCTTCTCTTTCTTGCCAATTGCCGTGGCTAAACCTCTAACGCAATACTGACTACAAGTGGTGAGGGGATGTTCCTTATCACAGGGAGATAGCTTTCAGTCTTGGTCGGTAAATATCATGTTAGTGGTGAGTTTTTACAGATGCCCTTTATCAGATTGAGAATGTTTCCTTCTATTCGTAGCTCGTTGAGTGGTGGTTTTTTTTTTTTTTTTTTTGTCTTTTTTTAAAATCAGGAAATGGTGTTGGATTTTGTTCAATACTTATCCTGTGTGTGTTGAAGTGATAAATCTTTTTGTTCTTTATTCTGTTAATATGATGCATTGAGTTTCTTGTGTTGAACCAACTCATGGTGTATAATCCTTTTTATGCCTTGCTCAGTTCTCTGTCTTGTATCTTCCATATTTTTTTTCCCACTGACTTCTTTTCTTTAGCTGTTAAACTTGCTCACATTTCTTTCATAATAACAGAGACCAAAACAAACTTACCTCATGGTCTCTATACCCTCAAACTGCTGCCTTCTCATTCTTCTTTCATTTTATTCAAATTTTTGGAAAGGGTTATCCTCTTTCCGATTTAATATAGATTCATGACTAATCAGAATGGAAACTGCTTTCATTAAGATCAGGAAGGACTTTTAACTACCAAAGTCCTTATTTTACCAGACTTACATATCATTCTCCAGTGTCCTACTCCTTCCTCTGTGAAACTTTCATATCTCTGATTTTCTCTGCATCTTTTTTATTATGGCATCTTGCTCTTTGGGGCACTTTCCCTCCTGCTTATAAAATAATAACATTTTTTAAATAATGACATTTCTTAAGGTTCTGTTTTTAGTTCTCATCTCACTTCATACTTTTCTGGGAAAGCTTACAGATATTCATCACTTTCACTATCATTTGCATGGGAATGAGCACTGACTTGTTACCTTCTCTCAGATCCAGCCAGGTATATTCAGACACTTCCTTGACATCACCACTTGAAAGTCCAACAGTATTGTCAAATATAAAAGGTCAAAACAAAACTTTGAAACCTTATCCTGCCTAACCTGTTCTTCTTCCAGCCTGAGGCAAATCTCTGGAACCAGATGAGGTGACAGTTGCTTTAGTTTACCAAGGCAGACTGGCAGTCCTTTTTTTTTCATGGGTGTTAGATGCTGGGTAGCAGAAGGAAAGAGTTCAGCATTTTACCTTGCCTTCAGACAGCTTTTAGTCTTAAGTAAGAGACAGGAACAGACCAAGCTGACTGTATTCCAAGGTAAGTGAAGAAGAGTTTGAGAGTAACAGAAATGAATGACAATAGATCAAAGGAGAAAGTTTGATTCTGCCTGGGAAGGTAGCAGGTGGGAGTGGGGAGACATCCCAGACAGAGATGATGATGTCTGGACTGAGACAGGAAGGTGAGTGGGATTTAGATGTGGCAGGAGGGTAAAGAATTGGCTGAGCTGTCATGAGGGATAAAGCCAGACTGTTCAGGGAGGAGCATATGGTTTGATGTGTCCGGTGGAGACTGAGAAAGGAAGCAGGTGTCCCAGCGAGGGCCAAAACTTGAAGTGTCTTGAATGTCCCCATGGAGAACTTGAGATTTTTATTCTATAGACAGGAGAGACTCATTGAAGCTGTTAAGCTGAGTAGTGTCAGGGTCTGAGCCTTATTTTAGGAACAATCAAAGGGTGCTACACACCTAGAGTTCACATGCATTTAAAAAATTATTTCTGGGCACCTCAGAGTCAGTGACCTGGACAAGGTCCTGAGAGGTCACCTGTCCTTGTTATTGCTCTGGAAGACGTGGTTCTTATATTTAAAAATAAGAAGATAATGAAGCAGCATCAGCTTATGAAAGATTAGCTGTCTCTGCTCAGGGGCTCTTCCTGTCCACATGCGTCTGGCACTGTGTCCTGAAATGTCACAGAAATGTGTGTCACTGGGTCCTGAAGGCTGTAGAAAAATACACCTGAAACAAACAGGAACAAAAGAGACCCCAAGAAAAACCCACCAACAGCCACGCATGGCAGGTGTACAGACTCCTCCCTTCAACAGCCCTCCCCAGTCCTCCCATCCTGTATGGTTGCTGAGGTAGACACAGAACATGAGCAAAGAGGGGACTTCCTCAGGGCATGGGACACAAAGCTCTTGTGCTTCACGGCCTGCTCCGGGGCGTCCTCTGCCCTAAAGACTCTCAGCTCTTCTCCAATAGGAAGACAGCTCTCCCGCCTCTGCTTTCACAAGACACTCTGGTATCTGTAAAGTTCTCATGGTACTTGTTCCCAGGCTACTTGAGAATCCAAGGGCAGGACTGTGTGACCGATCCCCATGTTCTCCACGGCATTCAGGCTTCTTAGAGCAGTGATCCGCAAATTTGTGCAGCCAGGAGGGATGTGAAGAACAATCTTTGAAGAGTGAGAAGGAAGTATTAGAACTTCATTTATGCTTAGTTCTAATTGAAAGATAAGCAAGAAATCAAGTTTTATTATTCTTTAATATGTAGACTGACAGGCATGTGTAATGTAAAATACAAATAAATAATATGTGAGGAGTGCTCAATTTTTTTATTGCTGAGATTAAAAAATGGGACCACACTGTAAGTACTGAATTAATGATTATTGCATGAAGTAACTCTATTTGACATTGAACAGGGAACATCAATGCCAAAGAAGAAGTTGGGTCATTAATCTGATAATTTATTCCTGCCAACAAACATATATGAATATAACATAGCTACTCTTCTGTCTCAGGCAATGTGCTAGGCTCTGTGGGTTGTGTTGTTGTTCAAAGCTGAATACAATATACACACAAGTACTTTGAAGAAGTTTTAACTCCACATAGTATAATAGAATGGGAGCGAGTTTGCAGGGAAGCATATGGGGAAATGGGAACCTTCAGTGGCTCCTCAAAGACCTTTGAAAAGTTCATACATTGACTCAGCAAGTCCGCTTGTAAAAATTTATCTAAAATACCATTAAGGATTTGTAGCAAATACTTAGCTACAAGAATGGTCATCACAGCATCAGTTCTAAAACTGAAAAATCAGAGACAGCCCCAACTCCCAACATCATGGGATTGCTTATATAATAAGTGTTATGTCCATTCAGTGGAACACAGCCCAACCATTGAAATTGATATGTAGATACATATTTCATTACACTGAAAGCTATTTATAACATTTTAAAATCAAAATGGGTTATACAGTGTTATCTAATACAAAATGATTCTGTTACTATATATGCAGGAAAAGATTCAGGTGGAGTGTGCTAAGACATATTTTTTTAAAAATATGTATTTATTTATTGACTGCACCAGGCTTTTTTTTGTGGCATGTGGGATCTTTGATTTTCCTTGCGGCTCATGTAATCTTTAGTTGCTTGTGGGATCTATCTCCTTGAACAGGGTTCTAACCTGGGCCCCCTGCATTGGGACCATGGAGTCTTAGCCACTGGACCACTAGGGAATACCCTTGTTGTTCAGTGGCTAAGTTGTGTCCAGCTCTTTGCGACTGCATGAGCTGCAGATGCCAGACTTCCCTGTCCTTCACCATCTCTCAGAATTTGCTCAAACTCATGTCTGTGGAGTCGGTGATGATATCCAACCATCTCATCCTCTGTTGCCCTCTTCTCTTCCTGCTTTCAATTTCTCCCAGCATCAGGGTCTTTTCCAATGAGTCAGCTCTTTGCTTCAGGTGACCGAAGTATTGGAGCTACAGCTTCAGCATCAGTCCTTCCAAGGAATATTCAAGGTTGCTTTCCTTTAGGATTGACTGGTTTGATCTCCTTGCTGTCCAAGGGACCCTCAAGAGTCTTCTCCAGCACCACAATTCGGAAACATCATTTCTTCAGTGCTTTAGGAAATCCCAAGTACTTTAATTTTAGTTTTTAAATCAATATACTGTAAAGTACAGTTGTATGAGTTTTAATTATGTATGAATTTGTGTAACCACCGCAATAATCAGGACAGCCAAATCTATCATTTAGAACAAACAAACAAACAAACAAAACCCTTGCGCTGCCCTTTGGAATTCACTGCAAATCTCTGGTGACCACGAATGTGTTCTCTGTTGCTATAGTTTGGCCTTTTCCAGCATGTTGTATAAGTGGGGTCACACAGCATATAATTTAAAAATAGACTTCTTTTGCTCAGTGTAATGCCTTTGTGATATGGCACTGAGAGTTCCTTTCTATTGTGAGCATTATTTCATCGTATGGCTGTAACACAGTTGCTCATTCATCTGTTAAAAAACATTAATTTCTTAAAAATAATACTTTGGGGTACTATGTAAAGAGCTTCTGTGAACATTTGTGTGCATTTTTTGCCTTCTAAAGACCTACCAAACTGTTTACAGATGATTTTACGTTTATACTTTCTCACCAGCAATGTGTGAGGATACCAGTTGCTCTGCATTCTTGCCACCACTTGTAATTGCCAGGTGTTTTTTTTCTTTTATCTCTTTTAGTCATTCTAAGTTGTGCAGTGGTCTCTCATCATGGTTTTTATTTTTATTTTGTAATGGCTGATGATGTTGAACATCTCCTTATGTGTTTATTTGCCATCTGTAGATCCCCTGTGATAAAATGTCTATTCAAATCTCATGCCTATTTGAAAACAGACTGCGTGTTTTCTTTTGATGGCATTTTGACAGTTTTTTATCTAGTTTGGATATGAGTCCTTTGTCAGATGTGTGATTTGCAACTATATTCTCCAAACATTTCCTTGTCTTTTCATTTCCTTAATATTATTTTTCATAGAGACAAAGTTTGTAATTTTTTTGAAGTCTGATCAGTTTATCATTTTTTCTTTTATCTATTATGTTTTTGTGTTATAGCTAAGAAATTTTTGCCTAATCTTAGCTCATGAAGATTTTTTCTGATTTCACTTCTAAAAGTCATAGTTTTATATTTTATCTTTGTATCTGAGATTCATTTTAAGTTAATTTTTTCTAGAATATGTGAGGATTAGATTGAAATGGTTCATATGTTTGCATATGGATCTTCAATGATCCCAACACGATCTTGTTGGTAATACTAGCTGTATTCGTGTGAGTCTATTTACAAATGCTGTATTCTGTTCCAGTGGTCTCTGTGACTCTTCTTTTTCCAAAACCACACTGTCTGATTACTTTATCATAGGTCTTGAAATCAAGATAGGATAGGAAGAATTCTCTAATATTCTTCTTCTTTTTTCAATTTTGTTTTGGTTATTCTAGTTCTTTTGCCTTTCTATATAAACTTTAGAGTCAACTCCTTTGTATCTACCAAAAAAAAAAACTTGCAACAATGTTGATTGGAATTTAATTCTAGATATCAGTTCTTAGAGAATCAGCATCTTAACTATAGTGAGTCTTCCAAGCCATGAACATAGTATATATTCCTATTTGCACTATATAAACTTTAGACTCAACTCCTTTGTATCTACCAAAAAAAACTTGCAACGATGTTGATTGGAATTTAATTCTATATTTCAGTTCATAGGGAATCAACATCTCAACTATAGTGAGTCTTCTAAGCCATGAACATAGTATATATTCCTATTTGCACTTATTTACTTACTTTGATAGTGTCTTACTTTCAATAGTTATTGTTGTTTCTAATTTTAAAATTAAAAGGGCTTTCAGTAGGCAATGAACAAGGCAAATCAGAAGAGTAGAACAGGAGATTAGAGATGTCCATCATCAAAAGCTGGGAGCAGACTCAGATGCCAGTGGAGTGAGGGACTCTAGTAGTGAGATATGGCTTCTGGGGAGTATGGTGTGGAGTAGCTGTTGTTCAGAGTTAGAAAGTACCAGGGAGAGGTGGAGGTTCCAGCAGGAAGTCTTATATTGATGAGATAATGTCACATGCCAGTTCGGGGTCTGGGCATTTTAAGAGATTAGGAAGCCAGATCCTAGCTACTGGGATTCAGGAGGGGAATATTCAGTCTCTTATTGTAGTGGAGAGGGTTAGCATGGGCCTAGGACAGTAGCAAGTATTACTAGATACTAAAACTGGAGTGAACACAGGGGGCTATAGGAGAGGAACAAGGCAGTACTCCAAATATGGACTTGACATCACTGTGGAAGGATCGGCCAGCCCACTAAATTCGAAGTTTCTTGGGGAACTAAACTAAGGCTCCTGAAATTATATTTGACTAAGTTCTAAATTGGTCCTAGACATTGTGCAATGCTGAGCCTGAAGGTGGAATTCAAATAGGCCCATTTGTGACAAGAGGAGGAATGTTGGGGTAGAAAGCCAGGTGGAGCATTTCTCATTTGTTCACTTATTCACCCAGTATTTAATACATGAAAGGCATTCTTACCTTTATCGCTACAGTCCACAGCAACGCTGTCTACTTGTGGAATGAGCAGATAGTATGCCTACACACGCTTGAACACACCCCCTCACTCACACATGCGTGTGCTCATGCACACATGCATGGGTGGTTGCACAGGAAGAATGGCAAGCACTGGCCAAATGCCAGCTGGGAAACCCACAGTGATACTGACCCTGAGGCACTGGGAGCCCCATGGATCAGTTCACCAGGTAGCTGCTAACATCAAAGAGCACTGGGAATGTCCCAGAACTGGGACAAAGGTGACTGTAACTCTGAGGTCTTGTGATGCCAGAGAGTAAGTTGATACATTTCCTTTGGATTGAAAAAATTCTAGGTGGCATTTGAATAGCTGAGCCTAAGGTCACAATGAATTGGCCAAAGAAAGGAAGAGGACATATTAAAAATATAGTAAGTAGTTCTTGATTTAAATAGCAACATGAGTGGGCTTTTTTCCACCCCCCAACAGGAAAGAGGATTAGCAGCTTCTTTTCAGCATCTAAAAGCAAGAAGACAGTCAGTCTCTTGAACTTGAACTTGCTTATTATAAGCCCTTATCATAAACCATCGCTCTCTGTGTATTGATTTCTAGCCAACGATTAACCGGATGTGACCTTAGAGCTTTGATAATAGCTGGAGAACTCACTCAACAGAGGGAAGCCTGCTAATTTATGTACGAAGCAGGTATTTACAGACCCCTTCAGCCTCAGGTGAGTACTTTTCCATCCAGGTGGCTTACGAAGTCACAAACACAGAGCTCTGATGGGCCCCTGAGCATGGGCTTCTGCTGACTATCAGGAAAGATGAGGCGATCTAGACCTGACTGGAAACGACTCAATGCCAAAATCGTGAGACCAGCCGCCTGCTATGTAGGGTTGAAATTCAATGCCAAGATCTCCATATAATAAGGTCACTGACAGTAATGCCATTCATTTTTGTGCACATTACACTTTACAGTTTTTTGTGCATCCTTTATCATGACAATATTTTTTCTGTATGGTTCTATTTATATGAAGTTCAAAAAGAAACTCAAGTGAACTATAACCTTCAGAGATGCATGCTTAGGTAGTAAAACTACACAGCAAATTAAAGAGATGATCTGAATAACATCAGGAGAGCAGCGATTCTAAGGGAGAGAGCAGGTGTGACTGGGGGCACACGCAAGCCTTCTAGGGTACTGGTGTGTCCTATTTCTTCACTTGGGTGGAGTTTACACAGGGATTTACTTTGTAATAATTCATTAAGCTGTACATTTATGATCTATGCACTTTGTGCATGAGTTTATGTCTTACTTTATACACAAACGAAAAGATGAAAAAGAAAAGAAAATCAGTTTCTTTCCTTTGCCTCATTCCAGCCATGATTGGTTGTTAGTTATTGAGATCCTAGGCTAGAGATGGCTAAAGCAAACATGGTATCTAACATGCCTTGGTGGTATTTTGGATATATTGATCTTTCACATCCCTTAATTAAAAAAATCTCCATCTCTCTATATAGTCCCAGTCTGAGAGTCCCATGAAAGGATTAGAGACTTGTTAAAAGTCACCAACTAATGTCAGAGTTAGAATTTGATCCCAGGTCTTCTGACTCTACATCTAATGTTCTTGAGTGATGATACTAATATTTTATTCCCAGATTTTAAAATTCCACATATTTCTTTATTTCAAATGAAACTGAGTTGGGTATCTTGGCAAATGTCCTTTGGTTTTCAAACTTGTTTTAAAGAGTAGAGAATGTTTGGCTGTATACTAATTAGAAATGCCAAAGAAAGGTTCACTTAGTACTGAGAATTAATTGAGTAGGAAAGATGTGACTGGTTTCCTAGTGACCACAGCATCTTGAAAAATTAGGATTTTTTACATGTAAGATTCAATCTCGTTATAATGTTTTTATATACCAATATATTGGAAATATATTAGGTGTTCATTGTATGTATTTAGAAAACTTCAGGAGAGATAAATAAGGACATAAAAAACACCCACAACCCCAACCTTCAGAGATAAGCATTGTTAAATTTTGATGTTTTGAATCTATGTTTGTTTAAAACATGTTTGCAAAACTGATACCCTAAAAATAGTTCTGAAACTTTTTAATCTTAGAAGTATTTTTTCTTACTATTAAGTCTTCAGACAGAAGCCAGGTATATCTCCGTTTGCCTGGGAAAGCAATAAATCTATCCTTTTCTGCTTCACCAAAAACTCTGTCTCTGGGATTTGATTTATTTGGCCCCAGTATACAGAGGGGTCTTCTCAGGTGGCTCAGTGGTAAAGTAATCCTCCTGCCAATGCAAGAGACGCAGGAGATGTGGGTTTGAACCCTGGGTCAGGAATATAACCTTAAATAGAAAATGGCAACCCGCTCCAATATTCTTGCCTGAAAAATCCCATGGACAGTGGAGCCTGGAGGGCTACAGTCCATAGGGTTGCAAAGAGTGGGACATGACTGAGCATATATACCCAACACATTTTTAAGGCCTACACAACGTAACGTTGTATAAATGAATACATCATGTTTTTCAAAAAGCCAATTTCTTTCTGTGGGCTATTTGATTTTTTCAAATTACTTTGATTGTGAAAAACATGGTAAGCATTTTTGTAAATGAATCTGTGCACATAACAATGATTATTTCCTTATAGTACATTCCTAGAAGTGAAAGAGGTGTGTCTGGGTCAAAGGATATACACATTTTAAAGGCTTTTGATATATTTGCCAAATTGCCTTTCACAGAGATTGTCCCAATTTATGCTCCCATAAGGAAGCTGAAGTTGAGTGATTCTATGAAGGCCTACAAGACCGCCTGCTGCTGATAAGCCGCTTCAGTCGCGTCCGACTCTGTGCGACCCCATAGACGGCAGCCCACCAGGCTCCCCCGTCCCTGGGATTCTCCGGGCAAGAACACTGGAGTGGTCCTTTTCATTATAGGGCATTGGAATGCAAAAGCAGAAAGTCAAGATACATCTGGAGTAACAGGCAAGTTTGGCCTCGGAATACATGAAGCAGGGCAAAGGCCAACAGAGTTTCGCTAAGAGAACACACTGGTCATAGCAAGCATTACTATGAACAAAGCTAATGGAGGTGACGGAATTGCAGTTGAGCAGTTTCTAATCCTAAAAGACGATGCTGTTAAAGTGCTGTACTCAATATGCCAGCAAGTTTGGAAAACTCAACACTGGCCACAGGACTGGAAAAGGTCAGTTTTCATTCCAGTCCCAAAGAAAGGCAATGCCAAAGAATATTCAATCTACTGCACAATTATGCTCATTTCACATGCTAATGAGGTAATGCTCAAAATCCTTCAGACTAGACTTCAACACCATATAAAACTGTTTCCCCCAGCCGTGCCAACACTAGATATTCTAATCTGAAATGTAAAAAACATTGTTTGCTAGTAAGTTTCCATTTTCTTGTGGTTTTTTAGCTTTCATGTTGATTTAATTCCTTTAGTCCTTTAAGAAAAAATTGTATATTATCTCTCCTATAGGAGTCCTGATGATCAAACATGAATTACAGATCTGAGATAGCTCACCTGTCTATGCATATTTAAAATTTTCCACCTAAAACATGATGAGAATCCATTACTAAGAGAAAGGAAAATGGATTTTTGTCTGTGTTAATACTGCAGTTCCCAAGTGAATCACTTATTTACCTACCTAATGCCCCATTAGGCGTTCTAAGCACATTCACATAGTGTTAAAATACCTAATGATCACTCATAGAAATGGAAAGTCAAACAAGCCCAGTGTATCAATTTGCCAGATTCAACAAACTCTTTGGTAATGTGCTTACGAGACCCTATGGGGGACAGCAGTTAAGAATAGGTTAGACAGCCCATTAGCTTATGAAAAGAGCTGTCGATGCAATCATAATCTATTTGCTTGCATTTCACTGACATTTTTCTGAGCTTATGGTGATAGAAAGCTATTTCCCACATTCCTACTTAGGCACTCAGCAGAACGATGGGCAGGTTAAATCACAATAAAACAAGTATTGCTAGGATGCAAATCTTTCTGTAGCTGAAAGAATGCTAGGCCCCAGGTGGAATTCCACATATTCGAAATATTTTTTGATACCATAAAATCCTAACACAGCAACATAATTGGGACAGTGCTTTGGCTTACATTCTATTGGGATTTGACTTATTAGTGATAGCTTGATTAACAAGGCTTCTGGAAAGAAATCTCCTTTCAGTAAAACATCAGCCTGGGGGAAAGCAGTTTGGAAAAAGTATGGGCTTGTTCTTTGTTATTCCAGAACTCTAGAGGGAAGAACTAAGGTCAGTGGCTGCAAATAACAAACTCAGATTATAGATTATCTTAAGGAATACATTTCTAACAACCAGAGTGGTGCCAAGAATGGCTGCCTTGTGCAGTAGGCAATACCTCTTTTCTGGTAAGGGTCCCAGCTTCTGCTGGAGGAGTAGGCAGGGATGCTGGAAAGGAGTTTCCTTTATTGTGACACCCAGGGTCTGTGTTTTCAGACAGGATCACAAGCACATTTTTGCATGGGTCGCTCTACCACTGTCTGTTTACTAAGCAACAAGAAATGTGGGAAATTCCAAGTTCATAATTTTCATACGGCTTATTCTTTTTCGACTAATATGCTAGTCAAATACAAATTGCGAAGGTAAGGACCATCATCAGCTGAGTCAAGCCAAAGTGTCAGGTTAGATTATTCTCCCCAAATCTCAAACATATGCATTTCTTTCTCACAGAAGCTTTGTTGAAGGCTGGAGGATTCTCCAAGGCAGCTCGCTTTCAATCAGTGACTTAAAAATCTATTCTAGTTAATTTTGCACCATGTCTCTCTCAGTGTATGACTATGGGGGTCTCCATGGCAGGGGAAGAGAAAGTGTGAAAGACTCACACACTCTTTTCTATGCTTCTACTTACGTCACTTCTACTTACTGTCTGTTGGTCTGAACTAGTCACATGGTCCATTCTAGTTGCAAAGGAGAGTGGAAAATACAGTCTTCCTGTGTTCCTAGGAAGAGATAAGTGACGTAGGTCTTGTGAATGTATAGCACTATTTTTTGACAAATTTTTTCCTAAGTTTTCTTTACTTTTATATTCTGCCTTGAAAGAAAAAATACTGTGAGCTTTACACCATCATAGAGCATGACTATGTGCTTCCCCACATAGACAACTGATTTTATGTAATTTTTAGCAGTTCTTTTACTTTCTCCACAGTTGCAAAAAGTTTGTCTCCTCTGAGAAGATGGGGGTTTGCGCATCCTTGCCCTCTGTCCTGAAGTTTTATCTATTTGAAGTAGGGTTATCAATAGCCTCTAAGTAGTTCTAACATATCGTTCCAATATTTTTCTGACTTTTAGCTCTGGGTTCCATAGCTCTGGGCTTCATGACTGGTCACCGTTGAGGAAGAGGAATGATGAGTTTGCTAGGGCTGTCAAAACCAAGTACCACAAACTGAGTGGCTTAGATAATAGAACTGTTGTCCCACAGTTCTGAAGGCTGGAAGTCTGAGAGCAAGGTGCTCTTTCTGAGGGCTCTGCGGGAGCATCTGTTCTATGCCTCTCTCCTAGCTCCTGGCGATTTGCTGGCAGTCCTTGGTATTCTTTGGCTTGCAGGAGCATCTTCTTAATTTCTGCCTCCATCATCATATGGAGTGTTCTGCCTCTTTGTGTGTACCTCTCAGTGTCCAAATATCCCCTTTTTATAGGGATAACAGTAATTTTGGGTTAGGGACCACCCTAATGATCTTATTTTCACTTGGTGATCTCTATAAAGACCCTATCTCCACATAAGGTCACATTCTGAAGAGACCAGAGTTTAGACCTGACTTTCCTTTTCTGAGCCTCTGTGCTTTCACCTACAAGAAGAGGAGGCTAGGCTGGTGAACTTTGAAGTTCTATACTGATCCAAGCCTCTGTTACACAGTCAGTGATACTCTACGATACAAAGACATCATGATCGAAGGATCCATGGCTAGAAGAGTCTATGGCTTTCTGAGTGCCCAGTTTTCTTTTATACCATGGCTTACGTGCAGGGAAGAGAGGTCACCAACTGTGACTTATGCGTTTAGGGTCTCACTCTGGCAAGCAGGTTTGAATCCATTCTCTCTCCCTTTCGTATACGTACAGTGATATGCACACAGATTTGTTTTTGAATAGAAAAAGGAGATATTTTTAATAGCAAAGTTTTTTTAATCCCTCCCCTTTTTTTCCTGGAAAAAGATGAAATCATCTATTTATTCTGGATCAATTACAAGCACTAGAAAGCACAGGAGGAACAGAAAGCTTAATCACAAATAAATATACCCGGAGGGGGGGTGGTTACAGAGGAAACTGCTATTGATTGGCCTTGTAAAATCTGCTGCTGAATCGATAGCAATTTCTGGAAATGCCAGACATTTATTTTGTGTGGCTCAAACAACAGAGATAATAATAAACATACTTATGAAGTAGGTCTCTTGACACTATTTCCTTGAGTCCCTTATAAGAGCACACATACATAATAGGTGGGAGAACGCTATAGTGAATGGACTTCAGATTTAAATCCAGGCTGAGACACCCACTCCCACACTCTCCTCTATGTTGGACATCATATTTGAATAAAACTGTATTGAAGAAACATAGATAATTCACCTGCATGAAGAGATGGGAGAGGTGTCCTTATCAGCTGTGGAAAGGCAGGCTTGGGCTTGTTCTGATGCTCAGGGAAGAAAGATTCTGAAACTACTGGAGCCTGCTCTTTCATTCTGAATTTGTGTCCTGCTTTGTCCCCTTTACATAGCTCTCCTTGGAGCTTCTTTATGCTCCCTCACGCCTCCCCTTCATCCTCAGCCAAGCCCTTCTCCCTGCTCCTTGTGCAAGGGCATTTGATAAGCTTGCCAGGGCCAGTAGGCCTAAGAAATGACTCAGAGGTGTTTCATGAACAGGGGAGATGCTCAGTGTGCTTCAGCACAGTAAAAAGAGCTACCGTTTATCGAGTACCTTCATGTGCTGTGTATTTTACACTCATGACCTCATGCATTTCTTATGACAACCTTTTGAGCTACTATTATTCTTCAAACTTTTTTTTGGTAGGAAATTGAAGCTTATCAGGGTTAAATTATGACCCAAGATCATGAAACTGTTACAAAACTGACTTACATTTGCACTGAGATCTGATTGTAAATTCTTTCCATTCGGCTTTTTCCCACTGGTGTGTGACTGGGACTGTGGGAAGTGAAGCTATAACATGAAGAGGGCCTTGAATGCCTGGTGAAAGCTTGTCAACAGTATTCCTGTGCAATAGGGAATATATGAAGGTTTCTTTGAAAACATGGATGGTATGATCAGACTAAATTTAGAGGGAGATCTTTTTGGTGTTTGTGTTTAGGATGAATTGATGCAGGTAAACTCACAGACTGGAGACCATAAAAAGGATGAAGAAGCAGATATGGTGGGAGGCAAAGATGCTCGGACTAGGAGAGGGACAGTGAAATCACCAGGAGGTGGCTCTTGGCAGTTACAGGAGTGGAAATGTTCCCCCTTTGCCCAAATTTGTCTCTGGGTTCCTGCCCAGTTACCTCACCTTCTGTTTTGGGATGGTGGGAGAATTCCCTGGAGAATATTCATTCCCAGCCTGGGCTTCTTGATGCAAAGTCAATGTCAAAGATATTACTGGATATGGATGCCTACTGAACTGGGAATAGATGGAGATCATTTTTCCATCCTGTTTTGTTAATGCATCTCTATTTAGTACAGTGCTGCTAAGAATTTGAACTACTAATTTGGATGGTGGAAGAAGGTGTTCTTTCTATAAACTGGGAGATTTTTGGATCCTTGTTTGTGTCCCATCTCCTCACATTGAACCTATATTTTTGTGAGAGTCTTCAGGCTCTGAGAGCCACAGTAAGTCTCCCTTGAGATGGGATTGGTGCTGACAGTGATGGTTTCCTTGCAATTACTCAAGAAACCAGCTCTCCTCAGATCCTAAATCAACCCCTGTTTCAAGAGCAGGTCCTGAAAGATAGCTCCCTAATTATTTAAAGAAGGGAAATCAAAGAACCTTCTTGAATGATCTATCCTGTGAGGACTCATGTGAGTCAATTCTTTAGATGCCTTTTCTGTGGGTATTTTGTGCCATCCCCTGTGCTGGGGCCCTTGGAGGAAGCCAAGAAGAATCATACAGAGTTTCTTCCTTGACAGTCTAGCAGGAGACTAAGCCCATGTTCATAAATAACCTTTATACTCTCCAGTTCACACCATGGAACCACCACAGATAACACAGGCCATGAGGGTTCAAAGGGAAATAAGAAAGGGAAGCTGCAGGTTCTAGGTTTCCCTTGAATGAGAGGAAAAATTACTTTGAAATTTTGGGATATTTCAGGTGTAGAGAATGACAATAGCCAGGTGAGGCAGTGAGAAAGCACAGAGAATTCAAGGAATCCTAGAGAAGAACCCAGTTCACTGAGATGCGTGGAGCCTGTGGAAGGGATGAGTAGGGGACTGAAGAGGTGGGTTAGCGCTAGATGGGGAATACTACACATCACACAGAGGCAGTAACTCCACATCCGAAACCTCGACTACTTGGATGAAACAAGCCAAATACTCCAAAAGAACCACAATTTACCCAATATAATACAGACAACTGCAATTGCATTCATAATTTTAAAAATTTTCAATAACAAAATCTCCAGTTCCAGATGGTTTCACTGAAGATTTCCTTCCAACATTTAAAGAAGAGTTAACACCAATTTTCACATCTACTAGAAAACAGAAGAGGACAAAACCGTCTTCAATTCATTTTATAAAGATAGTATCATTCTGATACTGAAGTGACAAACACAGTACAAATAAAGATAACTAAAGATTAACACTCCCCACATGCATGCCAGGTTGCTTTAGTCATGCCCAACTATTTGTGACCCTATGCACTGTAGCCCACCAGGCTCCTCTGTCCATGGGATTTTCTGGGCAATAATACTGGAGTGGGTTGCCATGCCCTCCTCCAGGGGATCTGCCCTAACCAGGGACAGAACCCAGGTCTCCTGCATGATTGTATCAGTAAATGCAGAAAAAGCATTTGGTAGTTAGTAAGATTAAAAGACAAGTGACCAACCAGGAAAAAAATATCTGCAAGTCACATATCTGTCAAAGAATACCTAGAATATATGTAGATACCTCAAAACTCAACGGTTAAAAAACAAGCAACCTAATTTGTAATCAGCAAAGGCAAGAAGCGACATTTTGTCAAAGAATATGTACAGGTGACAAGTGAAAACACAGAAAGATAATTCAACATCATTAGAGATCACGGAAATGCAAATTAAAAGCACATGAGATATCACTCTACACCTATCAGAGTGGCTGAAATAACAAAAATTAGCAACCACACAAAGTGCTAGCACGTATGTGTGAAACTGGTTCCCTCATACGTCACTGGTGGGAATGTAAAATGGTATCAGCTCTCTGGAAAATAGTTTGGTTGTATTTTAAAAAAGGAGTAAATATACAAGACCAAGCAACCCAGCAGTCTCACTCCTGACTATTTAACCCAGAGAGATAAAGATTTATACTCACACAAAATTCTGTCCATGACTGGTTTATAGCAAATGTTTACAACTTCCATAAACTGGAAACAACTCAAATGTCTTTCAATGGGAGGATAGACTGTGGTACATTCATGCATGAAATACTACTCAGCAATGGAAAGGAATTAACTTGATACACACAACCTGGATGAATCTTCTGGTAGAATTATCTTGATAGGAAAAAGTGAATTCCAAAGAGTTACATACGGTGATTTTATTCCTAACTGACAAGATTTTATTTTATTATTTTTAAAAGTTTTCTTTGGAGGGTAGTTGCTTTACACTGCTGTGTCAGTTTCTGCTGTACAGCAAAGTGAATCAGCCATATGTGTATATCTATCCCCTCTTGTTTTGCTTTCCTTCCCATTGAGGTCACCACAGAGTACTGAGCAGAGTCCTCTGTGCTATACAGCAGGTTCTCATCAGTTATTTATTTTGTGCATAGCAGTGTATATATACGTCAGTCCCAACCTCCCAGTTCATCCTATGCCCCCACCTTCCTCCTTGGTATCCATACATCTGTTCCCTACACCTAACTGACAAGATTTTAGAAATGGAGAACAGAATGGTGGTTAACAGGGATTAAGGGGGGCGGGGTGGGTGGGGATGGATTTGTCTATAAGTGTGCAACATGAGAGATCCTGGCAGAGATGGAAATATTCTCCTTCTTGACTTATTAACATCAATATGTTTGTGTGTGTGTGTTCAGTTGTTCAGTCGTGTCCAACTCTTTGCGACTCCATGGACTGTAGCTGCCAGGCTCCTCCGTCCATGGGATTTTCCAGGCAAGAATACTGGAATGAGTTGCCATTTCCTTCTCCAGGAAATCATCCAGACCCAAGGATCGAACACATGTCTCCTGCATTAGCAGGTGGATTCTTTACTGCTGAGCCAACGGGGAAACCTATCAACATCAATATATTCATTGCGATATGTACCATAGTTTTGCAAGATGTTAACACTGAGGGGGAAGGACAGACAGGCTCTTTCTGCATTATTTCTTATAACTACATATGAATCTATGAGTATCTAAACATAAATTCTTAATTAAAAAGAGTAGTTCAGAGGAGACTCAAACTTGGATGCTGATAGTGCTGATGGGGTTTGTTTTAGGGGAGGGGATGGACTGAGGTTGTTCGTGTGACTCCGCTGGTTCAGCATCTATATTGTTTGCTCCCTTGCTTGATAAAGAGAATGGTGAAGGACTTCTCCACTTAGTATCTTGGAGTATTATCCTGTTTTCATCTACTTCAATGACTTTTGGAGGCAAATCAAAGACACATTCATGAGAGCCTTTGAGGGGCCAAACTGGCTTCACATTGGTCTCAGGGTTCAAAGTTGAAGAAGTCACACAAAGAAATTTTCTAAAATTCTCCAAGCCAGTAAAGAGGTGGTAGTGGAGGCAGAAGGGGCATGAATTCTATATGTTTGCCTTATATATGAGCAATTATATATGAGCTTACCGATTTGATTGGTAAGCCAATCAAATTAATAGAGAGAAAGAACAAGAAGTGAGGGAATATCGGCTTCTAGAGCGATTGGGAGGTCTTCCTCTCCCTTCTCCTTCACAGCCATGTCCACAACTGCATGCACACTCCACCCTCAAGGACGAATCAAGGTCAAAAGTAAGGGCATTATGGAGGCCTGTTGCAGGAGCCTGTTAGGGAGCTGTTGCAGGGTCAAGCTGATGGCTTGGATGTTCTATCCTTGCTGCTTGGGAGGGGGTTCCACTTGGAAGGTGACTGCTCTGGGGAGGCCTGGGGGAGGAAGGCTCAGCGGGAATTGTCGTGCTTTCAGCCTGCAGACTGGGTGTGAGGAGGCCGGAGGAGTGGCCCAGCTCAATGGCAACTGACAGGGGTCCAGGGCTCAGGCTTGTGGCAATAACCTGCTGTCCTGCCTGACTTTGTTGTTGTATGGCACCCTCAGGAAGAGGCCAGGGCAGCTGGTTTGGATCTTGGATCAGAATTCCAGATCTGAGAGAGAGAGAGAGAGAGAGAGGAGGGGGAGAGGAAAGGAGGAAAGAGAGACACACAGAGAGTGGTGGCGGGGAGGAGAGGAAGGGAGAGAGAGAGAGGCAAACAAGGGAACAGAATATGGCCCTTTTCCCCTTTCTCTTTCTTTCCTCATGCCTCTCACTGTTCCTTTCTCTCTCTTCCTGACCTTAATCCCCTTTACTTGCTGTTGTTGTTGTTCTCGTTTTCATTTTATGGTTTACTTGTCTAGTTCTATTTTAGTTTGGTCTCCTTTGTGTGGTTGGTTTGGTTTTGGTTTTGAGTGAATTATAGCAGGTTCTCCAAGTCTGTGCCAAGCCTTTATAATGGCCTCCACGATGTGTCCCCAGCCTCCACTCCCTCCTACCTCCCTGCTGGCCCTCCAGTGCAGCCACAGCTGACTCCTTACTGTTCCTTGTGCATGCTAGGAAGGTACTCTGTCAGAGTGCTGGCACTTGCTTTCCTTTTTCTGTTGTTGAACCCCTACCCCCAACTTCAGGCTTCCCAGGTGGTGCTCATGGTACAGAACCTGCCTGCCAATGCAGGAGATTCGATCCCTGGGTTGGGAAGATCTCCTGGAGGAGGGCATGGCAACCCACTCTATTCTTCTTGCCTAGAGAATCCCATGGACAGAGGAGCCTGGCGGGCTATGGTCCATAGGGTTGCAAAGAATTGGACACAACTAAAGGTGGCTCAGATGGTAAAGCGTCTGCCTACAATGCAGAAGACCCGGGTTCAATCCCTGGGTCGGGAAGATCCCCTGGAGAAGGACATGGCACCCCACTCCAGTACTCTTGCCTGGAAAATCCCATGGATGAAGGAGCCTGGTGGGCTACTGTCCATGGGGTTGCAAAGAGTCGGACACGACTGAGCGACTTCACTTTCACTTTCACTTTGAAAGCAACTGAACTGAACCCCCAACTCCATATATCTTCATGGCTTATTTGTTCACCTCCTCAGGTCTTGACTTGAACACAACATTTCAAGGAGATGGTTACCGAACACCAATCAACACTTTTTTATCTTTTACTTTCTTTTTTTAAAGCTTGCATAACTCTCTAACATATTCTGTGTTTTGCTTTTAGCTCAGTTACTTTCTGAGTGCCTCAATTAGAATGGAAGTTTCAGGAAGGCAGAGCTTTTGTTCATTTTGATCACTACTGAACACACCTCCAAGAGAGTGTGGTCCATAAATTTCTGATCAATGAATGATGGGAATAAGGGAGAGAATGAAATTCTTTCTGGTGCTCAGAAGACATATGCATATATATATATATTTTTTAATTAAATAGATCATTAATTAATTTAATACTTTGTTCTTGTTCAGTCACTACATCATGTCCAACTCTTTGTGACCCCATGGACTGTAGCACAACAGGTTTCCCTGTACTTCACCATCTCCTGAAGTTTGCTTTAACTCATGTCCATTGAGTCAGTGATACCATCCAACCATCTTATCCTCTGTCTCCCCTTCTCCTCCTGCCCTCAATCTTTCCCAGCATCAGGGTCTTTTCAAATGAGCCAACTGTTCACATCAAGTGGCCAGAGTTGTGGAGCTTCAGCTTCAGCAACAGTCCTTCCAATGAATATTCAGAGTTGATTCCCTTTAAGATTAACTGGTTTGATCTCCCTGTAGTCCAAGAGACTCTCAAGAGTCTTCTCTAGCACCACAATTCAAAAGCATCAATATATTTAAAACAAATTAGTTTATTTATTTATTTATTAAACATCTGCACCCTTGAAAAGAACCTTGGACTGGAGACTGAAGAGTTGGTGACAGTTCTGGCATCTTTAAAACAGATTTGATGGGGAAGAAGCTTTTCATTTCCCTGCCTTGGTATCTGTTCTTATAAAATAGGTATAATATTCCCTTTGTACCTTACAGGATTATCATGAGAATCAAATAGATTGTAGGACAAGGGCAAAAACTAAAAGGCAAATCACACATACACTCAAACTTCTACAGGGATAAAAGAGTTATATTAATGTTTAGTTATCTCACATGAAAGAATTCAGAATGTGATCTTCCTTATCCTAATGGTGATGGAAGCACATACTATGACAAGAGAGCTGGGTATTCTGGAGGACTTAATCTTCACGTGATACTGTGAGGCTGTTTGAGGAACTTATCTTACGAAACCCAAGTGTTATTTGGGAGCTTATCAGGAATGTTTTATGAGAGGAAAGGAGAGCAGAGCCTGGCTGTGTCATGGAATATTCCTTCCTTTCTCCCATTACCCCAAGCCCTGTGCTGTTGCATTTCTTGCTGTGTATTATTGACAGAGGAAATGCTGATTCATGGGTCTGAGTTACAGGAAACTTTGTTTCCTGGTGAAGAAAGCCTGGCGGTGCTGCCAGCACCCTCCTCTGCCAATTTCTGCCACAGGCCCTTCTCCCAGGCTTGCACCGGACTGACGGACAAGGGACAGAGCCAATTTGTGCTTAAGCAATGAAGTCACTTTCCCTTGCCAGTGAGGTTAGCACCATGCCTCTCTAGACCCTTCAGCTCTGACCCCAGGATACCTTTCCAGTTCAGCTCCCTCACTCCCTCCTCACATGCTGAACTGTGGCCACACATGACTACTCCAGGTCCTTTGCAAACACCATGTATTTTCCAGTCTCAGTGCCTTGGCTCAGGATGTGCCCTGCCTGGAATGGCCCCGACCCAGTGTCGGCTCACTGAAATCCTACCCATGCTTCTATCCCGCTCAGTGGTGACCTGCAATGTGACACCTGCTGGCTTTCTTTGTCTTTGTTTTTATTCTTCTTAGTAGGATATTTTCTAATATGCAGGTAAGTGGACAGAGCTGTGTGGTGACACTCCGTGTACCCATCTCCCAGCTTCAACAGTGACCTGATTTCTTTTAAATAGTACTTGATCCCTCCGTCTTTGAGCTCTTTTAGTAGATCTTATGTTCTGTGCTTAACCCACATTTGCTGAATTGAAGGAAAAGAAAATGAATCTGTGGACTTAGAATGCTCTGTTTAACCAACTACCACAAAGGGGAAACTGAGGCCCAGCGAAGTGAAGTGAGTCACTCACTGTCATAAGATAGGGAGCAGCAAGCTGAGGCCAGAGTCTTCTGAAGGACCTCGTAGCCTAATTAGAAGATGTACATACTACCGTATCTCAAGTAGCATAACAAGTACACGCTACAGGATCTTGGGCACTATAGGAGTTCAGGTTAAGTGACTAGTAAGTATGTGTTGAATGAATAAATTAGTCTTCTATCCGATTGATTAATAAGATGACCGCTTAAGCTTTGCATGGAGCAGCCCCTCTCCATGCTATAATCTGATGTCAGCATGCTGAAGGTATTGGAGATATCTGTCTTAAATGGAGAGAAGAGCAGTCTAATTCTAAAGAACACTAAGAATCTGTGAAAAGTTTAAATTATCAATATTTGAAAACAAATTCTGCATTATTACTACACGGGTTAGAGAGTAGGTACTCTGTGTCTGAGGAAACTAAATGATCCTCGGTCAGCTTGGACTAGAAAGGAGGAAGAGAAGTTAAGAGAGTCTTAAGTTCTGTGACTTGGAGTACTTGTGCCTTTGGTAATTTGAGAGAAAGGCAGGAAGAGAAAGTGTGGAAAGATAAAGCAAGAACTAAAAAGCCAATTGGGGAATAATGGCACTATTTCATCTTGATCCAGACTGAGCTCAAACCTGGATTTTGGAAGAACAGCAAGAGTTCATCTGGATGTCCTGCTGAGGCACCCTGATTTTACCATGTCAAAATGGAAGGGAGCATCTGGTCATCAGCCAAGAAGCCACTGGGGTGGAAAATAGAAAATGTGTATGGATTTTCCTCATAAAATTAAATTAAAACACAATTTGAGATCCTTTCCTTGAAAATAATCTTTTGAATCAAATTCTTTCTAAAGGTCATGTATAATCAGTGCATAATTCCTGCCTTTCCTCCTTGGTAAGGCAAACTGGGGGCGGGGGAAGGACAGAGGAGCCTGGTGGGCTACAGTCCATGGGGTCTCAAAGAGGTGGACACGACAGAGCAACTAACAAGCAACACAAGGTTACTGGGGTCCAGTGAGTGTTGGAGCTGGTGGGGATGGCTCATAGCTGTTGAGAGCTTGTAAAGTAATGCTCAAAATTCTCCAAGCCAGGCTTCAACAATATGTGAACTGTGAACTTCCAAATGTTTAAGCTTGTTTTAGAAAAGGCAGAGGAACCAGAGATCAAATTGCCAACATCCGTTGGATCATTGAAAAAGCAAGAGAGTTCCAGAAAAACATCTATTTCTGCTTCATTGACTATGCCAAAGCCTTTGACTGTGTGGAAAATTCTGAAAGAGATGGGCATACCAAACCACCTGACCTGCCTCTTGAGAAACCTGTATGCTGGTCAGGAACAAACAGTTAGAACTGGACTTGGAACAACAGACTGGTTCCAAATAGGAAAAGGAGTACATCAAGGCTGTATACTGCCACCCTGCTTATTTAACTTATATGCAGAGTACATCATGAGAAACGCTGGGCTGGAGGAAGCACAGGCTGGAATCAAGATTGCCGGGAGAAATATCAATAGCCTCAGGTATGCAGATGACACCACCCTTATGGCAGAAAACGAAGAAGAACTATAGAGCCTCTTGATGAAAGTGAAAGAGGAGAGTGAAAAAGTTGGCTTAAAACTCAGCATTCAGAAAACGAAGATCTTGGCATCTGGTCCCATCACTTCATGGCAAATAGATGGGGAAACAGCAGAAACAGTGTCAGACTTTATTTTGGGGGGCTCCAAAATTACTGCAGATGGTGACTGCAGCCATGAAATTAAAAGATGCTTACTCCTGAGAAGAAAAGTTATGATCAATCTAGACACTATATTAAAAAGCAGAGACATTACTTTGTCAACAAATGTCCATCTAGTCAAAGCTATGGTTTTTCCAGTGGTCATGTATGGATGTGAGAGTTGGACTGTGAAGAAAGCTGAGCGCCGAAGAATTGATGCTTCTAAACTGTGGTGCTGGAGAAGACTCTTGAGAGTCCCTTGGACTGCAAGGAGATCCAACCAGTCCATTCTAAAGGAGATCAGTCCTGGGTGTTCTTTGGAAGGACTGATACTAAAGCTGAAACTCCAATACTTTGGCCACCTCATGCGAAGAGTTGAGTCATTTGAAAAGACCCTGATGCTGGGAGGGATTGGGGGCAGGAGGAGAAGGGGACCACAGAGGATGAGATGGCTGGATGGCGTCACCAACTCGATGGACATGAGTTTGAGTAAAGTCCGGGAGTTGGTGATGGACAGGGAGGCCTGGCATGGTGCAGCCCATGAGGTTGCAAAGAGTCGGATACAACTGAGTGAACTGAGGAGAGAGAACTGTAGGGGGCTCTGACCAGGCACCTAGCAGGCACTCCTTCTGCACTGTCTCATTGGCCCATGGAAACGGTGGCAGTCACACCATCACCTAGGTCCCAGGGAGGTTCTAAAGGTCACCCAAGTTATAGAAGGTCATTTGCAGGCTGTGAAGTGCCTCACAAAGGTCATGACATCTGCATATATTAGATGCACAGGAGTAGTCCTCTGATGTCCGTGAAGATGTCACCCAGAGGCAAGAGGGGAGGAGAAGGAGACGAGATAAAGAAGACTTGTTAGCATCCTGGGCTCACAGTTTCACCACAGTGTGAGCTAGAGACTGGGTGAGAACGTAGGAGCGAATTCTGAAATCGTGTCCCTTTTCTGTGTTTGTCTCTCTCTGCTGGTGTCCCTGTGCCTGTGTGTGCATCCGTGTTCAGCTGTGTCTGGCTCCTTGCAATCCTATGGACTGCAGCCTGCCAGGCTTCTCTGTTCATGAGATTCTCCAGGCAAGAAGATTGGGGTGGGTTGCCATTTCTTCCTCCAGGGGACCTTTTTGACCCAGAGGTCAAATGTGCGTCTCCTGCATCTCCTGCAGTGGCAGCAGATTCCTTACCACTGAGTCACCTGAGACACCACCAGCGTCCTTGTGAAGTTTCTTTAAAGGGTTGGCATGAACAGCTTGTGTACCTATTTGAGAAGCAGCAAGTCCAGGGGAGGGTACTCAGGAGGAGGCGCAGTAGTGAGCGATGCTTGCATTCTGTAGGTGGTCTGGAATTGTGGAGAAGGGAAAATGGATAGAATTTATGGATTCTGTAGGGAGGAAAGTGGATTTTAGGTTTAATGGACAAACGAATGGGGTGTTTTCCCACTTGGGCCATGAAAATCCATTCAAGTACAAGTAGGAACAAAACCACTGCTCAAAAGAGACCCATGATAGTCACCAAAGATAGACAGGATTCCACAAAAGCAGGTGATGGTTTGTCCTCTAAAATTCATGAGAATACACTTCCTTGCAAAGAAAAATGTCCCTCCTTCCATCCCACCACACACATGCTCATACACCTGCTTTATTTGCTTAATGAGTCTTTTTTCAGGGGATATAAAAGTGTGAAAAGTGAAAGTGTTATTCGTTCAGTCGTGTCCAGCTCTTTGAGACCCCATGGACTGTAGCCTGCCAGGCTCCTCTGTCCGTGGAATTCTCCAGACAAGAATACTGGAATGGATAGCCATTCCTTTCTCCAAGGAATCTTCCTTTCTCCTCACCCAGGAATTGAACCCGGGTCTCCTGCATTGCAGGCAAATTGTTTAGCGTCTGAGCCATCAGGGAAGCCCAAAGGTAAGTGTGCCCAGAACTAAGTAACAAATAACCATGACAATCTCCAGATGTGGCCGTTGGAACAGCTGATCTGAATCGAACACCACCAAGGAGCAGGGCGCTTGAGATATGCAACTGGAACGGAATCCAAGCCCTTAAAATGCCAAGGCCTTAGCAAACTCCCCTGGTTTAGAGCCCTCACAGAGAAGGAAAGGCAGGGCTTTCTTTTGACACCTATAAAAATTCTTCTTCTTCCACACCCTTTTTGCTAAGAGACAACAGCGTTTCCAAGTCCAGCGCATTCATGGGGTGGCGCTAAGGGCACTGTCCTGCAGAGCCTGGAAGATTTCCATTACAGAGCTCAGGTGAAGGTCTCAGGGCCCTGGGGGGCTTGCATCACCCAGAGGGAGCTGGCAGGAAGAAAATGCTTTGGCTGTGCTGAGCAGATCTCATTAGCAGCAGGGTTAATCCTGAGGTTAATGTATATTCGTTAGACTTTTTTGTTTCCTGGTGTCTTGTTTCCATTCCTAAGTGGAGAGTTGTTTCATAGGCTTTGGCACAGGTTTAGCTGCATTCTCACTGAGACTTAAGGGCAGTATGTGTGTGGAGGAAAACTTCTGAGGTCTTCTGGTAAAAGGACCATATCTGAGAGTTCAGGTTAGGTGATCAGTTTCAGAGAAGGTGCGGAAAGAATGAAGAGTCTGCTGCGGTGTGTCTGAGAGCTAGTGAATAAGACACTCTCAGGGGATACAGCCCTGTTGTAGTAATAGTTAACTTCAACTGTGTAGACAGCCTCCCTGTGGCCGACCTCAAACTACTGACATGGTCACTGACCGTGGAGCTGGGAAGAGATGTGAAGAATCAGCTTTGTGCCTTGGCGGGAGCCAACCCAGCATACCACCTGCCAGCAGTCAGAAAAGACATGGTAGAACTCGCTCAGAGGAGCAGGATGGTAGAACCCAGGACTGGAGAAGGCAGATAGGTAGGCGTGGGCGCCAGCAATCCTGGCACTGCATGAGAACAGGCAGGAGGTGACAGGCCGGGAGACAGTCGGCACCAAGCCAGCAGTAATGGGTGGTCATCCAAAGAAAACAGCTACTGCTCACTGAGCAAAACTGTGGATGAAATTCTCTGCATTGTCACTAATTCTCATAGCATCTCTGTCAGGGTATTTTTATTCCCATTTTACAGATGAGGAAATTGAGGCCCAGAAAGATAGAATGGATGGTCCTGTGAGACATGGTGGAGTGGGAATTCAAATCTGAAGTTAGTTTCCACTACAGTCTCAGGCCAGGGGAGGCTGGGAGCAAAGCCTGCTCTTAAATATGCCAGTCAGGACATGTGGCTGTTGGTGGCCGATTCTGATTCCAGGGATGGCGGAGAATTTTGTAGGAATGAGGGCACTGGTGGGTTATGCAATCAGGGATGAGTCATTGGACCTAGAGTGCAAGAGCAGAGAGGGATGAACTTGCTGCTGGGTCACAGTAAAGGCCCTCAGCCCTCAAGTGGGATTGATGATTATTAAGTTGGGAACTCTCTGAATGTCATCTGATCAGGGTATCCATCACTAAATCCTTCCTGTGGCGGCTGGAACTTCTGAAGAAGGATCCTATGTAGGATGACTATGGGTTTTATATCAATAGGATGTCTACAGACCTTTAAAACTATACTACAGTCTATGGAAGCTGACTTGAAAATGCAAATATGTGTTTAATTAATTACTTAGGACCCTAACCGATTCAGGGCTTCCCTGTGGCTCAGAGGTTAAAGCGTCTGCCCGCAATGCAGGAGACCTGGGTTTGATCCCTGGGTCAGGAAGATCCCCTGGGGAAGGAAATGGCACCCCACTCCAGTACTCTTGCCTGGAGAATCCCATGGAGGGAGGAGCCTGGGAGGCTACAGTCCATGGGGTCACAAAAAGTCGGACACGACTGAGTGACTTCACTTTCACTTTCTAACCGATTCAAAGACAGAGTTGGGCCTGTTACATAACTGTGCACCATGTAAGGCACAGAGGCTGGATGAGCTGCGTGGTCCCTTTGCGGATGCAGATCCAGTGAGTGGGGTATTGAAGAGGAACGCAGCAAAGTGTCCGGGAATTGGCGAGAAATGGAAGCCTAAGGATGAGATCCAGGAGGAGAGGGAAGAAGCCCACTCTCCAGGTGGCGGATCAAGAAGACCTAGTTCTGGGACGAGCTTGAAAGGCCTCCAGGGACTCCATGTGGGGCTGGCTCGAAAGGGAAGCCTGGGTGGGAATAAGCTGCTGAAAAATCAGATTTAACTTCACCGGTAATTCTTATCTGAAGATAGTTTATGTTCTGAACTTTCTTTCCTGAGTAGGAGACTTTAATAATATCTCTTCACTCAGTATTTGTGTGTGTGTTGAATTGTGGTGGCACAAGATGGAAAATTTGGGTAGTATTGAAAGAAAAACCCATAGGAGATTGATGGTGGGGTTCTGTGATCTGGATGTCCTATCTATGGAGGACTAATCCCCTTTCTCACTCTTGGGTACTAATGGCCAAAGACTGTGCCATTCCACAGACACTTCCATTTGCTACAAGTGCCCTATGAGGTAGATTCTATTACTATCCTCATCTCAAGTAACAGACAGGACAGGTTACTCTGCTAATAAGTGTTGGGGGTTGCGATTTGAACCTCAGGCACTCTTTAGAGCCCAAACCTATGTAATTAGGGCAGACCATACGAGATAGCTTTTCTTTTAGATTGAATATTTGGAATTCCACATCGTGCTGTTTCTGATCCTCTGGATAATGAGAATGTTCCTAATGTAACCAGATCTTGCTGTCCCAGTGAGCAGACCGAGGCACCAACCTCAGCTGCAAGGTGGTGTCCTGCCTCTTCTGTCATATGGGATGCCAGCAGTGAGGACCTTTTCAGAAACAAAGGTGATGAATGTGTGAGATTTTCAAACCTGCAGACGTGACTTGAACGGCTTCCCTTTGGGAAATGGGCACTGACTGGCTAGAAACCTTTAGAAAGAGATCACCCATAGGGTGAGCTACTTGAGAGAAACAGCTTGGTTCCCCAGCACATCATGTCGAACAAATGGTGAACAAAGAACTTGTTCTTCTGCAAGACTTCACACTGGGATGACGTAATAACGTAGCTCTCCCCCATGTACTCCTCACTCAGCAACTCAGCCTCTTGGCACATGGTTGAATTTGTGGACCAGAGCAAATTTTGGCAGAGCAAAAGGTGCTGAGGTGGAGAGTCAGCATTTCCCAAATTGTCCATCCACTGGCTGAGGCAGGTGATTTCAAGAATGTTGCTTACACTTCCCGGGGCCTCTGTTAGGTATGCAAGGTGATTCTTTCCAGTTTTCTCTCTGGACGATTGGGAAGATCTTAACAGTTTTAGCAGAAGTATGCCTTGGTAAGCTTAGAAAGACAAATAAATTATCTGAGGTAGAAAACAGAAGGTTTACTCTGGTAGGAAAAAGAAGGGAGCAGTATGGTGGCTGGTCTGGAGGTCTGGACTGGCTCCCTCTTAGTGGGACAGTGGACAGGTCAAAGGGGACAGTGGGAAAGCACTCCCGACACTTTGCCCAAACCTGGCCCAGGGCCTGGATGTCTTTGGAGGCCACATCCCGGGCTGCTGACTCAGCGCCTTCACCTGCTGCAGACAGTGACTAATTCCAGTGCCCACCATCACAGCTGTGGCCTTCCTGCCCCTGCCTGCCCCCAGGCCCCTCCCAGCCTCATTCCTCCCCGCCTCCTCCCTTTCCCCCTTTCTGGAACAACTGTGCATAATCCGATCTCCCCCTCCTCTCTGCTCCCCCAACACTCCCACCTGCCCTTTCTGATTCAGTGCCAGCAGCTGGTCAGTGAGCAGAGCCAAACCAAACAGATGTGTGTGGGACTGGCCGGCACGTGGCAGCGGGCTCCCTGTCCAGCCCCCTCCCCGATCAGGGCTCTCTCTCAGCTGGTTGGAGTCTGGGTGCCCTCTTTCCAGGACCCCTACCTCCACCCCAGCAGGGCCTGAGTCAGGAAGTGTTCAGATGCCTTCGCCTTCTGACCCTTCTTGTGTCTCTTCTCTTGCAATCCTCTTTTTCTTTCTCTTACAGCAGCATTCCTTCCCCTTCTTTACTGCTTGTCTTTTGTTCTATTTTTTATTTTAAAAAATTCTGCCTCATTAATCAAACTCATGAGACTTCTAAGGATTACGTTAAAAAAAAAAGAAGGCAACCACACCTTCTTTTAAAACTGGTTTTAAAGTTCAAATTCTCAAAGATTCACAAAGACATCACAACAGGCCAGAAACCAACCAGAAGAAGAATAACAGATGGTCTTTTTTCACCGCAGCTCGCCCAGGATCTTCAAGATGTCACTTCCTTCCTTCCTTTCTTAGTCAGTGGCATGCAAAATTCATGGTAATTCTCAGAAGTAGGTACCCTTGCAAGCAAACGTCTTTGATTTTTCTGTACAATTGGCTAATTCTCCTCACTCCCACCTACCTGTCTAAGTGGGGATGAGTTAAGAAGAGCAGCAATTAACCCAAGAGAGGCCTGTGACAGATCAAAGCCCTCTGGGCACTATTGAAAATAAGATTAACAGGTCTAGCATCATGACATAAAGATTGCTCTGTGTTTTAAAGTATATTTATTTATTTTTTCTTAAAAATACAAGAAGTGAGACAGCTTGCGTTCTAGCTGAGAAACAGCTTTAACAGAAATGATAAACAAAATGCTTTAATAATGCATACAGAATTTTTTTTAAAAAAGAATAGTCTTAAAGGCTGATAATGGTTCGGGCCGACCTGAATGTCTCAAAATTCCACAGCCAGGCATGCCTTTTGCATTTGTTAAATGAATAGAAAATGCAAGGTTAGTGGATTAGGCCTTGACTAGTTTTCTGTATATCGCTTGAGAGAGTGTTAGCATTTGAGAAATAGTAAATTATATCAATGTGTTTCCCATTTTGTCCTGACTTCCAGGAAGCTCAGAGTTAAATCTAATGCTTGATCTAATAATTATATTAGCCTTTGGCATTTCTTATGGCTTCAATATAAATATCTAGTTCTATCTTTTTATACCTCAGTGTCTATCTTCTTTAATGTTATAAGTTGTTCAAAATTCTTTTTGGAAAAAAAAGGATGATATAGTAAATATATGCAATTCCATAAAAATGACTTCCAATAATGATGAAGATAATGATTCATGACACGTCACTCTCTACCTTTAATTAGTTATTTATGTACTTGTTCTAAGATCCTCATTAGTCCCAGATTCCCTGAGGGCAGAGTTACCAGTGTTCGGGCATCTCCTCTGGGACGGGTGTTTAGTAGGATTCTGTTGGATAAATACAGCCTGAGGATTAATTTTAGAGGAAATAGAATGAAGTTTTCTTCCCCTTTCTTTTCCATTGCTTTCCTTTTTTTTTTTTCTTCCCCTCTTTCTTTAGAGAAGACACTATTGACGTGATCGTTGCGCCCAGGCATGTTGGAGGTAATATATGGGGCTGTTTCTCCAGTGCCAGGCAAGAAGTTATTTTCTCTTCTTTCCCCTTTGAAGCCCATCGTAAATTTTTTCTTTCTCTATATTGTTGTCTCCCTCTTCCTGCATCATACTCAGTAATGTTCTCCTACATAAATAATAACCACTCACATTTACATAAGCACCGGTAACACAGGCACATTCCTTCCCAAAAGGATTTGAGATGGCTGTCTTAGAGGATTTTTAAATTTTACAGCACACTCTCAGATGCCACCGGTGCTATTATTAGCTAATATTTATTGCACACTTGCTACGTGCCAGGCACTAGGCAAGGGCTTTTTGGACACCACCTCAGTTAGTCCTTACAGTAATCCCATGGAGAGGCTTCTGATAACATCCCTGTTTTTACTATGAGGAAACAGCCAGGCTCTGGAACTTGCCCAAGGTGGCACAGGCAGCAGGCAGCAGGATCTGGATGTGAACCCTGACCTTCAACTAAGAGACCTAACCTCCTAGCCTCTGAATATACGATCCCTTTGGGTTGCTGTTGTAATCTAATGAAATAGATAAGGTGGGGGTGATTCACCCTGTCTTACTGATGAGCGGGAAAAAGAACAATGTTTACTGAGGACAGATGAAGTCCAGGGCTTATGTATTACTCATTTTGTCCCTCCAGTCATTCTACAAGGTGGACATCAATTTCTGCATCACAAATGAGGGAAGAGAAGCCTCAGGTGTTTAGTTAACTTGAATTGACACTCAGTAGAGGAGGCAGGATTCGATCCCAATTCCTTTGACTCTAAAGTCCGTATCTTTTTTCCATTGAATATGGGGAGATATTAGCCCAAGCTCACATAGTAACTTACAAAAATGCCTTTCTCAAGTTTTGGTGTCCTGCTGGGGTCAAAAAGTGTGGTGTCTCTCTGGCTACTGAGTGTCTTTCCCCATGTGACCTTGAGGGGGAGGGAGCATCTTATTATGACTCCTCAACAAGGCAAATGCAATTGAATTTCCATCTCATTCAGAGCAGAGAGAGAATAGCTTTGGGAATGAGGCTAGTTTGAAATAAGGGCTCCTGAAGCTAATTAAAAGCTAGGCTCGAGCTCTGCTTTTCATTCCTTAAGAATGTTCGACCTCATTAAATAGGAAAAAGCAAGTGGAATTTTCTCGGTTTTTTTTTTTTTCAGGTTCTGCAGCGGATGGGGAGTCTGAGCCAGTGGGACATATTTCTATGGCTTTCAGGCTTTCAGCCTGCATGGTACTAGCATCAACATTGCTGTTGTGATGAAGACTTACCGTTCTCCATCTCCAGTCTTATCACCCTCAAAGGATCTCAGCTTGGTAAAGTAGACACAGAGGACACATGCTTCCTGTTTCAGGCTCCTGTTCCCCTGCACTCCCTCCCTGGCAGTCACAGGGGGTGGAGGAAGCGAGGAAGCGTCTGCAGGCTCAATACAGTGGAGCAAGCAGTTGGTCTTCAAAAAGGCTGCCCTTGGGCTCATCCACAGACACCTGGAGCTAACAGATGCTCACAGGCAAGGAGTTCCAGTCAAAGGAGAAAGAAAAGTCCACAGACTCTCCATGTGGAGAGTCTCCTGGATGGGATGGAAGATTCTAAAACTTTGTCCTAATGTTTGGACTTAGAGCTCATAGTGGGCAGCAGCAAGTCAGGGGCCATGTGCTCAAGCCATGGAGATGCCTTGGACTGCAGAGATTAGTCTGGAAGAGGCGGAGACTGGAAATCTTTAGGTTTTAAGAGTCTCCATTGATGGGGAGCCTACTGAGCGCCAGGCACTGTTTGCAGAGTTGCATCTATTGTCTAATCTTTCCAGCCACCCTACAGTTGGTGTTACTATCTTCATTGGAGAAGTGAGGAAGCAGAGGCAAAGGCAATGTTTTCTTTTTTCATGGTTCTTGGTCCTTGCTAAGTTAATACAGCATGACTGGAGGAATCCTAGTTTTACAAGGTATTAGAACTGGAAGGGATGTTAGAGGTCATGTCTACAGTCTGAGGATAATGATGCAAAAAATCCAAAACTGGAAAAGTAAATCATTTTGCTCCAGGGCACACAGCAGAGCTGGCATCTCCTCCTGGGTCTCTGGGTTTGCAGTGTGGAGCTGTCTTTTCTTCTCCACGTAACAGTAGGAGAACCCAGAGGTGTCACTGCTATTTGAGGGTAATGGGCCAAATGCCAAGGCTGCGCTGGCTCCATCACGAGGCAGTGATCACCATAGACGTGGCCATCTTCTAACCAATTCTCACTCTATCTGCTCAACATTCCTTTAAAAAGAGGGAAGGGGAAGCTTTTCAGTTTTGAAAGATGAAACAACTTGCCAATGATGAAAAGGGACATCCTTGCCCATCAAATGTTTCAAGTCCCTCAAGGGAAAGGTGCAGGCAGAGGGGGAGCTGCTTTTGCATTTTCTTATTTCCATCATCTTGTGCTCTTAGGTATCACACGCTCAGTCTTCCCTTTAACACACTGGCAAGTTGCTTGTTTCACTCCTTGGTTTTCTCCAAACTGTTTGGGGTTCCAGTGGAACTGTCTTCTGGAAATGTCCCTGACTCATCTCACCACGCCTCTATTGGGTGTATAGTCCACGTTCACAGTCGTAACGTAAACCCCAGTCTCTGTGAGCCACGCGCAGAATTGCCCAGATGCAGGCGCCTGGCAACTCAGATATGGTTCTCGGGGTTGGGGTCTGGCTTTAGCACTGTATACAAGATAGTCAAGAAGAACTGGGGCTGAAAGGGCTCTTGGAGGCTATTTAAAACTCTCATTTTCTGAATCATCTGGTAGCTGTTTTTCACTAAACAGTGGCTTTCAGAAATTCTCAGAGGTTGAACATGTTGGTACAGTGATCGTTGTTGTTGTTTAATCTCTTTGTGTTGTTGTTGTTGTTTTTATATATATTTATTTTAATTGGAGGCTAATTACTATACTAATATTACTATAATTACTATACTAATATTGTATTAGTTTTGCCATACATTGACATGAATCCGCCATGGGTGTACATGTTTAATCTCTAAGTCATTTAGTCTGACTCTTTGGGACCCTATGGACTTTAGGCCGCCAGGCTCCTCTGTCCATGTGATTTTCCAGGTGAGGATACTGGAGTGGGTTGTCATTTCCTTCTCCAGGGGATCTGCCTGACCCAGGGATCAAACCCGAGTCTTCTGCATTGACAGGCAGATTATTTATCACGGAGCCACCTGGGAAGTCTCGTTATAGTGATAGGGTCATTTGTAAGGGCACAGAATAAGGAGCTTAGATGCTTGATTGTACTTTTCACTTTGAATGTTCTTTATGAGCCAGTTTTATTTATATGTTAAATCAATAAAAGACTGCATGAACACATGTTTTAAATGTGATGAAATATAAAATCTGCACAAGTCTTAGTCATGGTCCCTTCACTTCAGCCACTGGTTGGCTTGCTGGTCCCTGAATCATGTCATGACAATGCCCACCAGCAGTAAGACTAATAATTTCTTCAATATGATGTAAGTGCTTTACACTCTTATTACAGAGGATAGGAGGCTTTGAAGCTAAATTTTCATAGTTAGTTTCCCGCTTAACTTCCAAGACACCCTATGAAGTAGACAGGTAAAGGATTTTTATTCCCATTTTGAGGCTGAGCCAATTGAGGCACAGCCTAGAGAAATAACTAGCTTAAACTCACACAATGTATTAGACACAGGAACAATGGGTCTCCTGACTTCTGATCCAGAATTCTTTCTGGATTATATGGGGTATTATACATGAGTTTGAGTCAACTCCAGCAGTTGGAGATAGACAGGGAGGCCTGGCATGCTGTAGTCCATTGGGTCGCAGAGTCAGATATGACTGAGCGACTGAACTGAACTGATATGGGGTAAGTGCTTAGTGCTCCCAGATTTGGAGCATATGCTTGGCTACTAACACTTTCTCCCAAGATAGGAAAAACACCTGGCTGCTACTTGCCACACCACAGTAACGACCGCATGCCTCAGGGGCACCCAAGCTTCCCCACCTTAATTTGTTTTGTTCCCTCTGCTGGGAATGCCCTCCCTTCCCTGTCTCCAAATGACCAGCTTCTCCTAATTCAGTTTAAGGCCAATTCAGATTGCACCTCCTCTCTGCACGTTTCCTGATTAAATTCCTTTTCCGGGTCTTTGCCTGCCTCCATTACAGCATGACAACCGGCACTAAACCACAGCCCGGCATTTCTCAGGTCACAGAAGAGAAGCCAGGGACCAACTCGAGGGCCAGCTTATTGAGACCTGGAAGCTGGTCTTTGCTTTTGCTTACATCACTTCACACAGTGCCTGAAATATAGGAGATGTTTGACCTACGGTTTCCCAGGGCCTGAAAAATAGGTTGCTCCTATAAAGAAACAAAGTGGTGGGAAGGGAGTGGTGTATTAATAGTAAAAATGGAAGCCAGGATCTTGGCCTTTAGGTTTCAAGCTGGACTGTGCATTTGAGACGGTTATGAACATTTTCGAGGCTAAGAGGCTTGAAATCTCTTGTGAGGTGGGTCTACCAGCAGTGTCTATTCTGAGTGACCGTGAGCCCACTGATGCCTCAAGGGCCAAATGCTGGCGTGCAGTGTACTGTTGCTTTAGCCCAGCTTTTCTCTTCTAAGTGTCAAAAACAACTTTTGATGGAGAAAATGAACTGAGCTGGGGTGAGAAAAATCTATGAGTCCCCGAATAATCTCCAGTTTGGTAATGATTTATCTTATTTCATTGTTAATTTTGCAATTAAGCAAGAGTATTTTATATGCCTGAATGACCCATGGATTGTATCTAAATCAAATTAATGTGTCTGTAACATAAGACTGATTCAGCATTCAACCATCAGGATAATAAAGTCCAAGTTTCCTCTCTCCTTTCTCTCTCCTCTCCCCACAAAACCTTTCATCACAAAAGGTCAACTGCCTGAAAGCCTGTTGTTTTGATGACCGGCGTGAGATTCTATTGGTTAAAAATGTGAGAAAGCTGGCTACCTACCCTCCCCCAACTTCAAACCAACTGTATGTGTGTGTGACAGTGTGTGTGTAAGTTTGGACCGAAAAAAAAGAACTGTGGTTAATTCTTCTTGTTGTGTGCTTCCTGCTGCTGACATTTGCTGCTGCTGCTGTGTAATGAGGTTGAGGCTGGGTAGGAAAATCGGATGCAAATGACCTATTTATTTATTCCCCAATTATGACTGCCCTTCTCAACCCTTGTTCTTGGAAAACCTGAAAAGTAGAAAGAAGGGGTCATGAAAGCCAGCTGAACAAGGCATTACCCTGAAGCAACCCCTAGGACTTTAGGTCATTTTAGTTGGTAATAAATTTGAAAAAATTTGATTCTGCTTAATAAAATGGCATATATTTTAAAAAATTATAAATCATGAATGATGGCTTTTTCATAGAGACTTTATGGTTGAAGTCAAGGACTAGGATTTATATTTCACTGGGTTCAATTCATCAGCTTTTATAGGGATTCAGCAATATTTCCCCCATCCTCATCCAATCCATTTTCCACAATTTAGTGGGGTAATTGAAAAATATATTAATCAGATCATGTCTCTTTCATGTCTAAAATCCTTCAAAGGGTTCCCATTCGACTGCTTAGAATAAAATTCATAGTTCTCACTATGGCTTAGAAAGCCCTCTGACATAAAGTGCCCCCTGCCTTGCCCTCTGACCTTTTCTTTCTCTTTGCCCTCCTTGCGACACTGGCTGCTTGCCTTCCAGCCTCAGGGACTTTGCACAGGTGGTTTCTGCTGCCTGCTTGCCCCTCAGTTCCTGTCCTGGCTCACAGAACAGTGCCGCCTCTTTAGATAGGGTTTCCTCCTCTCATGTCTCCCTATGTGTTTTCCTTGCTTTCATGCATTCTAAGTTGCTTTGGTCGTGGCCTGACTTTTTGCAACCCTATGCACTGTAGCCTGCCAGGCTCTTCTGTCCATGGGATTCTCCAGACATGAATATTGGAGTGGGTTACCATGCCCTCCTCCAGGGTATCTTCTTGACCCAAGGACTGAACTAGTGTCTCCTGCATTGCAGGCGATTCTTTACCACTGAGCCACCAGGGAAGACTTCCCCTTGCGTTACTCTATAATAGTTTGTAATTATATTTATTTCTGTGCTGAATTTTAATTTTATTATCTGCATTCTCATTAGCCTATAAGCTTTATATCTTTGTTTGCCACTATGTCCAGTTCTGGGCCAATCATAGAAGCTTAATTTTTAAGAAAGAAAGAATGGGCAACCCATTGACTATCGTAAGTATTAAAATTTCTTAGCCATAAAATGGGAATCAAGGGCTCAAAGGTCAGTCATTAAGTCATGTCTGACTCTTTGCAGCTCCGTGGACTCTAGCCCACCAGGCTCCATGGGGTTCTCCAGGCAAAAGTACTGGATTGCCTTTTCCTTCTCCAGGGGGATCATCCCAGACCAGGGATCAAACTTGAGTCTCCTGCATTAGCAGCCAGATTCTTTACCACTGAGCCACAATAGCCAAATGGAAAAATCAAATTCATTTTGATATTTGTTTTACACTGAACTTTGAGATATTAGGATGTTGGTGGGACATGGAAGGAATGTGAGACTGAGAGTTTTGTTTTTTGTTTTTCTCTCTCTGTTTAAAGTTCATTCGCTCATGTGGCAGGGATTAGACACAGCCCTTCTCCTTCATCCTGTGCCTGGCAAGGGTAACCACTCTGTTTCTGGATCTCCTTTCCCTTAGCCCTTTTGGTCATTGTCTCTGCCTTTAACGGGCCAGGAAAGAAATGGGAAACATGTTATCCAACAGTTCAAGACTCACTCATCACCACGCCTTCCTTCTTTAGGAGCTTCTTGTATAAACCAGCAGTCCCCAACATTTTTGGTACCAGGGACCAGTTTCAAGGAAGACAATTTTTCCACAGACTGTGTGGGGGAATAGTTTCAGGATGATTCAAATCCATTACATTTATTGTGCAGTTTATTTCTATTATTGTTATACCAGCTCCACTTCAGATCAACAGGCATTAGATCCCAGAAGTTGGGGACCCCTGGTCTAAACAAATTTGGAGACTTTAAAAGAGATGCTCAAAAACTTGGAGAAGATACTAAGCACAAAAATGCCACTGTTATCCCCTTCTCTTCTCAAAAGGCTCCAAATCCAGTCCCCGTAATTTCTATTGGCCTCTCTTCCCTTAATCCCTTCCTGCCCTGGGATGCCAGAGCTGAGAGTTTATCCAAGCATGTTCCTGTAGAACCCTTGATTCTGTTTTCTTTTTGGTTCCCCAATTCCTTCTAGGGTAGAGACAGGAAACTGCAAGAGGTTGAGAATAAAAAGAATCAAAGGGAACTATGTGCCTTCTGGAGAGCCAGTGAATATCTCTGAATTTGAAATAAAATGGACTCAGTGGTAAAAAATTCACCTTCAATGCAGAAAATGAAGGAGATGTAGGTTCCTGGGTCAGGAAGATCCTCTGGAGGAGGGCATGACAACCCATTCCACTATTCTCACCAGGAAAATCCCATGAACAGAGGAGCCTGGAGGACTATGATCCATGGGGTCGTGAAGAGTCAAACATGACTGAAGTGACTAAGTACACACGCAAATCACAGATGTAGCAGTATTTTTTTCAATATTTGGTAGATAATGCTCAATAAATATGAATAGATTATTCATCAACTGTTTTCACTTCTCCCTGCTCTTTGGCTGCTCCAAATTCCACGTGATTCCTTCAGCCTAGAATGGTAGGAGACTGTCATTACAGATGGTCTACCTATTTGTTAAGAAAGTGGAGAAGTGGATTGAGTTTAGGAGATGAGTAAGTTCTGAGCATTGACCTCACATTGGATTTTCCATCTCAGCTCTGTGTGTGTGCTAGATTTCAGCCTCTAGAATTCCAGCGTGCAGAGGGGTTCTAATGGTAAGCAAATTCAATTCCCCACCCCCCCCCCTCATTCATAACTAGCAATCTAGTGAACAAAGCGGTCTTTGGTAGAACCATCCCACTGTCTGATTTTGCAATCAGGCTCCATTTCCACTTCCCAAGGGTGAAAATCCTAGAAAGAATGTGAGATGAGCAGAAAAAGAAACAGAGAAGATGCCACCCAAATGCTAGCAAATCCCACTGTCAAAATAGAACCCTCAGCTTGTTATGTTGGCCTAGAGAAAAGTAGCTGGGTTCTCATTCAGAGAGGATTCTTTAAAAAATCAGTTCCCTTAAAATCACAGGGTCTCTGACTATCCACAAGAAGCTAAGTGGGTGAGAGACGTGGCAAGATGCTTGTAGAAGACCAGGGGCATACCCCGGACCATATGATGCCTGCCTGGGAGACATGACTAGGCAGGCGACATTTGAAAGGGATGAGAGAACCTCTTGGTTTCCAGCTTCTTCTCTCCAATGCCATATGCTTTCCAGTACAACTGGATTTTGGCCCTTCTGCCTTTGTGTTTTCTAAAGTAAGATTAAGCAGGATTCTGCTAAGGTGCTTGGGCTGGGAGAGAGCTTCCAGCTCTGTGTCAGACTCCTTTTCAGGGACCCTTGCCCCTTTTTAAAGTGCCAGCCTGGAATCAAAGAGTTGGCCCATTTGAGTGGGTGGATCTGAGTTCCCGGGCCACCTCTTCCATTCACAGCTGTGTGAGCCCAGCTGGTCACCTTACCTGTCTGTGCCATGGTTTCCACAGGAAATGGAGGAAGTTGGTGCCTACCTCACAGACCTGCTGGGGAGATTATGTGAGACACTAAATCATGTCCCGGATCTGGTCATCAAGCCAAAGCTAGTTGGTGTCCTTTCCTGCCCAACTCCCTCTTACTCTACCATGTTCTGTGCTGTGGAAGGAGTCTGGCAAACCTCAGGGATGATGAGGCAGATGGAGGAGAAAAATTTCAGGAAGAAAAGGTCTCCAGGACTTCAACATGGAGGTGAGGAGCTCTGTTTATCAGGTTAATTTTGCACTTAAAGGAGACTTACCTTCATCTTGCACCAAAGATGGTTGTGCATGACTGGGGCCTCGAAATAAGATTGAAGCTGTAGACAATTTCCCTAGTCCAGATTTATGGTGCTACTTTGAAATATACCTTAAGTTCCAGAGGAAGAATTCTATTTCAAAAATATATGACCTCTCCTCTCCCCTGCCCCTATTGCTGCAAGAGGCCTTTTGAGCAAAGGAGCAAGAGCACTGAAGTTTATCAGTTGAAAGACTTGTGTCATGTCAGTGTTATAGCAAATAAAATGAGATGCCCACTCTGCTGCTGTCAACTTTTCAGTGGGGAAGACAGAATATTAAATAAGTAATAACAGTGAACTGAGCAAGGGTTCTGGGAGGGGGTCAGGTAGCACACAGTCCCTAAGAAAACAGAGCAGAAGCATGGAGCCTAGTCTGGAGGAGGTCATGGTTGGGGAGGAGGGACAGAGGGGTGGTCAGGGAAGGCTTCCTAGAGGAGTGACATTTCAACTGAGACCAGAAAAGTGAGTAGAGGAAATCTACGCGCAGAGAGTCAACCAGCGTATGCAAAGGCCCCTGGTGAAACAGCATGAATCAAGGTGGAGACTGAGGATGTTAGCTTGGGCTGGAGCAGAGGATAGACAATAGGATGAGTCAGAGAAGCAGGCAGGGGCCTGCTCATGAACATTCCAGGAAGCCAACCTCAGGGAGTTCAATTTTATCCTAGAACCATCAAGTGTTTTGCTCAAAGAATGATCATCATCAGCAATGCTGGCTACCAGGTGGGGCATATACAGACAAGTCAAGCAAGTGATGAAGATGGCCAGGATTCAGGCAGTGACAATGGAGAAGGAGACAAGAGGAGGGACCAGCAGATGTTTGGGGGAACATGGACAGGACTCAGCAGTGGGCTGGCTGCAGGGCGCTTGGGGAGGAGGGAGTGTAGAGGAGGACACCCAGCAATCCAAGTGGGTACGTTTAGTGAGATAATAACCCAGAGCAAGAAACAGGTGCCGACAGAGAAGAGGTGAAGTTCAGCCTGGGAGCTGGGTTGAGGAGTTCAGTGTGCAGACAAGAGCAGAGATGGAGATAAAGATTTGGGGGTTATTAGCATGTAGGTCATTGTTTCTTATGTCATATTCCAGGTACCACCTGCATCAGACCCACCTGCGGTATTCAATCAAAAGAAATGGCTGGGGAAGGTTGGGATAACGGCTAAAGAGTTGTTAAATATTTTGCCCATAAAATGAGTGCAGCGAATATACATTTGAATGTACTTAACGGAATGGTGTCTGAATGTTCCTGGTGTGACAAAGGCAGAACCCACAGGAAGAAGGAAGGGTTCTTTTTCTCTCCTTCCCTCCTGGTTACCTGTTCCACACTCCTTTGCCCCAAGCGAGACTCATTTTTTTTTGTTTTTTAGGGGAGAAATGGTACAAATGAAGCCCCAGCCCCATGCTTTTTCTTTCTTCTCTCTTTTTTTTTTTAAAGTCTAATTCAGGACAGAAAAAGCTTTCATCAAAAGAACAGATGTCATCTGCTTTGGTCCTTTGTGGTGGTTTTATTTTATTTTATTAAAAAAAAATTTTTCTCCCACAGAGGAGGCTCATTTAAACATAATGAAGGGGCAACAAGAGTCCTCTCACAGAGGTGGCTCAGATTCAGTTTGACTCAGGGGAGGGAGACCAAACAAGGCGATGTCCTGTCCACCGGGCTCCCCTCTGCAAGGCCCCAGCAGCTGCATTTCAGATGCAAATGGGAGACGAGGGTGCGGCGGGGGAGGGGAGGGAAAGGGCCCAGGAAGCTGACGTGCAGGTGTTGAGGATTCCAGACAGCCTGGCAACAACAGGCTCTGAAAACACAGAGCTCACAGATGGAGCGGGCCTGAGAGCGCTTGGTCGGAGGGCTCAAGTGGCCCCGCAGCTGCACTGGACATTCCTTTTCAGAGCCATCAATGGGCCCTGTATGGAAAATAGGAGGGCCGGCAAATGGCACGTTCGGAGAAAGGAAACGCTCTGGGAATGGAGTGAACACCAGGCCTGGGGCCTTTGCCTGGGCTGAGCTCATGACTGAAATCCACGAACAGGCACGAAGTAGATATTCGATGTATGACCCTGGTGTTCTGGGGCTGGAAGGAATCCGGGAATCGAGTCCAGCCTTCTCATTCTGTAGAAAATAATGGCAGGGGCCTGTGTGGCTTGCTCCTGGTCACAGAGTGCGTGAGAGGAACTCTCAGCACAGAATCCAAGCGGTGGCATCTGTGGAGCCCTCCCTGTGTAGAAAATGCTCAGTATTTTGCGTGCATGGTTTAATTTGCACAACAGAACTCAGAGAGAGCTTTTATTACTTCTGTGGTTAATATGGAGAAATTGAGGCTTTGGTGAATTTAACACCTGTTTCAAGTCAAAATGCTCCTAAATCACAGAAACATTGTCAGGATTTGAACCTAGGTGTGTATGTCTTATTCCAAAACTCATGACTCTTGGTACCCTTCATTCCTGACTCCCGGGCAAATAGTCTGTTCTCTCAAGCACACACACACACACACACCTGTACATATGCAAATAATGTGTCTATTCCCATATATGTAAAACGCATGAATTTATATATATATATACACACACACAAACACATGCACATATATGTACCTTGAAACATGGAACTTTAGACTTCAGACAGATAAATATTAAACTATAGCACTATTGAATTCGGTTATAGAAGAGTTATGGTTAAGACTGGCAACAATCCCCTGTATTGTGTCTGGCACACAGTGTATACTCAATAAATATTTGGATTTGAATTCTCCCTTTATATTTTCCTTAGAGACAGAACCTAGTGTCTACCAATGTTATTACTCCTGTGAATCCTACATATTTGTATTGTGCCTAAAATTTACAAGACATATTCACACCTATTAGCTCATTGCATCTTGGTTACACCTGTGTAAAAAAGCTGAGCAGAGCCACTAGTGCCATTTTATAGATGAGGAAATTGAGGCTCAGGGAGACCAAATACTTTTCCCAGAGAAAGCTGCGAGGTGAGCCCGAGTTTGCTCATCCCCGCACGTTGACAGAAGCTGTTTGGTGAGGGGCAACTGATAATGGGGGTCAGAGGAGGAGAGCCATCAGAACATGGGTTCACCTGTTACCTCCTGAAAGATGCTGTGGTTCCGGGAGTAGAGGTCCAGATTCTCAGAGAGACAGCCCCAAACCCTGTGAGGCTGTGAGAGTGGGGTGGTGCTGGGAGGTGAGGTGACCATGGAGAGATTCCCCGGGGGAGGTGAGATTGTGTGGGTGACTTCCTCTGCACTGATGTGTCATCGTCAGCGACTGTCTGAGGACTGTGGCAATGGCTGTGTGAGTGCCCACAGACGAGCACCCACGTGGGCGGACAGTGCCCATGACTTACTGGGGGCATGGTCAGAGTCCCAGCCTATGGTAGGGTGGGTCTTGGGTTTCTGGGTCTCCCTATAGAGCACTGGCTTTGAGCAGTTCTGTGACTTCAGTCAGAGATTCTGAGACCAGTCACTTTGCAGTGTGGGTGGACCCACAGTCCTACTCCTTCCTTGGGAAAAATAACTCAGCAATATCTCCTACTAATGAGTGGGCTGGGAGTGTGAGCTGTGTCTTTGAAGGATGGTGCAGTATAAAATCTGAGCCTTATAGAGTTGGAAGGTACTTGGATCAGATGCCTATTTTATGGATGGGAACATTGAGGATCAGAGGATAAAAGTGACTGTGTTTATTACCTCATGCCTATCTTTAAGGCTTCCCCCATTGCTCAACTGTAGAGTCCGCCTGAAATGCAGGAGACGTGAGTTTGATCCCTGGGTTGAGAAGATCCCTGGAGGAGGGCATGGCAACCCACTTCAGTATTCTTGCCAGGAGAATTCCACGGACACAGGAACCTGGTGGCCTACTGTCCATGAAGTTGCGAAAAGTCGGACACAACTGAGCAACTAAGCATGCATGCATGCCTGACTTAATATTTCATTTATTCAAAAAAAACATCTGTTAAGTAGGCATTCTGTGGAAGGACCTGCCTCCAAGAATCTTCCAGTCAGTTGGACAGAGATGTGTATAAACAAGAAGTCACAATTGTGCTTAGTGAGAGTGACCATGTTTTGAGAGAGGGCTCAGAGAAGGAGGTACCAGCGCATTTCTGAGCATCTGAAAGGGCCAATCAACAGAGATGACATTTTAGCTGAATCTAGAAAGATAAACAGTGTTGCCAAAGGCAGAGAAATGCTTACCTGTGAGAAAGAACATGTTCAAAGACCCAGAGGAGGAAAGAGATCACTGATACCAGGATTCTGAGGACTGGCTCCCCCAGGGGATGTCTCCTTGCATAAGCTTTGTGGGGGTAGGATCAGCAGGCGAAACCAGAAGGTGGCCAGGTCCTGGATCATGAAGGGCTTTGTTCATCAGACTGAGCAGTCTGGGCTGTTTCTTGTAGGATTTGGGAAAGCACTGAAGGATGTTACGTAGGGTGAGAACGTTAGAAGTGCAGTTTGGACATAACATTCTGTGGACAGTCTGGAAAAGACTGATGAGACACAGGGGTCAGTTAGAACATGCTTGAAAGAGTCATAGTAAATAATATCAGAAGGCCATTATTATCAGAAGGCCACTCTTCTCACTCAGAAGAGTCAGCTGTACGTGGGGAAGGAGAGGAGGAAATGGAGTGAGATATTCAAGAACTGAAATTAACCTGGACCCGTGGAGTGATGGGGAGTGTGGGTAGAGGAGGGGCCCAGGAGGGGTCTAGATTGGGTGATTGGTAGACGGTAGTACAGCCAATGAGAAGAAGAGCTGAGGGAGGTGGGTGGCTGGGGCATTTTCAGTTTTAAACTCGTTGCGTGTGCCATGTATGGGGATGTTAAAGTGATGAAATAGGTGGAAAAGCCAGTCTAGACCCTGAGCGAGGCCAAGATTGGCAGTCAGGCAGCTGGCAGGATTAGAACCCGGTCACAGTGATTTAGCTGATAAGGAATACTTTTAAAAACCAGTTCATCAAACGTGGTATTCGGATGCGTCTCAGTCCTCGGGCTAAAAGCCTCCAAGAGGGCAGAAGGACATCCAGCATCTGCTCTGGAAGGTCCCTCTGAGCTGGTGGGAGTTGGTTCATGGTGAGGCTAGGTGAGGGGGTCATGGGAGGGAGCTCAGGCCCCGCCTGTCTGCACTGTGTCAGAGCCAGGAATTTACCAGGGTCAAGTCCCTGTATCTTGGAGCATCCTTCATCAGATAGTGTATTCACTCATTTCCTCTCCAACCCCCATACCCTTCCCACTACTACCACCTCCTCACCTTAGTCACTGGAGCTGAGTCATCCTTTGAGCCTATTCTTGTCACCTTCCCCTCCGTCAGGACGGAAAGAGTTTGGCAGGAGTCACCCGGCATGGGTGTTGCCATCTGCTGGCCAGACTGGAACGAGGGAATGGGTCTCAGACTCCGGGTTCCAATCCCTTTACCATTGTTTGCTTCCTGGGAGGCCAAGGGGGAAGTAAGGCTGACCAGTCTCTGCGACTCCCAGCAAGGAAAAGAGAAATAGGAGTTGATGTGGGCGGAGCACCTCTGGGGTGCCAGCCACACGCCAGATCCGTTAACACCCGTCTGCCATCACAGTGGCCTTAGGCAAGTGATGTTCTTCTCAGATGGGGAACACGAGGATCGTGACATTAATCCATTTTCCCAAGGTCACATAGGAAGTATATCAGAATGATTTCCAAATCCACACTCTTTCCACTACATTCCTCTGTGATTGCTCTATCATGTCTGGGGGAGGATGGCATTCCAGTCAACTCATGGTTGAATACCTTCTGGTGCAAAGCATAGCACCAGAGAGGTTAATAGAAGCATCTTGCCCTTGAGAAGCTCACCATGTCAATGCTGAAAAACTCTGAACCGTTGATTCACTCACTCAAGATTATCTGAGCACGACTGACGAGCAGAGCCCTCATGGGGGCTGTGGAGATGGAGGAGGCAGGGGCTCAGCATGGGCAACTGTAACACTGACCTCAGGAAGCCGTGGGAAGGCAGAGGAAGGGGTGTTTCAAATTCTATGAGGATTTCAAGGAAGATTTCTCAGAGTTACTTTTCTTTTTTTTTCAAACTTTTTATTTTGTACTGAGGTATAGCCAATACAACAATGTTGTGACAGTTTCCGGTGAGCAGTGAAGAGACTCAGCCATATATATACATGTATCCATTCTCCCTGAAAACTCCCTCCTATCCAAGCTGGCACATAACGTTGAGCAGAGTTTCATGTGCTGTGTAATAGGTCTTTGTTGGTTATCCATTCTGAATAAGCAGGGTGTACATGTCAATCCCAAACTCCGTAAGAACCCCTTCCCATAGGCAACTATACATTTGTTTTCTACGTCTGTGAGTCTCTTTCCGGAGTGACTTTCTCACTGCCATCAAGACTGAGGCTTGTGTAGACAGCGTACGTAGGGAAGGAAGCCAGGGCTGAGGTACAGGAAGTATGGGCTGAAGTACAGGAAATGGCAGGTGTAAAGGAGAGTAGCACAGCTTAGCAGATGTCAGGGAGTTGCTGGACTGTTGAGCTAAGGTTTCAAAGTCCCACCATGAAGAGAGAACTACTGAAGATCTGAGTATTTGTGTGTTCTTCTGCTGACCCACCCGCCAGCTCTTCCTTGCATTTACCCCTTTTACTGCTCCCTTGATATCAGGTGCCAGGGTTTAGGGGACAACAGAAAATAAAAAACAGGGACAGTCCCTGCCATCAAGGAGGTTAGGGACTCATATCAGAAGGTGACATTTCAATGGATGTTGCAAACGGGGAGAGTGTTCAGAAAGAAAGGATGATGATGTGGGAGACCACGGAATGGGAGGATGTGTTTTGGGGGATTGTGGTGGTAAGGAAAGACGGCTTTGAAGAAATGGCACTTAAACTGAATTTGAAAGAAATATATAGAAGTAATTAGATTCTGTGTGTGTGTGTGTGTGTGTGTGTGTGTGTGTGTGTTGAATGGTGGAGACAGGGGTAGGAGTAAAGAATATTATCCCACTAGCAAGGCATTGACAAAGAGCAGACAGATGATATAACAAGCATCCTAGCAAAATAATAATGCAGGGTGGCCTAGAAGCTGTTGGCACATCACTGGGACCCGTGAGTCCAGTCACTGAAGCCATGCCCCAGTGCTTATCCTGGGAAGCAGCAGCTGCGTCTAGTATTCATGGTAGTCCTCGGCTTTGCTCTGTGACCAGGACCTTTGGGTCCTAGCATCTCCATTTGTAGAGTGTAATAGAACTCACCTGTGTGCTTTTCAGAATACTGGTAATAAGAAATGACAAAATACAAGTTGTCTACAGACATCTCCTCAAGGATTAACAATTTGGAACTGATATAAACAGTCAGAAAAGAGCTTCGGAGTGTTAATTAAACATACCTGCCCACACTCACACACAGCCCAGGACTTCATGATGTCAGACTCTAGTCGACAGATGTAAGCCTTTATTTCTACCTATCTCTAAGTAAGGAGGTGGGATGCGAAGGGATGCAGGGCACTGACATCCCCTCTGTGCTCCTTGGAAATCTCCTGAGAAGAGAACGCTGCTTTTATCTCCCTCCATTTCTAGCACGGTTTTCCTTCCTGGGCTACAAAGGGGCTTCAGTTTGGAGCCAAAGCACATTAGACACAAGGATTAGTGTCTGAGCTGGGGGGGAGAATCCAGATTCCTACAGGACTGAGCTGCCACTTTCTGAGAGTGAAAGTCCTGGCAGAGCTTCCTGGTTGTTATTCAAGAGCCTAAGAACACTGAGATCCTGCAAACTTCAGAGACTAATGAGAAAGTGTGTCCATGTTATTGAATATATTCTCATCCTTGAGAGTGTGAAGGGGAGGGATGGTCCTCAGAATGTCAGTGGGGATTTGACCTCTAGCCTTGGTTCTGCCATGTAGTCAATGTTTGACTTGAACACAGTCCCTTGCCAGATCAGAGGGAAATTTCTCCAACTCCAAAATGAGGTGGTTGGTCCAAGGTCTCTGACATACTGTGTCTCTAGGAATTGAAGCCCTCCAGGAAGACCACGGGTTTTGTTGAACCTGAACTCAAATCTGGGTTTTGGATTGCCGTCTGCCCATGTTTGCTACCTGGAAGGACCCCCTTTCTTGCTTGCTGCTACCCTATCACCTAATCCCAAGCAGCAAATAAGTCTTTTTTTTTCTTTTCTACCCATTTTCAGTACCAGCATTTCATGGATGACTTCCACATAATTTCAAGTTTTTCTGTTGATGGTTGGTCGGTCGGTTCAGTTGCTCAGTCGTGTCTGACTTTTTGTGATCCCATGAATCGCAGAGCGCCAGGCCTCCCTGTCCATCACCAACTCCCAGAGTTCACTCAGATTCACGTCTATCGAGTCAGTGATGCCATCCAGCCATCTCATCCTTGGTCGTCCCCTTCTCCTCCTTCCCCCAATCCCTCCCAGCATCAGAGTCTTTTCCAATGAGTCAACTCTTCACATGAGGTGGCCAAAGTACTGGAGTTTCAGCTTTAGCATCATTCCTTCCAAAGGAATCCCAGGACTGATCTCCTTCAGAATGGACTGGTGGGATCTCCTTGCAGTCCAAGGGACTCTCAAGAGTCTTCTCCAACACCACAGGTCAAAAGCATCAATTCTTCGGTGCTCAGCCTTCTTCACAGTCCAACTCTCACATCCATACATGACTACTGGAAAAACCATAGCCTTGACTAGACGGACCTTAGTCAGCCAAGTAATGTCTCTGCTTTTGAATATGCTATCTAGGTTGATAAGGGCCCCGTAAATCTGAACTGATACCAAATTCACTTTCATTTTTAACACAGGCAATACAGTGACTGCTCAGGGCAGGGTAGGTCAAGTTCAATGTGTTGGATGGCATGATTAGGAATAGCTGTGTGGGATGGGTAGATCAGTTTGGTCTCAACAACCAATAATTAGAGCTTTCTTCTTCACCCCTACCTCCAATGCTCAATTTTTAGTTAACTGAAAATGAATTTCCCTGACAGTTAAAAGTTTGTTTGTGAAATTTGATAAATTAAAATAAAATTTACAGTTCTACATGTTTATATATACATATATGTAAGTACATACATGTACACACATAAACTATAATAGCATACATACAATTATTCATATATATATACATATGTATACACACACACATATTCTGTGATTTGCTTCCTGTATATTCACTGATTTCTTTTTTTCTTTTTTTGTCTGTGCCATGGGACTTGTAGGATCTTAGTTCCCCAGCCAGGAATCAAGCCCAGGCCCACTTTAGTTGGAAGCTTGGTGTCCTAACTACACTGAACCACAAGAGAATTCCCTCTCCTGATTTTAATACAACTCTGCTTCCCAGAGTTGGTGCAGACCAGGAAAGGAAAGAGGTAAAATGCCCCAGTGCGATAAGAAAGCCTGTTAGGAAGGAGCTTTGTCCTCTCTTTAGTACTGAGTTCAGTTTAGTTCAGTCACTCAGTTGTGTCCAATTCTCTATGGCCCCATATACTGCACCACGCCAGGCTTCCCTGTCCATCACCAACTTCTGGAGTTTGCTCAAACCCATGTACACTGAGTTGGTGATGCCATCCAACCATCTCATCCTCTGTCATCCCCATCTCCTCCTGCCTTCAATCTTTTCTAGCATCAGTCTTTTCCAATGAGTCCGTTCTTCCCATCAGGTGGCCAAAGTATTGGAGTTTCAGCTGCAACATCAGTCCTTCCAGTGAATATTCAGGACTGTTTTTCCTTTAGGATGGACTGGTTTGGTCTCCTTGGAGTCCAAGGGACTCTCAAGAGTCTTCTCCAACACTACATTGCAAAAACATCAATTCTTCAGCACTCAGCTTTCTTTATAGTCCAACTCTCACATCCATACATGACTACTGGAAAAACTATAGCTTTGACCAAATGGACCTTTGTTGGCAAAGTAATGTCTCTGCTTTTTAATATGCTGTCTAGGTTGGTCATAGCTTTTCTTCCAAGGAGCAGGCGTCTTTTTAATTTAATGACTGCGGTCACCATCTGCAGTGATTTTGGAGCCCAGGAAAATAAAGTCTGTCATTGTTTCCATTGTTTCCTCACCTATTTGCCATGAAGTGATGGGACCAGATACTATGATCTTAGTTTTTTGAATGTTGAGTTTAAGCCGGCTTTTTCACTCTCCTCCTTCACCTTGTGGCTCAGACAGTAAAGCGTCTGCCCTCAATGCGGGAGACCCGGGTTCAATCCCTGGGTCAGGAAGATCCCTTGGAGAAGGGAATGGCAACCCACTCCAGTACTCTTGCCTGGAAAATCCCATGGGTGGAAGAGCCTGGAAGGCTATAGTCCAAGGGGTCTCAAAGAGCTGGACACAACTGAGTGAATTCACTTCACTTCACTTCATTTCCTTCACTTTCATCAAGAGGCTCTTCAGTTCTTCATTTTCTGCCATAAGGGTGGTATCATCTGCATATCTGAGGTTATAAGATTTATACAAAATAAGAAAATAGATTTCATCCTCCTGAATTGAATCAGAGTAACCTCCAACTCATATCAACCCCCAACTCATACCATTTCCTTTGGATCCTCATAATAACCCTGTGAGGTAGGTAGGTCTGAATGAAAAAAGATACCTAGAAAGTCACCTAGCTACCAGGTTGTGGCAGGAGAATTCAACTGCTACCTTAAGAAAAAAACAATACTATAACTGTGTGTCTCTCATTATGCACCTATGCATTTGGTCTTGTAGATGAGGAAACAGAGGTTCCAGAGCTGGTCTCTGAAGGGCCCTCTGGTTTGTGATCTGACCTGGCTCTACTGAGGATGTGGACAGGTTTCCATCACACGGCAGTGCTTCTTTTTGCTCCACTGTGAGCGTTACCTCTCTGGTGAGACAGTTTTAGCTATGGCTTGCATGTCTGTCATTCTCTGTCCCTTGGAAAACCTATTTCATGGTCCAGTAGAGCAGAATTTCATCCAGTAGCACTTTGACTTGGTGGCTTCAAAGTGTGGTACCACCCCCCCCAGCTGGGTTTGGGGCAGTGATGCTTAACAGTCTGGTAGTTAAATCAGAAACAATAATAACACAACAGTCAGGTTTGGTCCAACACCCTAATGATTCCCAAACCTCATGCTATAAGTGGAAGAGGTGAGAGGGGACGGATGAGTCTGTGATTCTGTAGAATTCATGCCATGTTCTTCTATAGCCAGACAGAGCAAGAAATTCCACTTAGCCATGATCCCACTCTGTGGTTGAACAAACTTGTGCTTCATTGACAGCCTCCCAAGGTCCAATGCTGACAGGCTGGGAATAACTGAAACAATTAATTCTAAAATTATCTCCAAGACAAATCTCTTTTTGTCCAAAATTTCTAGGCTGCTTTAATGTCTGGAGTGTGTGGTATTTGGGTTTTTCTTCCAACATTAAACAACAAGCTCCAGTCCCAGGGCTCTAGAGTCTCCAGAAATGGAGGCTCCTATCTTGTGTGTCTCCCCCTTTCCAGGTTAGCCCTGGTGTGGGTGCCCCAATGTGATGAGGCAGTGGACTTGCAGACTTCAGTACCCTCATACGCTTTGACAAGGGTGGCTTGGTTCACGGGTCACATCAGGATAGTGCAAACTGAGCTATGCATTTACTGTAATTCTAATCAGATGACTCTATAATTGGAAGAACACCAGTGGCATTCTGTCTTTGGAATCTTCTCCGTTAAGTGACTGAATGAGGGCCAGGGGACCTTTGCTTGCCCCAAATGTAGGTCCTGATGGAGATGTTGGAATCTGGGTACTATGTTCCATTCTCCTTTTGTTGGTAAGATGCTAAATCAGTCTGGAATTGGCACATCATGTGTATCGCAATCATTTCCCCTCTCCTCTTAGTAATATCTGGCCAACTGCATTTCTAACAGTAAAGAACAAGTGGGATGCACATAGTGTGTATATGGAAGGACAGTGGGGAAAATATCTGTGTATAAGCTTTAGTGCAGTGACTGAATATTTTAGGTGAACACTTCCAAGTCTAGATTGTGTTCAGGTTTGGTCATGGTTGTCTAAAATCACAAGAATAATAATCTGAATTTCTTAATCTTTCTGGATACATCTGTTAGAAACATTAAAGACAAATGTATTGAGGAAGTAGATTGTAGTAGGAACTTTGCAAAATATTGGATCATTTGGGGAAATATAGAAATGAGTCAGATCTAAACCCTGACCTTGAAGAGCTCATATTTGGAGAGAGCTAAGTCAAGCTCAAAACAATTATAATCCAACATAGAAAGTACAAGTTCTGTGGCATTGCAATTTAGAGGAAGGAAAGATCATTCCTACATGGGAATATCTGGCTTGGCTTCTTGGAGGAGGTGGATTTTGAGCCACACTTCAAAGCGTGGGAGGTTACCTGGTTCAGGGAAAAACCAGGGGAAGAGAGTTACAGGAGCAAAGGTGAGAGGCAAAATGTGAGGATGTGGGTATTGGTGAGGGTTGTCTTTAAGCAGCCAGGGTGACTTGGACTTTACCAGGGTCAGCAATCTGGGTCAGATTCTTTATGTCAGTATTTCTCAAGCCTCCTGTGCAGACACATGGGGATCTTATTAAAATCAGATTCTGAAGCTGGGGGGCCTGAAATTCTGCATTTGGAAAAAAAAACTCTGAAGTGCTGCTGATGCTGCTGGTCTGAGGATCACTTTAAGCAATGAGGAACCACTGAGGATTTTTTAAATTTTCTTAAAAAATTTATTTTATCCACCACAGGTATGGCAAAACCAATACAATCTTGTAAAGTAATTAACCACCAATTAAAATAAATAAATTTATATTTAAAAAATAATAAAAAGAAAAAGGAAAAAAATTTATTTTATGCTGGAGTACAGTTGATTAACAGTGTTATGTTAGCTTCAGATGTGCAGCAAAGATCACTGAGAGGAGTAGGGAACAGTAGGGAAGGAGTTGCTGCTATAACCAGCCTTATACATCCCTTTAAGGAGACATTTTCAGGTTGTCTCTCTCTCTCTCACACACACACACACACACACACACACACACACACACACACACACACATGCGCGCGCGACTGGTACAGCAAGCAAGATTCAGGTGAATGTTTGCTTTCTGTCCTTCTTTCCTCAATTGCACTGACTCAAAAATCCAGTTAGAGGGTGAAAGTGGACCAAGGGTGGAAAGATATTCAAGACTTGGATTCGAGAAACCAGGTACGACACAAGTCACAATATAAAAGCTGTTTTGGTTTCAGAAGTGGTTTCTTCTCCTAAACTGATTGTTGAAGGGAAGAAGTGAGCTGATGATTGCCTTTGTATTTGAAACCAATTGAAATCCTGGCCCTCTGGCTTGGTCATTAATATATTTTGTAATATGATGATAATACTTTCATTATACTATGGATAAAAGAATAGAGATCAGAGTCAGAAGATCTGACCTTAATCCTCTAAACTTTCAGAGTGTCCCATGAAGTTCCCCATCTAGAACATTTAAGAATCAACCTTTAACTGGCCAGCTCTCAGTTCTTCATAAAAACCGAATAAGCCAATGAATCAGAAGGGGCTTCTTAGACTGACAAGTGCCTTGCAGGTGAAGCACCTGCCAGGTGTAAGGGCCGCCTCTTATTACTACAGATGGAGACGTTAGTCTTTGCTCTTGGGAATTGCTAGTGGAATGACTTAGCGTCTGTGGGGAGGGGCCTACGGCAGCCTCAGGGGCAAGGCCCCAGGCAGTGTGATGTGGGAGGTCGCCCGTGGAGTTTGCGTCCTGTGTCACAGCAGGATGCACCTGCAGCCAGCGGGTCAGACTTGCCCTCGCATCTGGCTGTATAGCTTCCTGTGATCTCTAGGGAAGTGTCATCAGCTGCTATATTGCAGTGCAAAGCATCCTCTGGGAGTGACGTTGAGGCCAGACTCAGGTGCTTGGGAGCTTCTGCCTGAATTATGTCTTGTGTTCTCTGCTGCCTAAGAAAGGTTTTCCTGGCTTCAAACCCAGAGCCGGTAACACTGGCAGATGGGGATATTTATTGAGTAAGGGCAGAGTCAGGAGCATTAAGCCTCCAAGGGCTCAGAGAAAACAGGCAGGACATCAAGAAACAGCCTCTGGGCCAGACAGAGAGGAAGGCAAACAGGTGGCATTCACGGTATGTGGGGAGAGGGGACGATGACTCCTGAGAGTCAGACCTGCAGTCAGTAGCCTGGACCAGAGAGTTCATTTTTAGGGAGGATTCTGCTGCATTTCAAGCTTGATAGAATTGGGTGTTTTCAAAACAACAGACAAGAGATAACTATGGGGTTCAGGTTCAATCTGCTTATTTTGCACTGGAGGCAACTGAGGTATTTGGTAGGGGCTTGCCCTGGTTACACTCCAAATGAATAGAAGACCCCAGGGTGCATGCCAGGTCTTGTGATTACCTATTGCTGGTTGAAAAGGACCATCATTTTTGCATCTCTTTGACCTCAGTTTCTTCATTTGGAAAAAGAGGGGATTGGAAGAGCTGTTCTCTCCCTTCTATAATCTTCTAGCTCCAATATTTGATGAGTCCCAGGGACCCAGATTCAATCCCGGCCCAGGACCTCGCCCCCTCTAGGTTGTGCTCTGAGGAATCACACCCTCCCTCCTTACTCTCCCTCGGAAATCTGCAATAATGTTTCATCCCTGTTCGTAGACTCACTTTCACAAGAGGAAATCAATAGATTCTTCAAGCAGTTGGACGACAGGATGATGCCTGGGCCTATTTTGTCAACCAGGTGGCTCTGCTGAGGGAAGTTGTATGAGTCATTGTCGGCCAGAAATGTAAATCTGGCCTGAGGCTTCCCTTGCAGCAAAATTTAGGTCAGTAATAATTGTGAGCGTCTGTGCAGCACGTTACAGTTACAAATTGCTTTACATACCTCATTTGTTTATCACAACTATTCAGAGATGTCGGTGTTATTGTTGTGCCCATTTTGCAGATGAGGAAAATAGGCCCCAGAGGTATGGTAACTTTCCTAAGGTGACAGAAGTGTGAGTGGTCAACCTGGGACTTAGTTGTCTCTTAGGACTTAGTTAAGTCTTTGGACTTTACAATCCATGTTCCATGTACCATGTCTCTTTATATCAGGCTTCTTACTGCCAACTCAGCTTCCAAGGAACTAAATAATAGCAAGGAAGTTCCATCTGCTTTGTGTCATTTCCATGGGGAAGCAATGGTTGTAGAGCACCAGCGTGGGTATTACAGTAATGGCAACAGGCTCAGGAACAGACCTTCCATTTCTCAAATGGAGGACCAAGTCTCCTGATTTCCAAAACAAGGCCTTTTTTTTTTTTTCTATGTTGTGAAATATGAAACATAATTCCAACACTTAAAAAGAGGATGATGACAACTATAACATTGCAATAAACTTTCTTCAGTGCATGTGTGTGCTGAGTCACTTCAGTCGGGTTCAACTCTTTGCCACCCTATGGACTACAGCCTGCCAGGCTCCTCTGTCCATGGGATTCTCCAGGCAAGAATATTCGAGTGGGTTGCCATGCCCTTCTCCAGGGTAATCTTTCTAACCCAGGGATTGAACCTGCATCTCCTGCACTGGTAGGTAGATTCTTTATCACTAGGGCCATTTGGGAAGCCCATTACCCAAATATTTCTAATTGTATCCACAATCTAATTGTAATCCTTGAGCCAGGGAGGATTGTACAATTAGTCCTGGCTAAACTTTGTGAGGAGAGGTGACCATGTCACTTCTAGTCTGGAGTGTGAATTGTTCTTTCTCTTCCTTGGCATGGCTGCCAGTGAGAGGGTGGTAGCTGCGCTGTCTGCCTTGGTCCATGAATGACAACAAGAATCAGAGCCCCTTTGCCAACCTGCCATGAATGAGCAGAAAAAGCCAAATCTCTGTTGTCTGAAGTGTCTATGATTCAGACTTTTGTTACTGTAGCAAAACCTAACCTATCCTTGTTCATCTTTCCACCTCCCTGACTTTGAAGGCATGCTTCAGCTTTTAAAAGAAACAAACATTACCCAAAACAACTGAGTCTCTTTCTAACTTACCTTTTCCCAGCCCTTTTCCTTGACCCCCCAAACAACCACCATCCAAAGATGGACATCCAATAGGCTGTCCTATTCATGTTGGGTACATTTGTTCCATAAACATGTGTCCAAGACAATATATAGTGTTGATTCTTGTTTTGTTTTGTTTTTTTTTTTAACACGGATGATGTAATAATACTGACTTATTCTGCAAATTGCTTTTTTCATTCAATATTATTATTTTAAATAAATTGATATTGGTACATAGTTTATTCACTTTAACTTCTACATTGCTTTTCTTTTTCTTAAATGTGTTACAATTTATTAAGCCCATTTTCTTAATAATGGGCTTTAACATTTCTATTCCTTCACTTCATATTGTCACACTTCAAGAATTTTAGCTAATCTGATGGATGTGAGATGTCATCTCTTAATTTTTAAATCTGCATTTCTTTATTAGTGAAGTTAAGCATTTTACCATATGCTGAGAATCATTTCTCTTTCCGCACTTTGCATGTTCATACAGTCTGCCAATGTATCGTGATTGTTTTTAATTCTTCTTATGGATGTATAGGATTTCTCTGCTATATTCAGGGTATTAATTCTTTGTCAGTTACATATGTTGAACATGCATCTGTGACTTGCTTTTATTTTTTTATTTTTTTGCTGCCCAGTTCTCAGTTGTTGCAAGCCACTGGCTGCCTGCCTACACACTTAATTTTTCAGATCATGGCAACGACATGGTGAAAATAGCTTGGAGGTGTATTTTGAAAAGCCTGTGTGAATAAATGTTCCTTGACTCTAAATATCTGTAGTAGGCTCAGGAATGTGTTCTTACAAAAGAATCTGTGAAGGACCTGTTTTGCTTACTCAAGGATCTCATTTGCTAATATAATTCTGTGGTGAAAGCAAAAGAACCAGGTGTAAGTGGAAAAAAAAAAACCTTAGTCACTAAGGCTTGTTTGGGCTGCTCGGTGCTGAACACTGGGGTGACAGGTTCTCCTGCCATGGTGAATCCTGGCAAGATCTGCCTGACTCTTCAGACATTCTGCAGCCCCGACATATGTGGGAGGACACCTGAAAGAAGTTTCACCCTCAGGTGGTCTCTCCTCTCCACCTACACACTTTGGAGAGCTTTCACCAGGGTGTGATGGTGGCAAGTTTGGGACGCATTCATCAGAAGGTAGGAGAAAGCAGTGTCTTGAAAGTGCCTTTAGCTTTCCAGTGGGGAGAGTCACTTTCAAGCTTTGTTTATCTCTCCGTGCCTCAGCTAACCCCAGGAGAAAACCTTAGCTCAGGACAGGAAGCTCAGAGCACCCTAAAGGATGACTACAGAACTCAGGACTATTTATGCCTGCCTCTCACATGTCGCTCCATCTCTGTCCCAGGAGGCCAGGCTGCACAGGTGCTCTAAGGGCACCTGATACCCCATCACTCCCTAGGAAACCAATGGGCCTGGAGGAAGCTGAGCTCTGGGATCAATTACGCTGGTGAAACTACAAAGGCTAGGGATGAGCCGGGAGTGTCGTGGCTTAGGAACGGCTTGCTGAAAAAAGACTCAATGTTCCCAGGTGGAATCCAGTGGCCCCAGGGGGAAGTGACCCAGCATGTCTGGCCCATCGGCCCTAGTTGCTTGGCCCGAGGAGCCAGGACACGCCTGCCGTTCCGGCTGACTCACTTGAGTGGCAAATTCTTTTCTCCCGTACAGTCCTCTCATCTTCAAAGGGAATTTATTAAGCCCCACAATGCTATCCGCACTGGGCCAGGTGTTGTACTGGCCCATTAGGTGGACACAGGCCTCTGCCCCCGGGAGCGTGCCGAATGAGGTGGAGGATAGCAGCTGAGACTGTTGACATTGTCTGAGGTTATCCTGAAGCAGCTGGTACAAACCCTCCTGCTCTTTGCAACAGTGTGTATAAAACTCTCGGTGCATGCTGTGGTCTCTCTTCATCCCCTTGCCTTAGCTCTCTCTGTTCCTTTAGCCTGGAATGCTTTTCCACTCTGTGTGCTTAGTACCTTCAAATGCCAACTCCTACACGGAGTCTTGGGCTTCCCTTATGGCTCAGCAGTACAGAATCTGTCTGCAACGTGAGAGACCTGGGTTCAATCCCTGGGTTGGGAGGATCCCTTGGAGAAGGAAACGGCAAGCCACTCCAATATTCTTGCCTGGGAAATCCCATGGACAGAGGAGCCTGGTGGGCCACAGTCTACCAGTCCATGGGCCACAGTCCATGGGGTCTCAAAGAGTTGAACAAAACTGAGCACAGCGTACACACACAGGTGGAGTCTTCTCTGATCACCCCGGGTGGAGCTGACCTCTCTGAAGTCTGCATCCACATGGCATTTTGTATCCTTGTTCCTATGGCACATACCCTTGTGCCAGAAACTTCTGCTTACTTGTTTATCTTCCTTTGTGGAGTCTGGCTTTCTTGAAGGTGGTTTTTCTGGCTTTTTCCTCTATATTTCCACACCAAGAATTCAGTAGATTCTCAGTAAACACATGCTGGATTAAGTAAAGCAAGGGTACAGTGTGTGCTTTTATCTGATTCCACCTTGTGGCATGACTGTAAGCAGGTCACATGTGTCTGAGTCTTAGTTTCCTGCTCTGTAAAATGGGAGCAGGGAGGATAAATGAGGTAAAGGGCCTCCAAGAAGTTTTCTGGCTCTATCATCCATGATTTGAACATTCTGGTCTAGAAGAAAACTGAGAGTTCATTATAATTCAGTAAAGACCAGGGTACTGTTCTAATTTACATGTATTAAAGGGCCCCATAGATACTTTCCGCCTCTAGTCTGTCACCTTTACAAATTAGAATTGTGCAAATTATCTGACTGAAGCTTCAAGAGGCTTGAGATTGATTACAGGAAGTATATACATTTTATCTTCCCTGGGGAATAAAACTGTTGAACTAAAAGATTCTTTGAAAGGAATTTCTGACTGTATCTTCTGATGGCTTTTGTCAGCCTGGGTGCTGGGAGGGGTCACTGCGTGACTGTGCATGTCACCCCAGCATCTCTCTTCCCATGGATGCAGGCTGCATGCATATGTCAGTTCCAGTAGCTTCTGACCCATGGACCAACACTTTTCCTACACCATCTCTCTGCCCCTTGATTTAAAGGTTTGAAATTCCCTGCTTGAATAGTATTGAGTGGCTCTCATATTCATAAGATGCTGGGTACTCCGCCGCTTCATTCGTGTCTCTTTGCGATGCTATGGATTGTAGCCCACCAGTTTCCTCTATCTATTTTCCCGGGAAGAATACTGGAGTGGGTTTCCATCTCCTCCTTTAGGGGACCTTCCTGACGCAGGGATCAAACCTGCGTCTCCTGTGTCTCTTGCTCTGTAGGCAGATTCTCTAACACTGAGCCACCATGGAAGTACTTATAAGATGCTAATAATACACAATTTTGATCTTGTCCTGCCTATGAAGAGAGGCAGGACAACGGTTACTATTGACTCATTTTGCAGATGGAGCTAAGACTCGGACAGGTGAACTGACTTCAGAAGCTGCATGGTTAAGAACTTCTAAGTCCGGCCTAGGGAGAGCCATTTAGTCCCAGTTTTTTAAATTTCATGGACTGCTGTAAAGATTGTTTACGTGGCTGTTTTCTTGACTGGTTGCCCTGAGGCTTATTATTTGGTGAAACCAGAAGCAGGTGAATTCCAGTAGAAGGAAAAAAGGGATCCTAACCAACTTCTGATTTTGTGGCATTAAGAGGCTGTGTTCATTAGTGAGGAGGGAAGTCAGATGAGCTAGGGCTGTCCACTGGAGGTTTCTATCATTAGCATCTTACTTTGCCAGTGAAGGAGTTGTTGCAGCCTGACAGAGGGCCTCCCTCTGAAAGCCCGAGAAGACTCAGATGTAGGGTAGGGTGAGGGGACATCTTAGGGGTGTGGGGTCTTAGTGTCCTCCTTTTATTTCTCAAGTCAAGCTCAAGGGAGTATAACTTGCTAGTTGTATCTGTGAAATGGAGAGGATACATCCTTCCCAGCTTACATCAGGGGGCGATTGTGAGGGTCACATATTATGTGGAGGTGACAGTGTTCTGGAAACTGAAAGAGCTAGGTGAAAATCAGGCAGCCTCATTCCACTTCCATAACTACAAATGGTCTTACTGGAGGGATGGGAGCTCAGACCAGTGTTCTTTTCCTAAAAGTGGTTGCAAGATGCATTATGCAAGAGAACACATAACATGAAGTATGAATAACCACAGTTCTTGTCAGAACACTGGAGAGGATTAAGTTAGGTAATGATGTAAGGGCATTTTAAAATGGTAACAACTGCTATTGTTATGACACTCTTGTTCCTCAAAGGTTAAAAGGTAGTTCTTAATAACCTGAATGGAATTTACCCAAACCCTCTGTGGTGTTATTTATGTTGTAGCCCTGCCTCATCCTGGGACTAGTTTTACTTGGCTGAGAAGTAACAAATGGGCTGGGCTGAAACTCCTCTGCTCAGATTTTATTCCTCATATACCTTTTGGATGCTCTTTCTGAGTCAATGACTCTAGCTTTCTATAACGTTCTATAGGCTTCTGGTCCCTTTGGCTCTAACTGATCCCTGAGGACTAATTCCTTTCGGAAGAGGGTCTGTTTGTTTGTTTGTTTGTTTCCTTTTACCTGGAGAAAAAATAGTTATTCTTATAAATTGTAAAGGAAAACTCCTTGGGAGCCCAAAAAACACTTGAAGTGAATAGGGTGCCAACTTAGCTTAATAATGTCAAAGGAGAGCATATATGCTTTTTATTCCCTAAGAGAAGTAGAGGCACCTGATGATATGGGATATGCACTGAGGATATTAAAGTGCGAATAAAAATTAAAGCCATAAAAATAGCAAGAAGACAAATATGTTAATTATAAGGCTTTCTCAGTACATTACTGCAATTGAATGTTAAATATATCTCTGAGCTTCCTGGCAGGCCAGGCAAAAAGTAAACAAGATGACTAACACTATGTTCTTTTTCTGATTGAAGGGAGTGTCTTGATTGTTTGAATTTTTTTCTGGTACTAATGTTAAAACCAAATTTCATACCGAGTAATCCTCAGGGGTAATGAATCTCTTTAGCAAGAGTTTTACGTCTAATGCAGGAAAGTTCTTCTTATATCTCCTTCTTGTTCCCCCTTCTGAGTTCAGAGACTCATATTAGCTAGTGCCTAAATTTCTTCTCCTAGATATTCCAAAGTCACCTCAAACTGAACATTTACCAAACTGAGCTTCTTTCTGAAATTAGGCCATTCTCCTGGGTTCATTAATTCTGTTAAAGCAGCACATACACAGGCTGTCCTTGCCATAGAAATCTAAGGACTGGAGCTTCAGCTTAAGCATCTTATGGCCTAATTCTTACATCCATACATGACTACTGGAAAAACCATAGCTTTAACTATATGGACCTTTGTCTGCAAAGTGATGTCTCTGCTTTTTAATATGTTGTCTAGGTCTGTCATAGCTTTCCTTCCAAGGAGCAAGAGTCTTTTAATTTCATGGCTCCCATCACTCCCATCATTTGTTTAGATGACTCTAACCCTAACCTCCAGCCTGCACCCAATCCATCCTAGAGACTCTCTCTTGATTTGGTTTAAATCCGCCCTCTGGATTTGTTTAAATCCATCACCACTAGCTTAGGTCTCACCTGGGCTACTGCAATGGCTTTTTAATTTGCTTTCTTATGATTTCAACCTTTTTGCACACTGCCTCTCTAGAAATGGATCTATAAAAGTGAAAACCGAACCCTTCTGCAAGTTTTCCAAATGCTGTGCGTGGCCTTCACGGTGAGATCTATACTCCAGGCTTGGCAGGTGAGAGTGTCCAGCCTCATCTGCTGGTGTACCTCTTACAAATTCTCTGTCACAGTCTACTTGTTCCCTCAGCACACATCATGCTCCTGCCTCTGTGCTTTGCACCACCTATTCCTTCTACCTAGAGATCCCTCCTATTTTGCAAACCTGGCATCCTCCATTCTGGAAAGCATTTCTCATCCCCTCTCAACCCCCACCATAGTTAGGTGCTTGCTGCTCTGGAGACCCCAGGACCTAGCATATCTCAGTTACACTTAATACATGGTGCTGTAACCATTGGCTTTGTTTCTGAATCCTCCAAGAACATTAACTCTTTTTGGAGCAACAGTGGTGGAGTTTGTTTTCTTGGGCTCCAAAATCACTACAGATGGTGATGGGAACCATGAAATTAAAAGGCACTCACTCCTTGGAAGGAAAGCTATGACAAACCTAGACAATGTATTAAAAACCAGAGACATAACTTTGTTGGCTTCCCTGATAGCTCAGTTGGTAAAGAATCCTCCTGCAGTGCAGGAGACCTCTGTTCAATTCCTGGGTTGGGACGATCCAATAGGCTACCCACTCCAGTATTCTTGGGCTTTCCTGGTGGCTCAGCTGCTAAAGAATCTGCCTGCAATGCAGGAGACCTGGGTTCAATCCCTGGGTTGGGAAGATTCCCTGGAGAAGGGAAAGGCTACCCACTCCAGTATTCTGGCCTGGAGAATTCCATGAACTATATAGTCCATGGGGTCACTAAGAGTCAGATGCGACTGAATGCCTTTCCCTTTCAGTTTGCTGACAAAGGTCCATATAGTTAAAGCTATGGTTTTTCCAGTAGTCATGTACAGATGTAAAAATTAGACCACAAGATGCTTAAGTTGAAGCTCCAATCCTTTGGCTACTTGGCAAAGAGCTGAATCATTGAAAAAGACCCTGATGCTGGGAAAGATTGAAGGCAAGAGATGGGGGCAATAGAGTACGAGATGGTTGGATGGCATCACCAACTCAAAGGACATGAGTCTGAGCAAACTCCAGGAGATAGTGAAGGACAGGGAAGCCTGGTGTGCTGCTGTCCATGGGGTCGAAAAGAGTCTACATGACTTAGCAACTGAAAAACAACAAAATACAGAAATGGAATCTCATTCATCCTCAGTTTCCAGCTCTGTATGTATGTCTGACATAACTGGAGCCTGATAAGTATTTGTTGACCAAATGGGTGGAAGAAAAGATAGAACACTGTTTGACAGGCCCCAGTGAGGTCAAGGTTAGAATGTGTTCACTAGCAGTACAGGGTTCCATAGAACTTTTTCTTTAAGATATCTAGAGGAGCGGGTGGAGAGACAGTGCTTTAGGGAAACCTCCCTTGAAGGCATCTTTCTGTGTCAGCCTTTGGTAGCAGCCGGTGGCTGACAATGAATGGTCGTTTGCAGAGACCTTGGCAACTGATATCCTGTGTTCCAACCAGACAAATCTATATGTCTTGATCATCCTGTATGTAAGTGGATGGGTAGGGGCAGTACTATTCTATCAAGAGAAGAAAGAAGCCTGGCCAGATCATGGATTATGGTGGTGTCTTCTTGGGTTTCCCTGAAGAAGTATTACTTTCCATCTATGCCCTGGCACAGCATGGATTGAGCCCTTTCCCTGCTCCACTCCATCGAGTTTTGCATCATGTACCATTTTTGTCATATGCATCTGTATTAACAGGGACACTTTATAAAATGCAGATTTCCCCAGGCCCCCTCATCCGCTCAGAGATGGTCTCCAAGTTGGCTGGGGAAATCTATCAAGCAGGCTCTGTTGCCTAGCTCTTCACTGACCCTGTCCCAGCTCTAGGTTGACAGAGCTTGGGCTCAATCTTGTTTTTAAACTCCATGGGTCATTTGGTGTGAAGGTCTGTGGGCGCAAGCAATTTCCAATGTCCCTGGGCCCACAGTCCTGGGGGCTGCTCTCTTCATGTCACACCAATCCCACCTGGGAGCAGCTCTACTCCAGGGAAGGGATTTGAGCTCCTGTGCAGGGCTTTTCCAGTGTGGTGTTGGTTGATAATTCTTGTGAATAGCCATGAACAGTAATCCATTTTTGGAAGTTAATCATAATCGCTCAAAGCCCAGTAGGATTGTGCTGTTCTCAAAACACTCACACTGGTGTGACTGCCTTTGATCCCACCATAGCCCTATGAGGCAAGCAAACCAGGGCTGTTCCCATTTTACAGATGTAGAAACTGAGACTCAGGGAAGGCAGATGACTTGTAAAAGTTCACACAGATGAGATTGCTAACACCTGGACTCAAGTTTCCTGACTCCATCTTCATGCTGTATTCTGTTTTACCTTGCTTGCTGCTCTATTATCAGATTTGCAAGTTGAAGAAGAGGAAAATTACTTAGGATGATAGAATGGTATTTTAGGCCTCAACAATGTCCATAAAGAAATCCACAATTGAAATTTGCTATAAAAATGCTAAGTAAAAATTTAAATGAAAAAATGTTCATCTTTGAGTTACTGGAGGAACAGCACTGTGACTAGATATTAAAACGTGAACCTTGTGTTTCAAGAAGGGTCCCAAAGTCCATTACACCAACCTCAGCACTGAGCAAAGTTTCTGTAGTGTGATGGAACTCGCTTGCATTCAGTAGGGAGAGCCAGTGGTGGGCATCTTTTCCTCACTTCATGGTTTAGTGATGTCACATTGGTAGCTTGAAATCAGCATGGCGCTAGAATTTACCCCACGGAAATCAGCAAGTGCTACAATTCCGGGCTTTGTCATCCCAGAGAACCAGTTGTTAAACATGTACCATCACACCACTGTTCCAGCCAACAGTGACTGGCACACACTAAGAATGTGAAAATTCCTCTCTGTCATCTGTGTGGGACAATCTTCAGTTTTCCATTCTAACCACAAGTCGTATCCCATTCATGGACTATGCCATTCCTTAAACAGGGGATTCTTTCCAGCTGAGCTTGCAAAACCAAGGTGGATGGGCTTCTACCAATAGTCCTTCATATTTGTATAGTTTGAAGATTGTTTGCATACCCCTCACTACCTCAGAGCTTTCTGTGGTCTGTGGGGCAGATGCCTTCTCCTTTCAGTAGAAAGGAAGGCCCTGAAGATCCCACAAAGGATGTGACCCCTCGCAATGTCACAGGCCTGATGAGTGCAGACAGGAGCTTGAATCCTTCTTGTTCTGTGCTCCTTCCCCTGGTTCCAGGCCCCCTCCTTCACCTAGGACACTTGCAATATACCTGTAGCTCAGGCTGCCGTCTTGGTCATGGAGAAGGGATGTCTAGATGCAGTCCGGGGTAAGGACGAACAGGCTAGCTTGGGAGTTTCTGCAAATAACAGCTTGCCCCACTTTACTGGCCTCATGCAAGGGCAGAAGTTTACTTTCACTCCCCCTTAGCCTTGATCCTCTCTTTGATTCCTTTAAAAACTATTCTGGAGACTTTGTGTCTTTAGGTCCTGCTCTCAGCAGAAATTTGGAGCCTCCTGAGTGACCAGCATTAATGCCCCACTTCCCCTCTTGCACAACTCCCAGCTTCTCGACTGCCCAGTGATGGAATTATTGATTGGTAAGCATTTCACAACACATTTTCAAAACATGCTGAAGGTCAAGAATTAATGACTCATGGGCAGTCACATTTCTGTCTGCCATGGCCATTCTATGTTATATTAGTGAGGTTGGTGGATATAAGACCAGGGAGAAACCGAGATAAAAGTCAACTCTGTCCAGCTCTGGCCAGCAGGACTATTTAGTGGCTGAAAAAAAATAATTCTTGGTCTTTTCTTTAGTGCGTGTTCTGTGGAATCACTTGATTTTTAATACCAGGTGTCTTGAAGAATATAAGGTGAAACTGAAGGATTTCAGGACTGATTTTGCCACCAACTTATCCCAGTAGGTCAGAGTAGCAGGGAAGTACTCAGCTGAAGAAGAAGGCCAGGGTGATATCTGGAGGAGGGGGGTGTGGTGGGGGTAGCGGGGACTTTGCTGCTCAGTCTGTGATTGTACAGCAGTCCTTTAGACCTTTAGAGAGATAACCCCTGGTCCAGTCTTGTAGGTAACTATTCATCACTTTGAAAAAGTGAACGTTGTTCGTCGCTCAGTTGTGTCTGACTCTGTTGTGACCCATGGACTGTTGTGTGTGTGCTAAGGCGCTTCAGTCATGTCCTATTCTTTGCGACCCCGTGGACTGTAGCCCGCCAGGCTGCTCAGTCCGTGGGATTCTCCAGGCAAAAATACCAGAGTGGGTTGCCATGCCCTCCTCCAGGGGATCTTCCTGATCTGTGTCTCAAATCGAACCTATGTCTCATGTCTCCTGCACTGGCAGGTGGGTTCTTTACCACTAGTGCAACCTGGGAAGCCCATGGACTATTGTCCACAGCCTGATTTTTCAGGTAAAAATACTGGAGTGGGTAGTCTTTCCCTTCTCCAGGGGATCTTCCCAATCCAGGGCTCAAATCCTGGTCTCTTGTATTGCAGGCAGATTCTTTACCAGCTGAACCACCAGGGAAGCCCATTCACCTCTCTGTTTGAGGCCAGTAAGAACTCCTCTTGGGATATTGTGGAAGAGTACCTAGCACCGAGAGTTCCAGACCAACAGGTTCACTCTCAACTTGGCCACCTATGATTTGCGTACACTAACAAGTTGCTAAACCTGTTAGAGCTTTAGTTTCCTCACCTGTGAAATGAAGACAATGACAAAGGCCTCCTTTCAGAGGATTGTTTCAAAGATCAAGTGATAAAATATATGCAAACTTTTCGGGTACAAACGCTAATGCATAAAAAGACCTACAGTCTGATTCTCCATGGGCTGTTTTAAAGGTTTGGGGGCAAAGAATAGCAAGGGGATATTTTTTTCTTCTTGATATGAAAATTTTTTCTCACCTTTTTTCCCCGCTAAAGTAATCTAATTTGCAGAATTAGAATTTCTGAATGCCTTTTCAGGAACAATTATGGAACTGAAAATTTCTTCATCATTCTCCTGTAGGTGTTCATACTCTAAATACCCGGAAGGTCCTTTAATATCATCACAGAAATAAGTGTTATGTAGTTGAAGTAATTAGTGGTGTTTGCACTCTAGTACTCTTGCCTGGAAAATCCCAAGGGTGGAGGAGCCTGGTGGGCTGCAGTCCATGGGGTCGCTAAGAGTTGGACACGACTGAGTGACTACACTTTCACTTTTCACTTTCACGCATTGGAGAAGGAAATGGCAACCCACTCCAGTGTTCTTGCCTGGAGAATCCCAGGGATAGGGGAGCCTGGTGGGCTGCCTTCTCTGGGGTGGCACAGAGTCGGACACGACTGAAGCGACTTAGCAGCAGCAGCAGCGGCAGCAGCTCCTTCACTTACCAACATAGCCCCTCCCCACCCATACACTCACATAGTCCCCCTCCCTCTCCAAGCTCATGTGGGCAGCATCGCTCCCCTCACCCCTGACTAGAGGAACAAACCAGTGAAAAAAGGAAGTAAATTCACTTATGTAAAGTACATTCTGGGTGAGGAAAGGCAAGCATGTCTTCGTCTTCTCTTCAGGACATATCAGGACTTATAGAGAACTTGGCAATCTTCCACTCTCACCTCTCCATTGTGAAAAAGAGCCACAAGGCTCAGAACTGAGAAATGACTTCACCAGGGTCACATGGCTGGCTTGGGGCAGAATCAGGATTCAAGTCCCCGTCCCCTGACTTCTCCTACTCCTCTCTCTATTACACCAGATGTGGAGAGGACACAGAGAACATAAAAGTAGAAAGAAAAGAATACATTCTGGTTGAATATCTTGGGCTTCTGGTTTTCAAGGACAGTTTTATGATCAGTGGCAAGGATGCCTCAAAAGCTATGGTGATTAGCTTGAATGAACTTCTGTAACCAACTCTTGTCACAGCACATGATGCGTCAAACACCTGCTAGATCTGAGCGCTGGCACAAAAGCTGATTTCATGGTCAAAGAAAAGAGGGGGGAAAAGAAACTTGGCTGAACAAAGCTGGCAGACTTTTCACTAGAAAATTCAGAGGTAATTTCTGTAGGAACAGGAACACATTTCCAAAGGCTTTTAAAATGTCTTTAAATGTGAGAGGGTGAATTTAACAATTAACGAGATGAAGGCCACTGAGGACTGTTTGGTGCCTAAGGCCTCTTCCAGACTGGTCCCTTCTACCTGCCTTGGTCAGAGTCCTAGAAGACTCAGGATGAGCAGGTTCAGAGGTTTGCCCTGAGGTTGCTGATTTGCATCTAGGCTCCCACACAAACACATTCCAAAGCACTCGGGCTTCTCCATGGAATCTCTTCTTATTACCAGGTGAAGTCAGAGGGGCAGAGGCCATCTGTCTCTCAAACGGAGTCTACCCATACAAAGTGGATTCTTTAGCCTGTTTTGGAGGTCAGCCTACATCAACAGAACAGGCAGTGGTGAAATACAAGGTCGCTTCCCTTTGGCTACCTACAAATATTTGAACTGCACGATCTGTTCATTTGTCTGCTCTTCTAAGAATTCTAACTGGGAGAGCATTGGGTTAGAATCCGCATGGGATGTGCAGCTTGCCAGACCTCAGTTTCCTCACTTGTAGGATGCTACTCATTGTCTGCCTTGTGGACCTTGCTATTTGTTTCAGGAATCATTTGAATGACACACGGAGGTGCTGTTTCAACCCTAAAGGCTTCTGTGAGAGTGAAGGATTATTGCTACTACTCTGTATCCAACAATGTGCTAGGCACCAGGGGGATTACAAAAGAAACATGAGAGATGATCCCTGTGCTCCAGGAACCTATAACCCTGTATTAGGAAACAAGACAACTCATTTGGGTATCCAAATGAAATATGTGAAACACCTCAAGCCTCTATTAACTGTTTAAATGATGGGTAAAGACTCTAAGATTTGTAGGAGTTCAGAGAAGCTGAGATCATCAGCCAGGCTGGAGATGCTGGGAATGATTCCTGGAGGAGGTAAGGCTTGAGCTGGGTGATGAAGTAGATAAAGAAGACAGAAAATCTCTACATCAGGGTGTGGCATAATGGAGTCAAACAGTGGAAGACTTTCTTGGTAGATCAATCTACTTGGCGTTAGAGTCACCATCAAGCTTGAGTTATGGATTTAAGGATTTGAGAAAGTTATTGGAAAGGGAAAGTCAGGACAATTTTTAGGTCAATAATAAGCCATGATAATGATTTAGGAGGACTCACATATGAAGGATAGTCTTGTGGGGAGATACAGGAGAGAAGGGGGATGGTGGAGGAGTCCAGACTCAGGATACTGTGGTTTGGACCAGACCAACAGAAACAGTAAGAGAAGGAATTACATGTAAGTGAAAGAGTTCTGCTTGTAATGGGAGAACAAAGTCACCTTATTAATCTTTCCTCCTTTGTTCGTGTCTGAACTTTGGGATTTGAGTTAAATTGGGCAAGGAGGAGCAAGAAATAGGGAGCATCTCTATGTGAACACTGGGGAAGGCAATGGCACCCCATTCCAGTGCTCTTGCCTGGAAATTCCCATGGACGGAGGAGCCAGGAAGGCTGCAGTCCATGGGGTCGCTAAGAGTTGGACACGACTGAGCGACTTCACTTTCACTTTTCACTTTCATGCATTGGAGAAGGAAATGGCAACCCACTCCAGTGTTCTTGCCTGGAGAATTCCAGGGACAGCAGAGCCTGGTGGGCTGCTGTCTATGGGGTCGCACAGAGTCGAACACGACTGAAGTGACTTAGCAGCAGCTATGTGAACACTGGAAGATTCCAGAAAACCCAAAATGGTCTCACAGTGTCTATTTGTCTCTGCACAAAAAAAAAGGGTTTGAAGTTACTGGCTGATCCAAAGAAAGATAGATTTTAGGAGTTGGCCAAAATCATAAAGTTCACCTGTTCACATCTGTGGCCAATTTCAGAACTTCTGCTCCAATATCTCCAGGAAATACGCATCCATTTTCTTCTTAAACTTCTCTAATGAAGAGCATTTACTAGTGCTTGAGGAAGACCTGTAGTTGGTTGTATCTGTGCTTCACAATTTTTAAACCTTGAACTTTTGTGAATTTCCATAATTGATTCTCTTATTTGTCCCCAGAGGCATCCAGAACTTTTTACATTCCTTTCACATCTTCTTGATTCAGTCATTTAATTGCAGAAGCAGGGCCTACCTTCTAAGTTTTCCTTGTTACTAACATTTATAAATTACCTTTTAAATTAAATATGTGAAGTGCCACAAAATCTCGTAACTTCTATCTTTGGTTATCACTTGACCCCAAGAAAAGAAACTTTGACTCTGGACTTTACAGAAAAAAATAAATAAAAAAAGAAAGAGAAAATTTAGGATCCTTCTTATCCTTCTTTTTTTACTTCGACTGGGATGTTTTATCTGCCTTGTACAAAAGTCGGGTCCCACAAAATAGATGTTTTCATCTCTTGCCTTTTTCACCTGAGCGGCTGGATATCTTTCCAGGGATTTGGTATCAGAAATCAAATCCCAGAAGTTTAACTCAATTCAGGAGTCCTGCCAAGCAGAGGGTGAAGTCAGGTCAATTAGAGGGGGCAGCAAACATGAAGCTTTTAAAAAGCTGCTGCTGTATATTTCTTTACCAGCTGAGCCACTAGGGCTGTATATTTGGAGCAGAAAACAGCTTTAGTCGGTAGCAGTTGTTATTAATAAAACCTAAAACAAAATAAATCATTACCATCACCATCGCCATCATCATCAACATCAACCAGGCAAACCCTCAAACGTCTTCACTGACACAGAAGGAAGATTTGTATAAACACACTACTGTCCTCTTACAGCCTTTATTGTTGTCTAAGCAAGTTATGTTGACATGGTCTCTTGTAGGCTATGTTGCAGAAAAACTTCAGTGTTTGCTTGAAAAGTTTAGGGTATAAAGGATCATCTTAACAGAACATAGAAAATGCCCCATCAGATCAAAACCAACAAGTAAACAAACAGAAGCAGGTCAGTTCTCTTTTTGGCACTGAGCAGGACCATATGCTTCCAGAGATGATAATTTAAAAATAGCCTGTCACACAGCTCACATTGTCACCCCGGGACATGGTGGGGGTGGGAAGTATTGCCTCACACTCAATCATAGTGACACTTCACATTTATCCCAACTTTTCAAAGCAACTCGGAGTACTTTCCAGTTATTAATTTTTCTTAAAAATAAAAAAAGAAGTTGAATCCTCTGGAGTCCCTAGAAGTTGAGTAGGAGCTGGTACGAGTCTTCCCACTTTACAGAGAAGATGACTGAGGTATTGAAAGATAAAGTTACTAAGTCAGGATTATGGGGTGACTCAGGGATTAGTCTTGTGCCGTTCAAAGCATGCTGGGCTGACAACTGCAGCAATATCCTGGGCTGTGAGAGCCACGAGTGCATAGGATGTTGCACAAAAAAGAGAGACAGTTGCTTCCCATTGCTTCTGTTTTGAAATGTACTTGCCTTTCATTGGTAGCATTTCATCAGTTTCCAACTTTAAGGCAAATGGCTTACTAGCCATGGTGACCTATATGTGCAGACCAGTGTACAGAGGCACGGCTATAATCTCCACCCAGCTCCACACTTTCTGGCAATGGAGATGATTTTATACTCATCATTTCATCAGGTCTGTGTAATGATCTGTAACTTAGGTAGGGCCAGAGGTTTAAGCAAACAAGGGCTCAGGGTGTAAGGGAATTTTCTCACCTTGTGAGTGCAACAGACACCGATGGAAATCCAAGTCTTTTCTCTGCATGTGTGGGATATTTTCCTGCCCCATGCCTTCATCTAGGTCTAAGCCAAGTGGCGAGACTTGGCTGCAGACTGTGAGTTACTAGGAAAAACATCCCCTTCTGTGCTCAGGTTTGACTCTTCCCTCCATCTCCTAGTTTGATACCCAATACTCAGTTTCTAATTGGTTGCATAACCTTGAAGGGGGGATTCTAGATGTGGCAAAAAACCAAAGGAAGCCAGTAATGAACTCCCTTTCCGGGGGAAGGAAATTTCTCGACATACTGAGAGGTCCAGGCAGATGGTTTGGATACATGTGGAGTCACTGATGCGTTTATCGAGTAGCCTTAACCCCTATTCCAACTGTAACTCCCTCTGCTCTGTATCATAACCGCTCTCTTTCCAACATCCTGAATTCCCCTGCTGCTTTCCCTTCATTGGGCAAAACCCCTATCCTGGTGAAATGTGATTATCTTCTTGGTCCTACTTTGCTTGCAACTAAGCAACAGAATGCTGTTAAGAAAGCTGCGGATCATGTGGTCACTTTAAATTTATGACCGCAACCCTCAGTGGATCCTGCCAGCGTGCCCTCTAACACTTCTAACAAAGTTACTTTATCAGGCTCTGGATTGATTTTTTCATACCTTTATCTCCCTCTGAAATCTCCACTGGGCTGCACCCTCTCTGGACCTCAGGATGATGACATTCCTTCTTTGCTATCAGAGGAAATCACTGTATCTTTCCGCTACCAACTCCTTGACTCTCCTGCATCTGGACCCACGTACACTGCCTTCTCCTTACTAAGTGGAGGGAGTGTCACAGCCTCTTAAGTTCACTTTTTCCATGTGTCCTCTGGATGTTATCTCCTTTCATGTACTTCTTTCCTGCAACATTATTTTCTCTTATTTTGTTACACCCATTCTATTAGCAAACAAATATGTTTTCATAACAACAATTAAAAAACAGCAACTCTCCCTTGACCCTACATATCCCCACAGCTGCCATCCCGTTTCTCTGATGCCTTCACAAAAAAGCTTTAAAAAAGTAAAATCTGTATTTCCTGTCTCCTCTGATCAGCTCCCATTCTTCCCTCAACAATGCTCCAAATTTCTTCCGACCCTATACTTAACAGCCCTAATCAAGGTCACCATTGGTGGGTGCACCCAAAGCCAAAATACATTCAACTAACTGGATTATTCGATAGAATGCAGCATGGTTGATCCTTCTGATTTTGAACATTTTCTTCTCTAGCTTTCTGGGATTCCACACTCATCTCATTTGCCCTTACCTTTTTGTCTCCTTATCTGGCTCTTTCTCCTCTGTATTAAATTTTGGAGTGCTCAGAGGTTCTTGTTTCAATTCTGTCTCTACTCATCCTAGATAAGCTCCATGAGTCCCAAAGCTTTAATATACTATCTATATGCAGATGACTTCAAGTTTCTCTCTCTACCTGACTTCTCCCTTGAGTTCCAGACTTGATAACTCTAATTGTATACCTAATAGGTATTTCACACAAAACATGACCCAAACCAAACAATTGATTTATCCTTCCCTCCTCCTCCTGTTCCTCCTTCCCAAGTCTTCCCTGTCATGGGAAGTGGTTTGAGCCTTCTAGCTGCTATTTGTTCAGGGTAAATACTTGAATCATTCTAGTAATTTTCCTCACTTCCTTCAAACCTCCTGTTTAATCCATTAGCAAGTTACATTGACCTTTACGTCTAAAATAGGTGTCAATTCAGACTATTTTTCATTATCTCCACAGCAACAATCTTATTCCAACTACCATCATATTCTTTCCCTAGACTCTTGTGCCCCTAGTAATTTTCTGTGCAGTCACCAGAATGATGTTTCGAGAATCACAAATTATGTCACCTCTCTGCCAACTCCTCTTACTATGACCTGTAAAACCATACAGGTCCAATCTCCTGACTTCTGTCTTATTGTTCAGTTGCCAATTTGTGTCCAACTCTCTGTGACCCCATGAGCTGCAGGCTTCCCTGTCGTTCACTATTTCCCTGAGTTTGCTCAAACTCATGTCCAGCTGAGTCAGTGATGCTATCCAGCTGTCTCATTCTCTGCTGCTCCCTTCTCCTTTTGTCCTCAATCTTTCCCAGCATCAGGGTGTTTTCCAGTGAGTTGGCTCTTTGCATCAGGTGGCCAAAGTATTGGAGCTTCAGCTTCGGCCTCAGTCCTTCCAGTGAATATTCAGGGTTGGTTTTCTTTAGGATTGACGGGTTTGATCTCATTGTTGTCCAAGGGACTCCCAACAGTCTTCTCCAGCCCCAGAGTTCGAAAGCATCAATTCTTCAGCTCTCAGCCTTCCTTATGGTCCAACTTTCACATCTGTACATGACTACTGGAAAAACCATAGCTTTGACTGTATGGACCTTTGTCAACACAATTACGTTTAGCATCATCTCCTTTCAATCTCAGCCTCATCCACAGTGTTCACTGGGTTTTTTCCTCCCTCAGACTTGCCAGCACTTCCCAACCCGAGGACCGTTGCACTTGCTTTCCCCTTCTGCTAGATGCTCTTCTTGCACACTTTCAATGACTGCTTCATCTTATCATTCAGGCCTCAGCACGAATCTTGTCATTCCCCGGGAGCCAATTCACCTGAGCCGTGTTGCTAAGGTGGTCCCCTCTAGGACCAACAAAATAAGTATCCTCCCCACTTCCCCACCCCCAAACAAGTATTTTCATGTAGGGATGAATTATACCCTCAACTTTTATAAGTGAGTCAGTATAAAAATTAACATTGAAATTTGTGCCTACTCTGTCCCTTGTGGTTTAAAAAACATGATTTAACCATGTCACTCAGCGATCTTTCTATGAAGCCCCATCAGATGAATTCTTTTAGGCCTAAGGGCTAAAAAGTCTGTTTCCCCTGAGGAACTGCTAATGGGACACTGATTTGGCTTTTTTTTTTTTTTTTTTTGGCCTTGCTAACACAAAGCTCAGAGCCACAATCTTGGCTGAATTATTGCAAGTGTGTAGAACTATAGGACCTGGTTACCTGTATAGACAGCAGCATTCAATAGAACTTTCTACCATCATGGAAATATTCCACATCTGCAATGTCCAATAAGTAGCCATCCGCTACATGGAGTTACTGGGGACTTGAAAGGTGGCTAGTGGCCCTGGGAGGCTAGATACTTTTTTATTTATATTTAGTTTTAATTAATTCAACTTTAAATAGACATATGTGCCATTGGACTTCCCTGGTGACTCAGACAGTAAAGAATCTGCCCGAAGCTCAGGAGACCCGAGTTCAATCCCTGGGTTAGGAACATTCCCTGGAGAAGGAAATGGCAACCCACTCCAATATTCTTGCCTGGAGAATCCCATGGACAGAAGAACCTGGCAGACTACTGTCCATAGGGTCACAAAGAGTTGGACACAACTGAGCGACTAACACTTTCACTTCACACGTGCCATTGGACCACATGGGCCTGGGTATTCTATGGTTTATTTCCAAGACATTAGAATTTATTTTAATGCACACCTTATCATTGGTTATTATATTTCCTGTAAGTTGCCTTAATCATTTGTAGCTGGTTAAAACACACACTTACATTTAAATGAATAATAGAAGATCACGTGGAGAGAGGAGCCTAGCAGGCTACAGTTCATGAGGTTGCAAAGAGTTGGACACGATTGAACATGCATGCTTTAGTATGTTTTTAGCCTTAGGCAACATAGTCAGCAAATGCAGACAATGAGTCTAAATTATCCCTCTTTTTGTGCAGCTCTGTGGAAAGGCTCCAGCAGTCAGTCTGAGCTCCAGATTCTAACCTTTGTTTTGCAGTTGAACAAGAACTGTGACTCCAAATGAGCCAGCTATTCAGTATGTTCAGATGTAAAATGGGGTTTCTAGAATGATGGCTTGGTGCTTTGGGCATTTGAGATACCAGATGTGTAGCCTCTGCGCCTATTCCCATGGCCCCTGGCTACCTACTTGGAATATAAGGCAGATGACAGGAGGTGATTTCATTCCTGCCTGTCCCTGAGACAGAGTCACTGATAAACCAGCTTAAAACAAATATGAATCGTCCCATCTTCCAAATATCTTTAGGGAAGGAGAACCCACTCTAAGTACTTAGGTATCTGGATGGTTTTTAATACAGGATGAGCTATCATTTTTTTTAAATTATATAAAAGCATAGAACTGATGTCAGAAGACTTGGGTTTCAGTCCCATCTCAGCTACTAACTAGCTATGCAACTTTGATCAAGTCAGTTTCCTTTTCTCTTATATGGGAGGATTGAACAGAATGCCATTTAATTTCCTGTCTTATACTAGCCGTAACAATAATAGCTAACATTGATTGAGAGCTTAGAGTATGCTGAGGTGCAAGACCTTATTTAGTCCTACAGTGGTGATAATACTATTTCCAGGACAGAAGAGACTGAACTTCAGTGTTTCCGGAGAGTTGGCAAATGGTGGATTCTCTATCTGAACCCCATGGTCTCTTTTTAGGATTCTCTTTCCTACCTATTCCACATTCTCCAGCATTTTGTGTTTTTTCATAGGCTTGAACACTGTTGTTTTTCTGGAGTTGTCTTAATCCTCTCAACCAAAGCTTCTCAATCTGTGCCCCAGTGGACTCAAATATTGTCTCCTTAGTCCTTGGAGTAATCAGAATCGGTGGGTTGGTTGCCGACACAACAAATGCACAATTATTCATTTGCCTACTATGCTGTTTAAGTATTCATACTATCACTTTCTAAGAATGCCATAATATGGAAAATGTTGGAAAGCATGGAGATTTAGACATACATTGTGACTCACTTGAAAGCTTTAGCTTGGACATTTCACAAGTCATCACACATACATTTTACAAGATCGTATCAGCAAGAGATGAGATGTTTTGTCCCACAAATTTACTCCCTGAGATGGGAGTATCACAGTCATTTCTGCATCTCCAACATGTCCATCTCAGAACCATCTCCGAAGCTAATCCTCAGAATAGAAGCTATCTTGCTTGGTGATAGGGTGGCAACCCCATGTTGGTTAGAATCCTAGAATTTAGAGCCAGAAGGAAGTTTAGGAAATTTAAGGCCAACCCAAAGAAGGTAGAGGATTTTTTCAAGGTCAGTGTCAAAGTTGGAATGAACACTCTGGTCTCTCTCATGCCCAGTCCAGAGCCCTTTCCCTATCTGAGCCCCATGTCTCAGACTGAGCAACAGAATTGGTTTTGTTGGGAGATGAGGCTGGGGAAACATAACTGAAATTTCATCTCTCCTCTGCAGATGTCAGGAGCAGTGGAGCACCACTGGCAGAAGAACCTGCCTCCCTGCTCCTTCAAAGGCCACAGGCCCATGAGAACCATTCACTGTAGCCTGAGCCACATGCCTAGAGGCCACAGCAGTGCACAGGAAAGCGAGGGGAAGTGGAAACGTGCGAGCAGACTGCTCAAAGCAACGGGCTCACCACCGGAAAAAAAAAATAAAAATAAACACGCTCAGAAATAGTGTAACTGATATGCAAAGGAGATCAAAACAAGGGTTTTTAAAATATCCTGGCTGCTTTAGAGGCGGTGGGGCGGGGGGTGGGGGGGTAGGGGGGGGTGGTAAATGAAGCGAGGTTACCAATGTGTGGTAGGGGAAGGGGGCAGTGAGGGATAGTTCACTGCAGTCTGCTGGGCCATGGGAATCTGGAACCCCCAGGGGTACTTCAGATGAAAATGTGGGAGGTCTAAATCCCCATGGGGAGCTCCGAGGCAGGCATGGACTTGGGAGCAAGAACCGCAGAAACCCTCAGCCCCAGGCTCGTCCCTTCCTGACTCCCTTACTGTTCCCTGAGATTCTGTCCCCTCACTGTGTGTCGTGGTCGTTTTCCTGGAGCAGGGCACTGAGGCTCAGGGAAGCCAGCCGTGGAGGCACTCGGAAGTCCACCCAACTTGGCTTAACTTCAAGATTCAAGTCCACAGTTTGGAGCCATGTTTCATGATTAAGGGCTGGGCTGAGCAAACTCACGGAAGACAAATTCCCCAATCTCTCAAAGTGCAATTCCCTTTCCTTTCAGTGGGTCATGAGCAACTGCAAACACGCACTCTCTTCAGAGGAAAGGTTTATTTTGAAACTGGTTCCTGAAATGGGAAACCCAAAGGTTAATGATGGCCCTGCTGGCTGTTTACAGCCTCCCTCTGCCAATGTAACCATCCCTAATAATAGCTCAAGGATCATGGGACTTTTCCAGCATCAAAGGCCATTGGTCAACAGCATAGGTTAAAAAGGGAGCATTCGCTTCTCTGTTGATCCAAATGGCCTCATGGATTTTAAGAGAGGAAAGACACTGGGCAGGAGCGGGTGGCCCGAGCTTTAACCATCCCTCATACAGGTTTAGCATTTAAACTCACAAAGCACATTCACGTCTATTATGGAGAGATATGGGCTAGGCAGGGTCAATCATTCACATTCTCCAGTTGAAAAAACTGAGGCTCCAAGCTGAATAGTATGGGCTTCTCTTGTAACTCAGACGGTAAAGAATCTGCCTGCAGTGCGGGAGACCAGGGTTCCATCTCTGGGTTGGGAAGATCCCCTGCAGAAGGGCATGGCAACCCATTCCAGTATTCTTGCCTGGAGAATGCCATGGACAAAGGAGCCTGGAAGGCTACAGTCCATGGGGTCGCAAAGAGTCAGACATGACTGAGAGACCAGCACGTTCACTTTCACTTTTAAGGTACATGGTACCCTGACAATGCTGTATGTTCACTACCAGGTCCTGAAGAGCCAGTGATGGAAATCAGGCTCTTTGATCTGGACTTGAACCATCCTGCTCGATCCCTTTCTTCTTCCTCTTCTTTCTCTGACAAAAGAGGTCCACTAAACACTTCAGTTATGGAATAGAAGGTTTTAACTTTTGATCCAACATTTTCTCTGTCTTTCTTACTTGTTTGGTCATGAGAAGGCAAATACTACCCCTAAGTTTTCTTGAACCTAGCATTTAGTAGAGAACTACCAATAGATGTATGTAGCCGACTCTTTTTTGATATGCAAAGCCCAGGCCTGGGCTGAGGTGGGAGATGGCAGGTAAAGGCAAGCTTCAGTCCTCCCTGACACAGGTTTGCTCTGAGGCCAGGAGAGTGGGGTGGCTGATGAAGGCTGAGGAATGTCACAAGGGAGAGTTCACTGTGGGCTGAGGCCATCCAAGGAGACCTCTAGCAGGAGGTAGCCCTGAAGGAAACAGTATTTTGAAGGCTAGATCTGGGGTGAAGTATGGGGAGGCGGTCCGGAGAAGCCACAAGACAAAGGTCCAAATGTTTAAAAAGTGCAGAAGATGGCATTGAAAATTCAATTAGACCCACCCAGCAGAAGCAGTGGAAATAACATTGAGGAAACACTCTGAAGTCACACTGTGAAGGGCTTTGAAAGATCAGCCAAATCACTGGAATTTTATCCTGGAGGCAGGAGGAATCTCTGCAGCTTTGTGAATGTGAGAGAAGTCAGAGAACAATGGTGATCTAGAAAAGTCCTTTTAGCTGAATATGCAAGATGTATAATAAGGGAGTAGCTGGGAGAAGAGAGATCATAAGGAACACTGGACTTAGAATCAGGAGGCTGATGGTGCTGCTGTCCATGTAAACTTGGACAGATCATGTCCAGATATATGCATAATTGCATGGGACTGTCTTCTCTCAAATGTGAAATACTGCCCCGATGTCTCAGAGGCCTTGGACATCATATACCATGAGGTTAAAATGCTTTGTAAACTAGAAAACTGGGGGATAATGATCCAGGCTGGCAGGAGGCAGTAGAGACAAGGGTTGGTGACCCTGGAGTTGGGAGGTTAGGGGGAGGTTGAGTGAGAGGCTCCATTTGGGGGGAACATCTTCCCTCTGGAGGGATATCTTTTCTTCCCTGGCATGTCCTGGGTCACCTGGCACAGACTGGGGGGTCAGTAAAAGATGGGGATGTGTGGAGCTAGCAATCAAGAGCTGAAGATGAGAAGTCCCCCAGGTCCCTGGTAACTTCCTCAAGGGAAAGAAAGAAAACACACAGCTAGCTTTTCAATCTGAAGTTTGAAATGAAAACAAACATTTGGGTTACTGTTGTGCAGAGTTGCCGAGTAATCATGGAGGGCAAAGAAGAGCTGGTTTGCACAAGGTGATTGCTCAATGGAAAGGTCTTGCCTGCAGAGGTGTCCGGGAAGATACAAGCAGAAGTCAGCATGGCTGTTTTCAGAGCTGCTTGTTGGAAGGCAGGCCTTGCCCTCGTAGAAGAGAGAGTTAACATGGACGAGTGGGATGAAAACTGCTGAATTGTGACTAGGTTAGGAGGGTTGGAGAACTTTCTAGGCTCTCAGCCAGCCCTGGGCTTCTAGTGGAAGCATTTCACAATCTCCTCCTTTCTCTGCGGGTTATGTCCTTGGATTGAACAGTCTTTGGGGGCTTTTCGGGTGAGTGGAAAGTGCCCTGGACTCAGGGCCAGAGCTCTGCATTCCATTCTTGGCTCCATCACTGCCCGGTGGGATGACCCTTCCTCTCGGGGCTAGAGTAAGACTAGGCGTCATGATCCCTGGGGTGTTCTCCAAGTCTAGACTCCTGGGGGTGGGGGCAGTCAGCCTGTCTCTGCGCACTGGGATTCAGAAGAAACAGCTACTGAGAGTGAACTGACCTACAGCCCAGAGCCGCTGAGCTCTGTGATCAGGTTTTAGCTCTGGCCATGACGGCAACACGGGGAATTTCAAATGAGGTCAGCTTGGGGCAGAGGTAACTGTGGTTGCCAGCCAAGGCTTGCAATTCAGATGAACCAGAAAGCTGGGACCCCTCTGCATTCACCCACAGTGAGCTGAGGAGCTCCTTGTAACTAGGAAAATTTTCCTAACCAATTCCATATACAAGGACAGCATCTTCCCTTTGAGCTTGGAAGAAGAGCATAAGCCATAGGTCATTTCCCTCCCTCTAGTATTCTCCTTCCCCAAGTCTTAGAAAATAGGACCTCTTCCTGCTCCTTCTCCCATTTCCCAAGCAGTGTCTCAGTGACAAATTCAGCACTTTCTCTCTCATACACGCTTCCCCAGTTCTTTCTGGTAACCAAGAACAACACTGGTCCAGGCTTTGGGAAGTAGGATGTTGGGGCATGAGGGCAGAGTTCACCAAGCTGACCTGTTGGTCCCTTTGGTTGCCCAGGCTGTGCTGCATGTCCCTGCAGGCAGAGTCCCATAGTGAGTGGCTCTCTCTCATTTCTAAAAAGGGACCCATTGCTCCCAAGCAGCTCGGGATCACCATTAACTTCCTCTGGCCTTGCATCCAGGGGTCCAGAGGAACATTCAAATAATAGAAACTTTACTGAGCACCTATGAAAGGCTAGAATCCATTTTTAGATGAAACCAAGAATTCAGAGGAAGATCAGTTTCTGCTTTCAAGGAGGGAAACAGGATAATTGGAAATATCTCTGTAAAACTATGTAGAACATGGGGACAGCCATCAGACAGGGATGCTTCAAAAGGGAAAGAACTAGTACTCAGTTAGGAAATCATAGAAAGCTGTGCGGCAGAAAAATGACTTAAGATAGACCAATCATCAACATCATTATGACCATGGCTATGATTATTGTTACCTTTTATTCTATTCTTCCTGTGTTCTAGGCGCTGTGCTAAGTATTATCTTAGTTCCTCTTCACGAAAGCCCTTCACTCTTAGCATCACTTTGTAAATGAAGAACATGAGGTTCAGAGAGGTTAAGTAACTTTCCCAAGGCCACCCTGCAGGTAAATGATTGGAGCCCATGGTTTCCATGGAGGTATAGTGATGAGGTCTTCCTAGTGGAGGATAAAGAATGACTGCTTGGGGTGGAAAAGCAGAGCATAATTTGATGGGGAGCGGTAGGAGTTAAGATCAGCGGGACTTGAGGGTCAGTGAGGAGTTAGTCGACTTTGTTCTAGCAGCTGCAGGGAGGCTGGAGGTGTTTCAGCAGGACATGGTTTATGAGAAGCTGGCTACAATTTAGTGGGGAGAGCAGGGGAGCCAGCAGTAGGACTGGAGAAGAAGGGGCTGAGCTGAGAGCAGAGAGTGACGAGGGACTGAGTTAGGGTGAGGGGTGAGGGAGGAGCAAGCTGAGTCTGGGCCCCTCTCCACTTGTCCCCCTGCTCTCAGCATCAGTGGCACAGCACCCAGAGAAGGAGATGGGGACAGCTTACTCTGCTGAGGATCCTCAGGAGTCTGGGCGCCTCCCTGTCACTCAAGTCTTACGTCAGGCACCAGTGAGGTGGCTGGTCCTCTTTCCTCATCTTCAGTGAGCCGTGCCTCCCCTGAATTATAACCTTGGTACAAGTTCAAGGGCTTCCCCCGTGTCTCAGCAGTAAAAGAATCCATCTGCAATGCAGGAGATGCAGGAGATGCGGGCTGGATCCCTGGGTCAGGGAGGTCCCCCGGATGAGGGCACGGCAACCCACTCCAGTATTCTTGCCTTAAAAATCCCATGGACAGAGGAGCCTGGAGGGCTACAGTCCACGGGGTCGCAAAGAATTGGACACAGCTGAAGTGAGTGAGCTCGCACACATGTACACATCACTTTGTCTATATAATACCTCTTCCCTCACTCTCTTCTCCCCACTCTCAAAACCCCAAGCAGCAGAACCAAATGAATCACAGGGCTTTTTAAATAGAATCAGGGTCCAAAAGAGAACACCTGGGTGGAACAAAAGAGTGTGTTCTGTGAGTCCTCAGCCAGTTTCAAGAGATCAAGGAGGAGGTGGATCAGAGAGTAACGGGGGAGGGGGAGAGGGGAGGTAGGAGAAGGGGAGGTTCCTGCATCATCTAACAAAAGCCAGAGCACAGGCTCCATTTCACTCCAAGGAGCCTCCTGCAACAGCTTGACCCAGGTCAATACAAGAAGGAAAGCTGCAGTGTGCTTTGCCTCAGCCAGGCCAGTGTGGCCACTGGTGGTCATGCTCTTCTTCCAAACAGCGGCTTTGGAATCTCAGACAGCAGCTCAGAGTGGGATTTCCAGGCCTCATCATCCTAGCAAGGAAAGCAGTCGACTTGACAATGAGAGAGAGGGGAACTCAGACACAAGTGGGGCTTCCCAGGTGGTGCTAATGGTAAAGAACGACTTGCCAGTGCAAGAGATGTGAGAGATGCGAGTTTGATCCCTGGGTCGGGAAGATCCCCTGGAGGAGGGCGTGGCAACCCACTCCAGTATTCTTGCCTGGAGAATCCTTTGGACAGAGGAGCCGAGCGGACTAGAGTTCATACTGTCACAGAGAGTCGGACACGACTGAAGCGACTTAGCATACAGGCAAGCAGACGTGAGTTAATCCAACCTATGTGTGCCCAGAGTGGCCTTGTGACTCACTGTCACTCACAGTCACCTGTCTTCCCAGTTTGTTTTACAGACCTACGGTGCTTATGTGCCAGGCACTGTTCTAAGCACTTCATGAGTTATTAACTTACTCAGTTCTCATAACATTCCATAAGTTATGAACCTCTACCCTGTCTGACTGATGAAGAAACTGAGGTGCAGAGACATGAAGCAACTTGACCAGGACCTCACAGTAATTCATAAAGTCAGGATTGAGCCTGAGCAGTTCAGACAACTACAGGGTCTGAACTCTGAAGCCCTGAACTCTGTTGCTCTTTCTTCTGATTTCCACTAAGCCTCTAGCACTCCTACAAAAGAGGAAGATCAGAGCATATCATTTCTAAAGTTGCACCGAGCTCTAATACTCTGTGATTCAGTGGACTCAGTAAGTGGTTAGGGCTCAGGCTGTGAGTTTTCAGTGAGCTGTTAAATATGTTTTGGTGTGACACAAATACCCACGTGTGTGCATGTCACCGAGTTCTGGCCATAGGCTGGCCACCACCCTGGCTGTGACTCAGTGGATCTGCTGGCCCACCGCAGGGCCCAGATCTTCACATCAGGGACTCAGAGATTCTGCACCTCTTCGCAAAGCTCTAGCCAATGGAGTTGTGAAAACAGCACTCAATCTAGGCAAATAAGTGCGATGGGGAAGTAACTAGAGATTAGGGCCACAGGGGTACAGTGATTCAGTGAGATAAGGCCGGAAGGAAACACTTGGCCCTGAGTGCTCACCAGGGAGGTCGACCAGAGGCTTCGGTTTCCTAAGGCAGGTGATTGGTTGCTGGCCACGGGGTTACTTGAATGGAAGAAATATGACCTTCCTAGTGGCCCAAATGAGAAAGGTTCTGTACGGTAATACAATCTCAGTTTCCCAGTTTGTTTAAACATTCAAATGGGATTATCACAAAATTCACATTGTGGATATTCCTGTGGGGAGGTAATAGGTAGAATGGAAAGAGCACTGGCCTGGTGTTGAGACATCTGAGTTCCAGACCTGCATCTGCCCCTAGCTAGGTGAGAGGCCATAGATGAGTCACAGCCCATCTTGGCCTCAGTTTACCTATAAAAACTGTCAGCGAGTAGGGACTTCCTTGGAGGTCCAAGGGTTAAGAATCTGTCTTCCAAAGCAGGGGATATGGGTTTGATCCCTGGTTGAAGAAGTAATGCCATGTGCGGAGGGGCAACTAAGCCCGCATGGGCTATGAAAGGTCCTGAGTGGCACAACTAAGGCCCAGCGCAGCCCACTCCCCAAATTAAAATTAATAAATAAATATTTGAAAAACAAGCAAACAGATAGAATTTCTTGAGTCCTTGGCATGCTGAGAACTGTTTTCAGAGCTCGACATGTGCTCCTCTTTCTAACTCTTATAGTGGTGCCATGAGAGACACACTATAATTGCTTTCATAAGCCAGAGAAGAGACTCAGAGAGGTGAAGGGACTCACCCAGGGTCATACACTGAGACGTGAGCTGAGAACTGCTCCTAGGGCATCTCTCTGTGTGTCAGTTGCTCTGTCACGTCCGACTCTTTGAGACCCCATGGACTGTAGCCCTCCAGGCTCCTCTGTCCAGTATTCTCTGAGCAAGAATACAGCAGTGGGTTGCCATGCCCTCTTTCAGGGGAACCTTCACAACCCAGGGATCAAACCCAGGTCTCCTGCATTGCAGGCAGATTCTTTACTGTCTGAGCTACTAGGGAAGCCCAAGAATACTGGAGTGGGTAGCCTATCTCTTCTCCAGGGAAACTTCTCCATTAGGAGTCAAACCGGGATCTCCTGCACTGCAGATCGATTCTTTACCAGCTAAGCTACCTGGGAACCCAGGTACCTAGCTACCTCTCACATTTAGAGACAGAACACTCTGCTTCCCTTGTCTTTATAGAGAGGGGTGGGCTCTCCGGATGGACTACATACAGTCCTATTTAAGATACTTGTGATGAAGGCCACCTTCCAGGAGCAGCAGAAGGCTTTGCTCAGCTTCAGCCTCTGGATCGAGCCCATCTTTGCTCATGACTTTGTTTCTATGGAGTTTGGAAGATTCCATCAACCTCCCCTGGACCATCAGCTCTGGGTGCACAGGGCTCCACCACTGCATCCCTAGTGATAAACAATGTGCCTGATCCACAGGAGGTGCTCAGTGGTATTTGTTGAATGAATGTAGGGACGAGTTACCAACCCTGGCTGAGCAGAGGAGAAGTTGAGGAATGGGAAGTGTGGGAGAAGCAGGACAGAATCAGTTCAGTGGAATGTGAGGGATCCAGACAGTCTGAAAGCTAAAGATCTTAACTCATGAAGAGGTGAGATTTGAGCTTTCAGATAGAAAGCCGGGATAGCATGGGATCCCGTTGTAATGAACAAACTCTTCATTGAGGAGTCCACACATGGACGTGTCTACCCCATAGGGTCTGGCTGCTAATGAATCACCTTGAGAGTGGAACCTGGTTCTGCCAGCCCTCGGGGAGGCCTTGGCAGGCCCTTCAGCCTCTGGGCTGGGCTTGCATCCTCTATCCAATTCCTCCTCTAGCCAACTGAGGTTTGGACTAAGCCTTCAGCCTCATAAGACCCCACCTGAGCTTTTCTTCTTGCAAAGGGAACATATCAGGCCCCCTCCTTCCCAGCCACCTTCTGTCCATCACAACTTGCCTGTCCTGCATTCTGGTGCCTTCAGGATTTTGTCCTCCACTAGGTGACATTTATCCTTAGCTACTGTGATGAACACACCTGCTGATGTGCACTCAGGTATTCATGTATTTTACCCTGGTAAAATCGTCACATTTCACCAGGCCCTTGAAGATATAGTTACTGATGGGACTTTTCAGCCCTAGAGAGGTATGTGGGGCACAAATTGTTATTAATTACAATTGTAACAACTACCAATACAATGGGCAAAACACATTGTTGTCCTTTATCTCATCTGATTGTCATGTGCAAGAGCAGCTTGGAGGGGTACCACGGGCTTGTGAGAAGAAGCCTGTGTGGCCAGCTCTGCCACTAACTGTGGGACCTTCCTCTCAGTGTCTTCTTTTCATGATTCTAGGGCTCCCCTGTCTTTAATCTTCCTCAAATCTAGGCATTAGGGGCTTCTTTTTCACAGAACAAGTGAGGTTTGGATAGTTTAGGCAGTGTGGAATCCACGGCATTCTTCTGTGGCTTCTTATGTGGCCTTCTGACTTATGCAACACCCCGGTGTATAAAGTACCAGCCCATCCTGAGACAGGCAGCACAGGGCTTCTTATTTTTATATCCACTTTACAGACAAGGACACAGAGACTCAGAGAGATTTAATGAATTGTCTGGAGTCATACCAAGCAAGATGAAGGAGCTGGGATTTAAACCCAGCCCCCAGGATGGCCAGCCTTGCCTGTGGTGTTAGAAATGTCTCTTGGGAGCACTTGGTCTGGTTTTTCTTGTGCTCCCCTGGGACTTAGGGCCAGATTGACTCCCAGAGAGCTGCAGCTGGGCTGTGGCGTGACTTTACTCTGAGACAATTGAGCTACTGATTCCCCCTCTAACCCCAGCCCCTCCACCAATTTCTTGCCTAGGGAAGCTACCAGCAGCTGCCAACATCTCTGTGCTGGGTGTTCTCTGTGTGACCCTCCACATCCTTGCTTCGTCCCTCCTGTCCTGCCTCTCCAGGAGGCAGACTGCTGAGGAGCTTAGTAGGTACTCCGCCCTCTGGCTTCTGGTCGGATTCAGCTGGGTGAGCAGAGGGTGGGAGAAGGGAGGATGGTTCTTCCTCAGCCCCCTCTCTACAGGCTGTAGGTTGGCAATGGCTGCGTGCATTTGTCAAAGTCTCCAGCTTCAGCTGGGCAGCCCTCTCCTCTCCTCAACATTGCCTAGCTCACCAGGTTCTGGTAACTACTCCATCTTTCCGTTTGCCTTTTCAACCTGAGGACTAGTAACAACTCCCAGTTATTGTTATCCTCAGGATGCATCATCATCTCTTGGGTTTCCTTAGCGTTGCCTACACCTTCATGAGCTATTCTTTAATTAACCTGTCTTTGGTAACCCTCGTTTGAGTGTGTCCTCCGCTTCCTCCTTGGACCATGACTGATATAGGCTGCTTGTTTCCTCCTTGTCTCTAGTCTTCCATTCTTAAAAGCACGGATGATCCCAGACTTTTTACATGAAGGTCTGCCGATATTGTTCCTTGAAGGATTTAACCAAAAAACAAAACCAAGCTAAACAGAAAAGCAAAAGGTTGGGGTTGCCAGGGGATATGGTAAAGGGCAGTGAAATTGGACTTGGGAGGCTAAAGACTCAAGTTAGCTGCTAACTAGCTCTGTCATCCTGCTGGGCACCTGGGCCTTCTGATAAATAGAAGGAAGAATCATTTTCGCCTTACCTTTCCCATGAGCCTTTTGGGCAGACCAAATGAGGTGATGCCTGCGGAAGTACTCTGAAATGCCGAAGCCTTTCCGAGCATTAGGTATTACTGTTGTTTTTATTAGACACAACATGAGGACAAAATCCTCAAAAGGCCATATGCTGCATTTTCCAGCGCACTCAGATTTCCCTGTCGCCTCCGTGCCTCCTGGATTAGGACACCTGGCATTTGCAGAATCCAAGACCGATGTCCAGGGAGTGCTGGCCAAGCCTAGACCCACATAATCAGAGCTAAAAATACCCTTGACCTCAGTGGGAGCATTTCATTCCTGAGGGGGACAGACATAAGGGACAGAGACCGTGAGGGAAATGACTTTCATCATTCAGAGGCTGGGGTTAGGAGAGGGCAGGGAGAAGGTGGCTGTCACAGGCCACCCTTGTCAAGGGCCAGTGGCAACACTGTTTTGATCACTGTCTCTGTCTGTTGCTCTGTCTGTCCCTGAAGAAGATTAACCTGAACCTTTTGTACTTCCCTGTTAGAATGAAGGTTACACCTTAAAGCTCTTCCTCATGGCCAAGCCTCTTAGGAATGTTCCCAGCCTGCCTTGTGGGAATGCCAGACACCTCCAGCCAGAGGAAAGTAAAGAGGTGGATCCTAGGACCTTGCTGTGGAATTGACTGCAGAAGCTGACTTCCATCCAGAGCAGGAGGCGCTGATCCAGGAGCCTTGGTTTGATTTTTCTGGGGATGGGGAGTAGGGATTCTCATCATCTCTCTGTTCTAGAGATCAGTGGTTTTCAAAAAGTAATATTAAGAGCTCTGCTACTGCTAAGTCACTTCAGTCGTGTCTGATTCTGTGTGACCCCATAGACGGCAGCCCACCAGGCTCCCCCGTCCCTGGGATTCTCCAGGCAAGAACACTGGAGTGGGCTGCCATTTCCTTCTCCAATTAAGAGCTCTAGATTATTGCTATTTAAAGTGTGGTCCATGGATCATCAGCATGAGCCTCGACCAGGAGTTAGAAATGCAGAGTTTCTGGTCCCAACCCAGACCTCTAGACCAGAATCTGCCTTTTAACCAGATCCACTATGGATTCATATGCACATTAAAGTCTGAGAAGCACTGTTCTAGAATCCCTCTGGAGAACCTGAGGCAGTCACCGAAAGACAACTTCCAGTTGTCCTCATGGGGTCCTGTAAAAGATAACATTCGAAAAAGAAGTTTCACTTGTATTTAACAAAAGGAGAAAAGGCTGGTCTTTCCCTTTCTTTGATAGGAAGTTCTCCCTGTCTCTCTCTCTGAAGTCAGTTCCCACCCAGCCTTGCCTATCAGCTCCTCAGATGCCTGGTACAAGCCTGGCGTGGGGGCGGCTCCATCAGTGAGGGGCTGTATGAGGGGACTAATGGGAATCAGATTGTTTCTCAGCTGCTTCTTGGCTCTGGGAGTCTAGTCTTCACAGGGCTGCCTGGTAAGGCACTGTGGACTAAAAAAGAACTTGCCTGAACCTGGGAGTTCAGGACTCGGCTGAGTTTTTTGGAAAGGGAGGATGGAAGGCTGCAGAGCTGACGCCTCTGTAGGTGGAATTACCCGGGAAGCTTAGTGTTTGTTGTATGAGGAACAGCCTGGCAGGAGCTGAGAAGAGAGAAGTCAGCCTCCAGCTGGGATCTGGGCACAGCCCCATGGCGGCAGGTTTTCAGGATTTCCAGAGGGAGTGCTTGGCGGCCCGCAGTCTCAGTTTGCTGCAATTATAAATATCTGTGATTTGCATTCCCTTCACATCCTCCCCTGGAGCTGCTCGGCATATTCTGCCATTGCTCTCTGTCCTGCTCACCTTCGCACAGGACCCTCACTGCCACGTTCAAGGCTTTCAGATCACAGCAGGGGAGACTGAGGCTCAACAAAGCCACCCAAGGGATCACCTACATCTGGGCTGACTTGGGGAAGAAACTAGCACCTTAGTGCAGCCTCAGAATCCTTCACACACCAGCCCCAGACTTTCTGTCCTCAACTCTAGCCCCTTCTCATCCTGCATTTTACCCTCAGTCCAGATCCCGCATCCCACTGGTCTTCCTGAACACCTGAGCCCTAGCCTTGTGCAGATGTGTTTCCTTCTCTATTCTCATCAGGTAGATACACCAGACACATACCTGTGTGCCTCTCTCAGTGGCACAGCTGTCCTTCCTTGATTGGAGCCTCCCTGACTCCCCACCCTCACCAGCTCTCAAAATCAGGGAGTCAGAGTGTGCTTCAGCCCCCTCAACCCCAGCCCAGTGCCATCCTCAGATAATACTTGCGTAATGATGAATGAACTAGAAGACGAAAACACACAAGCTAGTGGATGAAGCAGGGACAGAGTGTTTTATAGACCCTCATGGCTCAAATGGGTATGCTCTTCAGTGGTGCTGAAGCTTTGCAGGAGCTCATGTGAGAAAGATTTGGAGCAGAAGTTGCAAATGAAAGAAATCTCCCTGTGGCATAGAGATGCCTTAGGTACAAACCTGATGCTAACTTGTGACTCAAGATACTTGAGTTATCTAAGTCCCAGGGTTTGTTTTCAGCTGCAAATGGACATTCTGAGATTATTTACACCTAGTGTCACTGGAACCCATGCCAGTAGTCTTGCCTGGAAAATCTCATGGGCTGAGGAGCCTGGTAGGCTGCAGTCCATGGGGTCATGAAGAGACAGACACGACTGAGTGACTTCACTTTCACTTTTCACTTTCATGCATTGGAGAAGGAAATGGCAACTCGCTCCAGTGTTCTTGCCTGGAGGATCCCAGGGACGCGGGAGCCTGGTGGGCTTTCGTCTATGGGGTCTCACAGAGTTGGACACGACTGAAGCGACTTAGCCCCAGCAGCAGCAGCAGCAGTGTCACTGGAAAGACAAAGTAGGGTGAGGTACATGTGGAATGTTTATTGGAGGGTAGGCACCTTCTATACTCTTGACGCTTGTCTATTACTGGCTCCTAGGAGAACTCTTTCTTTCTTCCCCTATCCTGGAGCCCAGTAATGCCCAAGGAAGAGAAGAGAAAGGTGATAGGCAATCCCAAATTTGAAACTTTAACATTCATTTCAGCTCGTGAATGCTCTGGATCTTGAAAACTGATTTTCCAGGATTCTAAACACAATGGTTTAAAAAACAGAGTCTCATCCAGCCCACACTAAGCCCTTCTTTCCTATCATGTAACTATTCACCAGTGATTTAGCAACTGAGTGAGTCCAGTGGTCTCCATTCTGGGTCAATGGCCTTCATTCTGGCTTCCGTTTGGAGAACCAGGGATGTGGGGTTGAAGAAGGACTGGCCTGGGATCCTTGGACCCTGAGTTTGTCCTCTGACCTACTTTGGGACCATGGACCATGAAGTCCCTCATTTTGGGCCTCAGTTTCTCATCTGTCAAATGGGACTGGACTAGATGCTCCACAGGGCCAATCATAGATTCACGTGGAAAATAGAAGCCTCCACAGCCTCCACTCTCTAAGCATTCCTGTTCATTTCTTCTCACCCTGTCCACCTATCTTGTTGAGTGGGGTCTGAGCTGAATGAGAACAAGCCCGTGAGGCAGTGCTCTACCTATTCAAAGTGCTTCCATACTCACTTACCTTACTCTAGCTTTACAGATAGCTCAATGGGGGCAGATAAGATGGATGTCATAATCCCTGTTTTATAGACAACAAAACTGAGGCTCAGAGGAAGGAAAGGACCCCGAGGCATATTGCTGAGTAGAGATGAAGCAGCGAGGGCTGGTGGTGGTTACACTGCTATGTTGGTTCCTTGGGTCCGTGTGAGCCTCTCTTAGTTTCTCCTGGTCTCCCTCCCCTGCCCGGGCTCTGCCATCTTGGTCCTTGCTTGGCCTCCCAGTAAAAGAGGTTAAGCTTTTTTTAACCTCTTAATCTGGTGAAGCTCAGTCCCGGTTGAGTACACAAGACGAAGCCCCATGAGGGTTCATTTCACTCACTCTGCTCTTTCGTCCTGTGCCTAAGTCCTCCTCTAGGTTTCACCTTCTGACCGAACCTCCTCGTGAGGGCATGGAGATGTGGGCTGTTGTTCTCCGCCTCTGCAGATGAGGGTGCTGAGGATGGGAGCAACCTAGGCCAAGTGGAACAGTGAGACTTCTGAGCTGCGTGGCTGACCTGCTCTGATGGGTTGAAGACAAGTAATTGGGCAGAAAGTTACGCACTTGGAAGATCAAAAGATAAGTTTCCAAAGAGGGGGCAGGGCAAGTCGTGTGATGCCTGCAGTGAAAAGCGGTATATGAGTGACTGTGGAGAATTAGTCAAGGAGATTTGGAGGCATTAGGCAGGACTGTAAAAACATTTCTCACACCCTTCCCTTCCCCCCATCTTCACCGCCACCACCCTCTCACTTCTCACCTGGGAGGCTGCAAGCACCTGGTCTCGCCACACCAGCCTTCTCCTGCTTCATTCCAACCCCACGCGCATCCCGGCCTGCGTGTTGACCATCGTCCGCAGAGCTCTGTCTGAGCACACTCCCCGGCTGAGCACACGCAGTCTTCTCGGTCCTGTACTTTTCCATCTCTGGACATTGGTTGTGTTTTTTTTTCCCTGCAGCTCTACTCTGCCTGTGAGTGCAAATCCCACTTCACTCTGGCAGGTTCATGTTAAGGCCACCCCTCACTCTGTGACATCTTTCCTCGTCCTTTCCCTCCCCCCTCTGGAAAGAGTGATCTCTCACGCTTTGAGTGTATTGAATACCTGATGGCTCCACCTCTTCTTTTAGACTTTTATTGCCATCTACTTGGTACTATACATGATTTCTGTGAGTGTCTAGTTTCTCTTGCTAGACTGGGATCACCTCGCTGTCGGGAGAGAGATGACTTTCAAGTTTTTATCCTCATGTCTCGGTTGCTATTTAGTTATTGGATGAATTAATAAAGACATAAGTGAACCAGTGCTTGTTGGGACAGGAAACAGAACTCTACCACCTAAGCTACAAATCAAGTTAACCATAAACCCCAAATTAACCTGAGAATGTCCTTTTGAGGCACATGTGGAGGGAAATGCAAATAAATACATTCAAAGAAAGGCGGATCAGAAAGAAAAGAGCCTGGCACAAGAGAGCAACCCAGGGGACCAAATGGACAGGTACAAGGGAGACGACAGTGTTTGTTTTTTTGCTTGGTAACAGGAGAAGTCAACAGAAGCTGAAAGAAGTACCGTAGGGTGGGACCCAAGGAATCATAAGGCTTCCGTTTAACCCTTGAATGGCTCTATATGTCCTCCTCATGGTAGAAACTAGAGAAGAGTGCCGAGCACATTAAGGGGGCATCAAAAGTTACTGAATTCACCTACAGTTAGTACTTATCTTAAGTCAGTGTAAAGTATCAACATGGGCAAGACGCAAGTCTTGTTCCCAAAGAATTCACAGTCTACTCGGAAAAAGATGACATGGTTCCAAGTAATCGTGATGAACCATGTGGGTCGGGAGGATCTGCTTAAGAAGGGATAGGCTACCCACTGCTGGGAAGCCCAGCAGTATTCTCGGGCTTCCCTTGTGGCTCAGCTGGTAAAGAATCCACCTGCAACATGGGAGACCTGGATTCAGTCCCTGGGTTGGGAAGATCCCCCAGAGAAGGCTACCCACTCCAGTATTCTGGCCTGGAGAATTTCCTGGACTGTATAGTCCATGAGGTCGCAAAGACCTGGACATGACTGAGTGACTTTCACTTACTCACTCACGTGTGTGTGTGTGTACGTAGCAATGTATCACACATGGGCTGTGGGACTGCGCCAAGTGCAACAAGTAACTCTAAGTAAGCGAAAAGGGAGACAAGGACAGATATAAGGGAAGATGTTATGGAGACCATGTTTGGGAAGCAGAGGCTGTGAGAATGGGCTGGCTTTCCACTGGACTCCAGAAATGGTCTGTGAGAAGGGATCGAAGTATGAGTTAACGTCGTGAGGTTATCCGAGGAAGGCAAATGTGATTGGGTCAGGGCACAGGGGACTGTTATGCCCAGATAGGCAGCAACCAGGGCTGTCTTTTCCAAGGACAATGGGTATTGACTGACCAGTGTGTATATCTCAGAATGACAAAGAAGCCCACACTGCTTTATGTGTATGTGTGTGTGTGTGATTGTGTGTGTGTGTTTATGTGTGTGGTGTGCAGGAATACTCAACAAAACTATGAAATGGAAAACCTTACTAAAAAGGGAAAGTAATTCCTCCTTCACCAGGCCAAGTCCTACCTGTGCAGGTGAAAGGCAGGACTGAGTCCCCAAGGGAGGCGAGTGTTGGAAAAGGAGCCTCACCTTGGCCACTCTCGGTTAGGGAAAGTGAAAGTCTGAGAAGAACGTGAGGAAGGAGGGCCTTCTCCCTTTGGGCAGAACTCACTTATTCATAGCCTCATCTGCATAGGGAAATTAGAGTGGTCAGCAGTGCGGGACCAGCTGTGGTTGTGCAGCTGCGTGGAGAGACACTCCGGCAGCAGACACTCTGGCAGCGCGGCAGGGGTGGGGAGTCCCCAAAGCCACTTCGGGCTGCCAGCGCCTGCGCTGTTTGGAGGGGCGAGCAGGAAAGAGTAGGAATACTATGATGGGAAACTCAGAGAAAAGGGGCCCTAGGGCCGTTTCAGCTAACTCCTTTATTTTACACCTGGGAAAACTCAAGAGGGGCAATGGGCCTATCTGTGGTCTGTCCTTCAGTCAGCAACTGTCAGGACCTTGGCGAGCACCCACATCTTCTGACTGAGGGCAGGAGCTGCTGCGTGCGTCCTGTCCTCCTGCAAGACTAGGGTGGAGGAGAGGGAACGAAAAGGAAAATAACCGGGTTGAAGAGCCCCTGGGTACCCTCACAAGATACATTGGCATTCATTCCTGACCAGCTGTTTTCTGCCAGTCAGCGTCCGTCTTTATCCCATACACCTTTCAAGCTGCCAGGTTCCCAGAGCCACAGGAATTTAGGGGACACTATGCCTTCTGTAAGAAAGTCATTCACAATTTCCATGAAGTTTGAAAGGTGTTTCTGTTTGTTTGTTTGCGTTTATTAGAATCCTTTTGAATCTCTTCAATATTGCTTTCGTGGGTAGAGAACTTTTAGTCACCAATTATAGCTGAAGGTTTTGAGTGGCAGAAAGATGATCATTGAGATATTCATGCTTATTCTACCAATTGTACTTTATGTTTCGAGGACATTAACCCCAATTTTATTTTCGGTTTTTAAGATAATTAAGCTGAGAGGCAGTTATGCTCTACTGACAAGAGCATTAACCTTGACTTCAGAAATCCTGGGTTCAAATGCCGGCTCTGCTGTTTCCTAACTTTTAAAAATTTTTTGTTAATTTCTCTCTTTGAGCCTCCGTTTCTTCATATGAAAACAGGGATGTCAATAATTTGTTAATATTAATGGTTTATAATATTACTGCTTATTTTAAACATTTTAACAGATATTTATTGAGTCTCCATTATGCGCCACGTGATGTTCATGAGACTGATAAAAATGAACAAGATGCAAAATTCCTGCTCCCTCAGACTTTATAATAGAGCTGAAATGTGATAACCTGTTTTTAAAAAGCTTAGCACAATTCCAAGTGTGTTGTAGCTGCTTGGGCTTCCCTGGTAGTTCAGCTGATAAAGAATCTGCTTACAATGCAGGAGACTCCAGTTCAATTCTTGGGCCAGGAAGATCTCCTGGAAAAGGGATAGGTTACTCACTCCAGTATTCTTGGGATTTTCTGGTGGCTCAGACAGTTAAGAATCTGCCTGCAATTCAGGAGACCTGTGTTGGGAAGATTTGAAACTAAATTTTTATCTTTTTTTTTTCTTTTCTGTTTGCTTTCTACTTAATAACTTTTCTCTGGCTACTAATAAGCAGTTTAGCTGAAAATAAACAAAAATCTGATGATATTTGCTCTAACTTTATATGAACTTGCTTTTACAAGGAATGGGGAGCTGACAATAATTATAGTGTCCAATAATTAAGATCAATGAAATTTCCATCCAGTTGTATTGGTCCATCTTTCAGTTCAGTTCAGTTCATTTCAGTCACTCAGTCATGTCCGACTCTTTGCAACCCCATGAATCGCAGCACGCCAGGTCTCCCTGTCCATCACCAACTCCCAGAGTTCACTCAGACTCGCATTCATCAAGTCCATGATGCCATCCAGCCATCTCATCCTCTGTCGTCCCCTTCTCCTCCTGCCCCCAATCCCTCCCGGCATCAAAGTCTTTTCCAATGAGTCAACTGTTCGCATGAGGTGGCCAAATCATTGGAGTTTCAGCTTTAGCATCATTCCCTCCAAAGAAATCCCAGGGCTGATCTCCTTCAGAATGGACTGGTTGGATCTCCTTGCCGTCCAAGGGACTCTCAAGAGTCTTCTCCAATACCACAGTTCAAAAGCATCAATTCTTTGGTGCTCAGCTTCCTTCACAGTCCAACTCTCACATCCATACATGACCACAGGAAAAACCATAGCCTTGACTAGATGGACCTTTGTTGACAGAATAATGTCTCTGCTTTGCAATATGCTATCTAGGTTGGTCATAACATTTCTTCCAAGGAGTAAGCATCTTTTGATTTCATGGCTGCAGTCACCACCTGCAGTGATTTTGGAGCCCCCCAAAATAAAGTCTGACACTGTTTCCACTGTTTCCTCATCTATTTCCCATGAAGTGATGGGACCAGATGCCATGATCTTCGTTTTCTGAATGTTGAGCTTTAAGCCAACTTTTTCACTCTCCTCTTTCACTTTCATCAAGAGGCTTTTTAGTTCCTCTTCACTTTCTGCCATAAGGGTGGTGTCATCTGCCTATCTGAGGTTATTGATATTTCTCCCGTCAATCTTGATTCCAGCTTGTGCTTCTTCCAGTCCAGCATTTCTCATGATGTACTCTGCACGGAAGTTAAATAAGTAGGGTGACAATATACAGCCTTGACGCACTCCTTTCCCTATTTGGAACCAGTCTGTTGGTCCATGTCCAGGTCTAACTGTTGCTTCCTGATCTGCATATAGGTTTCTCTTTAGGGACTGGTAAAACTACTTTCTAGTGATAATATATTGAAGAGAGTTTCATAAGTGGGTTGGTGTTTCACAACTACCACTGGCTAACTAAACTGAAGCCAGAGAATCATGGACAGAAGGGAGAATAAACATTATCTTGTTCAACCACTTTATCTCATATTTAAGAGAACTGTGGTCCGATATTGACAACTGCCAAGACATGGAAGCGTCCTGAGTGCTCCTCAGTGGAAGAGTGGGTAGAGAAGATTCGACATATGCATGGGAGCATTGCTTTCAGCCAAACCAAGGGAGGAGTTCAACCGTTTGCAACAACGTGGATGGAATTCGAGGGCATTGTGCTGCATGAAGTACGTCAGACAGAAAGAGACAAGTACTGTATGATCTCACTTATATGTGGACTCTAAAAATGCCAAACTACAGAAACAGAGACTAGAATGACGGTTATCAGGGGCTGGGGGTGGTCCAGCAGTGCAACCTTCTAGTCATAAAATGAATAAGGTTTTTGAGGATCTAATGTACCACCTTGTGTTCTAGTGAATAATATCGTTATGCACTTGAAAGCGGCAAAGCGAGTAGATTTTTGTACTACAAGAAGGACATGGTAATTCTGTGTCATGATATAGATGTCAACGTATGCTTTGATGGTAATAATTTTGCAATATATAAATGTATCAAGTCAACCTGTAGCTTACACAATGTTGTATGTAAATTATATCTCAATAAAGCTGGAAACGAAAAGCAGTGAGGGTGGGAGTGAGAGAATTTGGTGTGGAACATATGGAGTATAAACTGCCTGCTGGATGTGAAAATGAAGATATCCAAAAGGCAATTAGAAGATGGTTCTGAAGGCTAAGAAGTGAGAGATGGATATGTGTACGTGCGTGCGTGCGTGTTTGTGTGTGTGTGCGTGTATGTGTGTGTGTGTGTGAGAGAGAGAGGAAGAGAGAGAGGAGGAGGAGAGAGAAAAACCCATGGTCCAGAAATATGAGGTCCCTGCCCTCTAAGATCCGTTTGCTAATCTAATTAGTGACAGACACAGTGGCATGGACTCCATATAAAAAGTCAAAGAACGCTAGAATCTAGGTCTCCTGCTTTCCAATCCGATACTTATTCCTTTAACCTTCTCAAAGCTGGAAATGCCACATTATACTCTTCCTTTAGAATTTTTAAAGTGCCCCCCAAAATTTCTGCCTAAATACAATTTCTGATCATGATGTTTACTTCAACAAATAGGAGTAAGAGCTGGATTTTAACACCAGAAGGCATATAAAAGGGAAGAGTTTTCAGATTTGTTGTTCAGCATCTCAAAGGCAGAGATTGAACCAAAACGAGCATAGTAAATAGAGATAAGTTTTGTTTAAACCTAAGAAAACACTTTTTGGATGTACAGAGCTCTCAACAGCTGGAATCTTCTACCTAGGGAGAGAGTGAGCTCTTTACTATTGCGCACAATCAAGTGGATGTCCATGAGGTGGTAAGTTAGGTCAGGTCAACTTAAGTGCTCACACTTTTTAAGAAACCCATGTGGAATTTATGAACCCTCATAATATTTAAATAGGCTTCCCAGGTAGCGTTAGTGGTAAAGGACCTGCCTGCACAGGCAGGAGGTATAGGTGTAAGAGAAGTGGGTTTGATCCTTGTGTCAGGAAGATCCCCTGGAGGAGGACATGGCACTCCAGTATTCTTGCATGGAGAATCCCATGGACAGAGAAGCCTGGCAGGCTACAGTCCATAGGCTTGCAGAGTCAGACACAATTGAAGTGACTTAGGATGAGAACAAGACTGATGATTGTATTTAAATAATCCCTTCTTAAACCCATCTCTAGCCAATGACTACCTCTGGGCTCATTGAGTTACCACCTACTATAAGAAGTATACTTCCTTTCATTTTCACTGAATCTAACTCTTGCAAACTTTGGGTTAAGGGGAGGTTGGGATAGTTCTGTCTTTCTGAGACTTACTGATTAAGTACACAATTCCATTCTATCAAGCATTATAGTATCTTCTTTCAGGCTTCTCTTTTTTTGATTGGGGAAATCTAATTTTTTTAAGTCTATCTTTTTTACCAACAAGCTCCATCATTTTGATGATGTGACTAGCCCCCTGCCCTTCTCCCAGCTCTGCTGAAGTTATCTTGAAGACCCATAAATAGAACTGTCTATTTGTGGTGAGCCCGCACACCAATATCATTTGATCATAGGATAATGTCTTTCTGTTGGCTTCCATACTCATTCTGATGAAACCCACATGCCCCAGCTTAAGCTACTGGAGTTTAGATTTGTCATCGATAATCTCAATTTATGCCCTGCTAGTTACTAACTGTATGACCTTGAACATGTCACTCATTTTCCTTTGGAAAATGGGGAAAACAATACTCCAAAAAAAATTGGTAAGAAATGAGAAAGAGAGAAGATCCATGCAAATAGCTTGGACAGAACCTGGTACAGCATCTATGCTCAGTACTCATTTATAGAAGTGAAATGAAATAAACTTAAATACATTTCCTGATTTGTGATACATTGTGCGTGTATGCTAAGTCGCTTCAGTCATATCCTACTCTGTGCGACTCTATGGCCTGTGGCCCTCCAGGCTCCTCTGTCCATGGGATTCTCCAGGCAAGAATACTGGAGGGGGTTGCCATGTACTCCTCCTGAGATACATTAGTGTCCATCATTTTATAAAGAGAGATTAAGAAATAATTTATCTAAGAGCACTGCTTTATATTTTCCCAAACTGAAGCTCAGCTGTTACATTTTCCCCTCATTCTCCTCAGATCTTTATGCCCCTGAGACTTAAAGTCAGGGAACTCCAGTTTGAATTCTTTCTCTATGATTTATTAACTCTACAATTTTGGTTGATTAACATTTCCATTTCCTCAAATGTCACATTGAGATAAACAGAAACAATTCACCTTGAAAGGCTTTGAACCCAAATAGACTCTGGGTTCAAATCTAAGGTTCACCCATGCTCAGACCACGACACTGTGGCCATGGGCAAGTTGCCTAACCTTGCTCAGTTTCCTAATAGGCAGAAAGAAACAATAACACCCACCTCAAAGAGTCATGGTCAAAATTCAATAGGCAACTGTGTACAGAATCTAATATAACCCTGGTCACACACAGCAGGTTCTCAACAGCTAGTTGCCTTCTTCCTCATGTCACAGAGCTGTCTAGATGCTTTGTAACTTCTGAAGATGTGTGCAGATGTTAGAAGGTATTGTGTGTTGTGGTAGTTCCTTGCCCAGAAACAATATCATGTGATGAAAAGTATACTGGATTTGGAGTCCAACTGGGATTGAAGTGACTGTAAGGTTTGGAAAGACATTCTGTTCCCTGAAGCGTGGCTTCCTGGTCTCAAATTGGGGACAGACCTCACTCTGCTCAGCTTACAAGTACATCTTGAGCATCTGATGAAATATTAATGGTGAAACCATTAAGGTAGTCTGAAAATGAGGCACCATGATGACTAGAAACGCTCAGTGACATTTGCAAAAGTGAAGATATCACTACTTTATATTCTTTATTTCATGTCTTTTATTAAAGGATGAATTAAACCCCAGTTCTGGGTGATTTTTTGATTTCTGGTGATTTCTTGGTTAATAGTCTCTTTTTGGAGAGGTTGTAACAATATTACTATTATTACTTCCATGATCTTTATGAAAGATGGCATAGTATCATGCCAAACCATTCTGGAATCAGCTGCTCTCTGATGTAAAAATCCAGTCACAGAGAGCTTGAATCTATGAAAACTGAAAGCATTGAATTTCCATAGTCCCCTGCTTAAAACCTAGAGAACACTGGTTTGTGAAGGTCCTTCTGCTTTTTCTCCCGGTAAGTTATGGTTTTACAGTTTCAAGATCCCACTTGTTCTTGTGACTTCCAGACACGATCATGAAGTTTAGTAGTTGGTACTTCCCAGGTGGGAAATCCGTCGGCAGTGCGGCATTCCTTCCGGTTCAGTGACCGTTTATAATGACTGGATGTGCATTCTGGACAATAGCACGCCAATTCTACCCATGACTTACTCCAGAATTCTAGAGTAGATGCTTTCTGGCCCGGAGGGCTTATTCATGTAGTTTGTCCATTCCATTTAGTTGGTGAGGGAGTGGACAGAAGTTCATAGCATGGAGCCCTGAATTGAGAGGCAAGAGATTTGAACTCTTGCCCCCAGTATGCTACTAACTTATTGGAAAAAACTGAACAAGTCATTTCTCTCTATGGCTCAGCCTCCCCACCTGCCACCAGAAGGGGCTGGATGAGATGATCTCTAATGTTTCCTCCAGTTTTGTCATTTTGCGATTCTAAAATACGCTGTCATTCATCGTTCTTCCTGGCAAGGTCATTGAGGGGCAAAGCTGAGGGAGCTGAAGCATCTGATAACACATTCCCCTTTCCTTGCCAGCTACTCAGAAGCTCCCCTTCAAATAAACTTTAGATGGACATTCTTTGAATAAACACATCAGACTCTGTAGAATTCAGCAACAAGAAATGGCAACTTAGACCAGACAAGGGTTCAAAGTAGATGATGGAAAAATCATATGTATTGATTTTCTATTAGTCAAGTAGCTTGTAAAAATACTCATCAATGAAATTTAGAGAAAAAAGGAAAAGAGGAATGTGATTACCCAGCTTGCTTCATAGTGCTGGCATTGGGAATATATCTTCACTAAGGCCTTGTACAGAGGAAAGGGACTTAAACAGGACAGTCCCCTGAGTTCCATCCTGACAACATTCTCTTGCTGTGCGACCTTGCACAGGTGCAGCTCCATCTTTGAGCTCTTGTTTCTTCCACCTGGTGATGAGCATCTTGGGCTCAGGCAGTGGTTCTCAAAATGTAAGGTGCATATGAATCATCTAAAGATCTTTCTAAAACACAGATTCTGATTCTGTAAGTCCAGAGTGGGGCCTGGCATCCTGCAGGTCTAATAAGCTCCTCAATGAAGCAGCTGCTGCTTGTCCTTCCCTCATTGAGAAACAAGGCACTACATCATTTTTAAGGCCCTTTTCCACTGCGAACTCTCCATGATAGGTGAGAAGCAGAATAGCAAAGACTCTCTAGATGGTCTCCTATCTGCATTAAAATATCTCTTTTAAAAGAAAGATGAGAACAGAATTCCTAAACCTAGGCTTAAGTAAGATGGAAGGTGGGCATGGGTGGGAATATTTGTTTTGAAGCCCAAGACAATCTGAAAAGATATAAAGGCTTGAAAGGAAAGCAAAAGAGAGAGGCAGAAAGTGTGCTTGAGGCAGATAGAAAAGTCAGGGAACAACTGTCCCTAGGAACCACAGGTGATGGTCACAGAAATGTAATAAAGATCTTGATGCTAATTCCACCGTGAGGCATGGTTGGCCCTGGGTTTAGAGATATCATCTTGTGTACCCTCACAGCATTCCTGCAAAGCTGCAGGAGAATGGCAGGACTTGCCTCATCCTCAAGGGGAACTAGAGAAAGAAGGGCTTGAGGCAGAACCCCAAGGGGAGACTGGGCAGCAGAGCTTTGGCTTTGACATCCCGGGGATGAGCCTGGCACGCCCGTCTCTGTACACGCTTGGACATAGCCTGCTAGGCTCTCCCCATGTCATCTCTCTGGAGCCGCCCGTGGGCAGCGGTGTGGGGGAAGGAAAGTGTCTCAGCAGAACCTCGGTTTCACTTCCTGCCTTGAACACAGAGAGTCATTATATAAATATCAACCTCAGCAGCTGCTACTCTCACCCCACTTCTCGCTATTACTCCCGAGCCCCAGCTCACAGGCAGGGCGCCTGCAGCCTCTCACTTTCCCCTGGTCCCACAGCCTTGCACCAGGCCGGCCAGGTGGATGCCTGGGGCAGAAATGAATCACAACCTCTCTCTGGCCCTCCAGCCAGCCATGTCCAGTGGCCCGCACCTCACTGAGCAGGGGAGGTTGTCCTGACCAGTGGCCCACGTTAATCAAATTAAGCCTAGTTTACAGATGTGACAGGCCGCCAGCCCATCCACAGAGGCCACAGAATGCACCGTCAGCGCTCGTGCTGGTCGAGGCGGGGCACGCTCACATATGTGTACTCTCTTCTATGCAGTGAACTAAAATCGCTCAACCTTTCAGACCTGTTTTAAGTCAGGAAGGCAGTGTAGCATGGTAGAAAGAAAAGTCTGGAATGAAAGATCAGAAATGAGCTCAAGCCTCCACTCCACTATAAATATTAGCAGAATAAATTCTCTGCTAATCTTCAAATGTAAGAAATTCCCCTCTAAACACTGGCTCATCGCTGTTGACTTATTTTATTTCTGAAACTATAATTAAAAAAAAAAGTATTACAAAAATCCCTGGCAGGTACATATAATCTCCTTGATCCTAAATTTCTCCATCTCTAAAATAATGACGTGAGCCCTGCTTTTTCTCACAAAGAAAGATCATGCAAGACCTGTGATGTCTCCCTCTCTGTCTGAGCACTGACTGACGTGTAATAGTGTGTGTGTGTGTGTGTGTGTGTGTGTGTGTGTATAAAAGAGGTTAGCGAATTGAAGGATGGTATTCCAAGCTGTTTTAATTCAATTCAGTCTCTCAGTCATGTCCAACTCTTTGTGACCCCATGGACTGGAGCAAGCCAGTCTTCTGTATTCATCATCAACTCCCGGAGTTTACCCAAACTCATGTCCATACAGTCGATGATGCCATCCAACCATCTCATCTTCTTTTGTCCCCTTCTCTCGCCTTCAATCTTTCCCAGCATCAGGGTCTTTTCCAATGAGTCAGTTTTCTGCATCTGGTGGCCAAAGTATTGGAGTTTCAGCTTCAGCATCAGTCCTTCCAACGAATATTCAGGACTGACTTCCTTTAGGATTGACTGGTTTGATCTCCTTGCAGTCCAAGGGACTCTCAAGAGTCTTCTCCAACACCACAGTTCAGAAACATCAATTCTTCAGTGCTCGACTTTCTTCATAGTCCAGCTTTCACATCCATATATGACTACTGGAAAAACCATAGCTTTAACTAGACTGACCTTTGTTGGCAAAGTCATCCATACATGACTACTGGAAAAACCATACCTTTGACTAGACAGACCTTTGGTTTAGTTACTCACATCTTAATGGCATGCTACAGTCCATCGGGCTGGAAAGAGTTGGACAGGACTGAATGACTGAACTCACAATGTCAGAGCTATGGCCCTCTTAGAGGCAGGAAGGCCTAGGCAGAGCCCAGCAATAGGGCTTCACTGGGCTCTCAAAATGACTGATGGAAAGCAGTGTTTGGGAATCTCACCACTTACATGTTACTCAGCAGACCAAATGGGATCAGAGTATCACGCTCCTTCTCCCGACTGACCCCTTTATGACCTGACTGGATATTTGTGGTTTATTTATTAAGTGATAAAAACAGATTACTAGGCAATTGATCCAATATGAATCCATTAAACAAATTGTATATATGCTTTGAAAAAAAAAAAAAACTGGAAAGTTGATGCTCACCAAAATATTAACTACTGGTAATCTCTGGATGGTGATATTTGGAGAGATTAAAATTTCTTTCTCCATGCTTTTGTGGAATGATCGGCTCCTTAAAGGATGGAGGTTTAGTGCTTTTAGCTTTTCTTCTTCCCTTAAGCACACATGTGAGGTGTTGAGTGGAGAGAAGAGAAAGGTGAGGGAGCCGCAGCAAGTTACCATGGATCCAAGCAGAGTGAGGGTCTGGAGGTTTTTCCTTTAAATTTGTTTCTTAAGAGTGATTGGTTGATTCCTATATTTGTCATTCATTAATTCATTCATCCATCCTATCATTGTTCATTCACTTGCTCATCAAGGAGTGACTTCATTGCTTATGCTTGTAGAGGAAAGGCATGGACTGTTTTCAGAACACTGAGGTTTAAGTCCTGCTACCATTCTTCTAAGGCCATGAGCCCTTGGCCCTTTGGATCACCTGAGGCTCCCCAGTCTGTAAAATGGGACGCGTAATGAAAGGGTTTCTCCAAGAAAACCCTTTGAGAACTTCACAGTGCTGAGCAAAGAAGAGTTTCTGTGAAATCAAAACACCATGCCAGCAGCACAGGAGAGATGGGTAAGTCATATGGAGCCTGCACTTTTGAGAACTGACACTAGATAGTCTCCTGGCTTAATGCCAAGTCTAGCAGGATGGGGCCTGGAAAGACTCTCTGAACTGGAATCCAGGAAGCCTGGCTTCCAGGTCAGTCTAAGCTGCTGACGTGCTGTATGATGATGAGCCACTCAATTTCCCCCTCTAGACTCCTGATTTTCCCCCTGTCCTATAAAGGGATTGTTAAGCTCAGGTATCTCTAAGGCACCTTGCAGCCTGGACACTCTATGAAATGAGTGAAATCAAGGAAAAATAGGAAACATGTTAAGATACCCATCATGAACCAATATGTACCACATACTAGTTTCTGCTTGGGCAACAAAGGCATGGGAACATTCTAGGCAGTGATGGTCTCCCACAGGGCAAGTCTTCAGTCCGTGGATGTTGATTTTCCATGGCATCTCTGCCTCTTTGCTTAGCTTCCATCTCTCCAGGAGAAAGAGGGAGCTCAAACTCTTTTCCAAGATGACTGGGAGGCCACCTGTGACTCCTGAATAAACATGATGGGCAGGACTATTTGCAACAATGTTAGCCATGTTTCCAAGCTGTTTCTCAAACCTATGACTTGAGTCTGAATGGGGGAGGTGGAAAGCATGAGCAGAGGGGAGCCCCAGCTTGGAAATTTGGAGCCCTGTGTCTAGGGCGAGCTTATCCAGTGACTGATCAGCGACATTGATTTATTCATCACTCATTTCCTCAGGAAGCATTTATGGACCACCTACTATGTGTGTTAGGTTCTGGATTAGACACTGGGGACAATGAGTAGAACATAGTTTACTAGACTTTGTGTTTCCTGAAAGCAAAGGTCCTGTCCTTAGTTCAGTTCAGTTCAGTTCAGTCGCTCAGTCATGTCCGACTCTTTGTAACCCCATGAACTGCAGCATGCCAGGCCTCCCCATCATAGGTTTGAGAAACAGCTTGGAAACATGGCTAACATTGTTGCAAATAGTCCTGCCCATCATGTTTATTCAGGAGTCACAGGTGGCCTCCCAGTCATCTTGGAAAAGAGTTTGAGCTCCCTCTTTCTCCTGGAGAGATGGAAGCTAAGCAAAGAGGCAGAGATGCCATGGAAAATCAACATCCACGGACTGAAGACTTGCCCTGTGGGAGACCATCACTGCCTAGAATGTTCCCATGCCTTTGTTGCCCAAGCAGAAACTAGTATGTGGTACATATTGGTTCATGATGGGTATCTTAACATGTTTCCTATTTTTCCTTGATTTCACTCATTTCATAGAGTGTCCAAGCTGCAAGGTGCCTTAGAGATACCTGAGATCCATCACCAATTCCTGGAGTCCATCCAAACCCATGTCCATTGAGTTGGTGATGCCACCCAATCATCTCATCCTCTGTCATCCCCTTCTCCCACTTTCAATCATTCCCAGCATCAGGGTCTTTTCCAGTGAGTCAGTTCTTCACATCAGGTGGTCAAAGTATTGGAGTTTCAGCTTCAGCATCAGTCCTTCCAATGAACACCCAGGACTGATCTCCTTTAGGATGGACTGGTTCGATCTCCTTGCAGTCCAAGGGACTCTCAAGAGTCTTCTCCAACACCACAGTTCAAAAGCATCAATTCTTCGGCACTCAGCCTTCTTTATAGTCCAACTCTCACATCCATACATGACTACTGGAAAAACCATAGCCTTGACTAGACAGACCTTTGTTGGCAAAGTAATGTCTATGCTTTTTAATATGCTGCCTAGGTTGGTCATAACTTTCCTTCCAAGAAGTAAGCATCTTTTAACTTCATGGCTGCACTTACCATCCGCAGTGATTTTGGAGCCCCCCAAAATAAAGTCAGCCACTGTTTCCACTGTTTCCCCATCTATTTGCCATGAAGTGATGGGACCTTATGCCATGATATTAGTTTCTGAATGTTGAGCTTTAAGCCAAATTTTGCACTCTCCTCTTTCACTTTCATCAAGAGGCTCGTTAGTTCTTCTTCACTTTCTGCCATAAGGGTGGTGTCCTCTTGACTCCAGCTTTTGCTTCTTCCAGCCCAGCGTTTCTCATGATGTACTCTGCATATAAGTTAAATAAGCAGGGTGACAATATACAGCCTTGACGTACTCCTTTTCCTATTTGGAACCTATCATCTGTTGTTCCATGTCCAGTTCTAACTGTTGCTTCCTGACCTGCATACAGATTTCTTAATGGGCAGGTCAGGTGGTCTAGTATTCCCATTTCTTTCAGAATTTCCCACAGTTTATTGTGATCCACACAGTCAAAGGCTTTGGCATAGTCAATAATGCAGAAATAGATGTTTTTCTGGAACTGTCTTGCTTTTTCAATGATCCAGCGGATGTTGGCAATTTGATCTCTGGTTCCTCTTCCTTTTCTAAAACCAGCTTGAACATCTGGAATTCCTTATTTCTCCTGGGCCTAAATATGACCCTGCCTTAAGGACCACCTAAACTAGGGGGATCTTTGGACAAGCAATTTCCTTCCTTGCAGCTTCATGTTCTCACTTGTAAAACAGTTTGGGGGAAGTGGACTTTATGATCTCCACGATCCCGTCTAACCTGGGTGTTCTGTTCCGTGGTTGCATTACCTGGTGGCCTGCAGTGAGAAAGGTTTGCATACAGAGATGGAGCAAAGGTCACAGAACAATCTGCAGCAGAGATGAAATGAAACCGCAGAGTCTCCAGGGAGTGCGTTGAGCTAGTAAACCCCCTTCACCACTGAGACAAGACAAAGCCTGATCCAGGCATTCAGTCAGAGTACTGAGGCTCTGCAGGACACCACTCTGGGTCTCCATGGACCCTACATTCAGGGCAGGGGTGAGGTTTATCTGGCTACAGCCCATCACAGCCAGCACTCTGGGCAAGACTGAGAGCCGGATATTGAAGTGGAATACATTCAGGACAGAGAACCAGGATCTCTGAATTCCTGTCACAGTCTCCCTCCCCCTGCTTTTACCTGTGTCACCAAAACTCTCCGGGGATGGTGACACCTACCTCCCATATTACTGTGATGATTAAATGTGAAAACACATATGAAAGGTCTTCGTAAATTCTGAAGTGCTTTATACATGGAAAATAAGAGTTAATATTCATGAAAGAGGGAGAAATAAAAGGGCACCTTAAACAATGAACTGATATCCCCTAAGTGTTTGCCAGGCACTGAAGTAAGCACTTCATTAAAGCCAACTCATTTAAACCCCATGACATGAGGTGGGAGTTAATGTTCCCATTCTACAGATGAGGAAATGGAGTCCCTGGGAGTTTAAGTAACTAGGTCAGAATCACCCCACCAGGAAGTGACAAAGCAAGGACTCACAGCAAGGGAGTCACCAATGTGACCTTCTGCCTTCCTGCATGGAAAAATGTTTTCTAATTCAAGTTAATTCTAGCCAACAAACCTGGCCTGAGAGCTAAACTGAACACTGGGCACATGACGATGAGGACACAGGAGCATAGCAAATAAGGAGGTACTCTGAGGAATAAGGACATAGACACTACAAATATGATTGGTATTGAGATAATGTAAAGAAAAATGTGGAGACGGAAAAGATGAAGAGGCTTTGCATTTATCACCCTAGGAACAAGGTAGTGGATAAACAGTAGTTCAAGGTGAGGCTGAAAGGGCGAGGTGTTGGAGCCTGATGGTGAAAGATCTAGGAGGCCAGGCTACAGTGATCAGCGTTTAGCCTGGAACTGATAGAGAATGATGAAGGTTTCAGAGGAAGTGAGCAATGCATCAAAAGTGGAATTTTAAGAGAGTTAAACTAACAAAAGGGAAGAAACCTCTTCATCTTTGACCACCACTATTACCATAGTCTGTGTCCTGGTAAAGATGAAGTTAGATGAAAGTTAATCTTTCAAGTTGGACCCCTCCTCAGGGAAAAAGTGGGTTGAAATTTCAGGTATTTAGTACATCATTGATACTCAAAATGGTGAAGAATGGAGAGGTGTTCCCAGAAGACTGGGTAGAAAGGATGTTAGAAGTGACATGTCTCCATCCCATGCTTGACTGTCCCACTTCATTGTTGAGGAGGTGATCCTGCCTCTGGTAGACCCCTCAGGTGATGGGGAATTCTCACCCCAGAAAGTAGCCTGCTCTCTCCTTGGACAGCTCCTCCTGCTAGAATGAGTCGGCTTTGTTTTGTTCAAACCTAGGAATGTCTTTGCTCGGAGAATCCTGTGAACAGAGGAGCGTAGCAGGCTATGGTCCATAGGGTTGCACAGAGTTGGACACAACTGGAAGCTACTTAGCTTGCATGCAAGCAAGAATATCTTTATCTCAGTATCACCGTGTTGTTCATCCCCCTTGGGCCTAAAACCTGCATTAGGTGACAGTAAGGGAAGTTTATGGGGGTTCGAAGGGGCTGGATCTGGGAAGCTCAGGACTATCTAGAGAGACAGACAAACAGCATTTTGGGGGAGGAAGTCCAGCCAAGTGGGGGAGACACAGAGCTTAGAGCTGGAAGGAAAGAAGGAGCTACTGTTTATGGGACTCTGCAGCTGAAGGCCAAGTGCTGGGCTTCCGGAATCACTTTGCTAGTCAGGAAATAGGTGAAGTGTCCCAAATGAATCTCAACTCTAATTCCTCTTAAGAAGCCTCTGTCTCTTTTCAATGAATTACTGGAGAGACCTCCCAGACCATTCCTGCAACCAATACCTACTGGGTGCCAGGAAGTGAAATTTACAAGTGGGCTAGGCATGCCTACTCTTCTGAGAGGCTTACACTCTAAGGAGCAGATGAAGGGGATGAAGAAGTGAGCAAATAAAAATTATATGAAGAATCTGCAATGTATTCAAAAGTGGTCAGCAGCCCAAGTTCCATGAGTCAGAACTATGTTTTGGTTTGTAACACTGGATTCTCAGTGCCTAGAATTAGGCCTGGCATGTTCTCAATAAATATCGATCAAATAAATAAATGAGTGAGTGAATAAATAAGTGTTTGATAGCTTCTGATCTAAATCCATAATAAGGTTCTTCTGAGCTTCAATTTAATACTTTATTTACTGTAATCTGGTGATCTTTAGGTCTATAAGGTTCCCTGGGAAGTTTGTCTTGGCAGATGGATATTAACCAATTGAAGACAGGCAAATGGTATCTACCACTTTCTATGACAATGCTGTCCATCCCATGTGGCTGGTTCCTTGTCCATATGTCAAATCAACAGGAGTCTGACTTGTTGAGTGAACTTGGGCAAGTCACTTAACCTCTTAAACTTCCGTTTCTTTTCTGTGAAAGAAAGAGAGCACCCCATTCTGGTTCACATTAGTTAGTAAATAATTTCATTCCAAGAAAGAGCTTGACCTTGTTGAGAAAGGAACCAAATGGAAGGCAGGCTTTTTTCCTAAAGCAACTCGATCTTATCAGAGCATTCAGACACAAAGGTTAGCCTCCGGGAGCTGCTGACATTAGAAGGGTATTTGAATCTGTGAACTTTTGGCTTAAAAGTAAGAGTTCAACTCTCCTCTGATTCTCTCTGGTGTTGCAATGTTGGCCAAAGGTGGCTGCTGTACTGTGCGTACAACCGGAAACCCCAAATTGGGTTTGCATCTCTCTGGCTGAGCAAGGTGCCTTCCCCAGCCTCACCTCCAGATGTTCCATGGGGGTTTGAGGTGTGGAGGAGGAGTTAACGGAGCTTGGTGTCTCTCTTATTGAGGTGAGTCTGTGCACCCGCATGCACAAGAGAAAGCTGGGGGTGGGGGTGTCCCAGCCTGCTTCTGTAAATGGGTGCCACTGACAGCCACAGGGTGCTGTAGCCAGAAGGAAAAAATGCTTCTGTAATCACGAGCTAAAGGTTTCCCCCACCTTCCCTCTGAGAAAGTTTGGAGGCTATTTCTTTTTTAGCAAGCTGCCAAGCTTTTCCCCACATCAGTATTATTTCAATGACTTTTACAAACTCGCCCGCCTGCTTTTTAATAAGCAGGTCTTTGCATTGATGGTACATGTGCAAGGTCTGACCTTTTCATAGGAAAAAACATTCATAACCGAAGCCTATATATAGAAGCTGAAGACGGGAGCAGATAAAGATGTAGGTCATATGACTTTTTGTGTGTGTGAAGCATAATGCAAGAAGGACCCAGCAGACAATTCAAAACTCATGAAATACTGCCACTGGCTTAAGCCCTCCTAATATTTATCAAAGGCTTTCAATAATGACTTTGTTTTCAACTGGGAGCTGTAATGCCTTCTATCCCTGAATACAAGACTTCTATCCCTGAATACAAGACTTTTTTTCTCCACAGAGGAACTTTATTTAAAAATGCCTTTCACTGTCTGGTTAACCCTTAACAATTCTTGTTCAAGGAAAGAACAGTGACCATAAAAATGTATCTAGTGAACAAATATTTCACATAATATGATTGGTAATCCAAATACCTGATTTTCGTCAGAGGAAGACATTTCCCCAGGCTCATGATTAGCTAAGTGAGCAGAAACCAGATTCCTCAGCATTCAAGACTAACATGATTGAGAGGTTGTTTTCCTTTCCAACAATCTCTCCAGCACCCCTTTTTATACACCTTGTTCCACCAAATCTCCTACTCCTCCATCTTTATGTTCCTTCATCCTTGCCTTTGTCCCCTTTCTTCTCCTTTCTTAGCACCTTCCTTTCTGGACACCTATGTATGTACAGGTCTGTTCTGACAGCTATGGCTCAACTGCAGTTGCCTCCAAGAATTCTTCCTTCTCTCCCTTCCCAAGCTCTTTGTTCTTTTATGATCTGATCAGTACTTGCTGTGGATTATGCTTCCAGTATATCCCATTCTTGTGGGCTATAAATTCTTTGAGAGCAGGGTAAGAGTCATGTTTGAGGTATTCTGAACCCCCTTAGCATGTAACTCTGAAATACATGTACCACAGACAGTACTCATAAAACACATTCCTGCAAAATGTTTATTGAGTACATGAATTTGGCATGGTGTGCTGATGGTGATTTGTGGGCTGTTTATGTAGAGCTACTGTGCTAAGCATTATCTCATTTGGGCATCACGTATAAACCCACGAAGCTATTGTTAGCGTGTCACCATCCACAGCTGAAAAAACTAAAGCTCAAAGGAGTTTTAAACCTCACCCAACATCACATAGCTGGCAGAATGGTAGACCAGGATTCAAACTCAGATCTCTTTGGCCCAGAGGTTTGCTAACTTGTTCTAGGTTTACAAGAGTTGATTATTAAATTATCAGGAATTTGGCAAAGTGGTTGAAAGCACAGTTCTGATTAAAAATTAAATCACATAAACATATAAATAAATAACATTAAAAATAATGGTAGAAAATACTCCAAACGCATCACTTCCTATTTACTTTATGAAATGTTATTATCATATATTCTTGAGGTTGTTAATATTGCTTTTATGCATATGTTAGAATCATTACCTACTGCTGTGCATCTCTTCCATATGACACATTCAACAATGTTGCACTGGTAGCTTGAGAGTGGTCTAGGTGGGAACATCTCTACCAAGGATATTGGAAAACACAACAAATGGGACTTGCGCCTTACCACCCCCATCCCACTTAAAGCCAGTTGTTACACATTTACAAACACAACACTGGTCTGGCCCCAAAGTGAGACAAATGCTTCAGTAAGTAATATGCTTTAGATCCAATACTCATACAGATTCTTCTGTTTCTAGACTCAACTTTCACTCAGTAGGGCCTAACTTTGAACCATCACAGATAAACTGCTTTCTGGTGTTAGAAAATTGACACTTACATGGCTCCTTTGGGCCTCAGAATTGGAATAAAAGTAACTCTTAGCAGTTATTTTTTTGCCTATATCTATATATCCTAAACCACTAACACAAATTTAATTATGCCCTTCATCATATCCTCTACCCAGGAACACATGATGAATCTCATAAACTAAAGTGGGGATTCTAAAATATGGACATAAATTTATTTCCCCAAATTTACATGAATATAATAACCTATTGCTTGATCTACATATTCTTAGAAGCTAGATTTCATGTACAGTTTCCACACTATATGTTTTGTGTGTGGTTCCCATGAAATGAGATCTGACATTTAAGCCACAGGTTATGGGATGGGTACTAATTCCTTAACTCTAGAGCATGTGTGTTAGCATTGCTGAAACTCAGTTTCCTTATCCGTACAACAAGGAATTTGATTTAGATGTCCTTACAGATCCTTCTGGTTCTAAATTTCTAAACGACACTACACATTGCTTCTCTTCTCTAGGGCTTAGTTTGTGCATCTGTAACCAACAGGGGGTTGAAATGGGTAGTTCCTAAGGCCCTTTGCAGCTCCATCAGCTTGTGGATCCACGTGAAAAGCCCTGTCTCCCACCTCATGTGTCATGCCTACTGGATACCATCATGCCTTACTTAGCCCTAGGAAAATGCCAGGTCACCTGCTGAACACCCAGAACTCGAGAGTGCCAAGAGAGGACTCAGAGATGGAGCTGCATTTCTCGCTGGGAGCTCTAACTGCCACAGGACCAGGCTGCCATAGCCCTCAAAACAAAGGGAAATGTGTAGGCGGAGGGAGCGCCTCTGTTGTTTTCTTTTAGACGGTCTAGAAGTGAGGGTGAAATATCTGTACAAGGGTTTTGATTTGACACTCCAGCTGGGTCTGCAGTGAGGAGGGTGGGGGTGAGGGAGGCGCAAGACGTAAGACGGGTGACACTTTCTGCTGTACTGGGGAGACGGGGGTGATGGTGGAAAGGAAGGGAGAGGGTTATGCAGGAACTACTGGGGTGATGCTCAGGGTGAGCAGAGCACTCAGCCAGCGTGTCTCAGTCTCTGCCCTTACTTGCTGACCCTGAACCTACAGTTCATTTGTATCTCTATGGAAAATCAAAAATTGTTCGTAACCCCTCATCTACATCTCCATCCTCATCCTCCCCCACAAAACCCGTATGCTTTTCAGGTTACAAGCACTTTGACATGTAAGATCTCTTCTGACCCACAAGACAACTCAGCGAAATAGGTATCATTGCCTGGACTCTTCAGAGGAAGAGTCGGAGGTTCAGAAAGGGAACTGAAGTTGTTTAAGATCACCTAGGTTGTAGGGCTGAGACTGGAACAGAGTCCATTCTTTGAACTTCAAGTCCATATGTTTCCAGCTCCCAAATGGCTGCAAGGGTTGGAGTAAATGCAATCCTTGTAGTCAAGACTGTTAGTTGAAACCACATGTCTCCGAGTGGCTGCTTTCCTGAAGACTCCCAGAACCACACTCAGGAAAGGAGGGGTTGATGCATTCATGAACTCAGTGAATCCTTGAAGTGCAGGGCACTCTGCACATCCCCTGCCCAGACTCTCCAAATTTCATGTGGGGGAAGCGCAGCCCTCAGAGACATGTGCATGTTCAAAGTCAGGTAAAGAGCGATGGACAAGGCTAGGATTTCACCTGCTGGTCGTTGTCATCTGCTCAGGCGCTGCTCTCTTTTGATGGCTTTTTAGCTACCAGCAACATTACAAGATCATGGCTACTCTAAAAGCCTCCACCATCACTGTGAGGTAAAGTAACATTTTCTTCCAGCAGGGACATGGGCAGAAGAACTGTGGATGGAGGGAGGCCAACATACTCCGATCTCAGCTGTCATTTCGAATTTGATCTCCTCTGTGCCAGAAACTGGATTTATTGCTGGTGAGAATGGTGACTCATGCTCTTTTGACACCAAACGACTAATTTATCCTGCTGTGGTTTGGTAGGTACAAATATTTAGTGTGTGATCAAAAATAGAGACCCACCCTCTCCCACCATGCAGGCCCTTAAGATTGGTCTTGCCCAAGCCTGAGGATGTCCTTGAACTCCAATCAAACTTTTACCTCAAATGTAATCTGTTTTATTCTAGGAATCACTGAAACTTGTAACCCAGTCATGAAGGATAGCAAACTGTATCAATAAAAGGGAAGCATCTCATCTAAGAGTTCCCTGTCTTGAGTGTATTCTCTTTTTTATTATTATTAAATTGATTTGGTACCTTTGGCAGCTCATTACCTCTCTCTGAGCCACATTATCCCTATCTGCTACATGAGAGGGTTAAAGTGGGTGACTTTGGGGGATTATCTATTTTAAGGAGCTCCTTCCTTATAAGATCACACATTTATCAGAGGCATCTCGTTACATCTCAGTTTTCCTATATGGTCTTGAGATGCTTTGAAGGTGAGGTTTAACCTGTGTTCTAGATGGGATTCTGCTCTATTTCTAGAAGGATAAGGAAACCTAATAAGAATGGCATCAATTTAACCTGTAAAAAGTTAACTTCAGGATGAGCAATGGAGGTGTATACAACAAACTTCAGAACTTGACATGACTTAAGCTTTCTTGCTCTCATTACAGTATTTCTTTTAGAACCTACTTTTCAGGCCAGATGGACAGGGCACCCACCATAACCATTCAAGAGGTGAAGATGAATTCAGAGGAAACCTCTAGAGGGATTAAGAACAAATAACATGTTTTATTTTAATAGTCACAGTTAGTTGACTCAAGATTTAGCCAGCTTTGGTCCTGGAGAGCTGTCTGTATCAATTTTTCTAACATGATTGTGCAAACTCAGGTCTGAAACTTGGGTTTCTTCATTCACTTTTTCAACTAGTATCTCCTGAAGTGCCTATGCAGTGCCAGGCACTTTTGCCATGGCTGTGGGAAAACTAGGATTTTTTTAATACTACCCTGATCATAAGGACTTTAGAGTCTTCCCAGAGAAGATTTAACAGGCAAACAGATTACTGTAGCTTAAGGCAGTGGCTTCAATGCCATGAGAAAGCTGGAGGCAGTTGAGAGGAGAGAGATTCCATCTCACTGAAAGCTCCTCCCGTAGGAAGTGGCCCCTCCAGTCTTGATGGTTGTCAGGCAAAATTTTAATTCATTGTTAATAAGCCAGTGATTGGGAACCTGCTTCTCTGTGATTCTTTTTTTTTTTCTTCTGTAGAATGTGATAAGAATAGTATCAACCTCATTGACTTGTGAGTAATATGTGATTTCACGTGTATTAAAGCTCTTAGAAAATTTCCTGGAACATTGTAAGTGCTCAAAACATTCATCATGATTTTTATTCTTAGCATCAGAGTAAAATTACCCTAAAGTTTCTTGCAGTCTCAAAAGAGAGATCCATGGAGGGAAGACTCATGCTCATAGACTTCGTTGTGTGTTACAGTGAAACCTACTCAGGTCTTCATAGGTGTCCAGGCTGTGTAGCTCAGAAGGGTGCCATCACTTTCTCCCTCTCCCCTAAACTCATCCTTCTGTCTCTCAAACATGTCGCACGTTTGCACACACACACACACACACAAATGTACAACTGTTTCTGTCTGTAGAAGTTGGACTGTTTATCAAAAGCCCCAGATGTAGGAGTGTTTCAAATAATTTTTGGAAACTGAAATGATTTCAGAGATAATAAGCATCAAGACTGTGGGCGTAAAATAAAAACAATAGGTGAGTTCATAGTGAAATCTTTACATTGAGGAGAGATGGGTTTTCCTTTTTGCTGTCTTTTTTCCCAAAAGCATCATCATTTATGTGGTTTGAAAGTGATCTTTCCTCTGGAAATTAGACATCGTGATACACAACACAAAGATGTAGCTGATTAATTGTATGAACATCTCAATCTCTTTTGAGCGCAGCTTCGTCCTCCTTCAGGCATGGCAGCCTACAAGAATGAATTTGCTTTGAGTCATATATTTTACATAAACCAAAGAGGTTACCCCTAAGGTGAACTGTCTGGCTTACTCTTCCCTACCCCCACCGCGTCCCACACACCATCGCAGGAAGGTATTAGCAGTTTCAAAACTTGAACTTTCTCTCAAGCATTTCCTTACTTGAACCAATCAGGATTTCTACATTAAAAAAATTATTGTCACAGTGCCGTGTGTAATGAATGACTATGGGCATGTTGTTCTTTTAGATGTAAAGCTAATGAGAAAATATTTCTCATTTACCATCAGTGTGGCAAATTCTGGGCAGAGGTACTGCTGTCCTGGATACTCAGCGGTGTTTTTTGTCTCTCTGGTCACACTGCGAACAGAGACAAGCAGTTGCAAGAGGTTGACCAGGACGGGGGTATTGAAGTTCGTCTAGTTTACCCCGCATCTCTTCTATTTTACAGATGGAGAGATCGAGGGCCAAAAAGAGAAAGCGACTTGAAGAAGGTCGCAGAGGGGTTAAAACCCAGAACTTTTGAATCGCAGTCCAGGATTCTAACAATAGAACAAAAGATTAACACTAGCCCACAACCACAGTGCTCTCATAAAGTGTAATGACATGATACAATAATATCTGACTTGAATGGTTGTTATGGGGGTAAATGAGATAACGAATGTGAAATATTCATGTAAAATCTTAGAGTGCTACCTAGGTGGTTGATAAAGAGTGCAGAACATCTGTACAAGTCAAGGGAGAAATGAGGATTATTTTCTTCCTGCAAATAAAACAGAAGTAGTCCCAAGGTCATTTTAAATGTGTTTGCCTGATGCCTTCTTTTAGCCTGAAGTTTCCTTCGCATAGTTCAGCATGAGGGAGTTTCATGTCGTTCTAGACGAAAGATAATTTGTCTGTCTCTCATATAACTAGCAATCTCTAACCAAGCACAAATGTGGCTGAGGTCAAAAGCAGAAACACTACCCTAAACTTGAAAATGGCATTTGCAGACTTAAGCCCAGAGCAGGAATTCTTCACTCAAAGTGGAGGCTCCTCAGTCAAACAAGTAAATAGTACCTTTGGCATCACAAAGACTTCCTCTAGAGCGAGGAAGATGGGGAGAGACGGCAGAAGGTTACTTCACAAGAAGCTGGGCTCGAGAATAGAAGTACATGCTGCTCATGGGACTTTTCTAATAGGGGTTTAAGACAAGTTGAGTCACCTGCGAGGCTGGCAGCGACACACTGGATGCTTGCAGAAGCACGATCGGAATTGTTTGGCGCCAGCCACAAGAGGAAGTTCCCATGAGACAGAGTGTGGTTTAGAACTTTCGGACAATCTAAAAACTGTTAACATGGAGCCAGATTGCCTCTGAGAAGAGAGCACATGATCCTAGAAGCCGTTCTACGGGGGCTGTGGAAGGGATGCTGAAAAGAGGCTGTAGACCAGACAAAGCCCCCTGTACTATGCCACCCTCTACGAGTCTCTCTGAAAGTCTAGAATTCCTTTTTTTCCATAGAGGGGGGATGCTGAAACAGCCACGGGAGTTAGAATGGCAATCGACAGGATGGAAAATCTTTAAGCGGCCTCACCTTTCTTCTCCCATGAAAAGCGAGTGATGAGATCCTGCTCTCAGGGAAATGAAAGGGCAGTAACTTTCCAAAGCAATCAAAGATGCTGCCTCTAGTCCTATATTCAGGCCACATGTGGAAGTGCTTGCTTTCAGATGGATTGTGGGTTGTTGTTTTTTTTTTTCCAGCTCAACGTTTTCTGTAGCTGAAATGATGTGATCCAGATTGTAAAGTGGAGTTGCTCTATGCTAGGTGGTACCTGGCTTAGAGGGTTGCCTTCCATGGCCTAGCAAATACAGTACCGAGGTCAGGTGCAGCAGGAGGTGGTAGTGGTACTGGGGCGTTGTAAGATTTTTCTTGGAATCTGTGATGCTGCTCTAAAAGACCAATGGGATCTTCAGAGAATGTCCTGCTGTTTATCACAATGGGATCCATAGCACACTGATTCTGTGAGATCAGTGTTTTAGGGCCAACTTAGAGGAATGTTGCACATTCCATAGCCCCCCTCCCCATGTAGATTTGCATGTAAAGACTCTGAGAAGGGCCAGAGCAAAGCAACCTGTTTCATTTTGAATAATCCTTCTTTTTTTTTCTAACTTATCTGACCATGGTAACCATTTTTACTTAACACCACAGTCATCCTGGGTGCTTATGCTCCATAGAAAATCCTTTGGGTAACATTTTTGGTTAATTCCATGGATTCAGTAGTCACTGACACAAGGACCCACAGAATGTTAGCATTGAAAGCAACACAGGATTCAATGCCTTCTTCTACTTTTTAAATAAAGAAAGCAGAGGCTTAGAAGTTTGTACCAAAGTAATGAACAACAGCCATTAATCCTGACCTATAAGAACCTAAAATTCTAAAATGTCAGCAAATGACTGTGTAACATTAGGTCATGGATTGTGATGTAATATTATATTATATAAAAGGTTAAATGGGAGTTCCAAGAATACAGGAGTTGGAGTGAATAGAACTGGTTTCTAATCTGAGGTATCTGCTTTCTTCACTCTTGTGGCATGGGCCCATCACTTTTATTAGCACTGGGTACTCTCTCCTGTCTAAATTGGGGAAGATAAAGCTTGTCTGGCTAATTTCACAAGTTCTGGTGAGAATGAAGATAGAAAAAGGATGTGAAAGTGATTTATAAATTGAAAGGTACTGTGTAAATGGTAGAGATCCTTTTTCCCCCCAACAGGTTGATGTATCAGTTGACATTGGGAGGCATTGCCATTGTGTACATTTTCCATCGATTTCCTGTTTCTTGAAGTTTGCTTATATCTCTCCATACACTCCATCTTTTAACTGCTTTCCCAGGTTAGTGAGATGACCTCTGTGTGGAAGCTCTCAGCAAAGTCACAAAGTCAGTTGCCCCCCTGGAATGAGACACGGAGCCTAGGACCCTAACTCACTCCCAGTCAAGCTGACTTGCAAGGGAAAGCAGAAAGCTATGGGCAGGGACAGACCCTCATAACACCTGTGAAAGGACACAAAGGCCTCGAAATTCTGTGTTGTCAGGACTGAACAAAAGAAAAGGAAGAGACCAACAACATTAGTACCAAGAGAAAAGAGAGTGACAAAGACAGAAAGACTCTGTTCATGAAGCCTGGGTATCTTATCTCTGGAATGTTATTGATAATCTGAGTATAGTGTGAGATCTTAAGTGAAATGAATTGGTGGTTTCAGTTCCGGATATAGTATGCAAAGAAAAAAAAAACTGCTCTTTGAAATTCAGAGCTTCCTCGTCTGGGCTTCAGGAAGCCACACGCCTGAAGCTGAGTGTGGAAACTGACTCATTTCTAATCCTTTGAGATTAACCTTTCCAGCCCCCAGACTGTGGGCAGGATCTGAGGCCTATTGGGTCCAGCCAAGCCTGGAGAAGATCAGAAAGAAAAGTGTTGGATACACACCTCTTTTCGGGTGCTCGGCCTCCCAGAAGATTCTAGGCGCAGTGGCCCTTCTGGACAAACTACTCCCAAAGCTCTTCAACTTGCAGTTGGTAGTGGGTGGGTGGCCTGAAGTGGGAGGAAACAAAAATTCAAAAGCAGTAACTACCTAATTTTTAAGGAGACATTAAAGCAGGTTGTCTGGCTGACCCACTTGGTGGACCAACTTGACCGTGAGGTTATGAAGTGTAAAGGAAATCATGTTTCCATACCAAGCAGCCCTTGGAAGCAATGAGTCATTCTCCATGACTGCCCCAGCCGACTGTGGATCTGGTACTCTATGGGCCACTCAGGGACAGGGGGGCCCCAGAGGTATTTCAAATAACTTCTAGGAAGAGAAAAGCACATTGAAAATCACATTTGCCCATTTTTTCTTTACACCTCAAACATGATTGCACATGATGCGTCAGTTAAACTGAAGCATGGAACCCCAGGCAACCAGGAGGGAATTCAGATTTTCTAGAAGGGTCATTCCAAGCTTAACCCTTTAGACCTTAAATCAGCAGTTTCCAGACTGCCTGCAGACCATCTCGGTGAGAGAAATAGCCACCAAGAGGACCTTTTATTTCAATCTGATCGATGCATTAAAAACACCTGAACAATGTGTTTGAAGATAATGTGAAGAACGCTGGTTTAAATGAGAAGCTAGTAAGAGACAAGATGATACCGGGGAACAGGGACCACCAAAAGACCTGGCTGAGGGTCAGAAGATCAGAGTTTCCTAACTCCATGACTTCAGGCAATCCCCTTAATCTCTCTAAACCTCACTTTTTCATCTATAAAGGGAGAACACTAATTTAAAAAGATAGCACACACGTGAAGGCATCTGCCTTATAAACGGTAAACACTGTGCAAAGGTTCATAGTTATTACTACATATAAGCTTTTAAACATTAATGATGAATCTGTGTTAGAAGTGAAAATTTTAGACTTCATCATAGAACAAGCATTCGTCTTCTCAATTCTTCATCTGGACAGCACTCATGAGACATAATAACTCACATTACTGATTTATTTACATGGCACTTCCAAAAAAATATCCGAAATAGCTCATATGATATAGAGGTAACAACCTCATTAGAAAACAGATAAAAGATTAAGACCTGGCCAGGAAAGAAGAGGACAGTGAGGAGGAAGAGAACTCAGAATTACTATAACTTTACTGAAGCATAGAGTGTGATTTTGAGCCTCCCAGCAGCTTAGACAAAGAGGGAACTTTGCAATATTATACAGTACTTTTCATCCAGTAAAGGAAGAATAGTTATGTATGGATTGGGAAGGGGGACAAAACCCTTCTTGGCCCTAAATTCCACATGAAATGTATCATTTACATTTTTATTTAAGCGATTTGAAAAATAAAATGAGCAGGATCTTCAAAAGCACACGGCAAAGATACCGTTCCAGTCTAACCACTAAGAGATATTTCCCTTTGTGAATCAGTGCTTGCCTTCCCAGAACAAACAAACAGCAAGATGATTAATAGAAGAAGCAGGCTGCCTTTAAAAAATAGGGCAGTGAAAATCAGAATGTTTGCCCCTGGCAGGGGCTTGCCACTAACCCAGGTACTCACAGAGGCAGTCACCATTCATTAGGGGAGTCCAGTCAGCGAGGCAGTCTACAAGGTGCCTTGCACAAGGTCACCTGGTGTCTCTGAAACTGACTCTGCATTCTGAGTTCCTTAATATGATTTTGTAGGTCACAGTGTTCTAGGCAAAGCTCCCTATTGATGTACATCTCTCATGCAAGATTTAGATCACCTCTTTTCGGGCAGAGCTCCATGGAAACACCGCCCATGATTTCTGAAGTGGAGACTGATTGAATCCCAGTAATGCCCAGCTGGAGTGGACAGTGAGTCTGCAGCTGACCCATTGCTGGACAGTTGGCAAGCCTGAGACTCCCAGAATATAGTCCTTAGAGGCCACCATTGTTTTGATGCCACAGTAAATTCCTGTTTACCTAAGGTGGCTAGGCAATGGAAAATTCTGGTTCATGTTGTTGCCATCTATATCATTTACTGATACTTGGTCTCCAAACAGTAAATTGCAACACACTTTGCTAAACACTAAAATCATACACTGGTATGATTTAAGCTTTCTTTGATAATTCATAAGATAGTTTAAGATCTATTAGCATTCAATATTATCATTCATTATTACCATTAAGATCATAACCTGATTTTCTGAGATTCTGGGTGCAAATGCAGAAGGTGTGAGAATCTGGCCTGCTTCTGTCCTAATTCCCCACCAGGCCATCGGAATTGCTGTTGTGGTTTAGTTGAGTCATTTCATCCTGAATATCAGTTTGTTGGTCTGTGAAATGATAAGCATATCAGCACAGTATCTGGTATAAGTTATTGTTTTACCAATTCTTTTTTCCTCGTGAACATCAGGATAAAAAAGAATCTGATTCATTGAACTGGCCAGTTGAGCATCTGAAAAAATTCAATTCATAGTTCATTACTTCTGGCAGGGACCACAAATATAACATTCTTAATTCCCTGGATTCTCATAAAAGAAAACTGAGGACCCAAGAGGGAACAGGGTTAGACTTGATGTAGAACCCACACATCCTGGGGCTAAAGCTGGGGCTATTCCTATCAGCCTGACTCCTATAATATGCAGAGTTTCTGCCCAGCAGGAAATTGAGATGGAGGAGAAATGCTCTCTTTCTGAAGGGTGTCTGGGCACCCACCATTATCAACAGGGTTTGAAGGTCCTCAATGTCCTCTCTGTATAAAAGCCTGGCCGTGGCTCTCTGACAGTTCACAGGGCAAAGGACCAATGAAGTCCCCAGCATCCAGTCAAAATGAAAACTTTTCAAAAATAGCCAAGAACCATACAAGCCCCCATATCAGCAAGAGTGACCTTATTTAAAAGCCACCGGACGAGCTTAAATTCCTAGCATCTTTCTTTGCATTGCCTCATTTACAGCTTGATTCATCCCTATTTCTGCCTCTTAGGTGCTTTCAAAAGTAAGTTTGCTCTCACTTAACTTCCAAATTAACTTATGGTAAAGTCCCTCCCTGTATAGAAAGAGGGAAGAAGGAAATGAATGATTTTAATGTTGATTGCATTTTTGAAAGGTAGCATTCAATCCCTTTAAACTGAGCTGCTCTTTGGGTTTAGAAGTGTTTTTTCCACCGTTTCAAATACTGGCTTGTCTATTTTCCTCTTACCAGTCTCTGTGTGCTCTCTCCTGCCTTTGATCCTGGGCCTGGAAATCGGCTGTATGCACATGAGCGACCAGAGGGCTGAGATCTCTGTTGCCGTCCAGAGTGAAGGAGGAAATGTCACAGGAGACCAGTCCTAGGATCTGAGAGCCTCAATTCCTGCTATTACAGTGGTCAGGAAAGTACTTTTGACATCTGGCCTTCTATATCCCATCTTTTTAGCTCCAGGAGACTTATTCCTGGAGCTGTGTGTGTGTGTACATCCTGATATTCCCTGTAAAAGTATTGTGTTGATGATAAATAGTAATTGATTACATAATCTCCCAGGAATGGATTACAGAGGTTGTGTGGGGGAGAGCAAGGCTCTCCATATTGTCCCACTCAGGATCCTCTCTGGTCCCTGCTGCCTCCAGGATGCTTTCTAAACCTTGGGAACTGACACTCAAAGGTAGGAACAGGACCTGGCAAAAACTGGCACTGGGTAAATATTGTTTATGCTTGTGTCTAAGACATGGCTGGCTCCTCTGCCCCACCTCTTCCAGTATAGTGAAGCCCCCTCTTCCTTCTCTTGGACACCTCTGCTGCAGGCAAGCACACTGCCCACCTTCCTCTGCTGCCCTGACTCCGACCCCTCCATGCCTTGTTTGAGCACCCTTCCTGACGGGCATGGTTGACTGATGCCCTTTCTGTCTGTTACTTACATCTTCTCCTTTGAAGTATTCCTTCCTTCCTTTTCTAACCTTCATCCATACGAACTTCCTTTTCTCTCTGCTTCCCAAAGAACTTACCTCTCTCATCTTAAGTACACTACTGGTCTCCCTCACTCAAGTATAAACTTCTTGAAGGCAGGACCCATTTCATCCCTCCCTGCCTTCTCCAGTGATCCTGGCCAAAGCCTAAGCGTGTGGCTGCTACACAAACAGGCTCTCTGGCTTGAACTGAATCTCTGGTCACCTTCTCTTCTAGCCTGACAGGAAGGGAATATGTGTCCCCACTCTTTTCTCCTGCAGAAGCTGAGTTAGGAATTCTTTCTATCCTCATCTCTGACCTAAATCTACTCAAGTCTGCCCTGACAATGGCACCAACAGATGATGGGGTAAGCAAAAATAGCCCCCAGATCTGAGTAACATAGCAGCCCATGCTCACTTCTCCAGGCCCTTGCTCAGCCCTGGAAATTTACAGGCATGTTTAGCTGTGCTATTGCTGAGCCAGCTTGAAACCTGTTCTGCTTGAGGCTTCTTCACCTCAGCAGGTATGTCAAGGTGTGATGAGTATTGCCAACTAGGACAGGAGGGCACCCAGCTCATGCCCAGGCTTTATTTGTCCCAGGGCAGCAGGGCTCCATGGGCTTTATGACCCTTAATCATGAACCTGGGAGCCCTTTGTGTTCTCTCAAGCAGTCAAGCCAAGAAGGCTTTCTGATTTCATTGACAATAACCAGGCGTGATTTATGAACTCGCAGAACCTGGAACATTAGAGGTGGATGCAACCTTTAGAATTGCCCAGTCTGATTCTTCATTTCACAGATGACAAACCAGATCAGAATTGTCTTGCTTTTAAAATGAGGGAGGTGGGTGGTAGCTTGTATTTATCCATTTAGTAATCCTTTCATCCACCTACCCTCCCTTCCATTCAATAATCTATCTACAAACCCATTTGCTAAGTAGCCACTAGTACTAGGTACCCAGCCCTACTAGGTTCTGGATAGAAAAGTATAACTAAGACATGGCCCCTGCTTGCCATACACACACACACACACACACACACATAATTACAAACCTATTTGATATGTTATAATACAACTGTGAACAAAATGTGTTATGAGCACGTGGAAGGCAGTGACTAATTGGCTCTGCATGGAAGAATGAGAGAAGACTTTTGAGAAGAGACATTCAAAGAAAACCTTCAAGGAAGGGAGAAGAGTTCCATAAAGCAGGAGGGAGAACGGAGATCACAGGGTGAGAGCAGTCTGTGCCAGTGCCCACCTCAAAGGAGTGGGCAGTGTGCCAGGAGGACAGTGAGCATCTCGGGGCTCTGGAAGAGCTGTGTGGGGGGTGGGGGGTGGGATGGGCTTGACCTGTGGAGAAACTGATGTGGGACCTCGGGTGGAGATCTCAGTAGCTGTGCCTACTACTGGAGCTTGATTTTAGACATTTTACCAAGACTTCTTTGGCCACAGTAAAAAGAGACAGAGACTTCTGCTGCGGGAACAGTTGTAATGGCCCTAGAACAATGAAGGCAGATGGTGAGACTTCAAACATATACATTAGATCATGCCGCCTCCTTTACAGTCCTCTGTGCTCCACTGCAGCTGTTAGTCTCGGTCACATGCAACCCTTCTGTGACCCCATGGACTGGAACCCCCCAGGCTCCTCTGTCCATGGTATAGCATTTCCTAGGCAAGGATGCTGGAGTGGGTTGAAATTTCCTTCTCCAGAGGATCTTCCCAACCCAGGGCCCAAACCCACATCTCTTGTGTCTCCTACATTGACAGGCAGATTCTTTATCACTGAGCCACCAGGGAAGTACTCTATATGCCATGTGCTGTGTGCTGTGTGCTGTGCTGAGTCGCTCAGTTGTGTCTGACTCTTTGTGACCCCTGGGGACTGTAGCCTGCTAGGCTCCTCTTTCCTTTGGGATTCTCCAGGTAAGAATATTGGAATGTGTTGCCATGTCCTCCTCCTGGGGATCTTCCCAACCCAGGGATCGAACCCAGGTGTCCCACATTGCAGGTACATTCTTTACCTCTGAACCACCAGCGAAGCCCAAGAATACTGGAATGGGTAGCCTATCCCTTCACCAGAGGATCTTCCTGACCCAGGAATTGAACTGAGGTCTCCTGCATTGCAGGTGGATTCTTTACCAGCTGAGCTACCCTGGAAGCCCCTTCTAGACTTCATACCTGTCTACTAACCTGTCTTCATCACAAATTCTTGTGTTTTTTTTAATAGTACTTACTACTGTATTAAATCATCTTATTTAATTGTTTGCATGTGAATTGTCTGTCTCCAATCCTAAAACAAGAGCACCACCGGATCCAGAGCTACGTGTGTCTCACCACTATGTCTCCAGGCTTAGCACAGCACCTGGGACATAACAGGTGCCCACAAAGTGTTTACAGAGTGATTAATGAGACCTTGACCTCAGGAAATGGTAATGAGGACAGAGAGGAGATGGCCTTTAAAGACGGAAAAACAGATCTCCCGCTGCAGATTCATTATGTACTTACTGAGTGAATGCTAGGTGATATTCACCAGATAGAGGATGAAGTTATGCACTTACCTGACTGATGTTACTGCCCACATCTGAGAAGTTTTATGACAGGCAGCCCTACCTTTCCTCTTGCCCTCTTCTCTCCGTGTTTCCACGACTTACCAGTCTCTGGAATGTAACCATCTAGGGATCCTCTCCTCGGGCTTCTGTTTTAGACCAGGCTCAGCCACTAAACTTGTGGGACAGACTAGCTACTTTTTCAGCATTTCAGTTTTTTTAACTATAAAACAAGAGTGCTAGACCAGCAACTGTAATGCTTTTTAACTTTCATGCAATTATTCTCTAGTTTCCTTAGCTTGGGCAAGAGTTCCTCTCTGTATTCTTTTTTTTTTTTTGAATATATGAACAATGATGATATACAAAATCTCATAAAACAAAATACCTCTTTTATATTCCTCTGTTGTCCCTTTCCATTTCTAGCCATAAGTATTTTTACAGTCATAATCAGAGCGCATGTACAATTTTGCGTTCCACTCTTAGCCTTGAACGTTATTTGTTATATGCCTTTCATGTTGTCACAAAGTCCTCCCATTTATCATTTTAATGGCTACATAATTTTCCACGGAGTTAATATATCATAAATTACTTAAGCATTCCCAAACTGTGGAGAATTTGGGTTCTTTCCAGGTTTTTATATTATAAAGGACTTTGAACATACAGTTTTTCTTTTCTTTTTGGGGGTTATTTTCCTTAGGATAAATCCCTCAGAGTGGGATTATTAGATGAGTTTTATGGCTCTTGGAAAGTATTGCCAAATGGCTCTCCGAAAGGATTGTTTCAATTTGTAGTCAATTTGTGTTCCATGCACGAGTGTGCCAGTTTCACAGAAATCTTGCCAGCATGTTTTTAAAAATCAATTTCCTTTATTTTTTTTCAAGTTGAACTTGTATGAAATGGGGCTTCCAATACAGCTTGACTGTTGCTGTATTGGAACTATTGTCAGTCAGACTAAAGTTATAATACAGTGCTTGGCAAGTAGAAGCATTCAATAACCAGCATTGCTATAGAAAGTGGGATCTTAGGAGAGCCATGCATGCTTGTCCTACCTCAAACTCAATTTTTTTTCTATCATGGTCTCCAGTTAAGCTCACTACAGATACATACTCCTTACCTTCGAGGTTTCCTCCAACCGAAGTGCCACCAAATATCCTATTCCAAGGTGGCCAAGGCACCTTAGACTTAGAAGTCATGGGTCAAGCTCCATCCCTTGCTGATTTTCTCTTCCCTTCAGTTTTCTGCCAGGAGATAGTCCTCACTAGAGATGGGATGCTGACTTCTTTTCCCTGAAAAATGCTGTTTCTAGTAATCTGAAGTCATTCTCCACAGCTTCTCATTTCTCATCTTTCCCAAGATAGCCCATTGTCTATTGCAAGATGGTAAATTAGTTTCCCAGTGGTTTTTCTTCTTCAAGTTGGATATTTTGTTTTAAATTTATCCCTTATCCCATTCATATTTTCATAGTTCTATTTGCTCTTATCTGAGTTAAAGTTTGTAAAGTTGTCCCTTTAAGTGTTGAGACTTTTAATTAATTAAAATTTACTGAGCACCTTCTGAGTGACAAGCAAGATATGAAGATGAATAAGTCCTAGTTTCTGGCCTCAGTATGCTCAGAGTCCAGTGGATCAGAGAGGAATCCAACTGTCTAAGATTTTGGTCTTAGAGAACTCTAAGGCAGCATTGAAACTCTTAGAAAGACATCCCAAAGTCTGAATTTCTGAGCTTCTGACCGTGAGAAGAGTTCTAGGAAGAGAGAGAGATGCCCACAAACCAAACAGAGCTGATTCAGGGCCACATCAAGGATGGAAGCTAACACACTGAGGGAGATGCATGATTGAGGCTGCTGGCTATTTAAGGAGTTGGTACAAGTTTAAGAAAAGCTAGTTTCTTAGGGAGGAAGAAAGGGAACCTACCATTAACCAGCAAGAAGAGGACTGGAGAAAAGTCTAATTCTGGCCATCCATTGTTGGGTGACCTGAGTTATGTCCTTCAACTTCTCTGGAAGTCAGTTTCTTCATGTATAGTAATGAGTAGGGTTGGATTATTTATCTTATCTGTAGATATCTCTTCCAACTCTGATAATTTATGATCCACAGAACAGTAAATCCTAACTTGTCTGATCCTTTCAATGACTCCTCGAATCCTCCCTCATCCATTCCAGAAAAGCACAGAAAATGAGATGAGCTCTTTGGTTACCAGACAGATGTTGGCAAGCCACTTGGGATTCCACGGCCTCTGTAGCTACTGTGATGATCATGCCCAAGTTGCAGCTAAAATCTGTTGCTGGCAAGATTTGTACCCTGTTTGCTGAGCCTGGACTCTAGCTGCTGCCTCTTACTTCCTCTCATTAAGGCAAAGCACCATCTTATTTTGTTTTGTTTTCCCTGCATGTTTTGAGTTTGCTGCTTCCCAGCTCTTTTTATTAGAACAGACATAATTAATAACTCCTGGCACATGAAGCAGCCAGATTGGACAATCTGCCTTTTGCTTTCTCTAACTGTCTTCTTCTGAACAATCTGCAAGCCTGAATTTATAGCCTGGACCCCAAAGAATCAGGAACTCACCACATTGCCAGCTTGAAAAAATAAAATTTTCTTTGTAGTTCATAGTGGAAGTTTTATTCAGTTAAGAACTGAAAGTGACATGTGGTCTCATCCTTTCTTAAACCTCTCCTGAAAATATGATTCTGTGGACTTCTTTGGTCAGCATTCTAGAATTTTCCTTTTGGGATCATCAGGAATTTGTTCCTAAGGTCTAATCCACTCAATTTCTTTGGCAGCCCAGACCCATTACATTTAAAGGAAGTGTTAGTCACTCAGCTGTGTCCTTTTGCGATCTCATGGACTGTAGCCTGCCAAACTTCTCTGTTTATGGAATTCTGCAGGTGAGAGTACTAGAGTGAGTAGCCATTCCCTTCTCCAGAGGATCTTTCTGACCCAGGGATCGAACCCAGGTCTCCTGCATTGCAGGCAGATTCTGCATTGGGTCACCAGGGAATCCCATTTTTTTTTAGCCGAGATTAAAAACAGAGTAGCCATTCTTATTTTACTGTTTATTGTGATTGGAAAAAAATTATTAAATATCTTATCAGAGTCCTCTATTTGCCATCACATTTCATTGGCCTTTTCCACTTCAGGAAACATTTCAAAATATCAGGCATGTCCAATCCTGCCATTTGGACTTTGGTTAATTTGTCCACGTTTGCTTAAATTAATAGAACCTAAATTGGACAGGTGCAATTATTTAATAATATTTATCAAGCTACTACTTTTATCTTGGTGCTGTGGAAGACACAAATTTGAATAAAATAAGATTTCTGGTCTCTAGTAGCTTGCAGTTTATAATCATAGTGATTATAATGCAGGGCTGAGCTATACTAACTTACAGCAGTGGCATAAATTTGTTTGCTCCATAGGATCTCCTGGGGAGCTTATGAAACTATTAAGGACTGTATCCTAGCCCCAAAGAAGTTCTGATTTAACTCATTCTGGAGTATATCACAGGCCTTAAGAGTTTAAAAAAGTTCTCAGATTCTAATGTTCAAGCCACTTTGGGGGCCACTAGTATATTTGAAGGATTGAGATACATATACACATGACATTTTAATAGAGAAATTGAGAAAGTCTTTACATGATAGTTTAGTACAAATTTGTATTGAGGATTCAGTTTATCAGTGAAGATCAACTTGCTGGGTTTGTAGGTGATGCAGACTAGAAGTTGGACCTCAGCTCTGTCTCTTTGTGGCTGTATGTGCCTGGGTGAGTTACCCTTTCTGAAGGACAGTCATGAGCATCCTACATGAAGAAATGTAGGGTGCATGAAGGAAATAGTGGGAGGGAAGGTGGCAGGTGGGGGATGTAAGTTTTCCTCAGGAGGGGATTTGTAGGAGGGCAGGCCCAGAGGAGACACAAAGAAAGTGGTGAATGGGACACATTATAGAGAAGACACTTTTCTTGTCTAAAACATCTCTCCTCTCCATCCAATCCACCCACCCAAATCAAAGCCAATTCAGTTGAGTTCTTGTTAGTCTCTCCAATAAAATTTTATACCAACAGAACACAAATCTATGGCTAAAGCTTCAGACCAGAGTTATGTCTGAGCAACCAATTCTCATGAACAGAATATATATGTAGCTCCTTCATCAGCTGCTTCCCATTTCTCTCTCTTCCTGTTACTAAGACTCTGGCATTCCCATTGAAAAACAAACACAATGAGAAAAAGAAACTGTATCAAATATATAACAGAACAGGTTTCCCAGGTGACACAGTGGTAAAGAATCTACCTGCCAAGGCAGGAGACACAAGAGACATAGGTTTGATCCCTGAGCCAGGAAGTAAGAGTAGGAAAGGGCAATCTTCCCCAGTATTCTTGTTTGGAAAATTCCATGGACAGAGGGGGCCTGGTAGACTATGGTCGGTCGGGTCGCAAAGGGTCAGACACGACTGACTATGCATGTACACACGTGGACAAAATTAGAAATTGAGACTGAAGAAAAAGCTGAGAACAAACTACCTCTACTCTGAATTAATCCAGATCTGCCCAAGTTAGCATTAATTGCTTTTCATGATTCCATTGTAAGATTTATTTGAGTAACAAGTGGTTATTACACTGAGAATGTTGGTTCCTAGATTCTGTCTTGAGGCCCATGACAGGGTTAACAGGAAACAAACCTACCTCTACAAGCAAAGAAATAGTTTTGTTAGAGCAGACTGATGAATTCCAATAAGAATGTCACATAAGTTGCAAATTTGTGGGGGAGAAAGCTGTAGACATTTTGTAGAACAGAATCAAGTCATAAAATACAGGGGCTAGAAAGGCCTTTGGAGTTCCTTTCATCCGTCCTTCAATATGTGCAAACGAGGAGATGGGGGCTCAGAGTGGTAATGTGATTTGTACAGGATCACACAGTGATATAACTGCCGTAGAATGGAGGGAAGTGAGGTGCTGTCTCCTGGTGCTCATTTTCCATAAGATAAACAATTTATTTGGTTTTTCAATCAGGAAGAACTGGTCTTTTCTGGAGTTACAGCTTACCTTACAACCACTGAAACTTGTCATATCCCTATATTGTGACCACAGGATTTTGTGCCATTTTGTAAATCAACCTGATTTCTTGGGTCCAGTTTGTTACTCCAGCACTATTACTTTGTCCAGTTCCCCCCTTTTGTTTTTGCCATTTTTAAAAAATGTTAATTTTACTTTGGTATAGGGCTTCCCACGTAACTCAGTGGATAAAGAATCTGCCTACAATGCGGGAGACCTGGGTTTGACTCCTAGGTCAGGAAGATCCCTTGGAGAAGAAAATGGCAACCCACTCCAGCATTCTTGCCTGGAGAATCCCATGGACAGAAGAGCCTGGCAAGCTACAGTCCATGGGGTCGCAAGAGTTGGACATTACTTAGCACTATCTTTCTTTCTTTACTTTGATATATTAGAAGCGTCAGTGCAAATTGTCTTAATTCCTTTGTAGAGTAAAAAGATAAATGATGTATATACTATTATTATATTTGTTTTACATGAGGAAACTGAGTTGAAGAAATTGCAGCTTCCCTAGCTCGTTAGTAAAGAATCTGGCTGCCAGTTTGGGAGACACGGATTCAATCCCTGGTCCAGGAAGATCCCACATGTTGCAGAGCAACTAAGCCAGTGGGTCACGATTACTGAGGCCCACACAGCCTAGAGCCCGTGTTCCACAGCAAGAGAAGCCACAGCAATAAAAAGCCTGCACACAGCAACTAGAAAGCAGCCCCTACTTGCTTCAACTAGGGAAAAAGTCCATGTGGCAACAAAGACCTAGCACTGCCAAAAATAGATAAATAATATTTTTTAAAAAGAATTGAAGACATTGCTTGAATCTCATAACTGGCAAGTGGGAGGCATGAGGTTAAATCCAGGTCTGACTGATCCCACCCCTCATACTCCTTCCCTACCCTGGGTGACTCTGGAGATATTTATTGCCCAGGAATGGGAAAGCTGCCCAAGGTCTGCTGAATGGCCCGAGTGTGCTGCTTTCCCACAGTGCTTTGCTGCTTTATTCTTTAGAAGTGCCTAATTATTTCACTCAGCGAAACCTCAAATCTTACTCCAAACAACTGGCTTCCAAACAATTGGCTATTTTCCCTGTTTTAAATGTTGGGGAGAGAAACTCAACTAGATATTTTTCTTTTTAACTCCAGGACTTTACGAAAACAAAAATAATCATATTACGATGTCAAAAATAAATTTTAAACGTGCAAATCTGGGGGAAAGACACCTCCTGTCTGGGAGAATCGAAAGGAATTTAAAGAGACTCCTGTGTGTTCTTTGTGTGAAATGCAGTGGCCACAGTTCAGATTAAGATGTTAATAGGACATTAATAGGAATGAGCTGGGGGATAAACACAGGATTGTGAAATAGGTCCCTAAAGTCATGTAAGTGAGAAGCACAGTATGTGATTGGGACTCTGCACTGTCCTGTCCCTATTATCAGGGCTGACCCCACAGAGACAGATTCCTCCCTGCTATTGCTGCTACTGAGTCAACTGTAGTACCTTATCAGCTCCCAGCTCTGAGCCAGGTTTTTCAGCTGAGCAGAGGCACTAGTTTGTGCCCTTAAGAGCTCCAGGATGGTTGATGAATTTGGTAACAATGAGCAAAACTTATGTCCAAGAAACTATTAGAATTCATCTTAATGGGCAGGTTAAGTTTCAGAGCTGAATGAAGTGATGCTGGACTATGGTAAAGTCTTATAGTGGACAACGTGGTCAAGTCAATGTGGATGACAGTCAAGTCTTACAGTGACAGAGTTTGCAGCAACCTCAAAGATAATAGTCTATACCTTCATTTTATATGAGAAGTTTCCAGGGAGGCTAAGAGAGGAAGGCTGCTTGACTCAGGGCCATTGCAGTTAATTCATTGTCATAATTATGGCTGCTTGTTAGGTAACAGATTTTGTGCCACACATTTGACATATTCAACCTCTTATCCAATTCATGACACTGTGATAAGGTAGTTGTCATTCCCATTTGGAGATGAGAAAACTAAAGCACCAAGTTGGGAATTGTTTGTCTGAGATCACACAGCTAGTAAGCTATACAGGAGAGATTTGAATACCAGTATGACTGATTGTGGGGCTTCCCTGGTGGCTCAGTGGTAAAAAACCCACCTGCCAATGCAGGAGCATAGGAGATGCAGATTCGATCCCTGGGTTGGGAAGATCCCCTAGAGGAGAGCATGGCAACCCACTCCAGTGTTCGTGCCTGGAGAATCTCATGGACAGAGGAGCCTGGTGCGTTATAGTTCATAGGGTCGCAAAGAGTCGGATATGACTGAAGCAACTTAGCATGCATGCATGCATAACTGACTTCAAAGTCCACCTTCCTTCAACCATTAACAACAGAGCTGGGAGTGGCATCCAGAGCCAGGCTCACGCTTGGGAATGCTCTTCACGCAGGTAAACTTTGAGTATATTCAGTGACTTATTCGCTTTTTATTTTTCTGAGGACCCGCTATGACCAGATCTTAGGCTAGACCCTGAGGATGTCAACAGTTAATAAGTGCAGATCCTCAGTCTCCTGGATCTCAAAGTATAATGGAGTGATTGACACTTGAACAGGAAAATTACAGTAGAGCGTGGTAAGCGTTATTGTGGAGACATAAACAAGGGCTGTGGGAGATCAAGATAGAGCAAATAGTTTCGCCTGGAAGGAATGAGGGGTGACCTCATAGAGATGGTGAAATGAGAGTTGGGTCATGACATATGACTGAGTTTTCCTATCACAGAGGGAAAGAGATACGTTCCAGAAAAGAGGAACAGCGTGTGCAAAAGCCCCAAATTGTGAAAGACATCAGTATGTTGGGGTAAGAAGTTCAGGGCAGCTACGTGAGGTGAGGAGGCAGGAAATGAAGTCTGGGGTCAGATTGTAAAGGGTGTTATGTCCTCCCATCTAGGAATTTTGTCTCAATACTATAGGCAGTGGATCATCAACCTGGATTCTTAAACTGAAACATGTCTTGGATAGATTTGCTTTTTGAGAAGATAACCCAAGGAGATGTGGAGCACAGGGAGCAGCTATTTCAGTGGTCCTGCTGAAAACTGATGAGGACTTGAGCCCAAGACATTGTGGATGGAGAGGCAGGATGAATGAGGGTTATTAAGTTCCCGAGTTGAACTCCGAGGGGTATGATGACTGGTTTGTGGAGGGAGAGGAAAGGACATGTCTGAAGATGACCTTGTGACTTCTAGCTCTAGAGGGTGGAGTGAAAATGATTCTCATAACTGGGACTGAACACCAAGGATATAGAGCAGGTTTAACAAAGCTCGGAAGAGAGGTGGGGGAAAGGGAATTCTCTTTCAAGCCTGCTGTTTTAAGCTTTTGCAAAAACACCCCACTGGATATCCAGGGGCATTTGGGAAGACAAATACCATGGTTGGGAGAGAAGATGGAGCTTGGGAAGGAGACCTCAGGATATCAATGGTACTTAACACTCTCAAATCTATTGAGTGTCCCTTGGAAGACGTTTGGCACTGAAAAAGACGAAGCCCCAAGGTAGATCATGAGTGCATCCTGTGTTCCCTCTCAGACCCAGAATCCCTTAAGCAGAAGGGGCTCCTGCAGGGTAGGTTCTCAGGGCAGGTCACTCTGGCTTCCTCGAGTGGGATGTGGACCCATGCCTTCATCCCAAGCTCATGACAAAAGTGAAGTGAAGTGATGTCGTTCAGTCGTGTCCGACTCTTTGCGACCCCATGGCCTATAGGTTTCTCTGTCCATGGGATTTTCCAGGCAAGGATACTGGAGTGGGTTGCTATTTCCTTCTCCAAGCTGATGACAAAGTTGCTATTGATTTACAATTTTTTTCAAATAACTTTCTGAAATTATTAACCTAAAAACTATGTACTGAGAGCATAATGGCTGGTGGGGCTTGGAGGGATGAGTCACACACAATCTCTGTCTTCAAGGTGTTTCTGTCTAATATTAGATGGAACTAAACAGCAAATTAAGAAGCAAGTAGGAAAGTGTTTTAGCAGGGCGCCTGATAATAGATGGGAAATCATTTTCATTTAAGAAATGATATCCATAAGTATATGAGAGAAGGGATAAAGATGGTTCTGAGGGAGAGGAGATTCCTAGATTTATTGGAGGTATGAGGGAAGGCTTCTTGGAAGAGGTGGGATACAGGCCTGAGGTGTGGGCAGAGTTGGAGCAGGCAGAAGTGGCAGTTGTCGGGGACCCAGACGCACTGTCTGATAAGAAATTATGTGCACAGGTGGGACCAGTTGTTAAGAAAGACCCCAGGCAAGTGCAGTGGCTCTGGTCCCACAGCAATAGAGCGCGAGAACTGAGACTCGCCCCCAGACACTGGGTTCACTGGGCTGAGCCACCAGAAGCGGGGCTAGTTCCCAAGAAGGGCCAGAGGGCTCCAGCGCCCCCGTCCCTGCCCCCATCTTGACTCATTGTGGGACGAAGCTGTTTTAGTGCTTCATTTCCCTTGGTCAAACCAGGACGATTTGAATGCACCTGCCTCTCTTCCGTCCCCACTGCGTGGTGAGGGTGGCCGTTGCGAGAGGCAGGGAGCGTTTCCTAATTGCGGTCCTGTGGCCGGAGCGCCACGTGAGGGCTCTTGGCGGTCTCACTCAAATGAGGTGGGGGCCGGCTGACTGCTCAGCCACACTTGGAGGGCGCCTTGGTTATTCCTTCTCACCAGACCTCTGGTCTGGTTTTGAAGCTGCACATTTCAGAAGCTCGTTGTTGCTCTTTATAAAAAGGTGAGGGGAGGAAGTGGGGGTGAGGGGTGAGAGGAGTTCCACCTGCCCAGTCACTGCCGGGTCTCTGCGGGTCTCTGCGTGGTACTCTGCGTCTCGCTCCGGTGTCCCCACCAACGACCTCCCCGCACCCCCTCCCCACCAAATCAGACACATTTGAGATGCAGAACGAATGTGCTCATTGAAAAGAGGAAGAAAGATGGGGGGAAAACAGTAAAAGCTACAAAACATCACATGCATCTGGAAGGGTCTTAGGGTCCTTTCACACCAGGTGAATTTTTCTGGGAATGTTTACTTCATCGCTCCAGGGGTCACCCTCTTTTGCTTCAGGCATGCAGGACCTTTGCTTTTCCATTCAGAGCACAGCTCCCACCCACACGGTGACCAGGAAACCACAGAAGCCTGAGCCAGCATCCCCAGGACGGTGAGACAGCTGGGGTCAGTGTTTCACACACAGCAATTAGAGGTGTTGGCCTGCTTGAATTCTCTTGGTCTCCAGGGCGCTTGATGATGATGAGAAGAATGATGATGAGAATAATGCTATCAATAACTCTCTGAAGTTGTGAGTCATACTGCTACAAAGCGCTTTCACATTTATTGACTCATTTTCTCTCAACAGCAATGGAGATCCCAGTTGCCTTCATGGTATCCCCAAAAGACAAACTCCCCCTCTAGCAAAGTGAACTTAAGTGTGGATTCATCATTGAGAGCTGCACATGGTAGAACTTTTTGGATTTACACTGTGGTCTTGCCCTCACCATCTGGGTGACCTTGGACAAATCACTTCACCCCTCCTAGACCTTAGCTTCTTCATATGTAAAATGTGTTAATAATAACAGTCTCAGAGGGCTATTGTAGGGATTTAAATGACTTCATGTAAATAGAAAAGGACATTATAGCCTCTACAGCATTATGCAAATATTAATTACCATCTATACCAGGGTGAGCTATTTGCAAAAAAATGAATGTAAATATAGTTTTGAGATGGCCAGCATGATGTGCCTGAGAGAGCACTTTACTTGGAATCAGAAGACACGGGTTCTATTTTGGCTTCTACACGTCAGGTGGGAGCCAAGAGTGTGGCTTTCAGACAGACAAACACAGCCATGCACGTGATGCACTTACCAGTAAAAAAAAACGGCTACCACCATCCACCTGCCACCTTGTCACCTGTAGTAGGGTTGAATAATGGCCCCAAAGGTGCCCATATCCTAATCCCAGAAAACTGTGACTATGTTACCTTCCATGGTAAAAGGACTTTATAGGTGTGATTACATTAAGGATCTTGAGATGGGAAGGCTATCTTGGATTATCCAGATGGGTTTGATGTGAGCACAAAGTTCTTTGTAAGAAGGATGTGGGAGAGTCAGAGTCAGACAGCTGGCTATGTGACAGTGGGGGCAGAAATTAGGGTAATGGTCTTTGAAGATGGAGGGAAGAGACCAAAAAGCACGAATAGCCTCTAGAAGCTGTAAGGGGCAAGGAAACACCTTCTCCTATAGAGCTTCCCTGGGGGCTCAGACAGTAAGGAATCTGCTTGTGAGCAGGAGACTTAGATTTGATCCCTGAGTCAGGAAGATTCCCCTGGAGAAGGGAACAGCCACCCACTCCAGTATTCTTGTCTGGCAGTTCCATGGACAGAGGAGCCTAGCAGGCATTGTCAGACACGACTGAGCAACTGACACTTCCACTTTCATAGAGCTTCCAGAAAGAACCTTCTCTGCTAACATCTTTGAATTTAAAGCCTAGAAAAACCAACTTTGGACTTCTGGCTTGCAGAACTGTAAGGGAACAGCTTTGTGTTGTTTTAAGCCATCTGTGATGGTAATTCATTATAGCAGCAAGAGGAAACTGATACACCACTTTTACCCTGAACTCCCTAGTTCATAAGCACTGGGGCTCCTGTGTTCTTTCTCCCAACCTGTACCTAGCATCTGAGTAGGCTAGTGGGCAGTGCTGAAGCGTCCCTCCATCCACTTTCCATCTTGGATGGACCAGCGTGCTGCTCAGGCATTACTGGAATTGGAAACTGGTAAACTCCCTGACTCTGTACCTTTAATTAGCCAGAGATCTTCCTGGGGTGTGGTCTCTCAGGAAACACACCTTGATGGTGGGTAAGTCACTTAGCTCTCAGACAGTCTATTTTCTCATCTATCATTTGGGGATAAAATTTCCTTCGATGCCTACTTCAAAAGGTAGTTGGGAGACTTCACAGAAATGCTAGTAATGAAAGCTTTTGTGAACTATAAAATATTCAGCAAGTGCAAATTCTTACACCATCATCATCATTATTAGAAACAATGTTTTCCAGCTTAATCTCTTCTGCAATCAATATACATGTGACCAACACTCTGGTTCCAAAGAGGAAAAAGTTTTTGTAAGGGGAATATTCAGCTGGGAATTGGATTTTGGACATCTGGATTTCTCATGAACTTTCACTTTCAATATGGACCTAGAACCATTGGAAAAAAAAAAAAACAACAGATGTTTTGAGGACATTAAATATCATTCAGTAATATTGCCCATTTGGAGATAGTAAGGTGCGGCAAATTTCACTAGCCTTTCTCTTTGTGTAACTAAAAATAGAAACGACACTTTGCTAATCAGTAACAGGGTCGTCTGAAAACAGAAGCTTTTAAAACAGCCACAAGACTGCCAAGAGTGGAGAAGCTGAGTGTTACTGCAGAACTATGCTTGTGCATCTTGCCACCAAAAAATGGAAACCCCCACTAGTTATGAGCTCTTTCTCAAACATTAAAACCACAATTTACCTAAAACTCACCCTCGACCCTCAGAATGGTTTATGCACTGCGACCTCAGTAACCTTCTCTGACTAGATTAGGATCATAAAATATCAAGCATTCGCCTGGTAAATTTGATCAGAGAGTAGAAAATGTTAGAGTGCAAGGGGAAGGAGCTGGTGAAAGGGGAATACCACTTCTCCACCACTTAGCTCAAGATGCAAGACTATACTTTTCCATACATAGTATCTAGTGTAATGCTCCCTGCAACCTCTGTATGTAGCTGTCATCCTCATTTTACAGATGTAGAAGGTTGGGGTCAGGAAGATTAAGTAACGTTACAGAACGTCACAGGTGAATGTGGTAGAGCTGGCTTTTCAGACCACTTCTAGTTCATCCCTTTACCAAAGAAGGAACAGGAGAGGACTGATTGCCCTGAAATCATGTATTTACTTACTTTGTGCCCCTACAACTTCTAAAATTTAGGTTCACTAACAGGTTTTCACTCTCCCTTTTGAAACTACCTCTGAGCTCTTTAAATCCTTACAAACCCAAGAGAACTAAGTAACAGCACTCCAGGACCTTCTCCCTTGAACCACCCCAGATTTTCTATTTAAACGTGTATTACCTGGGCTTCTGAGTGTGTTGAGGCATGGGACTTTCCCATAAGAGGTGCAAGTTCCTTCCTTGACTCTGCCAGGTTTTATTTTGTGATGGTTCAGTACCCACTGGAAGTGTCAAGCAGAAGTTTTGTAAGATTTTTCCCTGTGCCCAATGCAAGGAGTGAAAATCCATATATTGGCTTTGAAGCCACAGTACTGGAGGTCAAGGCCCAAGCGGGCTATTGTTTCAAGGTGCAATTATGGGCCAAACAGGAGTGGGCTAGGTAACTTCCCCTAGCGGGAATTTCTCATTTCCAAGAGATTGGTTTGATTGGGTTGGTTGAAGTCCAAAATATATGTTAGTGAGGGAAGTTCTAAATGGATTCTGGCTTTGGCAGTGAAATATAAACTCTTATTTGCTCATGGATAATTCAAAACCATCCACACCCCTTCCCAAGCGAGTGCATCTCATGTTAATTTGAGAGTGATGCTCCACTGAAACACTATAAACCTGTGATCAGCTGAGTCGGTACCAAGTTGGTAGAGCTAAAGGCAGAGAGAAAGTTGGTTAGGGGCAGCAGGCAAACGGAGCAGACTCTTAGGGAACAAAGACAGGATATAAGTGGACAGGAAACTAAAGCAGGGTAGAGACTCTGTTATCTCATGAGATGGTGCAGTCCGGGGCCAGGCTCTAGAAAGGAGAAGATCTGGACTCTGGTTCCAGTTGGACCATGTGTTCCTTAGACCTGCCCAAGTCATTCAAGCTCTTTTGATATCATTTTCCTCAACTGAAAGAGGGATAATTATGTCTTCCCAGCTGCCTCACAAAGCTGTTGTAAAGATTAAAATGAAATGGTGTATGTGAACTTTCTCAAAAGAATGTGGAGTGAGCATTTTATGTATATAAAATAAATATTATAGATTTTTATTCTGTAGAGCCTTCTCAGTTGGTGCTGTGGAGAAATGATTCTTAATCCCATTTTCCTATTTGGGGAAACCAGGTCTGAGGTGTTGTGATCTTCCTAACAGCATTTATGTGATGAAACCAGGGCACATTGCTATTAACTAGGGGGAGAAAGGAACAGAGTTGAGGTTTTCCTGGGTGCTGGAGATGCACGGGCAGTAATCAGATTCAGCGGTAGGATGGAGGAAGGGGCATGTGCCAATCGCTATGGTTACATCAAAGCACCTTGAAATTCAGGGATTTCAGCTGTGGGTGAGGAGTTTGGGAGGGGCTGAGCTAGGCAGTTCTAGCTCAGGAGCTCTCATGTGGTTTCAGACAGAAGCTAGAGCTGGAAGAGTTGGGGAGGTGGGTATAGGAGGAGCTGGGAGCAGACTGGGCATCTCTCAGGACCCCTCCATGTGGTCTCTCTGTGAGAGGGCCACACAGCGTGGCAGCTTCAGGGCAGTTGGACTGCTTCCTTGGCAACTCAGCACTCCACACGAACCGGGAGGAAACAGCACTGTTCCCTTGAACCATACAGCTTCAGAAACCATACACTGTCACTTATACTGTATTGCAATGATCACCATCCAGTCTTAACCCTACTCAGATTCAAAAGAAGGCTTAGACCCCACGTTCCGATGAGAGGCGTGGCAAGTTTCCTGAAGAGCATGTGGTATGGGAGAGACTGTTGCAATCAATCTTCAAAAACACGCAGTCTGCCAAGGAAGGAAACCCCGCAGCACTATCAGAAGGAAGAGTAGGGATCTTGAATCCCGGGAGAAAAATCAGTTACTTCTACACTGAGGGTGTTGACTATAAAGCAGCCTCTTTTCGGACAGATGAGTCCCTTCGTGAAGAGAAACTGAAGAAATATCAACAATGTCTTATCATGTAGCCAAAAAGTGTGTTAAACTAGAAATGGGATTGGGGTATTATTAGGGAAGGTCCTGAAATTACATCTGGGCACATCAATTAGCTTGTTGAGAAGCTCACAGAGAAGATATTTATGGAAGCAAACAGAAAGAACTCTTTACAAATGCCCAGATCATAACTTACAAACTCAATTTTTTTTTTAGTTGAAGTATACTTGATCTACAATGTTGTGCCAGCCTCTGCTGTACAGCAAAGTGACTCAGTTATACACATATGCACATTCTTTTTTTCATATTCTTTTCCATTGTGGTTTATCACAGGATATTGAACATAGTTCCCTGTGCTATATAATGGGAACCTTTACTGCTTATCCATTCTAAATGTAACAGTTTGCCCCTTGTGTGTGTGCTCATGCTTAGTCGTGTCTGACTCTTTGAGACCCCATGGTCTCACCAGTCTCCTCTGTCCGTGGGACTCTCCAGGCAAGGATACTGGAGTGGGTTGCCATTTCCTACTCAAGGGGATCTTCCTGACCCAGGGATCAAACCTGTGTCTCCTGTATTAGCAGGGGGATTCTTTTACCACTGAGTTACCTGGGAAGCCCAGTTTGCATATAACAATCCAGCAACCTGAAACTCCCAGTTCATCCCTCTCTATCCTCCTCTCCCCTGGGCAACCACAAGGCTGTTCTATGTCTATGCACACTCAATTTCTTGTGTGAAAGCCTTGGCAAACTCAGGTTTTCTATATGATTTAATTATCTGGGAACATCTTTATCTTGCCTCTGGCTTACCGGGAAGTTGATGGATTCTGGATAGAAATCAAAGACCCTTTCCCATCCAATTAGCCCTCAATAAAACTATTGTTAAAAAAGAAACATTAATGCATCTATTAAGTCACTCTTGATTTAATTAATTCTATTAGTTTATTTATTTTCGACTATTTCACCTTGTGCAGAGTACCATAATATCTCCTGGAGCTAGCAGACATGAGGAAAGTGTCCTGCCCTCAACAGCCAAGAGTTTCCCATTCCCTAGAAAAGAGGTGGGAGAAGCGGGGAGCCAAATGTGGCTTGGGAATGGAAGCCCAGGCCCAGATTTCGCAGGACTGAGGGTACTGTGTGAGAGACTGCTGAAATCCTGCTATGTAAATGACCTGGTTTAAACCCTGCCTCAAGCAAATGGTTACTGGTGAGAGTTCTTGGGTTTCAGGAGTTAAAAGAAGCAAAGTATATGAAACACTTGGCATGCAGACAGCATTCAGAAGAGTGCACTCTTGTTATTAGGCTGTGTGTTTTTATTATCATTTAATCCTAACATTGAAGTATGAATAATGACTTCCTGTTTACAAATCACTTTGGTATTTTTCATCTCATTTAACTATCAAAAATCTCACCATTCAGGCAATGAGATTTTGCTCCCCTCCTCCAGTTTTACAGATTAGCACACTGGTATTCAGGGAGGTTAAGCGACTTACCTGGGATCTCCTGGCTGATAACTGGCAGAACTGGGATGTGGAACCAGATTGCTACCCCCAAAACCGCCCTTTTCCACCCTACTGTGTTGTTTCCTAAATTGCCAAGTGACCTTGTGTAAGCATTCTATGTCCTGTCCCCCAATCTGGGCTTCGATTTCTACATCTGCAAAGTGAGAGGGATTAAATCATGCCTGAGGTCCCCTCCAGGTCCCAGTGTCTCTGATTAAAAGCGTATGTTCAGGAATGGATCCTGTTTGCTGCTAAACTCCGAGACGCACAAGGAGCCTGGGCTCGGGGAGCTGGAGGCTGGAGCTGCGCCTAAACACAGGCTGGCTCGGCGTTCAGCTCTGTATGCGGCTGCCAAAAGTCCAGAATTCTCTAGAGAACTGGAGTTCAATCTGGCCAACTTGTGATGGCCTTAAGTTATCCTCTGACCTCGAACTTCTGATTATCTGAAGCTTATTTTTATCAAGGCTTAGGAATAGTCAGTCTGTCTCTCTGGAGACCTGCTTCCTTTCTTACTTCCATTATGCACTTCCAACAACGGGGAGTGGGGACTAGGAGTCAGGCAATCTGTCGGTAATTTTTGCCTCTGCTGCTGCCATTCTTGTAATTCTGGGCAAGTCACATCCAAAGCAGGATTATAAAAAAGAGTTCCCCCTATTGTAGAGCACATGGAACTCTGCTCAATGTTATGCGCCAGCCTGGTGTGGGAGGGAGGTTTGGGGGAGAATGGACACATGTATATGTGTGGCTGAGTCCCTTCACTGTTCACCTGAAACTATCACAAACAACATTGTTAATTGGCTATACCCCAATACAGAATGTTTCTGGTGTCAAAAAAAAAAAAAATTAAATTTAAAAAATAAAAGAGTTCCTCTAGTCGGAGGGTTAGTGAAGCCATGTGGTTTCCTCTTGGGGAGGAAATGGAAGACCTAAGTTATATGAAACTTAGGTCTTATAATAATGTCTAATATATAAATAATGACTAATAATGTCTGAAATTCAAGGCTGGTCCACTTCAGTTACTTGGGAAAAAAAATTAGCTTTCCTACTGTACTACAAAGGAAATAGGCGAGGAAAATGCTTTCTGTGTCTGTCCCCAAGAGCAGTCATAGCGTTCAAAGGTAATATCAGGTTTAAAGCATAATTCTGTTTCCTTCTGCATACCTTCTTCCCCATTTTTGATGGAATGTGAAGTGACTCAGGAAGTAAGTCTCTCAGAGCCATGCTGGAAGGAGTCTGTCTGCACCTTGACCCAGTGTTGCTTCTCCTGGGTCAAGCATCTTGCTTTGAATCTCACCCTTCATCTGGTTTCATTCTGCAGAGACTTGGGCAGGACATCCACCTGCTCCCAGGAGAAGGGCCTTCACACTCCACAAGGTTGGGAGTCCACATAAATTCAGGCCAAGGGGCCCTCTACAATCAGCCTCTCTGCCCTCTAAGTTAAGGAGTTGGTTTTGGTTTTATTTTACCAAAAAGAAGGAAGAAAGAGCCATTTGATCCTTGCTCCACTTCCAGGGTAGAGACTGCTCAGAGCCCTCTCCCACAGCCCTCTGTGTGCTGCCAGCATCCCAAGGGAATAGAGAAGAGGGTGATTGCAAGAGCCTTGAGACAGCAGTTTCACAATTTGCCATGGGGCCACAGGGCTGCTTGAAAGGGATGGCTCTAGCCATGTGGGGCAGTAGGTAGAATGATGACCCGGACTTGGGTCACTGCTCACCACCAATGCCCAGTGTCACCTTAGGCAAGCTACTGAACCTCTGTAAGCTTCTTTTCCCTCTCCTGTCAAACTTTAGAACAGAAAAGTATCAGATTGAAAAGTACCTTGTGTTTCATCTAACCCAGCATGTTTATTTTGTACACTTGGAAACTGAAGACTAGAGAAGGGGAGGAACTTGCCTAATGTTACACAACAGGTAAATAACAGGGTTGTTTCTAGAAAACAAGATCCCCATACCTCATGTTGCAGTGTTGCTTTCTCTTCTGGATAATTTCCAAGGTTCTGCCAGCTCTAGGAGTCTATCACTCTAAAGACATAATCTCCTACCAGCTCCAGCTCTTGTCTTTGGGCTTAGGCTTGTGTTGGTCACCATGTACTTCCTCTGGAGCTCTTGGTGACACATTGGGTCTAGCTGTGTCCCTCATTACAGAATTCTTCAATTTCATGTAAAGTTGGACAAATATTCTACTTAGCAAGGCTTTTGGCAGTTCTGTTGCAATGCTTATAATGGCCTAGGCTCATCTTGCCTTTTCATACTGTTCATGGGATTCTCAAGGCAAGAATGCTGAAGTGGTTTGCAATTCTCTTCTCCAGTGCCGAAGAATTGCTTTCTGGAGGATCCAGTGCTTCTCTAGTGCATGGAAGAATTGATGCTTTTGAATTGTGGTGTTGGAGAAGACTCTTGAGAGTCCCTTGGACTGCAAGGAGATCAAACCAGTCCATCCTAAAGGAGATTAGTCCTGAATATTCATTGGAAGGACTGATGCTGAAGCTGAAGCTCCAATACTTTGGCCACTTGATGCAAAGAACTGACTCACTGGAAAAGCCCCTGATGCTGGGAAAGATTGAAGGTGGGAGGAGAAGGGGGTGACAGAGGATGAGATGGTTGGATGGCATCACTGACTTGATGGACATGAGTCTGAGCAAGCTCCAGAAGATGGTGAAGGAGAGGGAAGCCCGGCGTGCTGCAGTCCATGGGGTCGCAAAAAGTCAGACACGACTGAGCAACTGAAGTGAACTGAGGCTCATTTTGGACAAAAACTTCAGACAGTGTTGAGTAAGAGCAGGGTTAGTTTAGCAAATTGCCCTTGTATACAGACAGAGAATTGCATGGGTCTCTCCAAGAGACCCATGTTCTACATCCAGCTTGGCCCCAAGTCACTTTGTGACCTTGAGCAAGCCTCATTCTCCCTCCAAGCCTCAATTTCCCCATACATAAAACGAGTTGATTGAACTAAATAATCCCTAAGGTAGCTCTAGCTGTGGTATTCCCTAGCAGAATATTACCCAATCTTTTAATTCCTTAGGGAATCTTGCTTAGAAACTAGGAGAATTATCTTTGCACAGGAAGTCAAAGAATGCTTGCAGAATCATAAAACAAATATTAGGAAAAAACATAAGAATATTGTGTTGTTCTGTGCTTTTGGCTCATATTTTCTAAAGTCCATGTCAAATATTTGCAGCACAACCACATTTTTATTTTCATATATAGAGAGGAAGCAGGGGAAATAGGAGTAACCATTGCTATGAAAATTAACCATGCTCTATCAAAATATGATTGCATTTGGTAGGCCATGTATCCTCAGCTTCCTGAACATACATCCTGCCCTCACAGATCGTATCTGCTGGAGATCCCAGACATAGAGATAAATAACTCAAATACAAAGTATGACATATAAAACCAATATAAAGGACCTTAGAAAGGAGAACACACTGATTTGGGGATCAGGAAAGTATTCATGGAGAAGTTATCATTTGATGTTGGTTTGGAGAAAGAAATGGTCATGAGAATCAAGAGGAGGCCAATCAGTGAAAACACTGTGAACAAAGGCAGAGGCAGGGAAACCATGTGAGTTTGGTGGCTGGCGAATGGGTAGTTTGCTTGGCTTAGGGCAAAAAGCTATGAAATGAAGTAGTGGGAAAGAGAACTAATTTACGTGTTATATTTCCCTCATTAGTACACAGTTTTTTATGGCAAAAATCCTTGTTTACTTTGTCATCCTATCAAAAATGACACATAATCATCTCTCAAAACTTGTTTAATGAATAAATAAACTATATTATATGTCACTTTTTCCTCTAAACCATCAATGCACTGTGTAGACCTAACTATATCTTAGAAGCTCAGAAATCAAGGTAAACATGAAGTTGAATGCTTGTTGTATTGACTGTCATGGATTTGAAGTACCATCTCCCAATCCTGTAACTGTATATAGATAATTTCATCAGGGGAGGAGGCTATGTCATGTTCATCAGCTTCTAATAGTTAAAATGTGATATCTATTGGACATGTACAAGAAGCTGAATTCAGAGACTCCAATGCAGAAATAAGTCCATCAGCCATAGTCCCTTGCAATGGCACATGGGGTCAGTTCTAGGGACAATAGTGTAAAGGAGACCCTAGAGAGCACCTTTGAGTTGTAATCCCCTAAGGTAATGTATTGATACATGTTCAATGAGTTTCTATCACTTAGCAGTGTTGTATCCAAACTACAGCAGAAAATATGAAAAGAAATCTGGGCTTTTCTATATTTTTACTATGATACTCAATGACAAGCTTACACATGAGATATAATTGTATACTAAATACTAGATTCCCACACTAATGGTAAATAAGAATAAGAGAGGTATGTCGATGATAATATCTTGGTTGATATATTGCACTATAGTATTGCAAGATATGTCACTGTGGGGAACAAAGTAAAGTGCACCTGGGATCTGTCTGTATTCTTTCTTGTGCCTGAGTGTGAATTCATAAATACTTCAGCAAATTTTTTATTTAAAATATTGGGGTCCAATAGATTCAATAGTGAATTCTACAAAACTTCAAAGGAAGAAATTGCATTAATTCTTTACAATCTCTTCTAGAAAATAGGAGCAAAGGGAATATTTCCTAATTTACTTTATGAGACCAGCATTACACTAATACAAAAACCAGAGAAATACAAAGAAGACAACAGACCCATATTTCTCATGAACATAGATGTATAGATCTTCAACAGCATATTAGCAAATTGAATTTAACAGAGTATAAAAATAATTATATACCATGACAAGGTGGGGTTTATTTCAGGTATGCAAGAATTGTCCAACATTCAAAAATCAATTAATGTAATCCATTATATCAACAGCCAAAAAAAGAAAAATCATATCAATAGATGCAGAAAAAGCATTGGATGAAATTCAACAGTCTTTCATGATAAAAACTCTTTCTAGAAGAGAGGGGAACTTCTTCAACTGGAAAAAGAACACCTAAAAACCAACTAAAATCATACATAGTGAAACTCAAAGTTTTCTCTCTATGATCAAGAGTAAGACTGCTTTCAACATCATACTGGAAGTCCTCACTAATGCAATAAGGCATGAAAAGTAGATAAATTTGTACAGATGGAACTGTCCTTGTTCTCAGTTGACATGACTATGTACATAGCCAATCTGGAAGAATCAACTATTAAAAAAAAAAAAACCACCTCTTGGAATTAGTAAGTGATTATAGCAAGGCTGCAAGATACAAGTTATTATACAAAAGTCATTTGCTTCCTTAGTGAGCAAGTAGACCAGCAGTGAGCAAGTAGAATTTGAAATTAAGAATACTACTTTTACATTAGCACTCTGGAAAAAATAATGCTTAAGTATAAACCTGACAAAAATGTAAGATCTATAGAAGGAAAAACATAAAACTCTGATAAAAATATCAAAGAAGGACTAAATAAATGAAAAGACAGTTCATGTTTATGGTAGAAAGACTCAATACTGTCAAGAGGCCAGCTCTTTCCAACTTCATCTATAGGTTGAATGCAATTCCAATAAAAATTCCAGCAAGGTTTTTTTGATGTGGGTATTGATGTATTAATTCTAAAGTTCATGTGGAGAGGTAAAAGACCCAGTATAATCAACACATATCGAAGGAGAAGACCAAAGCCAGAGGACTAATACTATCTAACTTTAAGTCTTACTCTAAAACTACAATATTCAAGACAGTGTGGTATTAGCAAAAAAAAAAAGAGAGAGAGAGACAAATGTATCAATGGAACAAAGTAGAAAACCAAGAAATAGGTTCTCATAAATACAGTCAGCTGATCTTTGAAAAAGGAACAAAGGCAATACAACAAGCAAAGATAATCTTTTCAACAAATGGTTCTGGGACAAATGAATATCCACATGTAAAAACAAAGTCTAGACACAGACCTTCAACCCTTCACAAAATTCAAAAGGGACCATAGACCTAAGTATGAAAGGCAGACCTCTAAAAATCCTGGACGATAGCATAGGAGAAAATCTAATTGCTCTTAAGTTTGGCAATGACTTTATAGAAAAACCAATGGAAGAAATAACTGATAAGCTGGACTCCATTAAAATTAAAATTTCTGCTCTGTGAAAGACAATGTCAACAGAATGAGAAGACAAGTCACAGACTGGAAGAAAATATTTGCAGGAAATATTTATAATAAAGATTGTTATCCAAAATATACAAAAAAAAACATTTTAAACTCAAAATTAAGAAAATGAACTAATAGACTTTTTTTAAAAATGGGAAAAAGACCTGAACATACCTCTTGCCAAAGAAGGTATACAGATGACAAGTAAGCATATGAAAAGATGCTTCACATTACACAGCATTAGGGAACTGAAAATTAAAACAACAATAAGACACAGCTACACACCCATTAGAAAGCCAAAACCTATAACTATAAAAACACCAAATGCTGACCAGGATGTAGAGCAACAGGAGCTCTCATTTACTGTTGGAAATGCAAAATGGAACAGCCAAGTTGAGGAAAGTTTGGCAGTTTCTTACAAAACTAAACATACTCTTATTGTACAATCCAACAGTTACACTCCTTGGTGTAACCAAAATAAACTGAAAACTTATGTCCATATGAAAATTTGCACATTGGTGTTTACAGCAGCTTTATCTATAATCACTAAAACTTGGAAGCAACTAAGATATTTTTCAGTAGGTGAAGAGATAAATAAACTGTAGTATATCAAGACAATGGAATGTTTTTAGCAGTAAAAGAAAAATGAGCTACCAAGCTGTGAAAAGACATGAGAAAACATAAATGCATGTTACTAAATGAAAGAAGAAAATATGAAAAGACTACATACAGTATAATTGCAACTATATGACATTCTAGAAAAGACAAAATTATAATGACAGTAAAAAGATAAGTCATTGCCAGGAATTAGGGGGCAAGAAAGGATCAATAGGCAGAACACAGAAGATTTTTAAAGCAATGAAACTTCTCTTTGAGGCTACAATGGCAGATAACATGTTGTTATATTTTTTCCAAACACAAAGAATATACAACACCAACGGGGAAACCTAATGTAAATTGTGGACTCTGGGTGATAATAATGAGGTCAGTTTGATTGTGACAAATATACCACTCTGGTGCAGGATGTTGATAACAGAGGAGGCTACGTATGTGTAAGAGAAGGGTGTATATGGGAAATCTCTTTACCTTCCACTCAAGCGTGCCATGAATCTAAAATTGCTCAAAGAAATCAAGTCTTAAAAAATAAGAAAAGAAGCAAGAAACAGCTTAGTCATGGGAAGTAGCATAGCTGAAAATGCTCGAAGATATGGATAATGTAAGAATGATGACAAGAACTGTTCTTGTGGTTCCCGTATCCAAAGTAAATATATCTTCCCAACTGAGAAGTTACCAAGGTTAAGAGATTCTCTATAGATGTAAAAAAGATATAGCCCCACCTCTTGGCTTTCTCCAAGGATGAGCTTTTTAATTGCTATGCACTAGAGAACAATAAAATTTCTCCCTTCAATGTCAGGGTGATATTTTCAAATTCCTGCAGGCTCTGAGTCTGACTTACAGATCTCTTTACGTCTCTTCCAAGTTGGCTGCTGAAAGGGTGTTTTCCTTTGTAACTAGCATTCTGGACTGTCTGGACAAGACATGAAAGCAAGATATCACTACTGTGTGCTCTAAATAGACTCTGAAGGTCTGGTACTAAAGACAGTCTTTTTTTTTTCTTTTGGTTGTGTTTTGGGACATGCAAGATCTTAGTTTTCTGACCAGGGATCGAACCTATGCTCCCTGCTTCGGGAGCACAAACTTTAAACCACTGGACAGGCAGGGAATTCTCCCAAAGACATTATCTTCAATAAGTAATACTACTTTTTTTCTTTTATGCAGTCTCCATGATGCTTTTTTCAAGATTTTTTTATGAAATATTTTACAATTTTCTGTTTTACTTAGTCAGAAGACCCCTTAGAAGGAGCCTGTGAGAAGGGGTGAATGGTTGAATGGTTTCAAGTCAAGGACAGAGGACTTGATAGCAAACAATTTATCATATTTCCTCCTAACAGCTAGAGATGTCCCACCATTATATAACCTGAGAGAGAGGTTGTTGTTTGGTCGCTACGATGTATCTGACTCTTTTGCGAGCCCGTGGACTGTAGCCTGCCAGTCTCCTCTGTCCATGGGATTTCCCGGGCAAGAATACTATAGTGGGTTGCCATTTCCTTCTCCAGGGGATCTTCCTGAACCAGGGATCGAACCCACTTCTGCTGCATTGCAGATGTATTCTATACCACTGACACACAAGGGAAGACCCTGCTGCTGCTGCTAAGTCACTTCAGTGGTGTCTGACTCTGTGCGACCCCATAGACGGCAGCCCACCAGGCTCCTCCATCCCTGGGATTCTCCAGGCAAGAACACTGGAGTGGGTTGCCATTTCCTTCTCCAATGCATGAAAGTGAAAAGTGAAAGTGAAGTCGCTCAGTCGTATCTGACTCTTAGCGACCCCATGGACTGCAGCCTACCAGGCTCCTCCGTCCATGGGATTTTCCAGGCAAGAGTACTGGAATGGGGTGCCATCGCCTTCTCTGAGGGAAGACCCTAGAGAAATTCATACCTCCCCAGAACTGTACGCATACAATCCTAGAATTTTAGAGCTATGTGGAGTTTTGAATCAACCTATCCATTTTACAGATGAGGAAAATGAGGCCTGAAGAGAGGAAACAGCTTCTCCCAGGTCTCACAATGAGTCAGAACCATAGTCTTCATAAAGGGCATGCATGGAGGTGCATCCAACAGTTCACTGAGTTGCCTCAAGGATATTAGAACTTCTATTTATATAATTTTTGTAATAATTACAGATTCACAAGGAGTTGCAATAATTGAAGGAGATATATCATTCACCTACTGGTAGCATCTTGTATAACTACAGTCTAACATCAAAAGAAGGAAATTAACATTGGTACAGTCCACAGAGCCTGTTTATATTTCTCCAGAGTTTATTTACACTTATTTTTCTGTGTGTATATGTATGTGTGTAGTATATGCAATTTTTTCACACATGTAGATTTATGTAACTACCAAGAATTTATGTTTTTATATTATAAATCTGAAAAATGAAGAAAACTTTACCAGTGTTTAGTAAGTGGATGGGGTGCTGCTACTCATGTTGGTGTTCATGCTTACATGAGAAAATTGTATCCTTGCAACACACCTGAAATGTCTTGAAGGCAGAACGGGAGTTGAACAGTGTGGCAATCATATTATTTTTAGGTTCTCAGTGTATTACAACAATCTTAAGGTTATAGGAGCCTCATCAAGTGAATCTATGGATTATATTATCCAGTTTCAGCTCAGCTAACCTTTCCAAAATGAATTTAAATGAGTTAAAATGGTTTCTGCTTTAAAAGATTTTGACAAACAGTGGATTGAAGAAGATACCCATGTTGCAAGCATAACTGAACAAGGAAATGAAAGTACTGACCCTTCTACTCCTGAAAAAAATCTCTGCCAGTCACATTTCAAGGAAAATGCAGTCATCATCTCACCTGAGCTGATAGGAGGTCAATGAAAAAATAATAAAAATTATTTTAAAATGGATGCAATATTTCTTGTCCAAAATGTACGTGTGTATTGCATCATGAGGTGTATACTGTCAATGGCAGGACGAGCATCATGATTTGTAAAACATCTTGAACATTATGACACAGCTTTATAAAATTTTCAGTAGTGCTTAAAACTGGGTAATACATAAGACAAAATACATAACATTAAGGAATACTTATTCCTCTTACAATATAGCAGCAAACTCAGGTGCAATCTTTCGCTCACTTATTATCTGTGAGATCTGGGATATGACATTACATCTTCCCCACAGCAATTTTGGAGAACCCAGGAAGAGAAAGAAACAAATGTGGTTTGTAAACGCTAAGGCTCTGTGCTGATGGGATACTATTATTTTTATTAATTAACATAAAATTTCAGAAGAAAATGAATTGAACAGGAATATTATCATTAATGAGGCTTCCTTAAAGGCTCAGCAGCAAAGAATCCACCTGCAATGCGGGAGATGCAGGAGACGTGGGTTCAATCCCTGGGTCAGGAAGATCCCCTGGAGGAGCGCACGGCTATCCACTCCAATATTCTTGGCTGCAGAATTTCACGGACAGAGGAGCCTAGGGGCTACAGTTCATAGGGTCACAAAGAATCAGACACAACTGAAGTGACTTAGCATGTACACATTATCATCTAATAAGCAAATATTTGAATCTCAGAGAAATTTTTTAGTGGTCTGCATGGAAAAAACAATTTTTTGAGGCAGAAAACAATATTCAAGGGTAGCAATAGGGTGGAGTTTCTCCAAAGCTGGATTTCAGGGCTGAGTTACTACTGCTGTGAACTTGAGCCAGATTCTTAATCTCTCCTAGCATCTGTTTTCTCATTTGTCTACTCATAAATAACTCATGTCATAGAGTCATCATGAGAACTGAGTAAGACAATATGTAAAGAGCCTGGCACAGTATCTGGTACATTGCAGGTTCTCAGGCCTCATTAGTTCTTATCCTCTTCCCTCTCTTTTAGGAAGTTCAACAGAAAGCCTCCATTCTAGCAACATTACGTTTATTTCTTGCCCTCTTAACTATCCGGATTTTCTTGGGGGGACCGAATTGAGTACCCTAATTTCTGCAGAAAACTCACAACATTTAACAGTTTTCTGCTTGTTGTAGGCACTTAATAAAAGCTTATTAGATGAAGGGTTGAAATTAACAATCTCCAACAGGGAGCAAATATGTGGCCTCAGGCCAAGGTCCTTTGTTCTCAGAATTTCAGACACGGTCACCGAAGGATTACGAGAGCCCGCCTATCATGAGCCATTAGTGGATGGATAGAATATAAACGTAAGAATTCTTTTGATTTGTAGAGAGCATCACAGTTTCCAAAGCACTTTCACATCCATCATCCTATTTGACCCACACAGCAAACTTCTGAGTTACTCAGTTGGTATTCCTAAAGAGAAGACTTAGTCCCAGCAAAATGGAGCAGCTGCTAGTCCTGGCATAGAGCACAATACTGGCCCAGCCACCATTTTCTGCACACATGTTTTGTGCCAGACACTTTATGTAAATTACTTTGTTCAATCCTTAGAAAAATCTTTGATTCTGTTTCTACTACTGTTTTAAAATGACCCCAGGGAGCTCCCTGGGGGTCTAGAGGTTAGGATTTGGTGCTTTCCCTGACATGGCCTGGGTTCAGTCCCTGGTTGGGGAACTGAGATCATCCAAGCCGAGTGATAAAATAAATATATAAAATTTGTTTTTTTTTTTAAAGGCCCCAAAATGTGGTGGCATAAAATAACAATTTTATAATGAGCGTATATTCTGGGGGTCAGGGACTCAGAAGGCTCACGAAAAGGGTAACTTGTTTCTGCTCCATGACGTCTGAGACCTCATCCAGGAGATACCAAGGCTGGCAGGCTTGGCAGCTAAGCGATGGGATGATCTGGAGGCCATACAAATTGCATGTCTGACAGCTGCTACTCTGTCCACTGGGATGGGAACACCTACATGTGGCCTCTCTCTCTGTGGCCTTGGTTTCTATACATCATCGTAGCCTTGGGATAATTGAATTTCTTATTGAAATTCAACTGAAATTGAATTTCTTTCTGATATTCAACTGAAATTGAATTTCTTTCTAATTCCTTCTTCATGGAGGCTCAGTGGTCTAAAAGTCAGTGTTCCAGGAAAAAAAGATGGAAGTTGAGTCACCTTTTATGACCTGGCTCTGAAGTCAGATTATATTCCTTTTGTTTCACTCTATTGGTTGGTTATAAGCAAGTCACTAATCCACTTGTATTCAGGGAGATAGACATAGATCCCACTCTAAATGGAAAGAGAGCTCAGATGGGATGGCAGATGTTGCTGTGACCATCTTTGGAAAATACAACCTGCCATCCTCCTAAAAAAGTTAAAGAATAAGAAAATTAAAGCTCAGGGAGATTGAGAGACCTGTTCAAACTCTCTTATACTGAAGTAGCATCTCACCCAGAAGTTAGGATTTCAAAATCAGTGAATAAGGCAAACATTGCTCATTGTCAAAATTATGTTGAAAATTCTTTAATTTGCCAGTAAAATACAGTGTATGGGTTTCCCAAATGGCTCAGTGTTGAAGAACCCACTTGCCAAACAGGAGCTGTGGGCTCGATCCCTGGGTCGGGAAGATCCCCTGAAGCAGGAAATGGCAACCCACTCCAGTATTTTTGCCTGAGAAATCCTGTGGACAGAGAAGCTTGGCGGACTACAGTCCATGGGGTCACGGAAGAGTTGAACATGACTTAGCGACTAAACAGCAACAACAAAGTACAGTGTCTGTGGTTTTGCATAAGCAACAGATTCTAGTGTCTTCTCATGCTTGCTGAGATACATCACTAGCTTAGTGAAATGATGGGCAGAATTATTTGCATGCTTTAAATTTTTCAGAGTGCTAATATTTAAATTACCATAGATTTGATGCATTTAAAGGGTAGATCCAAAATTCACTCAAGTCAGTCTGACTGCAAAGCCCAAGCTCTTTCTACACTGTTGCCTAGAAACCAACTCTGGGAGATGGGGAAAAAGATGAGCGTTTCAGTCCCACCTAGGTTGACATAGACGCAGGTCACCAGAATTGGGCCTCACTTATAACTTGGATGTAATATGCAAGCTCGGTCAGTGGCTTAACTCTGTGTATCTAAACTTTGTCCATGTTACAGGTGCAGATATTTTTGAGTGCCTGAATAGTCCCACCCTCCCTGCTCATAATCTTTTCCTTCCAGGTCTTCATAGATTAGGAGGAAGAGGAGTTGAGATTGAAAATGAGTAAAATGTCAGCTGGTAAGGATAATGTTAGCTGGTGAGGGCTTCCCTGGTGGCTCAGACGGTAAAGCGTCTGTCTGCAATTCAGGAGACCTGGGTTCAATCCCTGGTTGGGAAGATCCCCTGGAGAAGGAAATGGCAGCCCACTCCAGTATTCTTGCCTTGAAAATCCCATGGATGGTAGAGCCTGGTAGGCTACTGTCCATGGAGTTGCAAAGAGTCGGACACGACTGAGCAACTTCACTTCTTCACTGAGGGATTAGTGAGATACGCGGTGCTATTCTGCTTGGGAAGGAACACTGAGGGAATTCTATAATTCCCAGCCAGAGACTTGATCTAGAGATAGTGATACAGAAAAAGTAATCTGATCAGTTTTGCAATTTAGCAGTAACACTGGAGGCAGTATGGAGAAGAACTGTAAGGGAGGGTGGTGCTTAGGTCAGAAGACTGGCTAGGATATTACTGCTGCAGGAGAAGCAACTGCCGACCTCTGGTTAACGTCAGAGTGTCTAAGCATGGAAATTTAGTCTTTGCACATGATCTTTACAACAGGTTTGGTACCAATATTTATGGAACTAGGCAGGCCTCCAGGGCTAATGGATCAAATGGCCACTAAATACATGACTCAGACAGTTCTGCTCAAAGAAGTCTCCACCTCTAGGGCCTCAGTGTCTGAAGTCTCCCATTTGAAATATTTCTTTTAGATCTCATGGACTTAGAGCTGGATTAACTATAATCCTTGTTTCATGTATGGCACTATTGTACTTACTTATTTAGTTAATCTAATGTATTAAGCATTTTTAAATGACCCTTCACGTGTGAGAGCTAGGAATTTGACAGTGGCTTGACCACATCTTTTCCCGTGATCTTCCCCTGCTCAACCCCTGGCGCTCTCCTCCCAGGGTAACGATGGTTATGCATCTTGTATTCATCGTTGCTGTGCTTTCATGTTTAAATAGTTTTGTCTCATCTATAGGTATTCCTTTAAAAAGTATATTTTATTAATATTGTTCTTAATATTATAAAAATAATATCATGCACAAATAGTTTTGATATTCTTACTTTTTAATTAATATTCTATTTTGGAGACATCCATGTTGTTGCTTCTTGTTGTATTCATTTAATTTGAATATGCTGTAGCTTATTCATGATTCCCTATTGACAGGAAATTTTTTTGTTAATTTGCATAATAGTGCGATGAACATTCTTACTCAAATTTTCTGGTATATATGCAAGATTTCCCTTAAGCATAATCATAGGAACAGAATTGTTAGTTATAGAGGCCATAAATTTCAATTTTATGAGATAATATCAAACTGTTTTTCCAAGTGGTTTTACAGATTTCCAGTTCCAGCCATGACTAATCTCACCAAAAACAAATGTGAAAGTTGGTCACAAAATCACACCATCTGAAAATAATGGTAATTTTATTTTCTTCTTTTCAATTGTTAAGCATTGAATTTCCTTTTCTTATTGTAATAGCAATATTTAGCTGAATGGTAAATTATGCTTACAGATTTTCTAATGTTCAGACAGTCCTGCATACCTGAGGGAAGCCCAGTGTGGTATACGATAATTTGAATGCACTATTAGATCTGATTTACTAAAATTTTTTTGAATATTTTTACATTTATAGCAATAAGTGACATAGTTATACTATTATCCTTACTGCTCTTTGCTAGTTTTGGTATAAAAATTGTGACCCTCATAGTATCTGATAGTATTATATTAACACAAGCTTATTATTAACACTTGCCTGTTTTATGTTCTTTTTATTTTTTGCATATATGTTGCTTTAGAATGTATTTAGTGAATAGCAAACAAATAGAGTTTGTTTTTTTAATTTGGAAAGTTAGTTCATTTTCATCTCTAGTAGTTATTCACATATTAGGACTTTCTTCTACTTTATTAGTTTATTATTTCAATTTGTCACAGTTTGTATTTTTTGATTACTATTTTAACGTTGTCTATGTTTTCTCTCACATTAGATAAGGACATTAATATACTCTGATGTCCCTTGGTCTTCCCTTACTCTATTATACTGAGTTCATCTAGACTTTTCATGCTTGGTTTTTATGGACCTGCTTTTGTTTTCTTTTTTCTTTGGCCTTAGTTATTTTTGAAGACAACCACAGACTTTACAAAGATCTTTTATCACCCTTTCTTCACACATTTCTTCCGTCATCCCTTAAATTGCTTTCTATCTATGTAAGTACATCATTAAAAGATATTTTACATATTGGTCTTGGTGTGGCAAATATCCTGAGACTCTGTGTGTCTTAAGAGCATTGTTATCATTAATATTTGACTGAAGGTTTAGCTAGGTATGAAATTCTATAGTTTCATCCTTACATATGCCTGAAAACCCTGATATCAATATTATTCTTATTCTTTTGCAAGGGATCTTCTTTCTTTCTATTGGAAGTTTTTTGGTTTTTGTGTTACAATTTTACCTTATCTTTGATAGTCTTGTATTTTAACATAACATGTCTAGAAGTGTGATTTTCCTTATCACTCCTCTCTGCTATCTATGCTGCTAAGTCACTTCAGTCGTGTCCAACTCTGTGCGACCCCATAGATGGCAGCCCACCAGGCTCCCCCATCCCTGGGATTTTCCAGGCAAGAGTACTGGAGTGGGGTGCCATTGCCTTCTCTGCTATCTATGGTTCCTGTCAATCTGAGGCTTTTCATCATTCATTAATTCTGGGGGGATTATCTCCATTATCCCTTTAAATATTTCCTCTTCTCCATTTGGATCTATTTTTTCTTTTTCCTTTTTTCTTCCTGGGACTTTATATATCATAAATATTTTCCGTTTTTTAAATAATTTCCTGCTAAGGAGAAGTCCTCAATCTGATCTCCCAGTTTACTAATTCATTCCTCAGGTGAATTTATTCTACTAATTATCATTATGCTCATTATCTTAACTATTATATATTCATATTCAACATTTCTACTTGATTCCTCCTATGGTTTTTGTTTTCTTTATATATTGCTAGAATCATTTCTTATTTTGTAAATATAAAAAAATTAAATTCTCAAAAATATATGTAAGTTCTTGATCTGTCAGTTATAATACTTCTGGTTCCTATGGAATTTGTAACTCAGTTTGGTTTTTTTATTTTGTGAATATTAGTACTTTTCTTATTTCCCATGAGCTTTCATTCCTCTGGGGTTCTGGGCTACTTGGCTCAGCAGTTCTGATGGTGAAAGAGATAAAGGCCAGACCTTCCTATGTGTCAGTGTGTGTGTTAAGAGTCAGTCGTGTCTGACTCTTTGCGAGCCCGTGGACTGTAGCCCACCAGGCTCCTCTGTCGTAAGCTTCTCCAGGCAAGCATATTGGAGTAGGTTGCCACGCCCTCCTCCAGGGGACCTTCCCTACCCAGGGATCAGACTCACATCTCCTTCGGCTCCTGTATTGCAGGCAAATTCTTTAGCGCTGAGCCACCAGGGAAGCCCCTCTGTGTCAGCAGCAATGGGTTAAAAATGGGGGTTGAGGACAGAGGATAAACCCAGAAGTGGAGCATTCCAGGCATCAGAAAATCAAAGCTAATCACTCATCACCATACCAAATAGCTCTTTAGATGTATTATTCTTTATTTCAGGGAAAATTAGTCTCTAGGAGACTATAATCCACCAAACTTGCACTCCCCTGCTTTACACCGGAGGCACACTTGCTCACAAACTCTAAGCTCCAGTCCTTATCTGTTCCAAAGCAGTAAGGGCGGGGAGGTAGTTGGGAAGAAGATCCTAAGAAGGGATGGTTACTTTCTTGTCTTATTCTGAAACAGCAGCTTAGGTATCCTATCATAGGTCAAGCCCATTTCAGACACGTGTATATGCCAAATAAAAAGAGCTTCTGCATCTCCAGGGAGTTCTTACAGCTTTCCTTGCAATTTAAAGTTTTTCCTCTGTAGTTCCTCAGAGTGGATCTCAAGGGAAGGAGCCAATAGTTCAGGCTAGTTCAGCATCTTCTTAGAAACCTCTCTTGACTTCTCAAAGGCTATGCACTCTTCTTCCCACTCTGCCTTTCTTTAACACCTAGGTGTCCCAGGCAACAGTCGGCTGAATACTGGTGTGAGTGGGTGCACTGGGTCAGTGCATCCACTTGGACTGAAAGCAGAGGCAGCACACAGGAGAAGCCGGGGCTGGGCTCATGCTCTTATTCAGTCGTTGACTTGCTGTGGACTTCCGCAAGTCATTTAACTTCCCTGAGCCTCAGTGTCCTGTTCTGAAACGTGAAGTTAATAATAAAACTGACCTCACCGGGCTGACTACAAGATTCAAGTGAGAAATTGGATGCTAAAGGGCTTTATAAACTGATTTTATTGATCATCTGGAGGAAGGGAAAGGAGTCTAAGGCTGGGCGAAAATTCACTTGCACAGCCTCAAAATTTTACTGTGTTGGCCCTGCTAAAAAAGCCTGATGCAACTGAACATTCTCTTATTATAGAAAATGACGAATCTGTGTTTGATGCCAGAGTTGTCACATTCTTCCAAGAGTGCAGACTTTTATGGGCCCCTGGAAGCTCTGCCGGGGACTATTTCTGAGGATGGGAACATTGTGCCTTGTTGGCAAGGTTTGTTAAATCAAGGCCACTTGTGGTCATTGAAGAATCTGGGTCTGCCTTCGCTATGGCAGGGGCGCGGCATTAGATCCTGTCCTTTGATGTTTACAGATTTGGATACACAGCTTCTGCTGAACTTGGTGCCCTTAGCGTCCTTGTTTGGGGAGGGTCTCTTTCCAGGCTAGTTAGGGGAGTGAGAAGTGGGAGAACAGGATGGAGCAGGTCCAAATCAGAGACAAGTGGCAGAGGTAGAAATGAAAAAGAATAATGTGTTCTCTCTGGGAATTTATACAAGGACAAAGCTAATGAGACTTTGTTTTCAATTACTTAAAATGTAGTCTGTCATTGAAAAGATGATGTAATGACTTTAAAACAGAAAACAAGCCAGAATCTTACAACATATTTAACTACTTTTATTTTTGCACATTCTTGTCTATTTCTCATTGTCATCATGTATGCGTATTACACATTTTATCTTATGGCCTGATTTTTTAAAAATTGTATAATATGAATTTTTCTTTTCAAGTTTGTATTTTAACCACTATATAATATAATTTTGATACTGTTTTATAATTAATGAAGTCATTTTCCTACTCTGGCACATTCGGCTTCTCTTCAATTTTTTTTTGCGTTGTTTATTTGTTTGTGTTTTCACTATTATAGTGAATGCTGTTATAGACATGTTTGTACATTTTGCTTTTTGTTGTTGTTGAATTGCTACCTTTGCACAAATTCTGAAATTCCTATGAATGGGATGACTGGGGAAATATGCTTGGGATCTTCATAGTTCTCATATACTATTTAAAATTGTTAATTTGAAGTGTTACTAGCCAATTTAACCACAGCTCTTTCAAGCATGAATTGTTTGCTTAGACCTTTTCCCTATTTTAATATATCAAAAACAGTGCTTCAAATTTGTTTTCATCTGCACTTCTCTGTTTAAGAGCAAAGTTTAATGTTTTTCATGTGTTTTTACTTTTGTCTAGATCATATTATTAAAATGAAAAGTAAGCTACCATAAGTTTTGAGAATTTTTAAAAAACTCTCCCCAAGTGTTCCCCAAAATATTTATTAAGGAATTTACCTTTCCAAATTAATCAGATATAATTAATCAAAGAGCAGTGTCAAACTAATTTGTCTTTTCTTTAGTTGGCTAAGTGTCTTTCATGTGTAATTCAAGTTCTGTTAGGAATGTTTTAAAGGATCTTAAAAATAAGACATGGCTATTAACTCTCCAAAGTTTACATTCCAGTACAGTTATTACCATATGACTGATCGGGATTCAAAAATTGTTCAGTGTTATAAGAAGAGAACAGAACAAGAGTTATGAGGAAAGAATGGGGAAATTATTTCTGACTTTAGAGGTGGAGTAGGAGGAGTCAGAGAAGGCTTCTTGGAGGAAATTGCATCTGAGTTGAATGAAAAGGGTCTCTGAGATAGGGACCTGTTTCAGGGCAGTGGGGAACGTGTGTTGGTGAGAATGTTTTACTCATTTTACATGGGGAGCTTCTGAGATTGTTTTCTTAATATTTTAATTGTATTGATTACAGTTGACTTACAATGTTGTATTAATTTCAGGTGTAGAGCAAAGTGACTCAGTTATACATATACATATATTCATTCTTTATATATATGTGTGTGTGTGTGTGTGTATATATATATATATATCCATTCTTTGAGTCTTCTAAGGCATAGCTACTCTCCTTCTTGTGGGAGAATGGAGCCAGGCAGGGATGACCAATCCATGGCCAGCAGGTCACATGAAAGGGACAGGTTTCCCTGTAAGTTTCATTAAAAAAAAAACAAAACATGAAGACAAAAATTGACCAGTTTCAACTATCTCCACAATAGTAAAATTATATTATGTATTTTGAAAGGCCTGAAATTTACAGTGAGGCTCAGTGCTTCCCAGTCCCTTCCAAGACATGGTACACAAAGAAACTGATAGTATTTCTTTGTTATTCTGGAGTAAACATACCCACATGTTATTGGGGACAACTAGCTCAGAGTCCTGGTTATTCCTGGTCCTACTAATTGTCCAAAATGCTGAAAGGATAAATTTCTGGGCACTTTGGAACCCACTGGGTAAACATCATGTGGGAAATTCTACTAGTAGATAAAATGATTAGTAGAAACAGTTACTGGACATTTATTCTGCATGATAAATAATCAGTGAATTGGGCACTGAGATTGGTAAAGAATAAAAAGAAATTATTATAGTCCTTAATTGCTATGACTTTGGCCAGGTGATCTACCATGGGATAAAGAAATTTCTAGTATCACATACAAAGTAACATAATTGCACCCTGAACTTTTTACCATCAGCGTGATTGGATGCGATTCTTTTTGTTATTTTCTAAAGAGCAAGCCTTCGCTAGCACTCTTTTTGTTCCCCAACACATTGTCTCAACAATTGAAAAGAAGTGGTTTCAAAGGTATCCTTAAGGGGATTCTAGTCTACTCTTCTTCCCAGTGAAAGAGTACAGTCTATAATTTTCCTGATAAGTCACTGGCACTGAGTTCAAAGTTTGAAAATCAACCCAAGAGACAAGAAACTTACCTAAAGAATATATTACAAAGCTGGCTGATGAGAATTAATATTTTGCATTTATATAGTGGTCTTGTTAGTTCAAAACTTAATCATATCCCAAAAGGTAGAAAGGTAGTAGACAGATTTCTTGAGATCGTCATTCAAAAAAAGAGCACTTCAGTCTAGTTATTTGTTTACTTAATTAAACCCTGTCTTGCTCTAGAAGTTGTTTCAACTAGACAGAGTATATTGGCCATTCAAGAATTCAATATTTTAAAGTTTAAAGGTTAGAAAATGATTTAAAAGACAGTCTTTGCATAATAGAAAAAAAAATGTATTTGCAAGAATATGTTTTAAAAAGTTACACAATTAGGTGAAGTGCTCTTGTGGAAAAATTCCTGAAAACCTTTGGTATACCACCATGCTTATTATTATATTAGAAATTCTAGCAGCTGTGCTTTTCTTCTAAATTAAGAAAATTAAGCAATATCATGAGCTAATGCCACATCAAAGTGGCATATTTCAACACTTCAACGTCATGTGTTGCCAGAGTTGAGTTTTCCAAGAGCCCTGGCTCACTCCACTCTTCTTGGAGGCAGATGTTGGAGTGGTCACTTCAGGCCAAGGAAGTCAGCATTTCTTGCTTCTCCTTCCAAATTGTGGTGAGATTGTGGTGGATTCACTTTATCCCACCTCAGTTTCTCGGGTGAGGTCCTTTGCCATGTAAAGAGGTTGTGGTCAAATGGAAATATCTGAAAGGTTGCCACATGGAAGAGGGATTTAGCCCATTCTGCACGGTCCCAGAGGAGGGAACTGGGACCAACAAGGAGGGAACTGGGACCAACAAGATGGTAACTGCTTCAGAGAGATGGATTTGGATTCTACACAAAGATGGAGTCTAAGGGGAAAAAAAGAAAAACAAAGAGGACTCCTTAACACTCCTTCTTACTAGGACAAACACCTCAACTAAGCTCTTTAATTCTTTCAACAACTCAACAGGTTAAATGTTATTGATTCTTACAGACTAGGATATTGAGAATCAAGAGAGAAGAAAGGCACTTGGCTAAGGGCACACCAAGACTGTGGGAGCCAGAACTGAGACCCAGATCACATTGAAATTCAAACATGACCCACTGTATGGAATCAGCTCATGGAATTAACCACTGAGTTACACTACCTTAAAAAGGGAAGTGGGGGAAAAAATATCAAAAATCAATCATTATTTAACAAGCAACAAGTTACTATGGGATTTGTGAATGATCAAGATGGACCTAAAGTCTAAGAGAAAAGAGTTAGGATGGGAGGTGGGAACACCAGCTGAGGTCAACCCAACGGTCTTGTAAGAGACAGATCCCAAGGGAATAGCTGGTGAGCTGACCATAGATAGTATTAGGCTTGATTTAATTAAGGGAGCTGTTCGGTTTCCTTTGAAAAACTTTCTAATAAATAGAATTGTCCCAGATGGAACTAACTGCCTTGGGAGGCGCTGAGATCCTTGCTCCTGGGGATGTTCAGACAGAGACTGAATGGTAGATGTTGAGACAGAAGAAGATCAAGTTGTAAAGACCTTCAGGTCTCTTCTAGCCCAGAGAGTCTGTAGTTTCCTCTGTAGAGGGTGCCTGACCTAAAATATTATTAATAACAAAAGGAAGATAAAGGAAACCCATTTGAAGGAATTAGAGAAGATCAAGTCTGTAACATAACCTGTACTTTGAAGAGAGTCCCAGGCACTGGAAGAGGAGCTCCACCTGCTCCACGCCTACCAAGGAAAAGGAGGGAAGATCTTCCTTTCATGACCTTACAGAAGAGTGTACATTGATGACTTTAAACCATAAATCAGGTCCAGAAAATCAATGAGGTCCAGAAAAAGGAAGTGATCTTTCCAGCAAGACAAAGTCAAGCTCTGCATAGGGACCCAGGTTTTCTGACGTCCAAACTTCTGGAGTTTCTTCTGAGCAGTTTTGCCTGCTAGTCTCCTTCTTATTGAAGATCTTATTTTGCCATGGGCTGTGGGCTCTGTGAGGGCACCTTTCTCATATCATACCCTCATTTCTGCTTGCCCAATGCTAGGGCCTCCATCAATCCTTGGGACCCCAACCTACTTTCCTAATCTGATTTCCACACTTCCCATTTGCTAAACTAAGGTCCTCAGCTGGCCTAAAAATACCAGTTAGAAGTGAGAAGTGTCTCAGAGATCATCTAATTTAACCTTGGCATTTTGCAGATAAGAAAACAGGAGTCAGAGAGGAGTAAGGAGGCATCTCCGTCACTGATCAGCATCATGTGAATTGCCTATTATCTGGCATCCCTGGTGCTGGGAGATGCCAGGGGCTACCACAGCCTGTGAACCCCGGGCCTCTGCTCCCCAGGAGGACATAGAGCTAAGTGGGAAGATCCTGGCAGCTGAGGGTGAGAAACAGGAGCTGGAATTGATTCCTGAGTCCTGGTGTTTTTAGATTCACAGGCAGATGTTGCATGTTTTCTGGCTTCAGTTTCTCCAATGGTACCATGAGGGGGAGTTTTTCCCCATTTCTCCTCTTGGGGCTGGTGCAGTGATGGCAAGGTTGTACTTGGGGAACTTTGGGGAGGGTGCCCTGGAGAAGCTGGAATTAACGTTGTATGTTCCCTGTGACCCTACAAGAGTATCCTGCCCATGAGCTCACATTGTGGAATTCAGGGTGAGCCTGGGAGAGACTGGGGGATGGAGTGGGGTGGAGTGAGGGGAGGGGAAACTCTATATTCCTACTGTGTACAGGTTTGATGATGTAGCGATCAAAATAGATTTGGCCTGGTATTGCCATATCAAAGGGATACTCCCTGAGTGAGTCACTTCCTTTGGGATAACTCCCTTTGCCTGGACTTGTTCCTGGAGTGTAGGGACCTCAGGGTACAGAGCCCAGCTCGTTCTAAGAACTAACCATATGTCATGGGTGTAAGCCTTCCTCCCACAATGGGCGTCTTAGGACGAGGATGGACTGCACTTACTTGCTCCACTTTCTCAAGTTATAAAAGTGGACACGCATTTTGCAAAGGACTCTGAATCTATTCGCAAGGTTAGTGGGGTGGCTGCAGCTTCAGGGAGGGTCTCCAGCACTGAAGGGCAGGACAAGAATATTTAATATCTGAGCACTGGGTCTGTGCTGGGAGAATTTAGGTGAGTCACAGACATCTGTACATAGCACTTCAGTATTTAAAATTCTGCGAATACATGATTTTATATCATCTTTACAATAGCTTTCTACATGTGGCATCATTTCCCCATTCCAGCCCATTTTACACAGAAGGAAATTGAGTCTCAGGGAGCTTATGGGACTGCAAGGATCCCAGGGGTACATGGCAGTGATGAACTTGGATATAAGTTATGCCAACCTCAGGGCTTTTTCCCGCAAATGCTGACTTTATAGCCTAGGCTCCAAGTTTCCTCTCTGGAACCAAGAATATTTGACAATCTCTGCTATCTGGTCCCATTCTAACATTCTGTGGTTCTATGGAGCGGGTCATGTGCATTTTCTCTCTAATGCTGTGTCCTCAGAACCCGAGTTAAGATTATATTACCAAGCTGTGAGGCAGAGAGAGACATCAAAGCTAAAAGCGACATGATCACTATTACTTGCTGGGGGTGGGGTCAGAGAGGGAGAAAGGGATTGACTTGGAGCCAGACCAAGGCAGATGAAATCTTGACTCTTCCCATTTCTTAGCACTGAGACTTCGAGAGAATCACTCAACTTCTGTGAACCTCTGCCCCCTCAACTGAATTTTTCTTCAATTTTTGATTGCACTGGGTCTTTGTTGCTGCGTGTGGGCTTTCTCTAGCTGCAGCAAGAGGGGGCTACTCTTCATTGTAATGTGTGGGCTTCTCATTGTGGTGGCTTTCCCTGTTGCAGGACACAGGCTCTAGGCAAACAGACCTCAGTAGTTGCAACACGTGGGCTCAGTAGCTCGGGCCTTCAATCTTGCTGCCCATAGGCTGAGCTGCCCTGCTGCATGTGGAATATTGCCAGACCAAGGATCGAAACTGTGTCCTCTACATTGGCAGGTGGATTCTTATCCACTGTACCATCAGGGAAGTCCTCTCCTGAATTTTTAAATGGGGAAAATGATACCAATTTTGCAGGTGGATGGTTGTGAAGATCATATAAAATTGTTTTTAAAAACACTGATACACTTTTCACCTGTAAGGTAAGTAGTGGTGAAAATGATTAATAGTTATTGGAAGTTAGTTCCCTTATCTTACTTTCATCTGGTGGATATAAATATCAAGCCTGTTGTCAACAATAAGGATTTGCTTAATGTCTGGTGGTCCTGATGGGATAGGCTGTAGAACTGGAAAGGGGCCTAAGATTCCTGGCCTACTTATCTATTGGTATGTGCCCAGGGGCAAAGGAGAACAAATAGGTGTTATTTGGTTGGAGCTGAGAGTTAATGGACAGGGCCAGAAATGAACCTGTGTGTGAAAAATCATTTTAGGAATTGTCATTTACCTTAGATCACATAAATTATGTGCATTATTCCATAATATATCCATGTTTACTTTGCTATTAAAACAGTGTTTAAAACAGTAGCTGGCATATAACCAAGGCTCAATAAGCATTGGCCAACAAAGTGAATTAATTTTTGAATTAAAAAATAATGTTTTCAAATGTTTCCCTTCAGGTAAAGTTGATGTTTCAGAAAGATGTATTAGGCTTGATGGTGGCCTCCAGTATCTGTTTGCATAGCCCTGCACACCCACCCTGAGGAACACGAGCCCTAGAGAGATTTAGCCTTTTATCCTACAGTTGAGAAATCTAGGTTCACATCTGTACAGCCGTTAAGTCAAAACTGGTCTAAAACCCAGGTCTCCTGATCCTTAACTCAGGCTCATACAACAATTCTTCATCCTCCTGTTTCAAGATCTTTGAGGTTTTGATTTTCCTGTGTTTACTTCTCTGACTTCTCCGTATAGTACCCAGAGGCCAAGGCAAATTTACTGGAGACGTCTTTTGCTGGGACTGTGTTTCATTATTTTGACAGACACTCTGTTTGACCATGTTTGTTTCCAGAATCCCTCACACTAATTATTTGAATATTTGTGAAGGGCTTTATGACAGTTTTGTGGGTTTCTTCCATTTTTGTCTCAAAAGTATTTCAGTAAGGAGCATCTTAGACAGCAAGGAGATCAAGCCAGTCAATCCTAAAGGAAATCAATCCTGAATATTCACTGGAAGGGCTGATGTTGAAACTGAATCTCCAGTACTTTGGCCAACTGATGCGAAGAACCAACTCGTTGGAAAAGACCCTTATGCTAGGAAAGATTAAAGGCATGGGGACAAGGGAACAATAGAGGATGAGATGGTTGGATGGTATCACTGACTCAAAGGACATAAGTTTGAGCAAATGCTGGGAGCTAGTGAAGGACAGGGAAGCCTCATGTGCTGCAGTCCACGGGGTTGCAAAGAGTGGGACATGACTTGGCAACTAAACAACAACAAAAAGGAGCATCTGGGGGCTTGTGAGAAAGATCCCAAATCTGGTCCAGTTTCTGAGGAAAGACACAGAGTGAAGAAAACATCTCAGCCAGATGTAGTCCCGAGCATGGCAATCGAGCTCTCTCATTTTGTTCCTTTCGGGGACCTGTAGCAGACAGGTTTGCCCACTTGGGCACAATCTCCCTGAGGCCTTGTCTGGGAAATCTTCCAAACAGAGACATCTAGTTTTGCTAACCTAATTGCCACCTTTCCCAAGATCTCCTTCCCACCATCCCAACATTTCCTTTTTTCCGTCTTTGACCCACCCTACCTTCCCTTGCCTAGATCTCTTCCTCTGCCCAACATTTCCCTGGCTATTAGGACTTGTTTGCTGCCAGCTGCCTCTCTCTAGCCTAAATCAACCCTAGTGAAGGATCCCTGACAAAACAGTGTGTTGTGCTGATGGAACAGCAGAAGGTGTCAAAGCAATTCAGTAATTCAAGCAGGGGGAGGTCAGGGTTTCTTCTGTCTGGAAAGACAAACCGGCTTACACAGAGAAAGGCTAAACAAGGAAGCCGATTTCACATCCCCCGTCTCTCCCTGCCTCTTGGCCGTGATCCCAAAGCCTTTGTACCTACAATGGATCCTCTTAGAGTCCCTGGACTGAGAACCCACTTGACTTAGAAGGTGTGGCAAGCCTGAACACCAAGAAATAGCGCTTTTTCAAGATTTCAACACACCGCTGTTTTTGTCTTCCCTGTTTGTTTTCCCACCAGCCCCACCCTAGGCTCCTGCTTCTGCAATGGCCCTAGAAGTGGCTCAATACCTCGGATGGGACATTGCTCAAAGAGGTGTGTGGGTGCAGAAGGCACAGTCTCCTCCCAGGAAACCAAGCCCTCGAAGTCACCCTCCCTTGAAGGTGCACTTATTCAACACTCAACATTTGTGAATTCAGTTCAGTTCAGTCACTCAGTCATTTCTGACTCTTTGCGACCCCATGGACTGCAGCAAGCCAGGCTGCCCTGTCCATCACCAACTCCCAGAGCTTGCTCAGACTCATGTCCATTGAGTTGGTGATGCCATCCAACCATCTCATCCTCTGTCGTCCCCTTTTCCTCCCGCCTTCCATCTTGCCCCGTATCAGAGTCTTTTCCAGTGAGTCAGTTCTTTGCATCAGGTGACCAAAGTATTGGAGTTTCAGCTGCAGCATCAGTTTTCCAGTGAATATTCAGGACTGATTTCCTTTGGGATGGACTGGTTGGATCTCCTTACAGTCCAAGGGACCCTCAAGAGTCTTCTGCAACACCACAGTTCAAAAGCATCAGTTTTTCGGCACTCAGCTTTCTTTATAGTCCAATTCTCACATCCATACATGACTCCTGGAAAAACCGTAGCTTTGACTAGATGGACCTTTGTTAGCAAAGTAATATCTCTGTTTTTAATATGCTGTCTAGGTTTGTCGTAACTTTTCTTCCAAGGAGCAAGTGTCTTTTAATTTCATGGCTGCAGTCACTATCTGCAGTGATTTTGGAGCCCAAGAAAATAAAGTCTGACACTGTTTCCAACCATCTATTTGCCATGAAGTGATAGGACAGTATGCCATGATCTTAGTTTTCTCTATGTTGAGCTTTAAGCCAACTTTTTCACTGTCTTCCTTCACTTTCATCATGAGGCTCTTCAATTCCTCTCACTTTCTGCCATAAGGGTGGTGTCTTCTGCATAGCTAAGGTTATTGATATTTCTCCTGGCCATCTTGATTCCAGCTTGTACTTCTTCCAGCCTGGCATTCTGCATATAAGTTAAACAAGCAGGGTGATAATATACAGTCTTGATGTACTCCTATCCTAATTTGGAACCAGTCTGACTTGTGAATAGCCTGATATATTTTAGGGAATGTGGTTAGAGCCAGGGGAGGAGGCAAGGAGGACCCAGCAAGGAAAGTAAAATGGCTTCTGTTCTGCAGGAGCTCACTGCCTAATGAGATATCTGAACATGCCTGCAAGCATCACAGTCTAACTTAGGCCTGAATAAAGTTCTAGAAGCCTCAGGGGAGGATATGACCAACCCCTTGTGAGGGTCTGAAAGTGTGAAAGTGTTAGCTGTTCAGTCATGTCTGACTCTTTGCAGCCCCATAGACTGTAAGCCATCAGGCTCCTCTGTCCATAGAATTTCCCAGGCAAGAATACTGGAGTGGATTGCCATTCCCTTCTCCAGGGGATCTTCCTGATCCAGGGATCAAATCCCTATCTCCTGCATTGTAGGCAGATTCTTTACCATCTGAGCCACCAGGAAAGACAAGCAGTGTCTAGGATCCAATAACTGAGGAAGCGACACTTGAATTATAACATGAAGGATGATTAAGGTTTCTCCAGACAGGAGGGAGGAAACAGCGCATTCTAGGAAGAGGGGCAGTGAATTCACAGGTGGGAGGGCTGAGAGAGGAGATTGTTCTCTGAGAATATGGTATTCATGAAGACTAAAATCAGGACTATGCTGGGGGTGGGTGGAAATGGGGCAGTGTCCCTGAATAAGTTGGTTGGAGCAAAATTGTGGATGTTTTCATTTTGCTTTTTAAAAAGTATTTATTTATTTATTTGGCTGGGCCCAGTCTTAGTTGCAGCATGAAGGATCTAGTTCAAACCCTGCACTGCGAGAGTGGAGTCTTAGCCACTGGACCATCAGGGAAGTCCCTGGGGATGTTTTTAACATCTTGCTGAGGTGTGTGGCCTGTCCTGAAGGCACCACCGCATCAAAAAGAGATTTTTGGCCAAGGGAGAGATGTGAGAAGATCCACATGGCAATGGCAGCAATTCTCTTCCCCAATCATCTTCCTGGTGAGGTTCACACTCTCAGGTTTCATCTCATTAACATTCAGCCCCACTCTTCTCAGTCATCAAATAAGGCAGCTTTCAACACCAGCCCCTTCCGAGAATGAGCCTCTCTTCAGATGACCAACTGCAGGGTGCTAGAGGCCCAGCCATCTGTCTAGGGTGGAATGCAGAGTGGGAGGCTAAGAGCTTTGGCCTCAGACAGCCCTGGTCTTAAAAAGTTCCACTGCCTCTTATTTGGGCTTCCCTGATAGAGCCATGGGTTCAATCCTTGGGTCTAAAAGATCTCCTGGAGGAGGAAATGGCGATCCATTCCAACATTCTTGCCTGGAGAATCTCGTGGATAGAGGAAACTGGTGGGCTACAGCGCATGGGCTCATAAGAGCTGGACACGACTTAGAGACTACACCACCACCACCTCTTATCAACTCTGTTATCTTGAGCAAATTATTTCCCTCTTCTAAAGTCTCATTTTGTACTTTGTGAAATGGGCTTGAAGGACAATAATGCCTTCCTTGCTGGTTTCCTTGAAGAGGGCCTGATTTGCAGCACATTGAGGTGCTCCATCAATTGTATCTACTAAAGATCTGCCAGCCTTGCTATCAATGTCTCTTAACCATGTTACTTATCATATCCATGTGACTCTTGACAGGAAAGAAGGCCACAGGTTTACCTTCAAGGAAAGATATTATGACATATCACAAACATGAAAACGAATAAATCTGATAACATAGGAATGGGCTCTTCTGTCATTCAGAATTTGTTACTCAGAGCTGACACAGCAAAAACCAACCAAAAACATCAGCTCTTGTGACAAACATCATTCAGGTCCCCAGATCTTCAGATCTTTTGCCCTATATCCTTGAAACAATGGGCAATTCTGTCTGGATGTTGTGAAATTCGGGGGTTGTGTCACTATCAACTTTGCAAATACATCCTGCTTAGGAGAACAGGGAAGATTTGAATAGTTAAAGCACTTAGGTAAGAGAAATTAAACAATTAATTACCTTGTCACATCCTTCCTCTCAGATGGCATAAATGTAATAGATCCTTAATAAGAAAGTAGTGCTGAGTGTCCATTTTCTTGCTCCTGTTCATGCTCTAATTCATGACTCTGGAAGTAGTTCTGAATTAGTATGGATTTCTGGCAGTTTTTCACAGCAGTTGAGGAATATTTTGTAAAACAATTCATATTACTCTTAAATTTGCATATTCCCTGGTGGCTCAGATGGTAAAGAATCTTCCTGTATTCCAGCAGACCCGGGTATAATCCCTGGGTCGAGAAGATTTCCTGGAGAAGGAAATGGCTACCCACTCCAGTATTCTTGCCTGGAGAATTCCATGGACACAGTGGACTACAGTCCATGGGGTCGCAAAGAGCTGGACACGACTGAGTGACTAACACTTTCACTTTACTTTCAGGTTGAGACATAATATCTCTAACAAGTGTGACAGATTCATAACATTTGCCATAAAATAGTCATTCAGTGCAGTTCAGTTCAGTCACTCAGTCGTGTCTGACTCTTGGCGACCCCATGAATCATAGCACACCAGGCCTCCCTGTCCATCACCAACTCCCGGAGTTCACTCAGACTCACGTCCATCGAGTCAGTGATGCCATCCAACCATCTCATCCTCTATCGTCCCCTTCTCCTCCTGCCCCCAATCCCTCCCAGCATCAAAGTCTTTTCCAATGAGTCAACTCTTCGCATGAGGTGGCCAAAGTACTGGAGTTTCAGCTTTAGCATCATTTCTTCCAAAGAAATCCCAGGGCTAATCTCCTTCAGAATGGCTTGGTTGGATCTCCTTGCAGTGCAAGGGACTCTCAAGAGTCTTCTCCAACACCACAGTTCAAAAGCATCAATTCTTCGGCACTCAGCCTTCTTCACAGTCCAACTCTCACATCCATACATGACCACAGGAAAAACCATAGCCTTGACTAGACAGACCTTAGTCAGCAAAGTAATGTCTCTGCTTTTGAATATGCTATCTAGGTTGGTCATAACTTTTCTTCCAAGGAGTAAGCATCTTTTAATTTCATGGCTACAATCACCATCTGCAGTGATTTTGGAGCCCAAAAATATGAAGTCTGACACTGTTCCACTGTTTCCCCATCTATTTCCCATGAAGTGATGGGACTGGATGCCATGATCTTTGTTTTCTGAATGTTGAGCTTTAAGCCAACTTTTTCACTCTCCTCTTTCACTTTCATCAAGAGGTTTTTTAGTTCCTCTTCACCTTCTACCATAAGGGTGGTGTCATCTGCATATCTGAGGTGATTGATATTTCTCCCGTCAATCTTGATTCCAGCTTGTGTTTCTTCCAGTCCAGCGTTTCTCATGATGTACTCTGCAGATTAGAAGCTGGTATTTTCAATAGTTTAATTTTTTACAGAAATAAATACAATTTGAGTAAGTTAAAAATAAACTTAAATATTAGCTTTACTTTTTATTTAAAATGTTAACATCTATTAATTATAACATGTTTAGTTTCCTTTTTAATTTGAATTATTAATTTTTGATATTTGAGATATTTTTGAAGAAATATTTTTGAAAACATACGTGCAAAGTAATTTTAATTTTTAAATGTATTACATTTACTTTCATTTACATTTTTGATGAAAATATATTAAAATTTTGTACACTTTGAATACAATTAACAATTTCTTTTATAATCTTTTATCAGTGTTGTCCAGTAGAATATCTTGCTATGATGGGTGTGGTCTATGTCTGTGCTGCCAAAATGGTAGTCAGTAGACACACATGGCTGTTGAGCATGTGAAATGTGGCTAGTGCAGCTGAGGAGATTTAATTTTAATTTCTATTCAATTGTAACTGATTTAAATTTAAATATCCACATGTGGCTGGTGGCAATTATATTGAGCTGCATGTTTTTATATCATTAAAAATAAGAATACGTCTAGATAATAGAAATTGAAAAAGTACTGGAAGACTTCAGAAAAGATGAACGTTTAAGGATAAAAATAAATAGAGAGATTGTCTGCCTAGTTCTTTAAAATAGAAATGATGAAAGTTAGCAAACTGACTTGCACACAGAAAAGCCCACACAAGATTATACGGACTGAAAAATTTTAAAGGCTGGAAAAATAAACAGCAGTTGATAAAATACAACAGAGACAAAGCAATGTTAACATTTGCTTTGAATATTAGCATGAAGTTTTTAGGATAATATTATTTAGCCAATAATTAGCCAAACATATGTCAGTTTTCACGGCATAAATGGATCAATCATTTCAGGAAAGTTTCTGGATTTAGTAAAAACTATTTGGAATGTCCCAAACATTGCTGTTGTTGTTTAGCCACTCAGTCACGTCTGACTCTTTGCAACCCCATGGACTGCTGCACACCAGGCTTCTCTGTCCTTCACTGTCTCGTGCAGTTTGCTCAGACTCATGTCCTTTGAGTCAGTGATGCCATCCAACCATCTCATCCTCTGTCAGCCACTTCACCTCCTGCCCTCAGTCTTTCCCAGCATTAGGTCCTTTTTCAATGAGTCAGCTCTTCACATCAGGTGGCCAAAGTGTTGGAGCTTCAGCTTCAGCATCAGTCCTTCCAATGAATATTCAGGATTGATTTTCTTTAGGATTGACTGGTTTAATCTCCTTGCTGTCCAAGGGACTCTCAAGGGTCTTCTCCAGCACCACACTTTGAAAGCATCAATTCTTTGTGTCCCAGCCTTCTTTAGGTCCAACTCTCACACCTGTGCATGACTACTGGAAAAACTATAGCATTGACTATATGGACCTTTGTCAACAAAGTGACGATGTGTTTGCTTTTAATACACTATCTAGATTTGTCATAACTTTTCTTCCAAGGAGCAATTGTCTTTTAATTTCAAGGCTGCAGTCACCATCTACAGTGATTTTGGAGCCCAAGAAATTAAAAGCTGCCACTGTTTCCACTTTTTTCTCATCTATTTGCCATGAAGTGATGTGACCGGATACCATGATCTTAGTTTTTTGAATGTTGAGTTTTAAGCCAACTTTTTCACTCTTGTCTTTCACCGTCATCAAGAGACTCTTTAGTTCCTCCTCATTTTCTGCCATTACAGTGGTATCATCTGCATATCTGAGGATGGAAGACAGATTAAAAAGTAACAAAATGAATTTTGATTATTTGGGATGGCAATTTCAAAATGATGTTATTCATTAAATGGATAGTAAAATGCAAAAAAATTATGTAAAATTTTAAAATACAAATATCACCCAGTACAACTAGATTCTTTCAGGGATAAATGTCATGAACAACTAACAGTTATTATGCATGTTATTGAGCTTTACCAGTTAGGAAAATAAAGAAATCAAAATTAATTTCCTTGGTTATATGTTTCTTGTTAAAAAAAAGTTCAAGTTTTGATTTAAGTAAAAAATAAAAAGGAATTTTCATCTTTTGGTGTTTATTTAAACAATTGCCTTTTGTATGTCTTCGTTGGTGAAATGTCTATTCAGTTCCTTTGCCCATTTTTAGACTGGAGTGTTTGTTTGCTATTGGATTGTAGGAGTTTCTTTTAAATTTTGGATAATAACTCTTTATCAGATACATGATTTGCAACTATTTCTTCCACTCTGTTGGTTGCCTTTTCATTTTGTGGATTGTTTCCTTCACTCTGCAGAAACTCCTTAGTCGGATGTAATCTCACTTGTCTATTTTGCTTTCACAACCTCTGTTTTTGATGTCAAACCAAAGAAATTACTACGAAAGCCAACGTCAAGAAGCTTTCTCTCTATATTTTCTTCTAGAAGTTTTATGGTTTCAGCTTTGATGTTTACGATTTTTTTTGTTTATCTATTTTGACATAGTACCACTTGTATGAGGAATACAAAATAGTCAAACTCATAGAAGCAGAGAGTAGGATGATGGATGCTAGGGATTGAAGAGCCAGAGAAACAGCGAGGTATTAGTCAAAGGGCACAGAGTTTCAGTTATAGAAGATGCAAGTCTTAGAGAGCTACTGTAGAGCATAGTGGCTGTAGCTAGTAAGACTACATTGTAATCTTAGAATATTGTGAAGAGGGTAGATATTATGTTGTGTTCTTATCACACACATAAAAACATTAACCCTTATAAAAATATTAATAACAAATAAGAATGCAAAAAGAAACTTTTGGAGGGAATGGATATGTTTTTTGACATGGATTGTAGTGATGGTTTCATGGATGGATACTTATCTCCAAACTCATTAAACTGTGTACATAAAATAAGTATAACTTTTTGTAAGTCAATTATATCTCAATAAAGTGGTTAAAAATGTTGCCAGAGGCAAGTCTAAATGACACTTGGATAAAAAGGAAATAATGACTTGGATAATAAGGAAATAATGACAGGGATAATAAGGAAAAAGTTTATAAATTGGGATTCTACCCCCAAATTCAAAGCACTCTTTGTGCTATATATGGTTCACAGTTTAAATTTGTTACTGGAAGATGAGCTTCCATTGTGCCCATTGAAATCACATTCTTTGGAACAATTCAAAGATTATATTCTCTTTTTTTCTTGATCTGTGTAAAAACAAAGCAACATACATCATATTTGACCTGCCAAGCATTTTTGAATACATGATGGGGAATGCTATTATCCAATTAGATCTGATAGAAATAAGATATGAAATGTTCTAGAAGGAAGAAGAAAAAAGTAGAATATTCTCAAAGAAACACTGAATTATGGTCTTTGAAGAAAAATATAATGAATTTTGACTGTACCTTCTGTTATTTGGTATAAATGATCGCTTGTTGTTAATACTACTAACAAACTTTTGTTGCTGTTTAGGCCCTAAGTCATGTCTTGACTCTTTTGGGACCCCATGGACTGTAGCTCACCAGGCTCCTCTGTCCATGGGATTTCCCAGGCAAGAATACTTCAGTGGGTTGCCATTTCCTTTTCCAGAGGATCCAATCCAAGGATTGAACTTGCGTCTCCTGCATTGCAGGCTGATTCTTTACCACTGGTCACCTGGGAAGCCCTAGCAAACTTTTACAACCACACAAATCAAAGTTTGACTTTTTCACTGTTAAATGTTTATTTGTTGATTTTTTTAAAATGGTTTCTCTAAATTGAAAAAGTTTTCTCAATTTGAAATGTCAAATATGCAATATAAGTGATATTCCAATAAAATATAAAGTCAAAAGAAAAGATCATAAGAGATACAAATTGTATATAAATAATCCCCAAACTAACTATAGAATCTATTTCCTGGCTATTATAGGTCAAGGTATGGACTCTATTAAAGAGAATTTTGAATAAATTGAGTAATATATTTTTATATTCAATCTTTTGTTAGTAATATTCCAGTATTTTTACAAATGGAAAAAAATTAAATGCTGTGGGCATGAGAACTTTACAGGTCTGTGAAAACTGTGATGTAGCAACAGAGATACAAAATTACTTTCTGTAATGGTGAAACTTTGTAATATGTGACCCATAATAATACTTAAAAGTGATATGTAAAACTTACTGGTTCATTTTCTAATCTAATATTTCTTTAATCACTTTATTAACAATTCCAGTTGCTAATTATCTGGGGCAAGTGGATGAATAGGATAGTCTGATGTTGAGTACCCCTGTCTTCCTTTAAAAAAAAAACCCTGACATTCCTTTCTGAGAGCTATAGGACTTCTGAAAGACAGAAATCCAGGTCTTTGAGGATGAGCATGGAGTGTTTCTGGTTTTTTTGTGATTATCTCCTTCTTACTGTTGACTTTTTACTTATTGAGAACACAGATTGCTAATCTTCTGTGACCTCAAAGATATCTGGGTTTTCCCATTGCTAAGATATTTGGCAGTAACTCACAGGACTAAAGGACAAGGAGACCTGAGAAAGACTGGTGGTATCTGAGTATCTGGAAACACCGGAAAATAAGACCAGAACTTTTCCCGCTTGGATCGCTTAACCATGGTCTCCCTTAATTGTTACTTTCTCTTGCTTTTTGCAGGGCGTTGAAATCCGCACATTCATAATCTCTTCACTCTTCATATACAGGTATCACTTTGCATGAGGCATCTGATACTCATGAGGGGACTCATGAGGTCTGTCTATCCATACCTATATGTGTATCCATATGTGTATCCGTATTCGTACTGATACTTGTGGGTTCAAAGTCTTTCTGACTTTTCAAGTGCACAATTTCAAACTTGTCACCAGTGAAAGAAATCAAATCTGGACCTGTGTCTGAAGATGAGGGAATGGAAAGGATCATATCTAATGTTTAGCATCACTGAAATACTGCTGGGTGCAACATACCTTATGTTAAGGTGTTTTTCTTTTAAGTATCTGATTAACATAAATTTTTTTTATATTATACAAATACATAATATACCATGATTATGGAAATAAAAAGCCACCCACAAGCTTACTATCTTTATAAATCATCTATTTCCATTCTTTCCTGTCTTTTCCAAAAAAGCATATTTTCTCACAGCGTTGGACATGTGGCACAAATATACTTTTGCATTCTAATCTTTGTCATAAGCACCACACAATGAGCAATTCCAATGTGGTCTTTAGAACAACCTATTTGTATGCTTCAAAATATGTTCAGTCGCTGAGTTGTGTCTGACTCTTTGTGACCCCATAGACTGCAGCACACCAGGCTTCCCTGTCCTTCATCATCTCCCAGAGTTTGCTCAAATTCATGTTCATTGATTCAGGGACAGTCTCTAACCATCTCATCTTCTGCCACCCCCTTCTCCTTTTGCCTTCAACATTTCCCAGTGTCAGGGTCTTTTCCAATGAGTCAGCTCTTCACATCAGGTGGCCAAAGTATTGGAGCTTCACCTTCAAAATAGAACTTTAGTGAATATATTGTCATTTATATCAGCATTTTGAAATGATTCTTCAAATAACTAGGATATTCATGTTATCTCCATTTCACCTCAATAATACCTCTATGGGCATTTTCCTGCCATCCTTTTTCCTAGGCTTGGATTATTTTCTTAGAATAAATCTTCCAACAGTGCAACGGTTGAGCCTAAAGTGATGGGAACTTGATGAAATTTCTGATGGTTTCTTCCTTCAACGTATTTATTTTTAATCATGGTCTTCTCTCATTTAGGAAAACTACCTTACTAGATCACCAAGTCACCTAATCAGTTTCCCAGTCTGTACCTTTTCACATCTTACTGATTCACAGAGTCCCTCATATTTGCTCTTTCTGAAAATGAACCTCTGGTTCACATATTTTTACACAAATAAGTTGCAGTGGTAATTTTTCTCCCTGAAGCTTCATCACTTCACAAATCTATCGTCTGGCTTCAAGGAATTCCCCATCTACAAAAGTGTCCATGAGACATAGTTTCAGTGATCGTGAAAGGGGCATGCTGATAAGCCAGGTAAGGACTGGGCTCTTGGCCATCTACTTTTCTCCCTCTTATCAATGAAGTCTCTGCAAGACACCCTGGGCTCTGCCACCAACTTGTTCCACCAGCTCTTGCCAAACTTCAGGCAACCATGTGAACGTGGGCATGGGTACTCCCCAAACACCCACTCTACCTAGCATCGGCCTAGATCTCATGAAGGACCCACTCGGATTTTAATCTTTACCCTCAAGAACCCTTTGAAGAAATAAGATATATACAATCTAAAGATATTGCTGAGAGTCTATGACTCTTCAGAGGTTCAGAAGAGATAAGATAACATCATGGGCTCTCACCTGGGGCTAGAAAGACTGATAAAAATAGAAGAGGCAGAAAGGTATACAAAGGACATTTAATTTAGAGGCATTAATTTATTTATCATTCAATCTATAAGCATCTACTGCATAGCAGGCTCTGAGCTAGGTACCGGGCATACACAGATAAGTTAAAAATAGTCCTTCAGGAGATCACAGTCCCGTGAGAGAGACACTCGTAAGAAGATCCACCGCATGTGGTATAACACATGCCACCCAGAGACACTGACAGAGCAATCGTCACGCCATGGCCGGATCTGCCTGAGAAAGGCAAAGGAAGTAACGTAAAAGAGAACTTCCCTCTAGACCAAAGGGATCTGGGGTGTTTTATGAGGATCGCATGAACAAAATGGGGGTTAGCAGTGGTAGAGTGGGAAGAAGACTCTGCTTTCAGCTGGAAGACCTAGGTTTTCATCTGACTCTACTCTTTTCCAGCTGTGTGATGGGAATCAGGTTCCTCAACGTCTCTGGGCCTCAATTTTGTCAAAATTTAAGTGGGGGTCATAATATTGGCACAGGAACTGCTGGGAGATTTAAAAAGAAAGGAGGTGAAAAAGGGCCAAGTCAAAGAATTGATTATTAATTATCATCATTACCAGATACAAAAGCACTTTGGAAATTCTCTGTCCCTGTACACATGAGCAAAGTTATTGGTACTATGGTTTTCATCACCACAGTTACCTGCCCTTGTCCTCCATGCTCTGCTTTACATCTGGAAACAGGATTGGCCATGAATGAGCATGGTTCACTCCTGTTACTCACATCTTTTTGCTTTGGGGAAAAGGCAATAGCACCCCACTCCAGTACTCTTGCCTGGGAAATCCCCTGGACAGAGGAGCCTCATAGGCTACAGTCCACGGGGTCCCTAAAAGTCGGGCACGACTGAGCGACTTCACTTTCACTTTTCACTTTCATGCATTGGAGAAGGAAATGGCAACCCACTCCAGTGTTCTTGCCTGGAGAATCCCAGGGACAGAGGAGCCTGGAGGGCTTCTGTTTATGGGGTCGCGCAGAGTCGGACACGACTGACGTGACTTAGCAGTAGCAGCAAACCTCACCCTGGAAGGCCTCAGAACGTTACCTTTGCATCTATAAGTCCTCCTAAGCTTGATTCTCTGCAACTATTTTTTTCTTTAAGGAAATTGAATCATGTGGAGTTCACTAAACCTAAGGATATTTAAAGTGCATGGAGCATTGGCCACATGCCCAGGGCTCACCTAGTCAACCAGGCATTACTTCACAGCCCATTTATTTCATAATTTCTCATAAGAAACTGTGGCAATAGCCAGAGATGATAGGGGTGACAGATGAGTCAAGGAGAGAGACTGACTCAGAGGCAACCATCTTAGCGCTCACCAACCCCCTACAACTGGCAGCCTTGAGTGTGCTGGCTTCTATAGAGATTTATACTTTTGTTTGGATATTGCTTGAAGGAGATTAAAGGATCTGTATTCCTGGAAGCCTCCTTTCTCATTTCTTCCCTGGGGCCCTTCAGACCACGCTCCAATTCATTCCTTTGTAATGAGAAGAGCTCGCATTCCTTGGGAATCTATTCTATGCCAAAAATTCTACTCTGTCTTCACATTCATTGCCTTATTTACTCCTCACCACTGCCACACAGGTATGATGGTTAACCTCAATTTACAGATGAGGAAACTGTGGTAGAAAGAAAGTAAGGAACTGGGCTAAGGTGAGTGACTCCAGGAAAACCCGGTAGAAGTGTAGATGTATCAGTAGATTGTCAGAGCCCATGCCTCTGACCATTCTGCTTCCTTCAGGTGGGAGAGCCTGCAGCTTCCAGTGGTGAGTCAAAGCTGAGGACTGTTTTAGGAATGGCTTCTCATAAAGCAAGAACTGGGGAAGAGAGGAAATAACTGAAGGATGTTCTAGGCAATCTTTTTCCTGTGCAGGCAGCCAAAGATGTTCCCTGGCTCTGGGAACATGTCCTACAGAGCTCATGCAGGTGGATGGAGGCCACCCGTGGCTTACCTTAGTAGGGAAGAGAGCAACATCTCCGAAAGAGGAAATTCCAAATTTAATGACTGTCTTCTAGACTCCACCTCTCTGATTTCTTGTGCAACACTTTTTCCCCTCCTTGAGAAAAGATGACTAAGTTTATCACCCCAAACACAGCTCTGATCATGTCTCCCACTGTTGAAGGATTTCCAATAATTCTTATGTCTCCCCCTATTGGAAGACCTCCAGTGTTTCTTATGTCTCCAATCAGCTGTCTCCAAACTTATCTGAGTATAGAGCCCTGCTGGTTAAAAAGGTTTATAATTTGTGTGCCCAAACAGATTTATAATATGTTGTACGCATGTGTATCAAACCATGCCACTATATTATGTACACGATAAAAATAAATAAAAACTAGAAATGATAAAAGGAGAGTTAACTATGAAATAAAGAATGCTTTAAAATGTATGCTAATTTTTATCACATCATACTATCTTTTATACCATCTCAAGACATAATTAATATTGTAGGCAGGGCTCACCATTAATCACAGGAATGTAAACCCATATTTCAAACATTCTTCCTGAGAATTTTGAGTTTTTTTTTTTTTTTTTAGCCTACAGCTTATTATATGTGATTAGATCATCATTGGCTTTAACCCCTGAAATGTAGCCAGTGGGAAGCCAAGAAAAGGAGAAAAGTTAGCTCTGCATTTTCTTGTTGTTTGCCTGTATTTGTTACATGAATCATTCTCAATCCTCAAGTTCTTTGTGGGGATCTTTCAAAACCATTTGTCCATTTTGTGAGAATGTATTTAGTTGAATTCAGGTAAAGGTTCCATAAATCCAGGAAACTAGCTAAACGTGAGCAGCATGGATGCCTCTTGGACACTCTGGGGGCATAGAATCCCTACCCCTCCCTCAGAACAACCTCAGCTAGAGATGTGACATAGAATCATTCAAATTAGGGATCTAAAGTGGGTTCCCTAGTCAACCTATGTTGGAAATAATAGGAATTTTAACTTCTTTTATATAAAAGAAAATAGATAAAAATGAAGATTCCAATAGGATTTGCACACCCTCCTGGGAGCATGCATGCCTCTTTGGAAATCCTTATCTACCAAAATCAGGGCCCTCAGCTTCTAAGATTGGTGACCTACTTCTTTAGCCATACCTCTAACCATAGCTAACCCTACCCATTCTCATGATCACCCACACATCGTGCCACGCAAACACACAGAACCAGACATCTTTCTCTGAAAACTTAATTCTCCTGAGCCTTTGCCCAGAGCCTTCTTGGTGCTTGGAACACCTTTGCTTTCCCTTGTTATCTTTTGAAATTTTACTCAGCCCTAGAACTCACCTCGGCCTCCACCTTCCATGGAAAATAATAACAGCATCAACGGACAGTCACTGACTCCTAACTACACGCTGGACACTGCATTATCTCATTTAATCTTCACAACAATTCCAGGACATAGATACTATTATGAGAAAGCTGAGGGATAGAGAGTTGCCCACAGCCACACTGCTAAGAAATGGGGAAACCAGGAACCAAACCAAGAAGGGCTTGAAATTGACACATTCTAGCACTGTCTGTGTGTTTTGATTTGATTGAACAGGTAAAGCCTACACTAAACCCTCCCCTTCTTCCTACTTGTTGGGAGCTTGAGGAGTTCTCAAGTTGTTCTACTTAAGGAGTCGTTCTCTCCTCAAATTTCCGAAGCAGCTCATTTGTAAATACTATGTAATACTTACTTCACTTTGCTATACGTTGCTGTTATGTGTGCTCATCTCTCAAATCCCTAGCTATACAGTAAATTCTTTCGACAAGGGACCACACTGAATACTTTGCAGCACAATAGCAGAGACATAGTAAATGTGTCCAATGAGTGGGTGAATTAATGGATGAAAGTAGAAATGGATGGATGGAAAGAACCACCAACAACAAAGGTCCTAAGTCAGGTGTGATTTCAAATTAAAATGGAAGGCACGAATTCCATCTCCCAAGATTTATAAAAGCACTTAAGAGCTGTGTTATACTCTTTAATGAGTATTGACTGGCTGATAAAAATTTAAACCTGTTTACGTAATCTAACTTTCAAAAAAAACCCAAATTCAGTAAAGGCTGTCACCTTACAAACTGCCACTTGCTATGTTAAACAGTGGAGAAGGACGTTTGGACAGACCAGTCTAAAGATGACAGTAGTTGGCACCATTTACAGAAGGAACTTTAGCACACTTAATCCTGAAAAGAATGATCTTGAACACTTGTACACACACACATACAACCACACACCCCACTGTTTAGAAATTTTTTTCTTCAACTTACTGATTCAGAACCAGGCTTATAGGGGTGAAGTGACTTGCCCAGTAATCACATAGCTAAGAAGTAACAGAGCCTATAGCCAAACCCCAGCTTTGGAACTCAATCCCTTAATCTTTCCCTACTCTGCTCCTTCAACACAGAATGAATCGTCGAATGTCAGGCATCTGAGCCATCAGAAACTCTTTACCTCAGGCATAGAATATATAGTCTCCAATGGGGTGTCTTTGAAATGCTGTTTCATATAAGCCAGCAGCCTTGAGGACTGTGCATGGGAGGGAGGGACCAGTGGCTTCTAATCCCTAGATGACTAAACAGAAGCCCAGTCCATCTGTGATAAATATCCCTTCCAAGAGCCACAGGTGCGCATGAGAGAGCAAGCATTTTTTTTTCTGCCTCAGTGCTGAAACCATCTTAGAAGCATTCCATCCTCCAAGTAATTAATCTCTCCTTTCTAAATTTTTTAATTAATGTTTTACTGTGTCCTTTGCAGAGGTACAATCCACAGTGCTCTGACAATAAGCTGCACAGTAAAATGGTCTGGCTGCCTGAACCTACTGGAGTCAGGGATGTGAGGGCATAGTGGAAGGGCTTCATTCTTAGTCGCTGAGGGCTGGAAGAGACAAAGGCAGGGCCTAATTCCTCAATGCCACCCTTCCAACCTTCTCTGAACATAGCATCCAGACCAGGCACCCATAGGCTCCCTTGAAAGAAAGGCCATTAAAGCCACCTTCAAGTACTTCTTATACATAAGGGATGGAAATGGGGGTATATGCTAGATTTACTTTGGGAAGTCCCTGGAGGACAGAAATAGAGGAAAGGGATGAAAATTAAAGGCAGCCAGCATCGTAAGACAGAGCTTCCTGACAGATGTATAACAGAGCAGTGAGCTGCCTTCCAGACTAGTCAACTTGCCTTCACTGGAGGCTGGACCACCCCTCCTTGAGAATGGTATACAAAGCATACATTTAGACAGTAGATGATTTGGCTAGATTACTGCTAAAATACCCCTTCCAGCAATGGCTGGTATTTTGTGTGCCTCCAAGTTCTCCCCACATGAATGCTTTGGGAGATGGGTTCAGACAAAACTCTTCTGTTCCATAATACTTGGCCGCAATGCAACGGCTGCTGCCTGGTCACAAAGCATTTCATAAGCAGCTGTTACCACCCTTATTTCAGAAGTGTGGTGCAAAGGGAATGAGAGACAGGTGAGAGGCCTGCTACCATGAGAGCAGGTGCAAAGGAGCCCCTGGCTCCAGAGCTGCCCAGAGCCTGAGCCGACGCGCTTCTCAACTGGATTGGAACTCACTGATTTCCGACCACCAGCAATGACACCAACACCCCTAAAATGCCTTTTAGTTTTTCCTTTCTAGGTTATAAAGTCACCCAATCTCAGGATTTGTATAGCCTTTGAAGTTATGGAGTCATTTGGGCTCTGGAAGCCACAGGAAAGTAATGTTTCCCACTGACTCTAATTGAGAACTAGAAAATGGAATGAGTCCCAGGGAATCCTAAGGAGTTGTCTGGGCTCAGGGATAAATAGGGCAAAAGTCACAGCCGAGTCTCCCGCCAGCTTGCTCCAAGGAAGCACTGAGCCAGTCTTTGTGGCGGGAAAAGACTGAATTCCAGGAGTGGGGCAAATGTAATAAAGTTTAAGGCTGCAAGTATTTGGAGCAACAAGAAATAATAACAGCACAGCTAGGAGCACTCTTTTTCTCTTGAAAGGTCTTTGCCTGTCACAGATGGGGAAGCAGCAGGATCTAAGAGAAAGCAATGAACTGAGAATCAGAAAACCTGGGCCACCACCGACTTGCTGTGTGATCTGGGAAGAACGCTTAACCTTTCAGAGCCTTAAGTTAACCTCACGAGGATGACAATTTGCACCCAGGCTTGGTTAGTGGGTCCATGAGATGAGGGATGTGAAGCACTTTGTTGTTGTTGTTGTTCAGTAGCTCAGTCGTGTCTGACTCTTTGCAACCCCATGGACTGCAGCACACCAGGCTTCCCTGTCCTCCACTGTCTCCCGGAGTTTGCCCAGATTCGTGTCCATTGGTGCAGCACTTTAACATAGGACAAATGGGAGGTGCTAATAGTCATGCCTGCTTTGTATGCTTTTCCTGAAGTGAACTGATGGTATTGTATGATTCTCTGTTTCCAGATGTGGAAATCAAGGTACAGTGATGTGACGGGATGTGGGTCTCATTCCTTAGTGCCAGGACCAAGAGAAGGGGTCTCCCCACACTGGGAGGACCTCTGTGCCTGCCCATGGCCAGGTGCTTCCCCTCCTGAGACTAATCCCATTCCATGCCTGTCTCGGGCCGTGCTCCAGGCCAGGGAGTTTCTTCTGCTCGGGGGTGTGAGGTATGCATGCGCTGGCAGGGTTTCAGGAAATGGCCACTTTTACATTCATTTGGAAGCCCTGGCACCTACCTCTCTTCTACCCACACATCCACTGTCCCCCCATCCATGCCCACCCCCACTGTTACGATAGTCCCTGCTACTGAGCAAAGGTTGCACCCTCCAGTGCTACCTACGATCAGGGAAAAGGTCTCTGGCCTCTGCCTGGTTCTCTGCCTCGGAGAAGGTCCCACCATCAGCTACACCTTCTAACAGTCCCCAAAGTCTTCTCCCTTCTGCTTCCCCACCAACGTGGCCTCTTCTGCGAAGTTCTTTAACCATGGGTTTCCCCAACATCCCCCTCACCCGCAGGCTCCCCCTCACCATCATCTTCATTTCAGAAAATGAAATAAAAAAGAAATTCGAATGACTCATCAGTCCACATGGCAGGAAGGGGAGAAGCAGAGAGAGTGAGTTTGTGGGTCCAGATGAGGATTTTTGCAGGCCTCTTGCCTGCTTCCCGTGATCAGCTGAGCTTCGCTAGAGGGAAGATATAAAAATCTGAGTGATGCCATATTGTCTCCAAAAGCAGCTAGAGTGAAAATGAAGTGTGACTGCCGCCTCCCCAAAACGTAGGGCAGCTCCTGCCTTGCGGGCTCAAATGTGGCTCAGTGGCTGGTGGGGCAGCCTCGGGACAGATGCTGGCTAGGTTAGCACCACTGAGTCTCAGCCGCTGTCCTGACCCGGGGCTCCCCCAGGCCTCAATGCCACCCTCTGTGAGGCTGGGGGTCCACTCCTATTAGGCCACCTGGGTATACAGCAGTGTCTGCTGGGGACACTGAGCAAGGAGCCAACAAAGGGTGCCTTCTTGGGAGGCACAGCCCACTGGCAGCCCAGGGTTTGGCAAGCCCCAAATTCTATGCCTATCGGTTGGCTGGAGACCTGTTAGACCAACAGTCTGTATCAGACAGAGTGTGCTTGATGGGTAGAGTCAGAGTTGGTGGGCCTAGCCCTGCCATCAAAAAGAGGGGCTCTGCTCTCATCTGCTTTACATATTGGGCAACTGCCTGAGATTTCACCAGGGGGGATAAAAAACAAAACCAGAATCCATTGAAATTACGAACCAAAAAATGCAAACCTTAAAAGCCCCCCATCTATCTAGCCCTGTGCTCTTCAAACTTAAACATGGCTCAGATCTCCTGGAGGGCTAGATATAACACATATGTCTGGGTCCTCCCCAAAGTTGCTGGTTCAGTATTTCAGGGTGAGGCTGATAGTCTGTATTACTAGTAAGATTATAGGAGAGTCCAGCGCTGCTGTTCCAGGGACAAATTTGAAGAACCAGGGATCTAGCCCAAATTTTCTCTTCAGAGCTGGGATAGATGACTCCTCCAAGCTTTCTTAGCAAGTTACAGGTGAGCTAGAATAGACCCCGAGCGTCCCAGGCACCACTAGTGGTAACAAATCTGCCTGCCAATGCAGGAGACATTAAGAGATATGGGTTCGATCGCTGGGTCAGGAAGATCCCCTGGAGGAGGACATAGCAACCCACTCCAGGATTCTTGCCTGGAGAATCCCAGGGACAGAGGAGGCTGACAAGCCACAGTCCGTGGGGTCGCTAAGAGTTGGACATGACTGAAGAGACTTAGCACACAGCACTTACCAAATAGACCCTACTCTCGGCCAGGCTCTCCCTGCCTTGTCCAGGCCTTGGACGTCATACCTGCACCTGCTCCAGAACACAGGGCTCGGGATGCAGAAGACTACTCTGGCCTGGGCTCTCAGGGGGCTTTATCCCCCGGAAAGTGATCCAAAGGGAGCATTCCTAACCCAGAGCCCATGCTTAGCTCATCAGTATTGATGACCAGAGGCTACTGCAGAATCTCGGAAAACCAGGCCTGGCAGACTTGCAGGGAGACTCAAAGCTGATGTTCTTCTCACCACTATTAATACAAAGGCTTTCTGATCACAGAAAATACTATACTAACTCATTTAATCCTGATAGCAGCTTCTACCTCTGATCTCTGTCCTTGTCACGTTTCTTGCCCTTTTATCTCTACTGATAGGTCCCCGTGCCTGGCAACGTTTTCCTATTAGGGGATCAGGGCTTGAGACTTGTTCCTTGAAGAAAAATCATGGACTGAGACAACCTCAGAATCAAGAAATCATGATCGATGTCGGAACTATTTATTCTCCTCATTTTACAGGTGAAGACGCTAAGTCTGTAGGGGATCAGTATCTTGTCCCATCTGGACCAGAGTTAGGCAGTCTCTCCCCACACCTTCATCCTGTTCCCCTTCTCCCACTTCCTGGGGCCAGGCTGGAGGCCCTGCAGCTGTGGCGAGTGCCAGATGGCATCTCAGCCACAGGGCCGAGGGCGTCTGAGGACCTGGCGGTTGGTCAGCCCCAGGCTGGCAGCCCGTCTCCACATCGCTGCTGCGGGCACAGGGTAGAGGCACCGAGTGAAAAGAGCACACGCACGGAGAGGGCGAGAATGCAGTGACTCACACCATGTGCAGAGCTGCTCACAGCTGTTCCCAGAGCATCCTGGCCTGGGCAAGACAGCTGCCAGCCTCACACCATCAGAGGGTCACTCTCGGCCTCGGCTGCCAGCATGGGAAGAGCAGAGGAGGGGGAATCAGGTTGTCAACGGGCAGCACCAGGCAGGCGAGCTAGTTCCCACCAGGAAGCTAGAAAGCCTCAGCTCTCCTCTCAGCTCTGCCCCTGCTCTTTCCAGCAGTGTAACCTTGGGCATGATGTCACCTGGACTTGATGAGTCTGACTTCTCTCACATATTCATGGTTGCATTGCCCGATGTGGAGAGTGACCGGTAGACTAATGCATGAAAGAAAAAAAGCCTTTTGCAAATCTAGAGGGATTCACACACGTGTTTGAGTCTGTTCAGGCTGCTATAACTTAACACCACAGGCTGAGTGGCTTCTGAAGAACAGAAACCCATTTCTCACAGTTCAGGAAGGTCTGGGTGCAGTCAGCATGGTGGCCTTCTGGTGACAACCCACTGTCCTCGGATGGAGGAAGGAGAAAGAGAGCCCTCTTTCATAAGGCGCTAACCCCATTCCTGAGAACTGTTCCTTCCTGACCTATACACCTCCCAAAGGCCCTGCTTCCTATCACCCTAGGGTTCAGATTTCAACACATGAATTTTGATGCTATTGTCATTGTGAATGGTTATTGTTGGCAATTAACCATTCTCAAAGGCAACACGGTGGTAAAATATTAATATCTCTCTGCAAAGGATATATTTGAACCCTTTGTGCTGTTTTTGCAATTCTCCTGTAAACTTTAAATCACTTTCAAATAAAATGTTTTAAAAATGCTACATTCTCTGTAATTATATTCTGTTTCATTCAGCCTGGTTCACCATGAGGCAGGCAGACCTCAGGAAGATCACTGTCTTATAGAACTGATGTTCCAACAGGCAGAAACAAATATTAATCATCACGAGAAATATGAAAATTACCTGTGGTATGAGAGGGTGTTAGTCTCAGGGACACAAGTAGGATAGCAGAAGAGGGCATGGATGTCCTAGGTTTGGGGTGGTGGGGAGGGACTTGCAGCTGATAACATCAGTGCTCAAGGTGGGCCTGAGTAAGCAGCTGGCCAGGAAGAATCTGTGGGCCAGCAGACACGAGGCCAGCATGACTGCAGCAGCATGGTTGGACTGTGGCGTGAAGAGTCGGAGGAGATTAGGTCAGCAGGGCCCTGCGTAGCCACAACCTGTGGGCCCATGAAGTCTCTTCGGAGGCTCTGGGATTTCTCTCTGAGAAAAATGGGGCAATGAGACAGAGATTTCAGCAGAGGAGTGACACAATCTCATACACATCCCGCAAGAGTTATTCTGAAAATGTACCAAGGAGCGCAAGGGTAGAAGCAGAGAGACCAGGTAGGAGGCGATTGCAACAATCCAGAGAGATGGCTACAGGGGGTGAAAAGTGATGAGGTTTGGGATTTGTATTCTAAAGGTGGAGCCAACACAGTTTCTTTGACCCAAATTCAGTTTCTAAGGCTCCTTCCAGTCCCAAGCCCTTTGTACTAGAATTCGATCATCACCTCCACAAACTACTCTTGCCCAAGTGTGGAGAGAGAGACACCAGGCTACTTTTAAAAATAGATACAGATTCTTTCAAGGGTCTTGCTCCTTCATGTGATTTATTTTTTCCTTTGCTTTTTTTTTTTTCTTTAAAACTGATGTGTAGTTGACGTGCAATATTTTATAAGTTACAGGTGCATGGTAAAGTGACTCATAATTTTTAAAGGTTATACTCCATTTATATCTTTTATGAAATATGGGTTATACTTCCCATGTTGTACAATACATCCTTGTAGCTTATTTTATACCTAGTAGTTTGTACCTTTTAATCCTCTACCCCTATAGTGCCCCTCTCCCCTTCTCTCCCCCCACTGGTAACTACTAGTTTGTTCTTTATATCTGCGTCTATTTATTTTAGTTATTATTCACTAGCTTGTTGTATTTTTTCTGGATTCCAATAGTTTGTTCCTCTTGCCCTCCCATTCCTATACTCTTCCTCTTTGCCTCCCCAGTGGTAACTACTGGCTTGTTCTCTAAATCTGTGAATCTGCTTCTTTTTTGTTATATTTGCTAGTTTGTCATATTTTTCAGATTCCACATTTAAGTGATATCACACAATATTTGTCTTTCTTGGCCTGACTTTTTTCACTTAGCATAATGCCCTCCACCTCCATCTATGTTGCTGTAAATGGCAAATTTTCATTATTTTTGATGGCTGAGCAGTATTTCATTGTGTGTAATATATATATAGCATATCTTCTTTATCCATTCATCTGTTGACAAGCATGTTGCTTCCATGTCTTAGCAACTATAAATAATGCTGCTATGAACACTAGGGTGCATGTATCTTTTCGAATTAGTGTTTTGGCTTTTTGACATGATTATTAAGCCCACATGGAAGTTGTGACTCCCATTCCATGGCTCAAGGTTTCCGGGATGATGTTTATTCAATCTTATTCTGTGCCCAAGTATGAATATGGCAAGAAAGATGAACAAAAGTCTGTCTTTTTCTGTACCAAACGAACTGCCAAGCCCAGAGGCCAACCCAGATGACAACGGAGAGGCTGAAAGTGTCCACAGAAAATAGTTGGGTAAGAAGGTGTCCTCCATATGAAGTGTCTGGTCCCCTAAGAAAAAACTTCATCCAAGTCGCTGTTTCTAAGACAGAGGTGTATGATCCGTCATCTAGACAATTACTGTAAGCTGCTACCTGGGCCCCTGACCCAGTGATGACTCCCGCCCCTCCACATTGCCCCCAGCTGCCTGGTTCCCAAGCACAGTGGGGATGCATTCTTCTGCTCTTGTCCTGTCCTTGCTCCCCAGAATCTATACTGGGCCACAGCTTTAACGACTCTCCTCTTTAGACCCTCCCTCACCCTCAACTCTCCCAGGTGCCTTGTCAGTGGTGGAGAACATTCAGCTGGAACATGAGGCAGAGTGCCATTGCGAGGCATTGCAGTTTGTTGACCTCAGTTCTACCTCGGCACTTTCAGCACCATGCAGCCTGCTTTACTTCCTGCCCTAATTGCTGTGCAGCATTACTGGGGGCTGTTAAACAGCTGCCACCTTCCACCCCAGACATGGGTGCCATCCAAGGGCAGGTAAAAATATTTCTCCCTTCACATAAGGTGGTGGAGGAGACCTCTGGAAGAAACAGGCTCAGAAAATCGGCAGCATCTCTGGGGCCATCCAGTGGCTTGGGCCTGTCCCCATCCACAGCCTGTTCTTTGGAACTGGTCGCCCCTGTGGCCTTTCTTTCCCAATCACACCCTTTGGTCCTTCCTTTTTAAAGTCTGTGGGTGAGGCTGAGAGTTCTGGCCTAGGGTCATGGGGGAGCACAAAACACTCCAGCAATGGGGACTTCAGAAGCTGCCCATTTCTTCTAAGAAGTGAAACCTCCTCCTTTCCCATCCCCTCCCCAAACATTATTTACATCCCCAATATAGGATGCATGTGAAGGTGAGGGGCCTTTGGTTGAAGAGCTTCTGGGGGGCCCAGTTTACCTCCCCCGCCAGCTCACCTTCATTGAAGCAGAAATCAAGTTAATGACCTTGTGAGCTCCTAATTTGTTCAAAACTTTTCATTTTACAGATGATGATCTTTGAGGCCTACAGGCTTATCCCAGTTGGCCCAGTGCATCAAAAGAAGAGGCAGGATTAGGACCTTGACTTCTTGCTGTTTAGCTCAGGTGGTTTAAAGAGCTTAGCAGTCAGATCCTCAGGTGCAAAGAGTTCCTTGTCTGGACTGTAGGGCCCTGGGAAGGCCGTGGCCACCATGTGCTAGAGTTGCTCCTGCCACCTGCTTGAGCCTCAGCACACATATCCCATCTCTCCTTTCAATGAGTTCATGTCGAAAGCTTGAAATTGACCCTGGTGGGAAACTGGCAAATACTACAGATCAGGGCTTCCCCTCTCCCTCACCACAAGAGCTGATTATTAAACACCACTGGCTTTGGTATGTTGAGTCTGTTTTACCAGGTCCTGAAATAGACCTTCTCATGGAATGTGACCCTTGCTTCTCAGTCTTTCAAGACTTCCAGGGAATAGTCATGAAATGTGAGCACTCAAGGAGACCTTTGGGTTGATCTTTATCCAAAAAAGAGAGACTTAAATGCCAGAAGAACCAGTTGAGAAAGTAAATGGGCCAAGCAACTCAGTGGAAGGAAATAGAGAATAGTGAGGAATGTGGTGAAAGACCCCAAAGTGTTTAATTTTAAAACAACAACAAAGGTGGAGTTTGCTAGGGCTGCCATAACAAAGTTACAGACTGAGCGGCTTAAACAAATGAATCAGCAGGGTGTTGGTAGTGTTGATTCCTTCTAAGGGCTGTGAGGGAGGAATCTGCCCCAAGTCTCTCTCTGTGGTTAGTGGATAGCAGTCTTCAAATTCACATGGCATTCTTCCTGTAGATACATCCATTTAATAAGGAGACCAGTCATATTGGATTAGAACTCACCCCAACAATCTCATTTTGACTTGGTTCTTTCTGTAAAGACCTCCATCTAAGGTCATATTCTGAGATGCTAAGAGTTAGGACTGCAACAGATGAATGTGGGGGGAAACACAATTCAATCCATAATATATGGGCAGGACAAAAAAAAAAAAACAAATCTGAGAATCAGATCTGACCTGCTCACTGCCCCAGTTATAATCCATTGGCTAAATTTGGCAGGTGTGGAAACTAAAGCACTGAGGGATGCAAGTGGCTCTCCAGAGGTCACAGGTAGAAAAAGACAGAGGCAGGCCTGTAGCCAAGCTCCTCTTGTCACCTCCCCAACCTGAGGCCATTTCTCCTTGTATGCCTTTTTGACACCCCTGGAGAGCCTGTGAAGCAGCCGAGGGTCAAAATGTATCTGAAACCCATCTCTAAACTCCCCTCAGCCTACAGCATGGGGAAACACACATAAGACACTAGAAAAGGCATTCTGAGACTTTATAGACCTCGACCTCAATTCTCTGGGTTAGTAGAAGCTCAAGGTTAATTGCTGGCTCCAGCAACAGTCCATGGGATCACAAAGGAGTCAGACATGACTCAGTTACTAAACAACAGCAACAACACCGTCGGTTGGTCTTAGATACTTTGAGGTCTCTTGTTTTACATTCATTCTTTCTTACTATTGAACAACAAAGTGAGATCAGGGGAGGACTTCAGGACCCTCCCATTCTTGTTGATAGTAAGAGCAAGAAGAGTCAGACAATTTGGTTGAAACCCTGGATTTGCTAGAACAAACATCTATTGTAGGGTGATCACTTATAGACCCGCTCTGAGCCTCATTTTTCTCACCTGAAAATGGGAGACAAATAATATTTGGCTCATTCAATGACTCATTCATGTGTTCCTTCAACCAACGCTTGCCTTTTTCTTCTAACACACACCTATAGATTCTCTTTTCTCAAACTCAAGACTAGAGATATAAGCTTAAGATGAAAAAAATATATTTTAGTAATATGGCTTTAAAATGACTGAAGTCCACAGTTTATGATATTCTAGTCAAGGCATAAATTTTTTTATTGGAAAAACCTAAATTTCAGTTTTCAGATACATCTTTTAATGCATATATATACATATATACTTACTTTTAAAAATGATTTTGGTATAAAACAAGCACTCTTCCTTGTCCACATAGGAATGTACTATCTTCTGACTTCAGATTTGAGTGAACACAATGTTATTATCTGTTTTGTAACCTCTAATGACCTCTACACACCTTTCCCTCTTTGACCATTCTAGGTTTTTTCACACCAGGATTCTCAGCGCAACTGGAGCCTGGACTGAAGAAACTTCGTGAACTATCAGACTGAAGGGAACTCACTGAGGGTTCTGTTAATAAAACCAAGAATGAGAGCACCAACCTCCAGTGCACATGTATTTTTCTTGGAGTTTCTTCATAAAGTATGTGCCAACAGAAAAAAAGTCCTTCTTTTTTCAAAGTAATTTTGGCTTATATCGCACAAATGAGTATTACCATTTTGCCTGATTCATAGTCTGGTAATAGAATACCAGTGTGAATAGGGACAAGAGGGGTAGGAAAATCAGGAAAGGATTTGTTAGCCTTTCAGTATTTATTTTAAAAATATTCACATAAGGACTAAAGATAGTCCTCCCTCCTTCCCTTCCCCGTTTCCTTCTTCCTTCTCTTTTTTTTTTAAAAATGAAACATCTCTCTAATAATGTCTCTTTGTCCAGGACTTTGCCAGTGATAACACACATCCTCATTTTTCTCTTGCCAGCATACTGTTATTTTTATGATCATTCTCATTTTGCAGTAACTTGAACTAGTCCAAGGCCATATAGGTTGTGATAGACAGACTGAATTACCACTCTAGATTCTGGCCTCTATTTGTCGACTCATATTTCTTCTCCCATTATGTCTCCCCGTCTCTAAGATCTCTTCTGAGCTCTGAAATTGGGTGGAGTAAAAGCTTCATGAGGGCAGAGACCTTAACTGTTTGGCTCAGCATTCTATCTCCATTGCTTAGCACAGTGCCTGACAGGTCCAAGGAGTTCAATAAACAGTTGGTTTTTTATTAAATTGGAATCCATGCTCTCTATACCTTTTACTGCCTCAAGAGTTGATGCTGAAGTGATGACTTGAATGATAATAGCAGCTGGTGCCCAAGAACGTGACAAACTCAAACCCTATGTGAGACCCAAGGATAAGAAATTTACATATACCCATGCCAGAGCAGCAACACAGCATCCTCAGGGGCACAGAGATTTATTCCACTTGCAAGCATCACCGCTGCTGGTGAGTTGGAGTGGGGTAAAGAGGCTGGTGGGACAACCCCTGACGTCCACTCTTGCATCTTTCTTTCCCTAAAGACATCACTACAGGATGTTGGAGCTCTGAGGGTTTCCTATAATTTGCTCTAAAAAAATTCACTGGGTTTTTCCAGTCTGTTAGTACTTCCTCCTAAAGCTTTAGCTTCTAAAATTGGTAAGCATTTAATTTCAGTTACAAAATTAGTTGCTTATTGGTATGACATATTAAACCGATAATCTACTCAAGAACAACCTGTTATAACTTACACAGCATTTTCACAAGATGACCATTTTATAAAGAAAGAAAGATCAGGAAAGTTAAGTGTTTTGCCCTAGATTATGAAGCTAGTAATTTATAACACCAAATCCAGACCTGTCAACTCAAAATGCTCAAGTCCTTATATTATGACATTGCCAACGTGACATTGGTGCTTGTCTACCAAACAGTCCATGAAAATAATGGGCTGTAAAGGAATCAGGGAAGCCGACTCACTCCTACGCAGGATCCTTCCTTTACTCACGATGGACTCCATAAACACAGTACCCTCTTTCCCAATTCCTCTTCTCAAATTCCTCCTTTATTATGCCTGCAATGGCAGTGGTGGCTGTAGCAATGTCTGTGAATTTTAAGGGTGAAACCAGAGGACCTCTCTTCTGAGCATTTTGCCTTCTTGTCAGCTTCATGAGACTATGCCCTGAATATGTACTCCCAGCATATAAAAGATTAAACTCATTATACCCCCTCCCCAGACTCTTTTTCCTTCTTCTGTGGTCTCTGTTCCTGGTCTGCTCAGCCATCTAGTTACCTAAGTTAGTAACCCAGAAGTCAGCATGGGCTCTCTGACTTGCTTTTCTTCCCTCCATCATACAGTTCCTAAGACTGGTTGATTCTTCCTCTGATGTCTTTTTTTGGTCTGTGCCCACATTCTGACCCTGATGCTACTTTCAAGTCCCCGTCGTATCCCTTTTGGGTTTCTGTGGTAGTCTCCCGGCTGGTCTCCCTGGTGTTATCTTCCATCGGCGTCTCTATGAAATGAAGAGTGTGCTGTCTGGCTCTGCTGTATGCACGGTGGAAAGTCAGGGCCAGCATAACATGCTCAAACCCTTTCTGACAAAAAGCAGATAATGCCAGTGTGTGTGTGCCTGTTCTCTCTTACCAACTTCCTCCCCACCTTCCTCTGTCCACATTTTTCTTCAAAGAAACCACACTGCTGAACGACAGTTGGACATTCTAAAGTAGGACTCTATGCCTGGTCAGTAGGAAGTGATATCCTGACCCAGACCAGAAGGAAGATCACAGGCAACAATATCGAAGAGGAAGTGGACATGACCTCAAAGCATACGTTATACCCTCTTGCAGGGCAGGGGCTGGGACTCCCCCAGGAAGCTTCTCAGTGGATATACTCAAAGCATTTGTCTGCAGCCCTCCTAGGGAGTGCCCAATCAGTTCTGAATCCTTGTTAATCTTGCTCTGTTCACAATTCCTTCCTTCTAGGGAGCTATTACACAGCAGGGACCAGGTGAGGAAGAAGGAGCAGTGGATGCAGAACCAGAAGGTCCCTGGTGACTGGCTGTCTTCACCTCTTAGAGCCTGTTCCCCCACCTGTTAAGGGAGAATAGTGAGCTGTAGCAGCTGCCCCACCTGGGTCACAGTAAGAGTTGAGATACACATAACACATAGAGGTCAGTCTTTGCGAGGGTGGGGGATAATGGTTCTGGAGTCAGAAGATCTGGGTTTTAGAGTCAAGCTGTGCTGCCTCTGCTGCTAAGTCGCGTCAGTCGTGTCCGACTCTGTGTGACCCCATAGACGGCAGCCCACTAGGCTCCCCCGTCCCTGGGATTCTCCAGGCAAGAATACTGGAGAGGGTTGCCATTTCCTTCTCCAATGCATAAAAGTGAAAAATGAAAGGGAAGTCACTCAGTTGTGTCTGACTCTTAGCGACTCCATGGACTGTAGCCTTTCAGGCCCCTCTGTCCATGGGATTTTCCAGGCAAGAGTACTGGCTACTCGGCATGTAATCTAGGCCCAGTCAGTGAGCTTCTCTGAAACTCAGTGTCTTCATCTGTTAAATAAATTAATAATACACCCTCATTCAAAGCTTGGGCTTCCTTGATGGCTCAGATTGTAAAGAATCTGTCGGCAATGCAGAACACATGGGTTCGATGCCTGGGTTGGGAAGATCCCCTGGAGAAAGGAATGACAACCCACTCCAGTATTCTTGCAGGGAAAATTCCATGGACAGAGGAGCCTGGCGAGCTGCAGTCCATGGGGTTGCAAAGAGTCAGACACAACTGAGCAACTAACAGACACACACATTCAGAGCTCCTGCAGACGAGACATGGCCTGTGAATCATAGAACCCAATCGTATATAGTGAGGTGATCTGATTCTAATGTATGTGGAGTGCTTTCTGGAGCACTAGATCGTCTCAGGGTACACTCCACAGCCCAGCCCTGCTTCTTGCTCTTCAGAGGTTCTTGCTGGGTGTCGGCCCTCTAGGGCTCTCTGTACTGAGGCTCCCGACTCCGCCTGCTGAGTGGAGAGCATGTCCCTGGGGTACATGTGATGCTGGCCTGGAAACCTCCTGTCGAAGGGATCCTAGCACGTCTGGAGATGGTCTCTTGCCAGAGGTGGGAGGTGGGGGTGGGAGGGGATCTGGTCCCAATAATCATTAAGTATGAATCAGGCTCCAGCAATGGTCCACGGACCACCAGACGAGGCAGATCCTGCCAGCGTGGGAGCACTTACAGAATGCCTGGGAGCATTTTGGTTAAGGTCGCCTGTTGCTACGTGAGGGCGCTCCTGTGTGTGTTTCAGGGGTGAGCGTGTGTGTGTACATGTACATGTAAGAAGAGCAGTCAGTATGGCCTGTCTTTGATCCATTCAGGTCTTTCAGCCCAGTCAGCCATGCCTCCAGTGGAGGGGGGAGGGATAGGAAGAACACTATACTGGCATCGCCAGGGCTTGGCTTCATCCTGGCCCTGCTCTCTCTCTAATAGCCTGGGCCTCAGCCACTCACCCCCTTTCTTGCCCCCCGCCTCACAGAAGTCTGTGTGGGTCCTGGCAGGTGTCAGGGAGCAGAAAGCCTTCTCTGGAACTGGGTGGGTCCTTGTGCTTCAGGGATCCTCCAGCACAAAGAAGAGCTGTATTTCCAAAACCCAAGATTTATTTCTACCTGTAGGACTGCTACCAGCTGCACCTGCCCTGGGAAAAGCTTTGCTTCCACGACTTCCTGGAAACTGTGCTCTGCCAGGCCATTCAAGGTCTCACTGAACATAAAAGGCAGGCTAACTAAGACTTCCAATTCTCTTTGTATTGGGGTAACATAGTTGAGTAACAATGTTGTGTTCGTTTCAGGTATGGCAAGGTAATTCAGTTATATATATATACATGTATATGTTCTTTTTCAAATTCTTTTCCCGTTTAGGTTATTACAGAATAATGAGCAGAGTTTCTGCAGCATAAACCCAAAGAGCAATGTGCGGAGACACAGAGTAATTAAATTGACAAAAATTGAAGACCAAGAAAAAATATTAAAAGCAACAAGGGAGAAGCAGCATAACATGCAAGGGAACTCTCAGATGCTCGATTCTTTATGGGTCAAAAGTAAACAAATATGGGTAATTCGCTGTTGGTCCAGCGGTTAAGACTCTATAAAGACTCAGTGCAGGGGGTATGAATTCAATCCTTGGCTGGGGAATTAAGATCCCACATGCTGTGTGGTGCGACCAAAGAGAGAAAAAAGTAAATAAGTAGGACACTGTGACCTAAAGACAAATTTAAGAAAACGGAGATCTAAAATTGCTAGGCTTGTAAAATTAAATAAATAAACAAAAAACTCACTAAGGAGTCCATCTTTTCCTGGTAATGAGAGCAAACCAGAAGAAAGGGTGCTGGACCAGGGTGCAGGGACCATGTAGTTTTTCCCATTCTTCCGGAAAGAAGTTTTCCCAAACTTCCTAGTTTGGCCTGTTAAGTCCCTGAGGACTGGATCTTGTTTTGCTCATAAGTATCTCACTGCGCCTGTCACGTACTAGGAAGTTGATTAAAAGTAGGTACAGTAGTCTCCCCTTATTTGTGGTTTCACTTTCCAGGGTTTCACTTATCTGTAGCCAAACTTGGTCTGAAAATACTAAATGGAAAATTCCAGAAATAAGTAACTCATAAGTTTTAAGATTCGAGCTGTTTTGAGTAGCATGTAGCAATCTCATTCTATCTTGCTCTATCCTACCCAGATCGTGAACCATCCCTCTGTCCAATAACTCTATATGCTACCTGCAAAAAACCTAGTATATTTAGGGTTTGGTACTATCTGTGGTTTCAGGCATCCCCTGGGTGTCTTGAAACATATCCCTGGGGATCAGAGGGTCTACTATACTTATTGGCATGATGATACATTCACAGCATATCATTGTGGGTTATAAAAGCACTCTGGACAATATGTGTATATTTCTTTAGAGAAAAGACTAGAAAGATATTAATACTGTTAATAGTAATAGCATTATCTTTTTATGATGTGATTGCAAGTTACTTTAATTTTCTTTCTCTTTATTTCTACTCTATAACTTTCTACATATAACATGCACTCATTGTATAATAAAAAAATGGAAACTGTACAGATTAATATACAACTTTGTCTTCAATACATCATTCAATTTCTCTTGTTTGGGGCAATCTCAGTAAATTGAAAAATAGAGATCTGGGGTTTGAGAAAAATACAATGTTAATTCATAAAAAGATTGAAATGTTTTCAAAAATTGGCATGCAATCGCTTCTCGGCCTTTTGGCTAAGATCAAGTGCAAAAATTGGCATGCAGAAGCAATCATGGAAGCTACTTTGTTCCCGGTGATGCACAGAGCACAGTTCCGTATGACCTACCAACATGCAGCAGGAACTAAGAAAGACTTCATACTCTCTACCTATTAATTCCAATCAAATTGAAAACAACTCAAATACTCAAAAATAAAGACCTGGATCACCAAACGACAGGCTGCTACCCTTCAGAACCCTGAAGTGCATGTAAAGTCATGGCTGACTGATGGTTTTGTATGGCAGAAACCAACACAAACAAACACAATATTGTAAAGCAATTTTCCTCCAATTAAAGAATAAATTTAAAAAGTCAAGTATGCAAATTAAAGCATTTGTATTAAAGAATACTAAGTTGTCTGTATATACTTATTTACAGTTCTGTGAAAAGTCGTGTTTATTAAGAAAGATCAAACTTCAAACAATGTAAAATGGAACAAAGTATTTTGTAGTGTTTAGTTTTACAATTTTTATAAAAGTCAAGTGGAAAATAGTGAATGTCTATATAGCAGTAATTAAATAACACACCTTGGAATTCCACAGAATTGCAAGCAAAATGAATAATGAAGCTAATGCTTACCTGCCTCCTGAGAAATCTGTATGCACGTCAAGAAGCAACAGTTAGACTTGGATATGCAACAACAGACTGGTTCCAAATTGGGAAATGAGTACGTCAAGGCTGTATATTGTCACCCTGCTTATTAAACTTATATGCAGAGTGCAACATGTGAAATGCCAGGCTGGATGAAGCACAAGCTGGAATCAAGATTGCCAGGAAAAAATATCAATAATCTCAGTATGCTGATGACACCACCCTTATGGCAGAAAGAGAAGAATTAAAGAACCTCTTAATGAAAGTAAAAGAAGAGAGTGAAAAAGTTGGCTTAAAACTCAACATTCAGAAAACGAAGATCATGGCATCCATCACTTCATGGCAAATAGATGGGAAAACAATGGAAATTGTGACAGACTTTATTTTGGGGGGCTCCAAAATCACTGCACATGGTGACTGTAGCCATGAAATTAAAAGACACTTGCTCCTTGGAAGAAAAGCTCTGACAAACCTAGACAGCGTATTAAAAAGCAGAGACATTACTTTGCTAACAAAAGTCCACCTAGTCAAAGCTATAGTTTCTCCAGTAGTCATGTATGGATGTGAGAGTTGGACTATAAAGAAAGCTGAGCACCAAAGAATTGATGCTTTTGAACTGTGGTGTTGGAGAAGACTCTTGAGAGTCCCTTGGACTGCAAGGAGATCCAACCAGTCAATCCTAAAGGAAATCAGTCCTGAATGTTCATTGGAAGGACTGATGCTGCAGCTGAAATTCCAATACTTTGGCCACCTGATGAGAAGCACTGACTCATTGGAAAAGACCCTGATGCTGGGCAAGATTGAAGGCAAGAGAAAGGGACAACAGAGGATGAGATTGTTGAATGGCATCACCGACTCAATGGCCATGAGTTTGAGTAAACTCCAGGAGTTGGTAATGGACATGGAAGCCTGGCATGCTGCAGTCCATGGCGTCGTGAAGAGTCGGACACGACTGAGTGACTGAACTGAACTGAATGCTCCAATGCTACACTGTTGCTGGGAATGTGAAAATGTAAATTCAAGTTTTCTAAAGAGTAACTTGGAAAAAACGTATGTCAAATTTTTAAAGTGTCATTGTCTTCATTCCATTGATTCTGTCTTAAGACTTTCATCCAAGAATAACCAAAGATCAAGAGACATTTATCTCACTATTATTTGTGATGGGAGAAAAGAGGCATTACTAAACTGTCCGGCAGTAATGACTGGGTTGAATGGATAAACCAACAGCATAAATAACTAGGCAACCATTGAAAACACCCCACAGGGGAGTACTTAATATTATGGAAACAAAATTTCACTAGAACATGCAAATATTAGATCACCAAACATGCCACATAATTGCAGTTGTTTTTTTTTTTTTTTTAATACTAGGAAGAATGTAAGGGCTTCCCTGGTGGCTCAGACTGTAAATAATTTGCCCGCAATGCGGGAGACCCAGGTTCAATCCCTGGGTTGTGAAGATCCCCTGCAGAAGGGAATATCTACCCATCCAGTATTCTTGCCTGGAGAATCCCATGGGAGGAGCCTGGCGAGCTATAGTCCATGCAGTCACAAAGAGTCATAAACCAAAACATTGATAAGGGTGGTTTCTAGGTGGTGGAATGATGGGTAGTTTTAATTCTCTCACATTTCTTCTAACTTCTAAATTTTTTATAATAAACATATGTTACTTTCCAGTTAATGATTGTTCAAAATAGGTAACAGGTAAAATTGTGAGGTGGAGTCTTTATTTCTCATTCAATGAGAGATAAGAGTGTCATCTGCAAGTCCTTCTGAACCTATCTGCAAGCAAACCCCTTCTCTCCTCCACCCCTCCATGATATACAAGAAAACCTCTCAGAGCAATCCAGGTTCCTGGCAACACATATACGCTTGCAGAGGTATGTACACACACACACACACACACACACACACACACACACACACACACACACACACACACATTTGACTGGATGTTCCTGGTGGGAGGAATGGTGCCCAGAGAGCAGGGACCCTTCTGCAGCCCCAGCCCACTTCGCTGTTTGTAAGCCCTTAGGCAATGCATGCCCTTTCCCTGGGTCCCAATAAATGAGTGAATTTAATTGGAATGTCTTTAAAGACACTCTGCACTTGGTGCTGTTTCATTCCGGAGGATATGGTCCTGGATGGGAAGATCTGTAAGGGAAAGGGAAATAAATCTCTTTAGTGGTACTATCCCCAACCTCTGGATCCCTTTTCTTCTTTGGATTTGAAGTGAAGAAGAAGCTCTTGAGGCTCCTCTCTGGAGGTTTGGGGTGGGGTGGCAGGGGCTATTTTCAAAAGCTAGTTCTCAGAAATTGTGGGGATAATGAAAAGGCTTTAAAAGTTTGGGTTTAAGTCCCTGGAAGGTGTGAACAGGACTTTCCTGGGCAACAGGACTTTCCTGCCAGCAGATCCTCAGGTCAGCCCTCTCGGAATCCCTTGTTTTAGTATCCTGCATGGGAGGCATGGGGAGTGCTGCAGGGCTCCAGGGAGCAGGTGGAACCCTGCAAGAATGGCAGCTGCTATTCTGGAGCTGGAGCCCTGGATCTCACCTGATTCCCCTCTTCTAGGCTGGGATGCCTTTACTCTGGACCTCTTCCCAAGATGGCTAGTGTCAGTCTAGGATCTGAGGATCTATCTTCTCAGAGTCTCAGTTTCCTCATCTGTGAATGAACTAGGTCCTCTCCAAGACTGGCCTCAAATAAAACCCCTACGTTTGAATATTATAAGCCCTTTTTGTTGTTTGGCTTATATAGAGCATGTGCATTACATTGATACTGCCCATTAATGGTGCACTGAATGTGAGTTCTCTCCTGCTATGTGAATAGTGGAACATTTCAAGCTGCATAAAGCTTCCAGACCTTCATGTGTCTTCCTCCTGTGTCCCAGAAGAGCAGTCCAGGCATTGTACCTCACTGATGTAGCAGCTGAGTTTTGTTTCTTACTGTTTTCCCTGCACATTTTAATTTCTTTTGCATTTCTTCATCTTCTTTTTTTTTTAAATTGGTGCATTGTTTATAAGATACAGGCCATCAAATTTTCCCTACCTCTTCTAGATAAGGGAACAGGAAACAACCAATTTAATATTGACACACTCTATGGCCCAAGATACTCTGGTGTAAAGTCCAAACTTGAATTTTCATTCAAGTTGGATATCTAGAAATTGGCAATCACTTTAAAAATTAAATGGGAGTCCCAGTCCTTATTTGCTACATACAAAGGGCAGTTTTGAGGTTGCATATAAGAAACAAAGTATTAAACAGGAATTGTATGCTGGGAACCTGTGTGGGAATTCCGCCCTCCAGTCAAGCTCAGTTCTCCATTCCAGGAGACTCACGGGGTTGAGAGGGCTCCACCCAGGGGAGGTGTCTGCCTGGACTGGAGAGAAAAACAGGCTCATCTGGTGGTGTGCTCATTGTCAGTCTGCTGCTCCCAGAAAGCATGCTAATGGCCTTCAGGGGATGCAAACTTCATGTGTAAACAGGTCTCTGGTCTACTAACAAGACCTTGACTATGGACTGTTTACAATCTCACCTTCCAGTCTGGGAGGGATAGCATTCAAGGTACTATAGAACCCTGGATCCCAACGTTTCCATTGTCATGCACCCTCCATCAACTGGGTAGAAAAGTCATTCTATCTCAGATGAAGTCGACGAATCATTATTTCATTCTAGTGCCAAAGCTGGGTAACAGGTGAGACTTGCTCCTTGAAGAGCTCATTCAGGGAGGGTCATAGTGCTGGCTCTGGACCAGGTTGCGTGGTTTTGAATCCTGCATCCTCCTCTTTCTAGTTGGGAAAGCCTGGGCAAATCAGTTAACTTTTCTGGTCCCCTGTTGCCTAGTTTATAAAATGGAAATAATAACAACAACACTTACCTCATTCAGTTGTTGTAAGAATTAATAGTGCCTGGCACAAAGTCAGCAAGCAGTAAATGTCAGCTATCCCTGCTAATGAGACAGAGAGACTGTCCGTAGTGAAAGTACAACACACTATGCTTTGTGCATTACTAGAAGGGTTCAGGCTAGAAATGATGGACTTTAGAGGCTTTACAGAAGACTCTTGATCACTTGGGGCTCTGTCAGAGAAGCGGGACCACTGTGTGCGGTGCAGAATTAGAGATCAATTATCAGGCCTCAGTCCTCACAGTTATAGGATCCACCTGTCCAGTTGAGGTAAGGAGTTGCTTCAGAGTTTGGCACTAGACTTGGAGTCAGCAGGTCAGGTGATTAGGAAATAGAAGTGGGCATGAAGTGGGGGGGAGTGTGATGATGGACTGCAACCTGCAAGGACCACCTGGAGTCCATTTCCACCTGTCATTGCCTTTAAGTGATGACCTTGGAGGAGAAGCTGGCCTCCCGCATGAAGCCCTACCTCCTGGCCCAGGGCTCAGAGGCACTACGACAGCTCTGATGGGAACTGGAGAAGCCAAAGACTCAGCCAGTGCTTCACTCTAACATATGATGCCCTACACCAACCTTCTATATATTATAACATAGTATAATAGCTTCACTTCTATATTCCAAATATTGTGAAAATTATCTCTTGTAGCCAACACTACTACGTAAAGGGAGTCTGGGAACATAATTCCAGCTTAACTAAGTTACCACAGTCCCATAGAGGAAGCAATGAAATTGGTTCTGAAAGAGCGTTTGCCACAAGGGGAAAGGGGAAGGATATCCCAGACTCAGAGAACATGAGCATGAAAGGTCTGGTGTGTTCAGGATGTTCATAATGGGACAGCATAAGGTGTTTTTGTTCCTAAACCATAGAACTTGTCCAATGTAACCATGAGCCACTGCAGAATGAGGAAATACAGACCTATCTATCCATTCAGTTATAATTTTTCATTAAACAAAGAATGACTTCTTTTCCTTCTCGGCTAATGTCTCACCCACTACCAAGGAAATTAGACAACAGCAGTGAAAGAAGCATTGAGCCTAAAGCCAGGAGACCTGGGTTTTAGGTCTCCAAGACCAAGGCCTTGTCCCACACTCTAGGGGTGACCTTGGACAACCCTCCTACCCTCTGAACGCCAGTAACCTCATCTCTAAAAGGAGAAATTTGAGACGAAGCGATGGCCAGCTCTCTGAAGTCATTTCAAACTTTGACGTTCTCTGATTTTCAGGCAAGTACCAGGAGACGGAATGGGCACAGATATTTCATTCTGGTTAAAGACAAAACAAAACGCAAGGCCCTTTGCGATGTCACTTGACTATTACATCTAGAGCCTGGAGGCAGGCACAGACTCCTCAATTTGAGGAGAGTCAATGCAGCCTCCCACAACTGTTTCTGGGGTCTAGGTTAGACATGAGTTGGGTGTCCAAAGTCATGTCAGGACTGAAGTGTGTTTGTTTTGGTAATACTAGCCTTGCAGTATGCCAGAAGCATCCAGGGCTGTCAAAGAATGTTGGATGAAAGAACCTGTAATCTGGTCCCAGTTTCTCCATAGATTGGAAACTGATGTATGGGTTACTTTGAGAAGACACTATACAGATTCCTGTCTTAGGGGGAACTATGAATCTGCAAAAGTTTCTTCCAGCCCACTCTGATCTTGCCCTATATTCCTGGGAGGACTACAGAACTGAATAAGAGAGAAGGGACCAGGACAAAAGCCTGGTGTCTGGTACGTGCTTGAAGTGACATAAATACTAAACAAAGAAGAAATCACCTCACCTTTTATCTTGTGGCTATATTAATAAGTATTTTGATCGAAATATTTCTAGACATAGGTATCCCCCTCTCTTTAAAATTCCTGGGGGAGAGAGATGATATGGGGAGTTCAGGATTGGGAACGCATGCACACCCGTGGCAGATTCATGTCAATGTATGGCAAACCAATACAGTATTGTAAAGTAAAATTAAATATATATATATATAATTCATATGAATAAATTTTACCCATTTAATGTAAAAATAAATAAATAAAATAAAATTAATTAAAAAAATAAATACATATACAGATACAGACACAAACAACAAAAAATAAAATAAAGATAACTGTCAACTCAGAATGCTATTTATAATATATGTGGCAGAAATCTGATATTCCTAATAAATAGCATCTACAAATCTGTAAAAAAATAAAATAAAATAAAACAAAATTCCTGGGGAATGTCAGACTAAAGCTTCACATTCTTTGCCTGTTTCTGAAGATGTTCTTTGTGGGAATGCAGGGAAGCTATGATGTTGTTCTTTGTGGAACCCAATAAAATGCAGATACAGTTAATTTCTCTCTCTTATGGTAAGTCACTTTTGCTCAGACAACATGGCTGTGTTTTATCATGCAAATTTTTGATTGTGAAAATTCCTGTAGGCTTTGGAGTCAGAAAAACTAACTTCAAATCTGAGCTTTACTACTCGTGTGTATACTAGGGAAGTTATTTCATCTCTGAGCCTTGGTGCTTTCTTCTGATTAAAAAAAAAAAGGCAGGATAACACTGATTGCTTAAAGATCTTAAATAAGATGCTGTATATAAACTGTGGGAAATGTTCAATAAATATTATTTATTTTTCTGTTCTGCTTTTAAAGGTAAAAATGATAAAGAGATCATATTTCTGAGTTCTCCTATTGCTACTTGCCTGTTATTCATTTATTTGTTGTGTTAATATGCTTGTAACCAGACAAGTGATAACAGGCACAAAGAGCTTGAGGGAAAAAAAAGTTATGGAAAAAAATAAAACTGAACTCAGGTATTATTTCTTTGTATGCAAATTGCTGAAAGACACTGTTACTATGTTTTGGATGCAGAATCCATTTATCCCTTTTAGGCTGAGAAATCTTGAGATATATCATGGTAGCAGTCAATTTCTGGCTTCAAAGGATCACATTTTAGGCATGACAAAGCTCTGAGTCTTGTCTCCTAGACACATGGGCCATCAGAACTGAAAGGTTCTTAGATGTCACCCAGCAAAACCCTTCCATGAAGTGGAAGACTGAGACTCTCAGAAAGGGAAGTGAGTAGCCCCAGATCTCTGACATGGCTAGACACAAAGCAAGGACTGGAATTTATGTCTTCTGATTCCTCATCCAGTAACAGTGTGTTGCTTCAGAGCCTTTGCTGATTCATCATGAAATCTTGGGAAATATCCTTGTTTTCTGTCTGCTGATCTTTCTATGAAGCAAAAGATGGCAAGAATAACTCATGATCCATACCTCATGGAGGTGCCTGTGGATTAGTCACACCCAGGCTGCAATAAGCATTCAGCTCCCTGGAGTTGGGCGCAATCATTAACTATTTATAAAAAAAACACCTGAGTATTACAAAAGGCGCTGCTTTCTAATGCTCAGGTGGAAGGAGCCTCCTTCCATGCAGTGGGGAGAAACAATGGTGTGGTCCATGAATGTGCTGAGTAACCCACTTGCCTTCTCTCAATTCCATTACACTCATCTGTAAATGGAAGAGCATGGTCCAGAGAATCCCTGAGCTTCCTTCTAGCCCTAATAGTCTAACATTTCATCAGTTTCTTCAAATTAGGACCTGATTACGGGCTGACTGACTATACTTCTGAGCAATATGGACTCTGACCACCTAGAATCACTAGCTAGAAAAATCACAAAAGTTAATGAATGAGAATGAAATTGAAAGTAAAAAAGGAATATTGTGTAGATATTTAAAGCATTGCTTATCTGGTCTATAATCATAACCATGTAAGAAAACACTCAGTTCTCTTAAACTTGAAGATTTCCAATCACTGTTAAGGAAGTATTCCATGGTTCTCATCTGTCTTCTTTCTCAGGGTAAACACTTTCCATGGACTCAATCTGTGGATCTATATTGATAAACAGTAGTGAAAAGCTAGGCTAAGTGGGTCCAGGTTAGGATTTAAGACAAGGTTTTTGTCTTTATCCAATTTTACTTTTTCCCAGGATGAAAGACAGCATAGGGGAGAGCTATAAGCCCTGACCAGGGATTTGGGGAAGTCGGTCACTGGCTGGCTGTGTTAGCCTTGGTCTTGCATGTTGTACTCTGAGCCTTGGTTTCCTCCTCTGTATGAGAAAGAGCTTGGGTTAGATCTCTTTGAAGTTTGTTTAAGGGCTAACATTCCACTATTTTGCTTACCTCAGTTTTTAGAGCAGAGTCCCCAATCTTTAGCATCCTTGACCAATCTTTGTCTCACAGCCCAGAGACCCCCATCTCTTTTCCCTCAAGGGTTCCAGCACAGGGGTTCTCTTAAATCCATTTGCAACTCATACCTGTTTCAATACAATGAGTATTTGTGTTCCAATAATTTCTTAAAAGCTTGCAATAACTAAAGCCAAAAACATTCCTCAAGGAGTTGCAGTTAAAGATGCATTAATGGTAGAGGGTAAAGACAGGAGGGGAGAAAAAGTTCAGAGATGGAGAAGGGGGACTCAGTTTTCCCTTCAAAAGGTAAAGACACAAGCTGTCACAGCTCTGGTACCCTGAAACTGCTGAGTTGACAATGCCTTATTGACATCACCTCTCTCTAGCCTCAGTTTAATAAGTTCCCACAAGGAATCCTTCATCTGTGAAGACAGGCACAATTTGACACATTCATAGAAACTTTTTTAAAAAGAAGCCTAATGAGTTCACTCTCATTTTAGAGACCAGGGAATTAATCTGTGGATGAAGAGTTAAAATTTCACCAGCTTGAGCTGTACAGCAGGCAAGCCCCCACTGAACGACTGAGAAGTGAATGTGCCAACAGCAATGGGCAAAGTTCTTCAGGATGAAAGGTTTGTTTTGGAAAAGAACCCCTCAAATTCAGATGCTTTTGCTGAAGCTTGTCTGATTTATTCAAGCTGGGAATGGGGGCTGCAGGGGCATTTGTGGAGCCAACCAAACCTAAGATGTGCTCCACTGTCCCTGGCTTTGTTTTCTAATTTATTTATTTTTAATTGGAGGATAATTGCTTTACAATATTGTGTTGGTTTCTGCCACACATCAACATGAATCAGTCATAGGTACACATATGTCCCCTCCCTTATAAGCCTCCCTCCCACCTCCCACCTCATCCTAGCCCTCTAGGTTGTCACAGAGCACTGAGTTTGAGCTTCCTGCATCATACAGCAAATTCCCACTGACTATCTATTTCACGTATGGTGATGCATTTGCTTCAGTGCTGGTCTCTCTGTTCATCCCACCCTCTCCTTCCCCCACTGTGTCCACAAGTCTGTTCCCTAAGTCTGCATCTCCCTTACTGCTCTGCAAATAGGTTCATTACTACCATCTTTCCCTTCAGTTCAGTTCACTTCAGTTGCTCAGTTGTGTCTGACTCTTTGGGACCCCATGGACTGCACCACGGCAGGCCTCCCTGTCCATCACCAACTCCCACAATTTATGCAAACTCATGTCCATCAAGCCGGTGATGCCATCCAACTATCTCATCCTTTCTCATCCCCTTCTCCTCCCACCCTCAATCCTTCCCAGCATCAGGGTCTTTTCAAATGAGTCAGTTCTTCGCATCAGATGGCCAAAGTATTGGAGTCTCAGCTTCAGCATCAGTCCTTCCAATGAACATTCAGGACTGATTTCCTTTAGGATGGACTGGTTGGATCTCCTTGTGTCCAAGGGACTCTCAAGAGTCTTCTCCAACACCACAGTTCAAAAACATCAATTCTTCGGCGCTCAGCTTTCTTTATAGTCCAACTCTCACATCCATACATGACCACTGGAAAAACCATAGCCTTGACTAGATGGACCTTAGTCGGCAAAGTAATGCCTCTGCTTTTTAATATGCTGTCTAGGTTGGTCATAATTTTTCTTCCAAGGAGCAAGTGTCTTTTAATTTCATGGCCGCAGTCACCATCTGCAGTGATTTTGAAGCCTCCCAAAAATAAAGTCTGCCACTGTTTCCCCAGCTACTTGCCATGAAGTGATGGGACTGGATGCCATGATCTTAGTTTTTTGAATGATGAGCTTTAAGCCAAATTTTTCACTCTCCTCTTTCACTTTCATCAAGAGGCTCTTTAGTTCTTCACTTTCTGCCATAAGGGCAATGTCATCTGCATATCTGAGGTTATTGATATTTCTCCCAGCAATCTTGATTCCAGCTTATGCTACATCCAGCCTGGTGTTTCTCATGATGTACTCTGCATAGAAGTCAAATAAGCAGGGTGACAATATATAGCTTTGACATAACTCCTTTTCCTATTTGGAACCAGTCTGTTGTTCCATGTCCAGTTCTAACTGTTGCTTCCTGACCTGCATACAGATTTCTCAAGAGGCAGGTCAGGTGGTCCAGTATTCCCATTTCTTTTAGAATTTTCCACAGTTTATTGTGATCCACATAGTCAAAGGCTTTGGCATAGCTGATAAAGCAGAAATAGATGTTTTTCCAGAACTCTCTTGCTTTTTTGATGATACAGCTGATGTTGACAATTTGATCTCTGATTCCTCTCCCATTTCTAAATCCAGCTTGAACATCTGGAAGTTCACGATTCACATATTGCTGAAGCCTGGCTTGGAGAATTTTGAGCATTACTTTACTAACATGTGAGATGAGTACAATTGTGCGGTAGTTTGAGCATTCTTTGGCATTGCCTTTCTTTGGGATTGGAATGAAAATTGACCTTTTCCAGTCCTGTGGCCACTGCTGAGTTCTCCAAATTTACTGGCATATTGAGTGCAACACTTTCACAGCATCATCTTTCAGGATTTGAAATAGCTCAACTGGAATTCCATCACCTCCACTAGCTTTGCTTGTAGTGATGCTTCTTAAGGCCCACTTGACTTCCCATTCCAGGATGTCTGGCTCTAGGTGAATGATCACACCATCGTGATTATCTGGGTCATGAAGATCTTTTTTGTATAGTTATTCTGTGTATCCTTGCCACCTCCTCTTAATATCTTCTGCATCTGTTAGGTCCTTATCATTTCTGTCCTTTATTGAGCCCATCTTTGCATGAAATAGTCTCTTGATATCTCTAATTTTCTTGACGAGATCTCTAGTCTTTCCCATTCTGTTGTTTTCCTCTATTTCTTTGCAGTGATCACTGAGGAAGGCTTTCTTATCTCTCCTTGCTATTCTTTGGAACTCTGCATTCAAATGGGTATATCTTTCCTTTTTTCCTTTGCTTTTCACTTCCCTTCTTTTCACAGCCATTTGTAAGGGCTCCTCAGACAAGGCTTGTTTGCATTTCTTTTCCATGGGGATGATCTTGATCTTTGTCTCCTATACAATGTCATGAACCTCCATCCATAGTTCATCAGGCACTCTGTCTATCAGATTTATTCTTTGAAATCTCTTTCTCACTTCCAGTGTATAATTGTAAGGAATTTGATTTAGGTCATACCTGAATGGTCTAGTGATTTTTGCTACACTCTTCAAATTAAGTCTGAATTTGGCAATAAGGAGTTCCTGATCTGAGCCACATTCAATTTCTGGTCTTGTTTTTTCGGACTGTATAAAGCTTCTCCATCTTTGGCTGCAAAGAATATAATCAATCTGATTTCAGTGTTGACCATCTGGTGATGTCCATGTGTAGAGTCTTCTCTTGTGTTGTTGGAAGAGGGTGTTTGCTATGACCAGTGTGTTCTCTTGGCAAAACTCTATTAGCCTTTGCGCTGCTTCATTCTGTACTCCAAGGCCAAATTTGCCTGTTACTCCAGTTGCTTCTTGACTTCCTACTTTTGCATCCCAGTCCCCTATAATGAAAAGGACATCTTTTTTGGGTGTTAGTTCTAGAAGGTCTTGTAAGTCTTCGTAGAACCACTCAACTTCAGCTTCTTCAGCATTACTGGTTGGGGCATAGACTTGGATTACCATGGTATTGAATGGTTTGCCTGGGAAATGAACAGAGATCATTCTGTCATTTTTGAGATTGCATCCAAGTACTGCGTTTCAGACTCTTTTGTTGACCATGATGGCTACTCCATTTTTTTCTAAGGGATTCTTGCCCACAGTAGTAGATATAATGGTCATCTGAGTTAAATTCACCCATTCCAGTCCATTTTAGTTCGCTGATTCCTAAAATGTCAGCATTCACTCTTGCCATCTCCTGTTTGACCACTTCCAATTTTCCTTGATTCATGGACCTAACATTCCAGGTTCCTATGCAATATTGCTCTTTACAGCATCGGACCTTGTTTCCATCACTAGTCACATTCACAACTGAGTGTTGTTTTTGTTTTGGCTCCATCTCTTCTTTCTTTCTGCAATTATTAATATACAATATTTGTTTTTCTCCTTTTGATTTACTTCACTCTGTACAAAATAAGCTCTAGGGTCATCCACCTCATCAGTATTGACTCAAACATGTTCCTTTTTTATAGCTGAGTAATATTCCATTGTATATATGTACCACAACTTCTTTATTCATTCATCTATTGATGGGCATCTAGGTTGCTTCCATGTCTTAACTATTGTAAACAGTGCTGCAGTGAACAGTGGAGTATGTGTGTCTCTTTCAATTATATTTTCCTTAGGGTATACACCCAGTAGTGGGATTGTTCGGTCATATAATTTCATTCCAAGTTTTTTTCTTAAGGAATCTCCACACTGTTCTCCATAGTAGCTATATCAATTTACATTTCCACCAACAGTGCAAGAAGTTTCCCTTTTCTCCACACTCTCTCCAGCATTTTTCATTTGTAGATTTTTCGATGATTGCCATTTTGACAATGTGTGTGAGGTGATAGCTCATTGTCATTTTGATTTATATTACTCTAATAAAGGGTGATGTTGAGCATCTTTTCATGTGTTTATTAGCATCTGTCTGTCTTTTTTGGAGAAACCCTACCTTTGCTTTTAAGCTTATGAGTATTTTGAGGGGAAATCTAATCCACGTATTTCAAGTCCTTTGCACTTGAATACATGGAAATGCTAGTTGGTGAGAAAGCAACTCAGATGTCTAGGTGACTGCTAAATAGTAGGGAAACTCTCTAAGCAGAAATGCATCAAATAATGGAGAAGAGTCATTTCCCCAAGTGCAGCAGAGAATGAGCAAGAAAAATAGTGGATACAGAGGAAATGGCAGAACACAGCCAAGTCTGTGACCCCACATAGAAGTAGGAGGATAGTACACAGAACTCTGAAGTTAGATTTAGAAAACTGTGGCTTAAATTTCTTTATCAAAGTTAGCCTTAGTTTCCTCATCTATAAAATGGCTATTTTCATCAACAATTCCTTTTCCATGTAGTTATGAAGATATAATAATGTTTATTAAAATTCATTGTTCTATGCCTGTCACATAATAGGCACTGAATAAATATTTGTTATGTTTTTAATATTTCATTTAAGTTCAAGGCAAATCCTGATTCCTGTGTGTGTTCCCCAAACTGGTTTATCCTGTCTCCCACCCTCAAATCCTAATTGTCACCCTGAAAGTAGCAAGAAGTACACTCTCCCTGGAAAACAATATAAATTGGCTCATAGGTTTGGTTTTGGTTCTTTTTTCCACAGCAAACAGCATGATTTAAAAATGCTCAAAAAGTCAGAGCCAAAGCAAATTCCCTCTCTGTACCCCCCAACACAGACACGAACATACATGAACTTTTAAACCCTGGAAATCAGAAGAGAGAGAGAGAGAGGCCAGCCTTCCATTGCTGCACATCATATACATATATATATATATGTATGTATACATACATATATATATATATGGAGAGAGAGAGAGAGAGAGAGTTCACATTGCAAACACAAGGTGCACTGTCAGAAGTGCCTTGGGCAAAGTTTGTACTCTGCTTTGAATTCAGACTTTTGTTTACCAAGGCAGTAAACCGGTCCTCTGCTGCTCCAGGTGTAAAGCTATTATGAAAAGGCCTATTTGTATTTCACCCCACCTCAGATGTACGGTATGTGGGACTCCCGCACTGTAAGAGCAGCCAGGATTTATTTACAGACAGGGGCACCCAAGCAGGTATGGGTGTCGTCAGGCTGGGAAGGGCTGGGCCCTGGCAGAGAGGGGCCACCTCACTCACCTCTTCCTCTTCACAGGCCCTTCAATCGCCAGCACTTGCCTCCTCTGCATTGGCAAATAACCCAGCCTACAGGTGACCCTCCAGGGCCTTTCATATCTCTGTTTAGACAAGTTATTAATGCATCCTCTTGGGCTTTTTGTCCTCAGCTTTCCAGCGGACCCATTCCTGACACACTTTGTACAGCCAGGAGAGGGTGGAGAAAAGCAGTAGCTGCCGAAACTTTTGCACCAATCCCGGGCCTGAAAGTCTCCACGGTGTTCCTTCCTCCTCATTCTTGCAGGTTGTCACACCCCGATGGGTTATCTGAGGCCTGGGGTGGGTGGAAGGAAACTTTCACCCAAATTTCTGACTGAGCTAAATGGCCTGGAACCCACTCTCAACTGTCTGCTGCAATCTTGGCACGGGAAGGAGGAAAGAATGTATGGAAAAGGGCAGACTCAGACTGCCAGGGCCGTTAGCCTGGGCAAGTGGCAGAGTCGCTGAGGGGTTCCAGCCGCGCTGTGGCCTCCAGGCAGGTCTGAGAGACCACCCAGAAACTTATACTAAGACACAGAGCTGTGGCAGCGTCTCAGCTAAACACATAAGCTGCAAGACAGAAGCAAAGCTCTCAGTCCTGGGCTGGAATTGGGGCCTCTGTTATTTTCTGGGAGGTTGTTCCAACTTCCTTAGAACTTTGGGTTCCCATGGTTCCTAAGCCCCCACTAGGTGCAGGAGCTTTAACCAGGGCCTAGCACTAGCGTTATGGTTGTTGTTTAGTCACTAAGTTGTGTCTTACTCCTTGGAGACCCTAAGGACTGTAGCCCGCCAGGATCCTCTGGCTATAGATTTCCCAGGCAAAAATACTAGAGTGGGTTGCTACTTCCTTCTCCAGGGGATCTTCCTGACCAGGGATCAAACGCATGTCTCCTGCTTGGGAGGCAGATTCTTCACCACTGAGCCACCTGGGAAATCCCCTAGCACATTTTTAGATACTCCATAAATGATTTTGAGCAATGAATTAACACCAACTTTGTTCCTTGAAAAAGCAAGATCTTGCATGAGATAATTAAGCTCTATGAGCTCGGATTCATCATCTGTAAAGTGGGGGTCGTAATAGCCATTTCCTTTCAGAGTAACTGTAAGTATCAAGTGAGTAACCCTTTGATAACTCTAAAGAACTACACAAACATTGGTAGTCATAGCAACACAGAACACCTTCTTAACCTCACAAGGTCAAGACAGACCCTGCCTTGTCACTGTCTCCTTCGTCCTGCCTGGAAACCCAAGGCAACACACACCCATCAAGCATCTATGAAGGCTGAGGCTCCATGGGAGCCATCAAGAGTCCAGAGATTAATATACAGGGAGTTTGGCAGGTAAGGCATGAGCGTAAGGAAAAGACACTCCATCACTGAACATATAATTACTGAGTGTTTAGCAGTCAGTTATTCAGTAGCTGTTGAGAGCCAATTATGGACAAAGCTCTGGGAATTCTTGGCAGTGGGAGTTTTTTTGGTCAGGATAGACTAAGGTAATGACTCAACACAAAACACATTTATTTCTTGTTCACATAACAGTCCTGGATGGGTATGCAGGTTGCTGGGGCCACCCTTCTTCACTTGGTCATTCGACGGTCCAGGTTCCTTTCATCTTGTGCCTCCACCATCCCAAAGGGCCTTGTCATCATCTGGCAGAAAGGGGGAAACATGCAGGAGTGTGTATGAGAGGCTTTCATGGGCCAGGTCGGGGAAGCAGCCCTGACTGTTTCCACTCCTGTTTCATTAGCTACAACTCTGTCCCACCTAACCGCAAAGCCTTACTTTGTTTCCAGGAAGAAGAGAGAGATTTTGGTGAACACCTAGACAGTGCTGATACAAGGATATAGCAAGTAGCAAGACAGATCCCTACCCTCAAGGAGCTTACAGGTTGGGGAAGGTTAGGTACACATATAACCAAGATAATTTCACATAATATTTTAACAGCTACTCTGTAGAAAATAAATAGGGGAATATGATGGTGACTTTAGGTGAGGGGGTTTATTTTAGATGGGAGAGGGTATTATATAAGCGGAGACTCCAATGATAAAAAGTAATCAGTTAGGGGAGAGACAAGAGGAGGAGCAGAGGCCTCCAGCAAACAAGTGCGAGGCGGCAAGATGGGACTTGCCTGGGATGCTGAGGATGGAACAAAGGCCAGCACGGTTGGGGTGCTGTGAGTGAAGGGAGAACTTTATAGGATGAGGGCACAAGAGTTAGAGGAGGGCTAGGTTAGGTCAGGTCTTAGAAGCCACAGTGAAGAATCTGGATTTTTAATCAATAAACTGTTGAAGATTCAAGGCGATCAAAGTAGAAAAGAGCTGTGTACCAGTCTGGGACCTATTCATCAGCAAATTCTTTCATCCGTTCGGAGTTGTTTCCCAGCTCTTTTCTGACCTGCAGAAGGACTGTGTACCCAGGCTCCCGTGTCACTCGCCTTCCAGCTGGTAATAGTCAGTGGAAGGTGCTGGCAGGAGATTGGAGGGTAGGAGAAAGGGTGAAACTGGATGTATACCTCTCTCCCCTTTCTGTCTCAGGAAGCTTCTACAGCAGGGCTCTGTCCCCTCCACAGACAGGCCCACCTTGGTCCAGCTTCTGCCAGGTGATCCTCTGGACTCAGGATATGACCTCCTCTCTACGTCCTTCTCTAGTCCAGCCTAGTAGAATCCTAGTAGCAACCACTATTATGGCTAATGGCTGGATTGGCTTTGTGGCTTCTTCCTATCACCTATTTAGCCAATGACTGGCCATAGATTTCCTGCTTTTAGACACTTAGAGTGGCTTCAGTTTCCCTGATTGACCCTGAGTGGCTTCAGTTTCCCTGATTGGACCCTGATGTAGAAATCACCACCTGGTACCAGGCTGGGTACATGGCAAGTCCATGGTGACAGTCTTCGTTTCCTATGACTACTATCACAGCACAAATATTACAGCTCTGGAGGTCAGAAGTCTGAATAGGTCTGTCTCACTGGGTTAAAACGAAGGAGGCTTTAGGGGAAAATCTGTTTCCTGTCTTTTCCAGATTGAAGAGAGAACTCACATTCCAGATTGAAGAGACAACTCACATCCATGGTTCCTTCCTACATCTTCAAGGGCAGCCACAGCAGGTCAAGTCTTTCTCACCAAGCCACCACTCTGATTCTGACTCTTGTGCCTGCCTCTTCCATATTTAGGAACTTTTGCGATTACATTCTGGGCACATGATTAGTCCTGGATAATATTTCTAGTTTTTAAGGTTTTTTTTTTTTTTTTTTTTTTTTTTAAGGCTGATGAGCAAGCATAATTCCATCTGCAGCCTTAATTAACCCTCACCATTTAATATAACATATTCATGGGTTCTGGGGATTAGGACATGGACATCTTTGAGGGCCATTATTCTGCCTGCCGCAGTGACTCACTGAGCAAATAAGTCAGAATAGGAAGAGAGAGGTCATGGAGGCTTGCTGAAGGGACAGTTGCTTGGTGCCTTACCCTGCACACAGGGACAATTGATGCCTGTGAGCTGAAAGGAACATAGAACGTCTAGTCCTGCAGAGAGAGCATTTGTGTCCTATGGTTCAGAGGGTTTCTCCAGATACCCTTGAGGCTAGGCTTGCTGTCAGGAACCCCTCTGAATCTTCTCTTGCCTGTCACTCCAGGGATGCGATGCTGGGACCCAGCTCCTGTCCATCTCTCACCCAGAATGGCATGTAGGTTTCTTGTTTTCCCAGAGGAAGGTTCATTTCAGAGAGTAAGTGGGTGAAGGAAAACTGTTGGCTGAAGCACGTGAGGCCCATCAGTTCCAATTCGGGGACAACTGCAGTTGATGCGGGCACTCCAGCCAAATGTAATCAAACGCCTCCTGCTGCCAGACGATGTGTTGTTCAGACAGGAGCTGGTGGGGTGGGGTGGGGTGGGGTGGGGGGGAGGTTTGTTGTGAATTCAAGATGCCTCTGTATCTTTATCAGATGGATCCTCGGAGGCGAGGAGGGAAATTCACTGTACTGGCAAAGGAACTTCAAAATCGCAGCCGATTCCTGAAAAACTCTGAAAACTGCCTACAGAGGAGAAAATCTGCAAGCTATGGTGGCCGGCAGACACTCGGAGTGGGAGGATTTGTGACCACATAAGCCCATGGGGCAGCATGTGGCACCAGATCTCCAGGAAAGAATCCTGGGCCTCTCCACCACTTCATTGTGTTTAGGGCAGGGAGGCGAGTTTGAAGAGGACAGAATTTGGGTAAGTATAGAATGGCTTTCTCTATTTTGAGCTAGATCTTATGGAAATGACTTTTAAAAAACCGCTTCTTTGGAGCTGGAATTCCCCCACCCACTCTTCCTCCACCTCCCAGCCCAGCAAGCACAGGGGGGCAGAACACCATGAGGATGGCCCTGCCAGGTCTGAGCCCGGGAGTAGAAGGGGCCTAGGACGTGGGCCTGGGGTTAATGTCTTAGTCACTGCAATCCAGACACACAGAGATTCTGATTTCAAGTTCTGAGCTTTGTGAAGATTCAGATAAATCTTTGGAGCAAAGAGCTGTTTTTAAGGGAGTGTATCATGTTTGAGAACCTCCAACTGTCTTTGTGGGTTAAGAATGATCTTTAGGAAGAGATGCAGAATGCAATTCTGATTATGTTACTGGCATCCAGGTGGTATAATTGCATCTTTCTCAGCACAGATTACATTACATTAGTGACATGCTTTGATCTGATAGATAGTTTTTGGTTCTTGAGAACCCTGAAGGACTAAGGGACTTTTTAAGGATTAAAAATGGACAGATATAAGCATCAGGGCTTCCCCGATGGCTCAGTGGGTAAAGAATCTGCCTACAATGCAGGAGACACAGGAGACGTAGGTGCTAGCCTTAGGTTGGAAAGATCCCCTGGAGGAGGAGATGGCTACCCACTCCAGTATTCTTGCCTAGAGAATCCCAGGGACAGAGGAGCCTTGCAGGCTACAGTCTATGGGGTCGCAAAGAGATGGACACGGCTTAGTGACTGACCACACATAAGCATCAGACTCATTTCAAAGGAGATGTAGGAGACTTGGGAGAAATTTGGATGATGAGAAACAGGAGCAAGAGAGAGACAGTCTTCTCCCTGCCCCCTTCTGTGCCTTTTAAATTGTGTATGTTATGCGTGTTATTTATTCTAAAAATAAACTCAGAATACTTTGTAAGCTACAGAATCAATATCATCTTCATTAAGTCAAACAGGTAGAACAAGGGAACTATAGTGAAATTTAATAGTACCCCACTTGCCATGATGAGAATGCTTTTCTTATACCTACCTTTGAATATTTTCTGTATCTTCCTCAATGAACAATCATAATAAATAGAGTTTTTGAAATGATTGTGAAAGTTATATTTTTGAAACAATCAGAGGAAGCAACATTTCCATAGGCCACGGCTACCTTAATCTATAGATCAGACAGAAGCTGATAAGATAGTCCCCGCCCAAATGCCTTTTCCATTTTCCAGTTTCTTCTCAGTTTGCCAACGAGTAGGCTGTGTTTCTAAGTCTGATTTGTGGATCTCCTGTTGTTCACTCAGTCATAGTGAAACGTCGTGCGTACATCACCCTTCGTGACGGCTGGGTTTCGGTTCAGTTAACCTTCCTCTTATCACTATCATCTCCACTGTCAATCCAGCACCATCACCCACTGTCAGCAAGCTTTTCTCAGTTCAGAGCTGTGTGCATTTTTAAGAGCTTGCAACCTCGAGCCATGTGCTGTGAGGGATGCGGAGGTGAATCCATTCCACCCTCTAAGATACTACGTAGCAGAAGCGAGAGACCATATAGGGAGTCAGCTTCCATTAGAATTAGAAAGTGATGAGGACTTTAAAAGGTACCGTGACGTATTGCAACTGGCAGATAGGAGAAGTGGGAAGGTATGCTTCAGGGAGGAAACCTTCTTTCCTTTGATCCTCCTGGGTTTCTTCATCTGAGCTTTTCTCTCCAGGCTTTATCACAGTCTGCCATGTGTCATGTCCTTATCTTGATCCTTTTCCTTGCCTACCAAGGCCCAAGTGAGTGTCTTAGTGTAACAGAGATACCAGCAAAATACTATGGAGCTTGGAGGAAGCTGAGATTAACCCTGGAGGCAGAGCACACAGAAGAGCTAGCATGTGAGCAGGCTTGGGGGACAGATGGCATTTAGATAGCGGAGGCAGAGGAAAGAGAGGCTTCAGAGGAAGAGGAGGGCACAGATATGTGGGGGTGCTGTGAGGGACGCGCTTGTCTGAACTTTAGACTCCACTTCTGCAAAGTGAAGATGATCACACCACTGACCTCAGAGGTTGCTGTGAGCATCAAGTCGCACAGCTGACATTCACAAAGCACACACTGCAGGTCCAGGGCCACAGAGCTGACAAGAAGCAGAGCCCGGGTACACGCTTGCGCCTCAGAAGCAAGGCCCTGAGCCACTGTTCTATACCACCCCCAAAAGATGAAAGGGCAGTCCATGCACCAAAGAATTCACAAGTGCGTGTTACACTACCCCTTCTAACTTGAGCCCGTCCCTTGGACTGGAGAGGTTTCTGCTTTGAAACTCTAGATTGTTTCTGAGCTAACTGATCTTCCTGGAGAGTTGCCCTGGGCCTGGCCTGATTTGGCTTTTGGCCTGAGGTGTTGGAAGGGTCACCCATTCTAGGCCTGACTGTGACCAGAGCCCCTTGACTCCTACTGGGAGGAACCAGCAGCCATCAGAAGACTTTCTTAGTCCTAAAGTTTTCTGTCGTCAAAGACAGGAGTCCCTGAGGCCTCTTCCAGATTGAGAGCCCCATTGAAGAGTCAACCCAGCACCAAGTTACTTCCAGGGATGTGAACAACTATCTGCTCCTCCTTGCCTTTGCCTGATAAACACCATGACACCTTCTTGGAGGAGGCTTTTCATTTTTACTGGACAAATGCTAACAAACTCAAGCCCAGTGGAAATCCAGTCTTAAAAGTGGTGCTGGGCAGTATTCTTTAGGTGTTCTCTATTATTTGTTCTCATATGGCTGTGGTGCCACCTGCAATGGCACCATTACCGCTTTTGATAGGAAAATCATTCAGTAATAAAGTTCCTTTTCTGTGCTCTCTTAGAAAAATCAAACCTTTTTCTTTGGCTGCACTGCTTGGCATGTTGGATCCTAGTTTGCCAACCAGGGATTGAACCCATGCCCCCTGCATTGAATGGGCAGAGTCTTAACCACTGGACCACCAGGGAATTCTCCCCAAACATGAGCCTTTAGAGTGATAACAAATATTTGACATTTTAGCTCACAGTGTCTTTCACATACATAACTTTTGGTCCTTCTGCCAATGTTTTGGTGGTGTGCATGGAGGCTGGGAAAATGGAAGGGAGATGCATGGAGATGAGGTACCATTTCCGTTGGATTCACAGGGACTCAGGCTCAGAAAGGTCAGCAACGTGAACGTCAAAAAGCCAGTCAGTGATAATGTAGGGCTCAAATGCTAATTTCCTGCCTCCAGACTCCATGCACTTCTACCTTTCCTGAGCTTTGTGGGAAGCCCCATTTCAAGATCCTTAGGCTTGAAGAGAGGCTGTGCCTGGTTTCCACACCCTCCCAAGTCCATCCTCAGCTACACTAATCTAAGGAATCTTTTATTTTCAGTTGGGAATGCAACTCATGGCCTGTGGTTCTCAACTAGGGGTAATTTTGCCCCCAGGGAACAATTGGCAATGTCTGGGTGGGTTGTGACAACTGGGGAGAGGGAAGAGGATGCTACTGGCATCTAGTGGGTAGAGATCAGAGATGTTGAAAGGCGTCCTACAATGGAAAGAACAGCCCTTTACAGCAAACAGTTGTCTGGCCTCAATGTTAACTGTGCTAAGGTTGGGAAGTCCTAAGTCAGAGTAAAAGGAAAACCCTCCAGTTCCCAGATCCCATGCACAGGGTTTTCATGTATGTCTCCTTTAAAAAAAGAAAAAACTCCATAGCTGTTTTCACAGACTTTTCCTCTCCTACCCTAATGAGGATCTGTCAAAAATGAAAGGGGAAAATAAGCCCAGAGAAAAGAGGTGAGTGCTCAGGATCACAAGCTCATATGTGTTGGAGAAGGAACAGCCCAGTCCTCCTGACCTGAGTTGAATGCATTTTCTACTTCTCATGCTAAATTCCCCGCTCAGCAGCTCTGCTTTGAGACATTTTCTGACTCACTGATTCAACAAATGTTGTGATCTGAATATGCTCCCTGACACAGACATGCTTATAGCGTATTCTAACACAGAACAAGAAGACGAGAAGCAACCTAATGCAATATGAGAACTTCTTTGATTCTGCCTCTGTTCTCTGTGTGTCGGTTCTCTGCGTGTTTCCAGAGGCCCAAGGCCCTGTACCCGAGGCCCTGGTACAGCTGCTGGGCAGGGGTGGGGGGCTGGGCAATTCTTTCCATCCCTCCTAAGGAGACAGAAGATCAAAACTCTCTACTGGAAATGAAACTGACACCATCTAAGCCCTCAGGCTTCCTTGCAGGAGGCACATTACTGAAAATACCTAAGTTTCTTGGAACTGAAAGATTTTTTTCTTATTTGATTTTTCATAGCTTGTTCTGTTGGTTTAATGTTTGTTTTTTACTCAGTCAGTTAGTGAAACTGGGTTGGTCAGTGAAACTTTCTAGGGATGCAGGTTTCACTTTCAGGGACTGAAAGTCTGGGTTTGGGCTTTTAAAGCCTCAATAAAGGCAATCAACACTCCTAGGTTCAGAGTGAGTTTAAAATTACATGAACACACACAAAAAACACTTAGATCGTATTTATTGAGTAGGTTCATTCACACGAAATATTTATCCGACATGTGCTCTATATTAGACTCTGCTGTGGGCAACAGACAAACAGCCCCGAGCCAGACAGAGACGTTTCCTTCCCTCAACTGCTTGCTGTCTGAGTGGGAAGTGAATCAGTAAACAGCTCTGCTCTTCTCCTGCCAAACACCCTTTATCCACTGTATCAGGGTCTTAGCTTACATTTTATTCTCTTACAAGAACACTTCTACCTTTTTTTCTTTGTCAAATTCCTACTTAGTCTATAAGAGCGAAAGCGGAGCCAACTCATTCAAAAAAAAAAAAAAGCAACCATTAGAAATCTCCCTAGCTGACCAGGAAATGCTGGTTGAGTATATCTTCAACTTCTCCAAGTGGCTACAAAACAATTTCACATTTACCGTGTCCCTTTGTAGGCAAGCAGTGGAGCCTGGTTGTTAAGTGGCACCTGTGTTCAAATTTGAATTGTATCATGTACCTGTTGTTGCCTTGAGCAGTTTACTTAGCCTCTTGGTGAGCTTAGTTTCCTGGTCTGCCGTAAGAAGAAAATATCACAGAGCTTGTAGCAGTTGCACCTGGCAGGTGGCAACTGCTCAGCACAGAGTCAGACCAAGAAACAGGCACTAGGCAGGCTCTGTGCTATGAAGGGACCAAGAAGACAAAGGACACGGACACTCCCCCATGAGAGCTCATCATAAGAAAAGCGGACAAAAAGCTTACACAGTCTCTGTAGAACAGAGACGTAGGTGTGTTAGGACATTTGCTATAAGACGTATTTGGGAACAAGCGAAAATTAATTCTGAACAAATGGATCAGATTCTCTGCAAAAGTTCTTGGAAAGAAGAGGGTTTGGGATTGAAGTGGGATTGGATATGGGCTGATTAACAGACTTAGTTGGAAACATAGTTAAACCCAAAGTCTTAAAGGCTTAAAAAAAACAAACAAACGGCTTAATTGGGTCTTCACTGAAGCGCAAGGGCTTCTCTTATTGCAGAGCACAGACTCTAGGGCACTCAGGCTTAGTTGCCCCAAGGCATGTGGGAATTCTCCCAAACTAGGAATCTATGTCCTCTGCATAGGAAGGTGGATTCTTAACCATGGGACCACCAGGGAAGTCCTCTTAATGGCTTTAAATGCTCAGTATGAAGGGTTGGACTTCCACACAAGAGCAAAAAGAAGCCACTGAAGCTTTATGACTTGGAACTCTGGCTTAAGTTGATTAGATTCCTATCAAGGAGCTCACAGTCTGGTCAAGGAGAGAGACAAATGGAGAATAAACAGTAAAAGGATGTGATAAGTGAGATGCTAGAGGCATGAAAATAACTGCTTGTGAGATGCATGGATAAGGCAACAACTGAAGAGGAAGGTTTTGTGAGAGGAGATGAAGAAATACAACATGAGCCATGTTAGATCCTCCACCGCCACAGTTCCACATCTGGCTGTACTTAATACTTTAATTTTCTCTGCCTTTCTGGATTGTGAAGTCTTGAAGCTTTCAGGCACAGAAACTACACACAAGGAATCTTCTTAAAACACTGATTAAAATCAAAGACTGGAGATAACTCTAGGCACAGCACACAGTGGATTGAGAAGGAAGGGTATTAAGGCTGGGAGACCACTTAGAAAGTTTCTGCAACAATTCAAGTGAGAGCTAGTGAGGCAGAAAGGAGAGTAACGCATACAGGGAAGGGATACGATGGCCTGGAGATAGACACTGAGAAAGAACAAACATCAGGGACTGGTTGAAGGTGAACAGGGTGAGAGAGGAGGAGGGGTCAGAATTTACTCAAGATGTTGAATGTGAGTGCTTGGAAGGATGATGATGGCCATCAACCTATCAGGGACTCAAATCCTATGGACAAAGCACAAGTAGGAATTCAACAAATATTTGTGGAAAGAATGGATGGATGGATGGATGGATGGACTGATCTTCAATGCTAATCAGGGAATTAGGGACTCATTTATTATCGTGGCTGAAGGGGAGCTTACGTGTCATCAACCCACTCATTCTATATATGAGTGAAATGAGGTAAGATGAGGGAACTGACTGCTTTTGATCACAGAGCTACTAGGTGATAAATTTAGGGCATGAAATTAAATCTCTGGATGCCTAGGCTAGTGTTCTTTCCAGTATGTTATATGGTTATTTTCTTCAATTCTTAAAAAGAATCTCAGAGGAAATGGTATGCATGAATATCATATACCACTTGCAATTTGTTTTTTTTTTTTTTAACTAAAAGCTACATTGGAATTTCATTTCCGTTTCACTGATTAAAATAGGAATTCTGAAAGTCATGCATATTGATTGAGGAGTCCTCGACTTTGGGGCCAAATTCTTCCAGTGGCTGTTACCTTCTACAATGCTGTTTCCCCAGACATTCCTCTCTGGGCGACCCAAATGCACAACTTGCAACTAAAAATGTGGGACATGCCTTGGTGAATACATGCAGAAGACTGGCTAGCATCATTCTGAGGGTAGTGCTGAAAGTATGTTCACTACTTTGCAAAGACGAAATTGACTTTTGCATAGACAGCCACTTGGCAGTTTAGTCAATCAACATCTATGTGGCATGACTAAAACAGAGGGGCTAGTTTCCTACCCCTTCTTCAAAACCCAAAACCGTGTTCCTTACTGTCCCCCAGTTTGAATGCACTTAGTGCCTCCTGTCTGCTCCTCAGCACACTAGCTGGCGAGGTGGAAGAGAAGATAATAAGTTCAAGATACAATTCCTACTTTAAAGAGTTTATATCCCAATTGAAGAGAGGAAACTCACACAGACAAAAGTCACACAATAATTTATGATGTAAAAGCACATTCTGTTAGGTAACTTTCAGCACTGAACAACTAACAGAGTGAGAGAATCTCAAATTCAGAAGTTTATCACTCCAAATTTCTTTGGGGTATTTGAGGATAATGACAGCATCCTAGCCCATAGGCCGTTAGTCTCTGAGGTTAGAGAACGCACCTTCTCACTTGCTGGTCCTCCTAGAACAGTACTGTGAGGGACAAAGAACCAATTAATTAAATGGGATGTTGTGAAGAAGTGCTAGGAGAACAGGAGAAGGGCATTCCACCCAGTCTGGGAGGAGCCACTTGAGCCTCCATGCTTCTGTCCTGTCTCCTCTCCAATCCAACTTCCAGACTGTTGTTGTTCAGCCGCTCAGTCATGTCCCACTCTCTTGTGACTCAGTAGACTGTAGCCTGCCAGCCTCCTCTGTCCATGGGATTTCGCAGGCAAGAATACACACCAGTCAGAACAGCCATCATCAAAAAGTCTATAAACAATAAATGCTGGAGATGGTGCGGAGAAAAAGGAACACTCTTGCACTGATGGTGGGAATGTAAATTGATAGAGCCACTGTGGAAGATGGTCTGGAGATTCTTGAAAAAACTAGGTATAAAACCACTGTATGACCCAGTAATACCACTCCTAGGCATATACCCTGAGGAAACCAAAATTGAAAAAAACACATGTATCCCATCGTTCATTGCAGCGCTATTTACAATAGTTAGAACATGGAAGCAACCTAGATGTCCATCGACAGATGAATGGATAAAGAAGTTGTGGTACATATATACAATGGATTATTGCTCAGCCATTAAAAGAAACACATTTGAATCAGTTCTAATGAGGTGGATGGACCTAGAGCCTATTATACAGAGTGAAGTAAGTCAGAGAGAGAAAGGTAAATATCATATTCTAATGCATATATACGGAATCTAGAAGAATGGTACTGAAGAATTTATTTACAGGGCAGCAATGGAGAAACAGACATAGAGAATAGACTTACGGACATGGGGAGAGGGGAGGAGAGGGTGAGGTGTATGAGGAGAGTAACATGGAAACTTACATTACCACATGTAAAATAGATTGCCAATGGGAATTTGCTATGTGGCTCAGGAAACTCAAACACGGGCTCTGTATCAACCTGCAGGGGTGGGGTGGGGAGGGAGACGGGAGGGAGGTTCAAAAGGGAGGGGATATATGTATACCTATGGCTGATTCATGTTGAGGTTTGACAGAAAACAGCAAAATTTTGTAAAGCAATTATCCTTCAATTAAAAAACAAAAGAATACCAGAGTGGGCTACTTTTTCTTCCTCTAGGGGATCTTCCCAACCCAGTGATTCAACTCACGTCTCCCGCATTGCAGGCAGATTCTTTACCACCTGAGCCACCAGGGAAGCCCGGGCTGAACCAGCTGTTAAAGCTTCTGAAGGATTCCTAATGTGGCAGTATGCTTTAATCATAGCTATAACCAGCATTTATTGAGCATTTACACTGCATAAGGCTTTCTCCTTAATACTCTGTGTGCATTATATCATTGTATAGTGACAACAGATCAGACATCTTGGTGCCAGCATTGCCAGTACCTGCTGCTGCTGCTAAGTCATTTCAGTCGTGTCCGACTCTGTGCGACCCTATAGTCAGCAGCCCACCAGGCTCCCCTGTCCCTGGGATTCTCCAGGCAAGAACGCTGGAGTGGGTTTGGCAGTACCTAGGTGTGTGTTATTAGAACTGCTGATTCTCTCTAAGCCATTTCCTCATCTGGCAAAGGAGGAGGCAGTTCTAGTACTGGAGAGCAAGTGTGAAAGAAGCAGCCCCATTCAACTGTCCATAGGAGTGTAAACCATTCATAGTACAACTCTTTTCAAAGGGAATGAGGTAATTCCTAGGAAGGTTTTAAATGTGCATAGTCTTTGATTTAACAACCCAACCTCCAGGAATCCATCCTATAGAGATCGTAGCAAGGGCACGTCAGGATTCACATGCAAGGATGCTCGAGGTAGCGTTATTTGTAAAAGCAAACATGTTAAAGCATCATCTATGTCTATTAACCGGAAAATAGTTGAAAACTTTTCATCCATCTAGTCTAAGGACTAGACTGCTTGTGAGATATGGAGTTGGAGATTTTTTTACAACATATTTTTAAACTAAAAAGCAGATCAATATGTAAGGCATAATTTCTTTTCTATAAATACATGTGTGAGTGTACATGTATATATGTGTGTGTGTGTGTGTGTGTGTGTGTGTGTGTGTGTGTAGAGGGAGATATATTTGCTTTAACTCGGTCAGATATCTTGACTGATAAATGCTAACAGACTGAAGGAGGAAACTTAAAGTTTGTTATATAATTTTTTAAAAGAACAGCATAGGATAATTTTTACTTTTGGGGACTTCTAGAACTTTTCAAATACAAACCAACACCTGCCTAAATGAAAAGAGAATCTGGGCAAACAGGAGGCTCTTTTGTTCTCTGATTACTTACTGTTACCTAAAGGAGACCCAACAGAGAGAAGTTTCTGTGCTATGGGTGAGGGCAGTCTGGAGGGCTGGGTGAGGACTTGAGATGCAAAAGAAGGCAGAGAAAAGCCCCTGAGAAGGCAGAAAGCTAGGGGTTCACCACACAAGGTAAAGCATTTAGTGAAGACAGCCTACAAGTTCACAAGTTCCGAGGAGAGGACTCACATATTCAGTTTGAAATTATTTTATTTTAGTTTTTGGCCATGCCACATGGCTTGCAGGATCCTAGTTCCCCAATCAGGGATAGAACCCATGCCCTCGGCAGTGGAAACACAAAGTCTGAACCATTGGACCACCAGGGAATTCTCCAGTTTGAAATTATTTGAGTTACTATCATGCTTCCTTCTTCTGTGTCCAGCCCTGGATATTCTTCAGTGAAACCTATTTCACACACATACATTCATGTTAAAATTAAAAATATGTGTAACAAGGAAAAAGATGACTTCCATCATCCCTAAGCTCCCTCCTGACTAAAACCTGGGGTGTCTCTGTGCCTTTATGTATGCAGGTCAGGAAGCAACAGTTAGAACTGGACATGGAACAACAGACTGGTTCCAAATAGGAAAAGGAGTACGTCAAGGCTGTATATTGTCACCCTGCTTATTTAACCTCTATGCAGAGTACATCATGAGAAACGCTGGACTGGAAGAAACACAACTGGAATCAAGGTTGCCGGGAGAAATATCAATAACCTCAGATATGAAGATGACACCACCCTATGGTAGAAAGTGAAGAGGAACTAAAAAGCCTCTTGATGAAAGTAAAAGAGGAGAGTGAAAAAGTTGGCTTAAAGCTCAATATTCAGAAAACGAAGATCATGGCATCTGGTCCCATCACTTCATGGGAAATAGATGGGGAAACACTGGAAACAGTGTCAGACTTTATTTTGGGAGGCTCCAGAATCACTGCAGATGGTGACTGCAGCCATGAAATTAAAGGACGCTTACTCCTTGGAAGAAAAGTTATGACCAACCTAGATAGTATATTCACAAGCAGAGACATTAATTTGCCGACTAAGGTCCATCTAGTCAAGGCTATGTTTTTTCCTGTGGTCATGTATGGATGTGAGAGTTGGACTGTGAAGAAGGCTGAGCACCGAAGAATTGATGCTTTTGAACTGTGGTGTTGGAGAAGACTCTTGAGAGTCCCTTGCACTGCAAGGAGATCCAATCAGTCCATTCTGAAGGAGATCAACCCTGGGATTTCTTTGGAAGGAATGATGCTAAAGCTGAAACTCCGGTACTTTGGCCACCTCATGCGAAGAGTTGACTCATTGGAAAAGACTCTGATGCTGGGAGGGATTGGGGGCAGGAGGAGAAGGGGACGACAGAGGATGAGATGGCTGGATGGCATCACTGACTCGATGGACGCGAGTCTGAGTGAACCCCAGGAGTTGGTGATGGACAGGGAGGCCTGGCGTTCTGAGATTCATGGGGTCACAGAGAGTCAGACACAACTGAGCGACTGAACTGAACTGAACTGAACCCCTTATGTGCACCCACCTCCATCCTGCCTTTATCTCCTGCCAGGCCCATGTGTCTACTAAGGAGGTTCTCCCCGTTCAACCCCCAGCTGAGCCACCTGCCCTTTCACACCTTCCAGCTTTTACATGTGCTTCTCTTGGTCTAGAGTCCCTCCGCTTTCTCTGCCTGGAGGATCCTACTACTACTAATGCCAGCATGCATGCATGCATGCTGAGTCACTCAGTCGTGCCTGACTCTTTGTGTTCCCATAGACTGTAGCCAACCAGGTTCCTCTGTCCATGGGATTTTCCAGGCAAGAATACTAGAGTGAGTTGCCATTTCCTCCTCCAGGGGGTCTTCCTGAACCAGGGCTCGAACCCACATCTCCTACATCTCCTGCATTGGCCAGTAGATTCTTTACCCTCTGAGTCCTACTTAACCTTTATGGCTGTGCTCCGATATGCCCTTCCTAGAAACCTTGGTTGTCCTGGAAACAGAATCAGTCACTTTTTGCTCCCAACACACTGTGCAAGAAAGTGAAAGTGTTAGCCATTCAGTCATGTCTGACTCTTTGCAACTATGGCTCACAAGGCTCCTCTGTCCATGGGATTCTCCAGGCAAGAATACTGGAGTGGGTAGCCATTCTCTTCTCCAGAATGTCTGCCCTACCCAGCTTCGATCCCTGCATTGCAGGCGGATTCTTTACTGCCTGCGCCACCAGGAAAGCACTCCATGTGTACCTTCCTTCTGTTTTGTCGAGTAAAGGAAGCAGTCACCATTGTCCTCATCCCTGAGGGTGTGTTTACTTATCTCTTCAGCCTCCAGCACAGGACCCCATCCATTGTAGATGCTCAAAAATTGTTGGAAAAATAACGAATGTGCAAATGAATGAATCTGACTTTGTCTGTCTGTGATTTCAAAGTCCTTCCTGGCTCTGAATCTTCCTCCCTGTGATGAACACCCATTGCTCCAAGATCTATGGGAACATTGTGGTCTGGACCCCTCTTGCTTCACCAGCAAATACTATCGCTCCATCAGCTGGACATTCCAGGCTGTGCTGGCCCCTGGAGGGTCCCCGAAGCCTGTTCAGATCCCCAGTGATTGGTATCCCCAGGCCAAGGGGTGCAGCTTGACTGGGTCTGGGTCTAGGCCTGGCTAAGAGGTGGTAGCCGGGCCAGCAGAGAGGACGTCAGCCTGGGAAGAGAGATTTTTTCACTGAAAAGGGTGATTCTGCCCTGTAGCTGATGGCCTGTTAATAGCTTAATGATCATGTGAGAGTCCTTGGCCTGGCCTGGTCCGGTGCTGAGAACTGGCAGTGCCAGGCCTAACACAGGAGAGCCCCACCCAGGTTAACTGATCTGTTTCTGTCCTCCGACAGGCCCTGGGCAGGATCAGCACATTTTCCTCTCTGTCCGGGTCTTTCCTGTGCCAGACTCACAAATGAAATTTTTCTGAGCTGAGCAGGTCAGGTAGATGTTTAGTTGTCCCTGTCTTGTGTGGGTACCCATACCTCTTCATTGCATCCCTCTTCTCTCTCCTCAGAGTTTTCTCTCATTCCCAACTTAGCTCTGATTTTCTCTCTGGAGTCTCTGCCTGTCTCTTTTTAGCATTTAATGCCCCTTCCTTCATTTCCTTTCCCTTCCCCTCCCTCCTTTCCTTCCTTCCTTCCCTTCCTCCTTCTTTCCCTCCTTCCCTCCTTCTTCCCTTTCTTCCCTCTCCACCATCCTTCCTCCTTCCCTCATTCTCTTCTTCCCCATGTTTTTTTGTTCTCAGTTTTTCTTATCTCTGTCTGTCATTCCTCGGCCCTCAGGCTAGACTCTTCCTCCACCTCCTGTCCACAGGGACCTCCTCCACTCCCCTATCCTCCTGCCATCTCATCTTGAGCTACCACCTGAGAAACCTCTCCTTTGCTCTCTTGCTTGTACTGTTGGACAGAAGTCCCGTAGGTCTTTATATTATCTCCCCATCCTTATCCTCCTCCAAGTTTCTGAGTGAAAATGTCACTTGATCCAAAATTGTTTCAGGTAGCACCCTTATTGTCTGTCTTTTGCCAGGATCCCCTCCCTATGGCCAGGTTGACAAATGCTTATGAACAGAGAACAGACCTAGGTCCCTAGCCAAAGTCAGTGGGGGATGGGGTGCGGTGCTGACTCTGGAATGAGTCTCAGGATCCTGAGTCTGAAAACCAGAGGTTTAAAAGTTGGCTTCTTGCTCTTTTTCCCCATCTCTTAAGCCTGGGCAGGGTCCCTCTGTGTACCCTGGCCACCTATGAGTACTCAGAGACATAAAGTAGGAAATCCAATGATGCCAAGCCAGATACGCCCATTTTCTGACCTTTTCTGATTCCTCATAAAGGATGAAACAGAGGCCACTGCTAAGCTTATCATTACTCTGAGGGGCTTCAAGGGCACAATCTGGATACAGATGAAGTACCTCTTTCTTCCATGAATTCATTCAGTTGACAACTGGGCATCATTTCTGGCTTTGTAAACAGTGATACAAAGATGTTCCCAGTTCTCAAAGAGCTTATGACTTAACAGAGGCAATGGATCCATACACGGGGCTATTAGAAAAGCTCAAGGAAAGTATGGACAAGGTGTTGAACTAGAGACTGATTGGCAAATGGGAAGATATACAACAAGAAGAGAATTCAGCATTTAATCTTTTCAAAAAAAAAAGAGAAAACATTTGTGTGTATGCATGGTGGTTGATAGAACTGGAGAAAAATGAAAAATTATGGGGAAAGTATGAAAAACTTAGTGACACCCCAATTAAAAACTACTGGTCAAAGATTTAATTCACTCCCACCCATACAAGAATCTACTGACATTTTATTTCAAGTGGACACATGTCATCAACCCCTAAGTCCTGACTCTGGTTAGATATACCGAAGCCAGAGGAAGAAAGACAAGCTGGAAAGAGGATTTGGAACCAACAGATTAACTCATAGTTGTCTTTAACTTGCCGCTTTGAGTGAATCTCTTCTTCAGCCCTCAATGATTCCGAGGTCCAATCAACTTTAAATGTGATGTTTGTTTTACAGGTTGATGGCAATCTGCTGGGCTCTTCCATGGCCCTGCCAAATGGACCTTCTGTGTCCTTCATGTCGGTCCTGTGTTCCTAAAGCCACAGCCTTTTGGGGGAGAGAAGTATGGGGTATATTTTTCACATGTTTTATGAAGAACAGAAAATTATCTGAGTCCTGTGCCTTACTTCCCAGCCCAGCATTCACCACATCTTCCCATGCAAGGGGATAAAAGGAAGCAGAAAAAGACTTGAGTTTTCAAAGGGTAAAAAAACCCACATGGAATAAAGCAAGAAAATAACCCTGATCAGCCCCTCATTTTAAGGATAGAGAAAATGAGGCCCGGAAAGAGCAAAGGGTTTGGCCAAGTTGACAGTGCAAGTTAGTGACATAGCCTGGACTCAGAGTCCCTTGGAGCCAGCGGCTGAGCTTGTCAGGTCTCCGTTTGCCTCTGCAGTCTGACCACAAATGCCAAGAGTAAGACTCCATCCTTGGCATGTCCTAGAGAGCGTGTGGCAGGCCACTGTTACAGGTGCACTCCTGGGTTCTTCGGAGCTGCTGCTCTGTTTCAGTATGTGCCGCTGAGGCTTTCTCCAACAGGCAGGTGTCCCATGGACAGAGGTCGACACTGCTGCATGCAATGGGCTCCTAGGGGCAGACCTCCTGAGCATCCTGAGACGATGAAGATCCTCTTGTCATTTACACTGATGGTTGGTTGAGGCCCAGACTCACTCTAGTGAGATGGAGTCCTAGCTATCTGTGTGTTAGAGGCCACACACCTCTCAGTTTTAACTGGGATAATATGCACAGAATCCATGGTTCTCTATCCTTACCCTCCTAAAAGAAATCAGATCCTTTAGCCATTGAAATAGCATGACTGAGGTCAGGAAGGATGCGTTGAGGTCAGTTGCGGACACTTATATAAATAATAATTTTCCAGTGGGAACTGTGAACTCTCCTTGTCTCTTCTATTTTTAAATGCTAATTGCTTCTGATTTTGTTGATATAGGCGGAGCTAATAAGAAAGTTTGCTTCCTAACCATTGAACTTAACGTATCTGTTTTTGGACACTTGTGATTTATTTTTGCACACATGCTGCAAACTGGTGCTAATTACTTGAAAGGATCAGGGTTTCTATTCCGAGAGGGATGACGACAGAATGTCAATTTGTAGTCTCTGAGCATAGTGTCCCAATTATCAATGCATTCCAGACCAGAATGGACTTGGCACCTTCTTGAAGGGATTTGGCTGTTCTTTTATCAGCCAGTCCCTGGACGTAGGTTCATGAAAACTTGCTTTCTAGTAACTTGTGGGTGTGCCTGTTCTTTCCTCAGTCTCAAAGACCATTTAATGATGTATCAATGTCCCAAATACCTACCATACCATGTCCAGCTTGAATGCTTCTCTCTCAGAGCCTTCTTTGATCTCTTTAGCTAAAGACAAGTTTCACTTCCTTATCAAAGTCCCAGAGTATTTGGCTGATCCCTTGCTCAAAGGACACAGCACTTTCTCCTTTGAATTGAAATTAGTTGCCCACCTTCTTATCTTCTTTCTGCCTTATAAGCCCCCCAGGGACAACACCTTATCTGTGTTATATTTGTCCCCACTGACAGCACACAGAAACTTCACCTAATGCCCCATGTTTCATTCATTGATTTAGTTGAAGTGCTTTTCCTCTAATATTTCACCTGCTCAAGAAAACTTTAAGGTAGGTTTAAGTAAGTATGGGACAAATGATTGACTCTATCTATACACACACAAATAAAATGACTAAAGTCTATAATGATTATATGAAGTTTAGCTGGAGAATCCAACTTTTAACTATCATACCAAGGAAAAAACAAAACACTGTGCTGTAGGGAATGGTTGAAGAATAGTGACAAAGGATTTAAAACTTGATCTACTTAGCAAGTGTCTATGCCAAGTACTGTGTCTACACCATGGATACAAAGGTGAATGAGAACATACTAGTTTAAATTTTTAGTCCAGGGGTCAGCAAACTATACCCAATGAGCCAAGTCTGGCTCACCATCTGCATTTGTGAAAAAAGTCTAATACACTTGGTTTGTGTAGTGTCTGTGGCCATTTTCCCTAACTACTGAGTTGAGTAGCTCTGACCAAGGCTATATGCCCTAGAGACAAAAGTATTTATTATCTGTAATCTATCCCTTTATAGAAAAAGTCTGTTGAGCCATTTTGTACCCAGGTTTAAAAGTCCTTAAAATATACCAGAGACAGAACCATGTAGAGTGAGGACAGGGTTCCATATGAGACCTAACAGACTTGGAAAGTCAAGAAAGGCCACTTGTACTGGAACCACGGGGGCAGAGACCACTTAGGTCTTGCTTGCTGCGGTATTACAAGTGACTGTGTGGTGTCTGGCACATAGTAGCTTGCTTAGGAAATATTTATGAAATGAATGAATGAGTGGGGTTACTTCTAAGGTGGGAGTGAGAGGATGACTGGAGTGATTTAGGAGGAGTGTGGAGGGATCAGCAGAGAAGGAGGATAGCATGTGCAGAATGCTGAAGCAAGAAAGAGCCAGATGCCATGGAGAGCACAGGCGGCTCAGCTGGTGGGAGTACAGCATTCAGGAGCAGGGTTTGCTGTTATCTGTCTTAAACGTGGCAGTGTGTACATGTCCAACCCAAACTCCGGAACTATCCCTCCCTTACCCCATCTTTCCCCGAGAGCAGCCACAAGTTCCTTCTCTAAGTCTGTGCATCTCTTTCTGTTTTGTAAATAAGTTCATTTGTATAATTTCTTTTTAGATTCCACATATAATGGGTGTCATATGATAGTTCTCCTTCTCTGACTTCACTCAGTATGACAATCTCTAGGTCCATCTATGTTTTGAAAACGACACTATTTCATTCATTTTAATGGCTTAGTAACATTCCATTGCATATTTGTATCACATCTTTATGCATTCCTTTGTCAATGGACACTTAGGTTTCTTCCACGTCTTAGCTATTATAAACAGTGCTGCAATGAACGTTCGGGTGCATATACGCTTTTGGATCATGTTTTCCTCCAGATACATGCCCAGGAGTGGGATTTCAGGGTCATATGGAGCTCTAGTTTTAGCTTTTTAAGGAACCTCCATACTGTTCTCCACTCTTCGCATCTGGCGGCCACCTGATGTGAAGAGCTGACTCATTTGAAAAGACCCTGATGCTGGGAAAGATTAAAGGCGGGAGGAGAAGGAGACAACAGAGGATGAAATGGTTGGATGGCATCACCGACTCAATGGGCATGAGTTTGAGTAAACTCCTGGAGTTGGTGATGGACAGGGAGGCCTGGCATGCTGCAGTCCGTGGGGTCGCAAAGAGTCAGACATGACTGAGTAACTGCACTGAACTGACCTGATACTGTTCTCCATAGTGGCTATACAATTTACATTCCAGCAACAGCATAGGAGGGTTCCCTTCTCCAGGAGTGGGGTTTGGAAGTCAGAAGGCTGGAAGGTAAGAAGGAGTCAGACCACACAGGCCACTGAAGCCTCCTTATGGAGTTAGATCTTTATTCTGGAGGCCACGGAGAGCCACTAATAAGTTGCAAGCAGGGCAAGAACAAGTTCAGAGTGCTGCTTCAGAAAGACCACTTTGGTTGCTTTATGGAAAATCAGTTACAAGTATAGTAAGCCCGGCACACAGCTGGTTAAGAGCTGTGACAGAAATCCAGGGGCCTGCCCTAAGGTAGTGACATTGGTGAGAGGAATCAGTGGACTGATTTGAGAGATGTTTAGGAAGGAGAGTTAATAGGACTTGGTAGTTGATTTTTGGGGGAATGAAGAGTCAGAGGGATGACTTAAAGAGGATGACAAGAGCTCTATCTTGTCATAGATGTGGGTAGAAAGTTGGACCCTGGGCGGGGGGCACATGAGGAAGAAAAAGTTAAGAGGAAGGAAAAATATGGGCTCTGTTTGGGGCATGCTGAATTTGAGGTGATATTTACAAGGTAGTTAAATACATGTGTTTGAAACTCAAGTGGGTCATCCTTTCTAAAGATCAAAACTTAGGAGTCATTAGAATCTAAAGAGTAATTAAAGTCATTAGAGTCAATTAAATTTCTTTGGGAGGGTATGTAGAGTGAGAAAAGAAAAGAGTCAAAGGAAACATCTCAAAACTCCAAGGAATGCCAACATTTACTAGAGGAGAAGAACTCAAGCAGTCCTCGAAAAAGCCTGAGAAAGAGAGAAGATCCAGGGAGAAAACCAGTACAGTTTTGTGTCACGGAGTCAAGAGACGTGGTCTAGCAGTGGTGAGAGTTTCAGATGATTAAGAAATGTCTGCTGTAATAAAGAGGGAAGCAGAGATACAGACACATTTACTCTGGCACTTCAGGATGGCAGCTTGGGTAGGATGGTCAGAGCAGAAGCAAGACTCCAGTGAGCTGAACCATAACTGGGAGGTGAGGAAATGGAGACATCACAGACCATGTACAAAGGAATTTGGGTGGGGAGGACAGCTGCTGATGGATGTCTCTTTTCTTTTCTTTCGTCTTTTTTTTTTTTTTTTTTAAGTTGGGAGAAATTTGATCAGGCTTAAACATTAGCTGGGAGGAAACAATGGTCTCATTTTAATAAATCACTAGGGAAACTCGGCTTCTGCAGATGACTTCACAAGTCATATCTCATTAGAAAAAGAAAATTCAGTAACCCAATGTGTTCTCTTTTTGTAGTTAGTTCCAGGAAGCTTAGAATCAAATTCAGTTCCTTCTAGGTGTCTGGTAGTATTTGCTGTCACTTCCTTCACTTGCTTTCTGTTCTGTTTTGTATCTCAGTATCTTATTTCTGAAGAATAATTATTGTGAGCTGTTTACAAGGCCCTTTCACACATGACTGGTCACAGCGTTCATCCTCCATTCCACTCGCATTTAATTTGTGTCCATGGCGGCCATGAGCTTTGCTCTGGGTAGCAGATACAATGTAAATAAAACAGCTCGGTGGCTTGCAGTCTGGTTGACAAGACTGACATCAACTGAATGAGTACAGTAATAATTACAACCGTGGTAAGTGGAACAAAGGAAAGTACTAGAAGACCTCAGAATCTGAGGGGTCAGGAAGAGTGTCTGAAGCAGGAACAGAGACTTGGAGATGGTGGAGGGTGGGGGAACTCCAGTCACAATGAAATGTCCTCTATGGAAACCCTATGATGATCATCCAGCTCCTGCCTGGACACTGGCAGTGATGGAAACCAGTGCTACATTTTTGGACGGTACCAATAGTCAAAAATGAGTAGAATATGGCTCACGTCACCTCTGCCCGGAGACCTATACCTTGAGCTCACACAAATAAGTTTAACTTTTTTCCTAGCATGCTCTCTCACAGCTGGAAAGTGGCAGCAGAAATGCCCATGTGCACATATTTACGGATAGATTTGTTCTTTCAGTTAAAAACAGATTTTCCAATTTTCCTTTTCTTTATTTCCAGATGATGACTTGTTAAAAGAGATTTCTGTTTACAAATATTCATCCTTAACTTCTTCTACAGATCTACAACTCCTTGCTTCCTTATATAGATTGGTTAGCTAGATACCTGCTGCCCAACTAATAATTCCAAATATGGGACCAAAGAGTTGTAACAAAAGACTACATTTCTAAGCTTCTCTTGCAGCTAGGTGCACTATATTACAAGCAAATTTTAAGCAGTCAGCTCTCTTAGAAGGAAAAAAAGGCTTGATTCATAGCATTTGCCAATTTTCCTGGTGTTAATTCTCCTGAGACTAATTTAAAGCTGTCAGCATGACTCACTGAATGTGGAGTTGGGAGGAAATGCACACAATGGGCTTTCACTTGCCCTGGGACTGACTCCAGCACACCATTGACTAAATGGACCAGAAGATGAAGTTACCAACAGGATGCGAGGGAAGCAATGTGTGCAACTGCCCAGATGTGTGTTAAAAGGAAGTGGGGTACCTCCATCTCCCCCTTTCCTTCTGCCAATGGTCTGGAATACAGACATGGTAGAGGCTCTGTTCTATACCATGGAGAAAAGGACAGCATTCTAGACATAGCAGAGCAACAAGACAGGAGGAACCTGGTTTCCAAATTTTTTAAAGCTACCTTACTAGCCCTAATTTCCTTGTGGATAGTTTTTAATGTAAAAAAGAAATTTCTAACTTGTTTCTAACTTGGATCCCTCATTTGTTGTTCAGTCACTCAGTCATGTCCAACTCTTTGCAACCCCATGGATTTCAGCACACCAGGCTTCCCTGTCCTTCACCATCTCCTGGAGCTTGCTCAAACTTATGTCCATTGAGTCAGTGATGGCATCCAACCATCTCATCTTCTGCCACCCCCTTCTCCTCCTGCCTTCAATCTTCCCGAGCATGAGAGTCTTTTCTAATGAGTCAGCTCTTCACATCAGATCGTCAAAGTATTGAAGCTTCAGCTTCAGCATCAATCTTTCCAGCGAATATTCAGGATTCATTTCCTTTAGGATTGACTGGCTTGATCTCCCTGCAGTCCAAGTGACTTTCAAGAGCTTTCTCCAATACCACAGCTCAAAAGTATCAATTTTTCAGCCTTCAGACCTTTATGGACTCTCACATCCATACGTGACTACTGGAAAAACCATAGCTTTGACTATACGCACATTTGTTGGCAAAGTTGTCTCTGCTTTTTAATATGCTGTCTAGATTTGTCAGAGTTTTTCTTCCAAGGAGTAAGTGTCTTTTAATTTTGTGGCTGCAGTCACCATCTGTAGTGATTTTGAAGTCCAAGAAAGTAAAGCTTGTCACTGTTTCCTTTGTTTGCCCATCTATTTGCCATGAGGTGGTGGGACCAGGTGCCATGATCTTTGTTTTTTGAATGTTGAGCTCATAGAACAGGTGAAATTGTATCCCAAATGACAGTCATCCATTACAGAATGGCAATGAGACCACATCATGTAGAATCCTGCTACTTACAAGGTACAGTGAGAGCAGATGAATTAGATATGCTCTTGCTTCAGGAAGCCCATCCCAGGATGAAAAACATCATGCACTCAAATTGCTATGAGGCAAGGTAGAGGTCATGAGAGCTCTAAGGTAATGCAACCGGTCAATCATGCAGATTTAAAGGAAAGGATGATGGTCATGGTGATGACGAGACAGTATGTGATTCCCACTTTCAAAGATGGTTATAACTTTGACAAGTAGAATGGAGCAACAAAACATTTCAGGCAGAGGGATTGTACTTTTCATTCAGATTTTAGATTCCAATCATTCTGAAAATGTGATCCCTCAGAAAATCTCTAGACTGCTTTTTCTTCCAAAATAGAACAAATTAATATTGCAAAACTATGACAAAAATGTTTCAGATATTTAAGAGAATCAATTGTTTTCTGAGTCTCTTATCCCGCCATTTACAAAGAGCCCTTGATTTGTTCATTTTGAAGCATTTTGGTGGATTAATTCAAGCATTCCTCTGAGTGTTTTCCTAAGCAGATCTTTCTGGCTTATTTTTAACTGCGCAAGGTGTATAGAGACACTAAAATTTCATTCCTTAAAAACATCTATAATGCAAACTTTTCACTAATGCAAAAGGGCTCTCTTAATTTTCCTTAAGGGAAAAAATAATGCCTTATGTTCCTTTTTCATTGCTTCGCAGTGCCCAGCATAGCACTGAGCACAAGAGAAGCTCTCAGTAAATATGTATTCATCTAAGTGTGAGTCACAGATTTGAGATTCTGAAGGAAGATACTGGGATTATGGAGTGAGGAAGGGACCACACAAATGGCCTGGGGATGTAAAGAAAAGCCTGCTGTATGTGTGGTAAAGTCTTAGGAATGAGCCTATGAGGTCCCCCAGCAGATGCTAACAGTAAAGCCCCAATCTCCTTTTCTCATCATTGCATAGATCAGATGGTAGATGCCCTGAAGGAAAATGGCCTTGATAAAGGTGACAAAGCCACTAAATTCTAGCACTGGGTTTAGCTTTCTAGGGCTCTTCTGGGCTGGCCCATCTTTGTTTTCTAGATTTTTTTTTTTTCCAAATTCATGTCACCATAAACATAACAATAAGAATACTATGCATTTTTGGACATTCAAATTCACACTGTGTTCCTTCCTCAGAAAATGAGTGTGTGAGTCAATATAAAGTAGTGGGAACAAAGCCATATATTGAAATTTCAAGGCTTGAAAATGTGACTCCTTTTGGCAAAGGAACTAAAACATTAAAACTGGGGAGTTCTCCCAACCCATCAGGACATCCAGGTGTTATCTGCTTAGCCTCTCCCTCTCAGTGGAGTGAGAGTATACAAGTCAGGCAGGCAGATTCCTTAAAGAAAACCGAGCAGAAAATATCTAATCTCCACGGGGTTATGTGAGGATGGAGAGTGAGGCAGGGAGGGAGATAAAGGAACCAAGCTGGTGTGGTCAGGACAACATGGATGGAGCTAGTTCTTGTCAGATGTCTAAGAAATGCAGAAGACTGCAGTTCTTAATAAGAGCAGCTGTAAATGATACACTCCAACCCTTCTTACATATTAGCAACAGGATATGTTTATAAGGAAAACTTTATGGAGGAGGCATCATGCTGGAGTGAGAACCAAGTTCTGGTCCAAACTTAGTAAACTTCTTCTGCAACTTGGACAGTTTATCTCCCTCCTGAGTCTCATTTTCTTCGTGGACAAACTGGGATCTCTTCCACATCTAGTGACTTGTGTCTCTTTCACATGTTAAGATACTAATACTTAAGTTTCTGAGACAACTTCAACTTTTATGATTGCAATATATTCTACCATGAACTTCTGTAGAGCTCTGAGAATTACTTTCTTTTTCGTCATCACTTAACAACTGGCTAAGATATTCAGCTCACAACCCATTTAGTGACTCAAGTTATAGAAAAACCAAGAGAAGTGATATGGAATGTTACTTTATTTTTCAAAGTTGAAAGGGGAAATTGCCTATATACTTACCAAAGATAATGACTTATTTGTATTACCCTAGAGAAGTAGAATTAGTCACGTAACTTTAAAGAGAGTTTAAAGTTTCCTGTACTCTCTCCCATGGTTCAAGTCTTTAAAGATATATTATCCTTAAGTTTGGCCCAGAGATTTCTTTTTATTTAGGGCCAACAGGAAAGCCTACTGTGGTCCAAGGCACAATCATTTTAGGCTTAATCTCTTGACATAGTCCATTTATCTATCTCTGTTCTCCCCACCATACCCACCTCCCAAGTCCTTTTCCACGTAGCAGCCATGGTGATCTATTTAAAAGCCAAATCAAATGGTGTGACACCCCTGCTTAAAGTGCTCCGGTGACTTCCAGCCTCACTCAGAGTAAGAACCGTACTTCCACTCAGGCCCTGCCAGACACAACTGCCCATCAGATTTCCACTCCTACCCATTCCCCCTCACAAACTTTGCTGTAGCTACAGTGGCCTCCTTGCCGTTCCTGGGACACCCAAGCAACCTCTCAGCATAAGATCCTTTCTGGTGATGTCTCCTTCGAGAACATTCTTCCCCAGATATTAACAGGGTGCACTCCTTCCTTCAGACCTCGACTCAGAACTCACCTCCACTAAATAATACATTCATGCCCTTTATCTTCCATCCCCTAATGTATTCTGCATAGTACCCTTTGTTATATTTGCTGTCTGTGTCTTTCCTATCTGTTCCTTCCCATTAGAATATAAGCTGTGTGAGTTCAGAGATCTTATCTGTTGTGTTCATTCACTCTTATATCTTTAGGGGTTAGAAGTTCATGTGGCATATAGTCAGCGTTCAATAAATGTTTATTCAATGTATACTCAGAAGGAGTGCTTTTTAAATATATTTTGTGTTTATTTTGTACATTGATTTATTTTGTTTTATTGGGCAATGTGTACAGAATAATTTGAATTGGAAAATTTTACTTTTTTCTCAGTTATATAAAACAATGACCACAGAGAATGTCAAAAGTCCCTGTGAGATCATTGCCAAGCGTGGCAAATTTCAGGGCAGTATAGAAGGGCTGAGCTGGTGGTCAACCAGATAAAGTTGAGGAAACTTGAAAAATGCAGAAGTTTGACACCAAAAGCCATGGTGGGGCCATTTCTACCAAGTTGTAGAGTATATGCAGGTAGACAGTGCTTTCCTTTCCTCCTGGGGAACTTAATTTTACAGCAGAGGTGCTATGTAGCTATGTCACCTGACAGTAGCTGTACTGATGTGGAGATCTTCCTTTAGATTGTCAGGACATCCTATTACCTTGATTCTACAAGTGTTAACATCATTGGATGGCTTGGGCTTGGGCAGGCGTGTTACTGTCCAGTTGACTAAGGCATTAAGATGCGGGAGAGATACACACAGGGAAAGGGTGTTGGGAACAGGGCCCAGAGCCTCTGTAGGTGATTTCAGATCTGGTTTCAGCTACTCCACATTGGGTGAGCTCAAGAAAGCTGCTTAAGTAACCCAGAGCGCATTCTTCTCTTCTGCACAACATTAGTCACAAACAATTCCTACCTTACCACCTCATGGCATGAAATAGCCAGTGTGAGAATTTCTCAAAGTAAATAGAACTCCATGCAAACCACTCAATAAATGACTAAATGCCATTGCTGGGGTTCTTTAGGCTGATTTCTGAAAAGATTAGTAGGTATGTCTAAGTAAACAGTCTTATCTGAGTCCTGCTTTTCACCAAAAGAATGCAACCAGGATTTTATGTCCATTTTATGGAATCTGAATTTAGGAGTTGTATCTGGGGATCTGTTCATTCATCTAACACCACACCTTGTGAGCACAGCCCTGATCAGGGTTTTAAGTTCATACTAAGGGCTCCTACCTCTTCTACTGGGGAAGATGGGTCTGTGATATTAAATTCTTGAACATTTCTGAATCCCTTAACCAGATACCAAACAGTGAGGACTAGAGCAAGTCACTTTCAGTTCAGTTCAGTTCAGTTCAGTCGCTCAGTCATGTCATACTCTTTGCGACCCCATGAATCACAGCACGCCAGGCCTCCCTGTCCATCAACAGCTCCTGGAGTTCACTCAGATTCACGTCCATCAAGTCAGTGATGCCATCCAGCCATCTCATCCTCTGTCGTCCCCTTCTCCTCCTGCCCCCAATCCCTCCCAGCATCAGAGTCTTTTCCAATGAGTCAACTCTTCACATGAGGTATCCAAAGTACTGGAGTTTCAGCTTTAGTATCATTCCTTCCAAAGAAATCCCAGGGCTAATCTCCTTCAGAATGGACTGGTTGGATCTTGCAGTCCAAGGGACTCTCAAGAGTCTTCTCCAACACCACAGTTCAAAAGCATCAATTCTTCAGCGCTCAGCTTTCTTCACAGTCCAACTCTCACACCCATACATGACTACTGGAAAAACCATAGCCTTGACTACTGCTGCTGCTGCTGCTAAGTCGCTTCAGTTGTGTCCGACTCTGTGCGACCCCATAGACGGCAGCCCACCAGGCTGCCCCATCCCTGGGATTCTCCAGGCAAGAACACTGGAGTGGGTTGCCATTTCCTTCTCCAATGCGTGAAACTGAAAAGTGAAAGTGAAATCTCTCAGTCATGTCCGACTCTTGGCGACCCCATGGACTGCAGCCTACCAGGCTCCTCCGTCCATGGCCTTGACTAGACGGACCTTAGTTGGCAAAGTAATGTCTCTGTTTTTGAATATGCTATCTAGGTTGGTCATAACTTTTCTTCCAAGGAGTAAGCGTCTTTTAATTTCATGGCTGCAGTCACCATCTGCAGTGATTCTGGAGCCCAAAAAATTAAAGTCGGACACTGTTTCCACTGTTTCCTCATCTATTTCCCATGAAATAGGGACTGGATGCCATGATCTTCATTTTCTGAATGTTGAGCTTTAAGCCAACTTTTTCATTCTCCTCTTTTACTTTCATCAAGAGGCTGTTTAGTTCCTCTTCACTTTCTGCCATAAGGGTGGTGTCATCTGCATACCTGAGGTTATTGATATTTCTCCTGGCAATCTTGATTCCAGCTTGTGCCTCTTCCAGCCCAGCGTTTCTCATGATGTACTCTGCATAGAAGTTAAATAAGCAGGGTGACAATATACAGCCTTGACGTACTCCTTTTCCTATTTGGAACCAGTCTGTTGTTCCATGTCCAGTTCTAACTGTTGCTTCCTGACCTGCATATAGGTTTCTCAAGAGGTAAGTCAGGTGGTCTGGTATTCCCATCTCTTTCAGAATTTTCCACAGTTTATTGTGATCCACATGGTCGAAGGCTTTGGCATAGTCAATAAAGCAGCAATAGACATTTTTCTGGAACTCTCTTGCGTTTTCGATGATCCAGCAGTTGTTGGCAATTTGATCTCTGGTTCCTCTGTCTTTTCTAAAATCAGCTTGAACATCTGGAAGTCACTTTACTCCCCCTCAGATCATTTAGGTAATAATGCCTCCATTTTAAGGGTTGTGAAAATTAAAGATTAGAACAGACAATGTTTGAAAAAGCATTAGGAAGTCAATAAAGGACTATATAACTACTTTGCTTCAATAAATGACTCATGCTTTTCCTAATCCAAATGTTAATGATGATACTGTTTACACTATTTTACTCTAAGCCTTCTCAAATATGTTGATTAAGTGGGTAGTCAATAGCTAATAAGTACATGAATAATTAAAATCTTTTATTGGATTTTTTTATCTGACATCTTACCAAAAAAGAGGAAACTGGCTCATAGCTTATCATTATGCCAAGATGGTCTTAGAGACAAAAAATATCACTGTTTCACTGTTGTCATACTAACAAACATTTACTGAGTACATGCTATGTGACAAAGACTGAGCTAAGTACTCTATTCCAAAGACTGAGCTAAGTATTCTATTCTTCATCATCTCATTTAATTATCAAGGAAGTGAAAGTGTTAGTTACTCAGTCGTGTCCAACTCTTTGCAACCCCATGGACTGTAGACCCCCAGGCTCCTCTCTCCATGGAATTCTCCAGGCAAGAATACTCGAGTCAGGTAGCCATTCCCTTCTTCAGGGAATCTTCCGAACCTAGGGATTGAATCTGGGTCTCCTGCATTGCAGGCAGATTCTTTACGACAGGGGCTTCCCTGGTGGCTCAGAGGTTAAAGCATCTGCCTCCAGTGCGGGAGACCTGGGTTCCATCCCTGGGTTGGGAAGATCCCCTGGAAAAGGAAATGGCAACCCACTCCAGTACTCTTGCCTGGGGAATCCCATGGACAGAGGAGCCTGGTAGGCTACAGTTCACAGGGTCGCAAAGAGTCGGACACGACTGAGCGACTTCACTTTCACTTTTCTTTCTTTACCATGTGAACCATCAAGGAGGCCCCAGTTACCAAAGGGGCCCCTTTGGTATAGGTAATTACCTATATCAAATTACCTATAGCCCCAAGTACCAAAGGTACTATTTTTATTCCCATGTTATAGAGGAAACTGAAGCCCAAAGCATCTAAGTAACTTGACTAAGTTCACACAACTATTAAATTTAAAAAGACAACTTTTTAGACGTACATACAGTGTACTTGATATTACTTTATACTGCTGTTGTTGTTTAGTTGTTAAGTCATGTCTGACTCTTTTGCAGCCCCATGGACTGTAGCCTACCGTTTTCCTCTGACCGTAGTATTTCCCAGGAAAGAATGCTAGATTGGCTTGCCATTTCCTTCTCCAGGAGATCTTTCCAACCCAGGGATTAAACCCATATCTCCTGCATTGACAGGTGGTTTCTCTACCACTGAGCCACCAGGGAAGCCCTACTTTATACTGAATCTGTCAAAATAAAACTTTTGAAATGTCTTGAGTGACATGAAGTTGAGGTCACTAGCACAAAAGAACATGGGCAAAATGTTAATACACAAGTAGTGAACTTGTATGAGTATGTATGCATGTTTGTCCGAAGGGATGGGAAAAAAGCAAAGAAGCATAAGAAAAGTCTGCTGCTGTTGCTAAGTCACTTCAGTCGTGTCCAACTCTGTGTGACCCCATAGACGGCAGCCCACCAGGCTCCCCCATCACTGGGATTCTCCAGACAAGACCACTGGAGTGGGTTGCCATTTCCTTCTCCAATGCATGAAAGGGAAAAGGGAAAGTGAAGTCGCTCAGTCGTGTCCGACCCTCATCAACCCCATGGACTGCAGTCTTCCAGGCTCCTCCGTCCATGGGATTTTCCAGGCAAGAGTACTGGAGTGGGGTGCCGTCTAGTTAAACAAAATCACTGGAGTTGCCTACAACTTGTTGCTCTGCACTTCTTTACATGGAGAGACACTTGCCAGCTTACTGACTGATTTGCTAATTAACAAATATACTGAGCACTTACTATGTGCAAAGACAGGTGTTCAAGTCTAGGGAACAGAGAACACTTAGTCACAGAGCCTCCTCACTGCACTGCACAGACTCCTGGATAAACTGTGAGATAAATGCACTGTGATTATTTCTTATGTATATGTGTACTACCTAAGTAAATTTCCTCTGGGGTAATGCTCTTAAGTTAGTTCTTACCCAAACTGTCCTTTTACACAACTGCTCAAGAAAAGAAATAAGGGAGAATGTCCAACTTTGTAGAATATGGGGATAGGATTTGGAGAAGAAGGTGAGTTATTTAAATTGGTCAAGATGTTGGGACATAGGATACTTTTATCTTCAGCAGTACTTTAAGCTTTGCGGGGGAAAAAAAATCCAATGTCCTGAAAGCTAAATAAAGGAAACTGGGCCTCTGATTCCCCAAGGTTCAGATTAAGGGCCCAACTCTTCTATGAGGTTTGGGAGGGATGAGAGACTAGATTTCCATTATAAGTAACCCTGGAGTTCAATCAATGTGTATTTCTTGTGAAGCTCTTTAAGAAACCTGGGATAAGGCCAAAGGGGATGTACCCAGTAGGCCGAGTCAGAAGAGCAGGGAATGCCTATAGCTGATTTCGCTTTGCACAGCATTTACTGCTGTGAATCACAGCTAAAGAAAGCAGCCAGTGGTGGCAGAGGTAACCCCCTGCTGGAGGCCTGGTCATCAGACTGTCTCTTTTCCCCCATGCAGGCAACATGGGCTTGGTTTGCATGTGTGGTATATGTGCACTTCCCCACCTCAGAAAACAGAAGGTCTTGTAATTAGAGGCCATGACATTCATAGCCCAGCCCATCTAAGTACCAGTTCTTGCTACAGGCAGGTTGTCTTACTTTTCTCTGTGAGTTTCCTCATCTCCGTCATGAGGCTGACTACACAGAGCTACTGAGTCACTCAGGTGACATGAAGGACATTCATCTACAGTCTGTCATACAAAGGGAATCCAGAAAGAGAAAAACAAATATCATATATTAACACATATATATGGAATTTAGAAAAGTGATACTGATGAGCCTCTTTGCAGGCCAGGAATAGAGACGCAGACATTGAGAGCAGATTTGTGGGCACAGCAGGGGAGGGAGAGGGTGGGACGAATTGAGAGAGTAGCACTGGCGTATGTACACTACCAGCTGTGGAACAGATAGCCAGTGAGAAGCTGCTATATTGCGCAGGGAGCTCAGTTTTGTGCTTTGAGCTGACCTAGAGGAGTGGAATGGGGGAGACAGGAGGGACACGCAAGAGGGAGGGATATATACACACATACAGCTGATTCACGCTGTTGAACAGCAGAAACTAACACAACTTTATAAAGCAATTAGACTCCAATTTAGTAAATAAATAAGCACACTGGGAGGTGATCAAGTTTCTCAAACATGAAAGTGTAAATAATTTAAAATCTAAAAAGCTTTGAATACAGATGACCATACCCATCCACAGTCAAAAACAAAAGTGAAACTAATGACTGATGCACACAAAGCCCTGGCTACACACCCTGTTGACACAGAACAGAGCTCCAACTCACTCGCTGATTTTCAAGATCCTCCCCGAGGTATTTCCTTTTTACTATCGTTGCCTCTTTCTCTAGCCCCCTTTTGTCTCTTGTAGTCTTGTCAAATTAACTGCTCAGTAACTCAGGAGCCAGAATACAGGCTTGTTATACCTCCATTTATTTGTTGGGCCATTTCCACCTCCTGGAATGCTTTCCCCTACACATCTGCATATCCAAACCTGTTTAAACACAGCCTTCTCGAGGAAGGGTTCCATCTCTGATTTTTCCCTGTTTGCAAGTCATCTCTACTTAATCTGAGCATCCCTAGCATTTTTGTTTGTACCTCATACACTAAAAACTTATATACCCATGAATATCCTGGTTCCTTGAGAAGGATTATGTCTAATTCCACTTTGGTTCTTTTTGTTACTTACCAGGGACATGATAATAGCTAATGGCTAAGATTTACTGAGCACTTAACATGTGTGATCTCTTTTAATCCTCACAGCTAACTGAGGATTCTGATACTATATTTTCCTCATTTTGCAAATAAGGAAACAGGGAGTACACAATGGTTACGAAAGTTGCCCAGGTACACAGTTATTAAGGGGTGAAACCAAGTTGAAAACCAGGAATTTCCAGTATAAATCTACGGTTTATTCTTAGCATAGGAAGTACTCAGTAAATGCTTGTTGAGTGAATGAACACATGGATGAATGAAGAAAGTGTGAGTCTTTAAGCGTGAATACTCCCATTCTATGTATAGGACTTCAGGTTCTATTTCAGGTCATGGACACTCAAGGAATATTCGCAGAGTTAATAACTGAAAGAATCAGTACTAGAGCAGATGTAGGGGACTGCTTAGTCTAGAAGGTTCTCAAAAGGGAGTCATTTGCTCCTTCTTTCAACATTTACTCACCACTGTTTATTCTTTCAGCATTTATCAAATAACTGCCAAACACTGGGAAGATGACACGGCCTGCTGCCTGCTAAGTTGCTTTATTTGTGTCTAACTTTCTGCTACCCCACGGACTGTATCCCACCAGGCTCCTCTGTCCATGGGATTCTCCAGGCGAGAATATTGGAGTGGGTTGCCAGGCCCTCCCCCAGGGGATCCTCCCATTCCAAGATGACACTGAATAAAGAATAAATCAGACATGAATCCTGGTTTGTGGATGCTTATGTTTTGGTAAATGAGAATTGACTGGTGTTTTTCAAGTCTGAAAAAAGGCAGACGTTGGCAGAGTAAAGGTAACTCAAGCTCAGGGAATGACCAACAAAACATTCAGAGGTGGCCAGTAAGGTAAGCCTGCTGCTGAAGGGGCAGGGGCTTCCCCTTAAAGAGGAACTGCAGCTGAAGATCATGAAGCGCCTGATGACTCACCCATCAAAATAGGAAACTCTGTCTGATAGGGAAGGTGGCAGCATCCAGGCAGCTGAAACCACGAAGATCCTACACAAATACTCACCACAGTCGACTTCATCCTTGCTGCTTGGGCTAGTGTCTGAGGAGTGGAGGACCCATTTACTGGCCAGGGCTGGAGGCAGGGCAGCATTGTGGTGAGAGACCCCAGGCTCTTGGAGTCACTGTCTAACTCTGAACCAAGACTCCTTCCTGCAACAGCTCTGCAAATTCAGCCATTCAGGAAAGCAGATAATCACAACACCTTTTTTACTAGCTGTTGTGAAGATCGAAGAGCTAATACCTGAAAAGAACATAGAACAAGCCTGGCTTACAAGCAGTTTAGCTATTTTTATTACACTTCAATCATTGATTCTAATTGTTTTTATTGAACAAATAATTCAAACAATATATTTGAATCAAAGAACGCCTAGTGAATTTTCAAAGGAAGAGAGGATGTTTATATTTCACTTGGGTATGAACCAGGAGTATAAATCACACATCCTATACCTTATAACTACTTCATTCCTAAGATGACAGTACTCTCATTGGCCCAGGGCCTGGCTTCTCTAAAGTGCCATACAGTTTCTCATGTGGCAGAACTCCAAGTAGATGTCGATGTTCCATGTTTGTGAACTTTAACCCAAGACTTTAAGAGGAGCATAGGATAATTCTGCCAAAGTTACACAGTTATATTTTCTTTTACTTTACCAGAACACTGCATCTATCAGAATCCACATTCTATTTTTTGGTATTTAAATGTTACCCTAACCTAAAACGTAGATATTTCTTTATTAAGGCAAGTGTTGGTGTAATCCCTATATTTCTTTTCCATTTAAAATATCAAATATATATCTTAAGACATATATATTATAGAAAAAAATTTTAATTTATGTAAGTAATTTACAAACTGATGCTGGACCTAACTCTACAGAAAAAAGAATTCTGATTTTATATTTCACATATAGCCTTTTCATATAAATATGTTTTAGTACAAACAACAGTTTTTAAATTTATGACCAATGAATAAATTTTTTCAGAATGTTATTGTTTCTATTTATTTATGTTTACATATCGAACATTGCAATTTACCACCAGATGCTAGGGTCTTAGTTTGCCCTGTTTTCTATAAGATTCCTTAAATAAAAGGATACACCAGTAAAATGGGAAGAGACTTCCCAAATTGCCTGAAGGGATAACTTAGTTGAATAGTTAAGGAATTAAAAAAAAAATCTCTACTTTGTTACACACTAGCACCAGTCATAGAAAATATTTGGGGCTAATTGGTGGGTGAGGCACAGGGGTAGGTTTGAGATAATCTAGAGAAGGTAGTCGGAGAAGGCAAGGGCACCCCACTCCCGTACTCTTGCCTGGAAAATCCCATGGATGGAGGAGCCTGGTAGGCTGCAGTCCATGGGGTCGTGAAGAGTTGGACACGACTGAGCGACTTCTCTTTCACTTTCGTGCATTGGAGAAGGAAATGGCAACCCACTCCAGTGTTCTTGCCTGGAGAATCCCAGGGACGGGGGAGCCTGATGGACTGCCGTCTATGGGGTCGCAGAGTCGGACACGACTGAAGCGACTTAGCAGTAGCAGCAGCAGCAACAGAGAAGGTAGTGGCTGTGGTAAAAATCCCAGACTTTGGTGCCAAGAGGACTAGGTCCCAAATCTTGACTCTGCCACACTGGCTATGTGGCTTCTGAGCCTCAGTTTATTCAAATGAAAAACAATCATAACATCAACCTCACAAAATTGTTGGGAGGCTTAGAGCTAATAAGTTGTTTAAAGTGCTTGAAACAGAGTGTGTGTGCATGCTCACTCTCTAAGTTTTGTCCAGCTCTTTGCAACTCCATGGACTGTAGCCCACCAGGCTTCTCTGACCATGGATTTTCCAGGCAAGAATACTGGCATATGTTGCCGTTTCCTCCTCCAGGGCATCTTCCATACCCAGGGATTGAACCCACATCTCCTGCCTTGGCAGGTGAATTCCTTACCACTGAGCCACCTGGGAACATAGTAGATACACAAATAGCTAGCAGGTCTTATGATGAGGATTATTTTGATATATTTGCATGCAGATACAAGTAGATAGTGTTCACAGTGTATTATGTCGATGTTGTGTACTGATAATTTTCAAATGCATACTAGCCACTTCCTTGAGGTTGGCACAATGGGATCTGAGAGAAGTTGGCTCATTCTTATACTCCATAAAACTTTCTATAGCGCCTGACCCAAAGCACACTAGAGACAGCATCACTCTATACGTACTCAGCACATCACCATTGATAACGAAGAGCAGCGCACTCTACTAGGAGTAGGGAGACCAGTGATTTAGTCCTGAGTCCATCTCAAAAAGGCTCTGTGATCTTGGGTCAGATGCCTCCTCTTTCTGGGCCTTTGTTTCTTAGTTTTAAGATAGAGAATTCAGATCAGATTTCTTTTGGGAATTTTCCAGTCCTAAAACTGGATTCAGCACCCAAATCTATAATTTTTCTTACCTAGGTATAGGTCCAAGAGGAAGAAAACCTGTGGTAATGACCAATCTGATGGGAGAGGTTAAATGTCCATTGGTGGCTGAAAAACTATGATATTGACCTGAATTTCATATGTTCTCTTGAAAGTCAAAGGTGATTAGATCAAGTTCTTCTCTGTGACCAATGAAGAGTTTTCACACAAGCTTTATCACAAATACCTAAGGCTGTCATTTGAATGTATATCACTAGCCCTGACACTGTGTACAGCAGCCAATATTTTTCTGTTCACTCTGCTGACTGAAGGCTTACATATGGGTTGGGATGTGGGGTATAGTCTGTGATCTTGGATCCTATTTGCATCCATTATGGTCACTAACCTACACACAGCCCCAAATATCTTTGGTGAGCGTTATCTTGCTGTGATAAATCACTTCCTATAATTGAGTCAATAAATAAGTCAAAGTTTAACACACCTAACTTCTAAATCTGATCAACCATAGAATGGGCCACGCTGGGAGGTAGAAAGTTCCCAGCCTGGAGATATCTAAGAAGAAGCCTGATGGACACTTTGTTAGGGGTATCACATAGAAGATTCAGGTATGGAGTGATCTCTGAAGTCCTTCTGAACTCAATGATTTTATGATTTGGGGGTTCTACCTAATATTATCAGGCTAATCCTGGAATGTGGGTAATGGTTTTATCTTTATATTAAAAAAAGAACAGGGCTGTTTAACCCTACTAAAGAAGAGAGGCCAATGTTTTACATTGGATAACTGAGTCTTTTAACACTAAAGACATCAATATTCCAGGTTTCTGAGCCATGAATTATAAATTTTGATTAAATATGAAAGGCAGCATTGTGCAAAAAAAATTCAGTAGAGGAAACTGACATGCCCAAACCTGGACTTGGCGCACAAGAGTGGGCACGATCACCTAGCTGGTATTTGCTGTGATGCTCAACTATTACCTGCCAGCCCACTTCTCCCTGGATCTTCTGAGAATCCCAGGAGCCAGCTTGGTTTGTGCCCAGCTCTATGTCCATGGTTCAAAAAACTGTTCTCCTGTTTAATTCAGTCCTCCTTCCCTTGGCATGCTGCCTGCTCCAACTCAGAAGTTATAAGGTTGCACTTCCTTAAAATGTAGCATTTCCCAACCAAATCTGCATCAATCAACTGATTAGTATAACTACACATGCACTGCTCAAGGCACAACACTGGCTAGTGATCACTGGCTTTGTTTTCTACCAGGCTGTTCTTTCCTTGATCCAGCAGAGAACAGACAACTGGAGAAAAAAGATACACGCGAAGATGTAAAATGCAACTGGAGAAGACTGTGCCGAATTGTCATAGCCATTGGAGGCAGCGTTTGCAGCATCTATCCTGAACTGGTAAGGTGGTTGAGTCTTGGTTTGCACTGTGGGGTGTGGAGAGTGACTCAGGAGTTAAAGAATGGCTTGGGAAAGGAGTCACTGAAGAGGTTTCCTGCCCTAACTGTCTCCTTGGGCTCTCTACATGGCCTGTGCACCCCCCCCCCCCACCCGCTTTTAAATTTTCTGATTTGCATGCCTTACCTTGGGTTTGCATTGATTTGCTGGCTGGATGAAGGAGGTGTGTGGTCCAACACTGGCAAGGCTGGCCGCTTTGTCTGTGTGGATCAAGAGGGTTCTGAATCTTTACAGGACTCACCCTGGCCTCAGGCAGGATCCAAGACGAAGGGGAGAGGCCCATCCCTGGAAGGACTGTACCTGACAGGCCAGGTCCATGCTTGTTAACGCAAGGCAGGTGTTAAGGCTTGGCTTGCTCTGTTCTGTCTCGGGAATCACAAATGGGTGGTAACATCACTAGCTGGAGAGCAGGCAGGGCTCATGTTCCTGCTCCTGCCTGCTCCTGTCTGGAGCTGCTCTAACCTTCTCTGAAAAAAAGAAAAAAACTGTTTGGCTCAAAACTAAAATATAAGTCTCATTAGCTACCCTCCTTCCAAAGAATATAACCCAACCTCCCTGTTTCTCCTCTCTTCTATTCCTTGTCTTCTGTCTTCTTTTCAGCTGTTTATGTTATTATATGCATTCGCAGCGGATTTAAACATTTAACATGGTCACCAGGGAAGCCCAAACATAAAGGTCTTGAATCTGTTGGGGAAAAAGGGGAAGTGATACTGGCTATGGGGTGAGGGTGACATCAAAGAGAAGCCGACCTCTATTCCCTACAGTGTGGTTGGGATTTTTTATTCCAAGAAGAAAATTATACAACAGAGCTTTCTAGGAAAAAAAAAGAAAAAGTTGCTCCTTCTACATTCTTTTCTCAATCCCTTCAGAAACGCATATATACATTTGATACTGGAGACCCATTTCATTTTGTGCAGAGGACTGAAGCTGTTGAGAACTAGAACTAAAACTATAATTAATGAAACGATAGTCTTCAAATAGTTTTAAACCTACTGTGTTGGTCCTCTGAACAACACACCAGAGTCTGAAGGGAGAAGTATGAATATTACCCCACGTTTCTGAGAAAAGCAGGGCCCCAAAGTGAAATGACTATCTGGGGTCATACACCTGATGGACAGAAGCATCAAAACAGCATCACTTTGGGACTTCCCTGGTGGTCTAGTGGTCAAGACTGTGTGCTTCTAGTGTAGGGTGTGTGAGTTTGATCTCTGAATGAGGAACTAAGGTCCCACATGCTGCATCACATAGCCAAAAAAAATTACTTTTTTTACTTTAGGCTCAGTATGATTTTTTTACTACATCTCTCTGCCTCTCCCTACCCAATAATCTTTTAAGATTAAGTTTTTAGACTCTAGAGCTGAGTCCATGGAGTTACTTAAAAGGACTCAGAAGAAAAAAAAAGAAGCTTTCTGAAGGTTATATTGTCATCCATCTTTCTCTGCTCAGTGTATGGGAATCAAGGGAAGGGATTATTTTTTAAGACTGCTTTGAAAATTTGCTGGCTCACGATTACTTGACTAATGCCAATAACAAAATCCTGTATATCAAAACCATACTCTCTTCGGTTTTTCTCGGCTCATTACTTGTCTTAGCTGAGTGGCCAGCTATGGGCAAGTTTACGGGTAGAGAGGTTTTCTGGGAGCAATGACTGATTATGTGGCTTCTGTTGAAATTCAGGAGCAAATTTAGGCAGGTCCACTGGTGTTATCAGGGAGAGGGGCCTGATACAGAGCACACTTTCAGCTGGTTGGCCCAGGAGCTTTGTCTAGCAGAGGCTAGACTGATCATACCTGGATCACACCTGGATCACTCCTCTCACTGGAAGTTAATTAGAATTAACTCCCAGTTAATTGTTAATCAGAAGCTTTAACGCTTCTGTATCTGCCAGATGTGTGACCCTGGGTAAGGCATTTCACTGGAGCCCAGTGTCTTCTACGGTGGGCAATCTGGGATCTTGAAGAAAATTAACCAATTTAGGGTGGCTAACCATGGGAGAGTGTTTCCAGTTCCTACCAAGTAAGGCGAAGATTAAATGGCTCTTGCTCTCTTCCCTTTCAGTCACTATCAGCATCATTAAATCAATCATGGGTGGGAGCTTGGAAAAGTCAAGGTATGGTGGCCAGTGCACTCAACTAGGAGCCTGTTTCTCTCCAGGCTCTGTATGTCTTAGACAAAGTGACCTGCCTTTATGGGTTTCAGTGTCCTCGTCTTAAAGATAGGGATTGGACTACATAGCCTTTGACATTTCCAGTCCTGACATTCTTTGGCTCTATCTAGAAAATCAGATTCTGGTCCAGACCTGCTTCACAGAGAATGTTAAAAGATCCTCAAGCTTCTTGCCTTTGGTTTGCCTCTCTCTTCTCGGGGTTGCCAGGGTGACAGTGGACAGAAGAAGCAACACATTTCCCCACAGTAGTCAGAGGTCTTACTGTGATCACCCACCTCCCGACTTCCCTGGTCCTTCCATCTGCCAGTGACCTTGTGGGTGGGTGTGTATGTGGTCAGTCGCTTCAGTCTGGTCCGACTCTTTGCAACCCCAGGGACCATAGCCTAGCAGGCTCCTCTGTCCATGGGATTTGTCCAGAAAGAATACTGGAGGGGGTTGCTATGCCCTCCTCCAGGGGATCTTCCCAACCCAGGGATCAAACCTGCATCTCCTCTGTCTCCTGAACCGCAGGTGGATTCTTTACTGCTGAGCCACTGGGGAAGCCTTCCCAGTGACCTTAGGCTTGGGTAAATGAAACACGCAGACATGACAGGCATCCCTTTATGCCGACGGCTCTTACTTTAGAAAGGAGAAAGGGAGTCACAGGGAGGGTGAAGACAGTCAGTTCCTCAGGGGGACTAGGATCCAGCCCAGACACACTGACATCCCAGTTGAGTGCCTGTTTCGTGGCACTATCATGCTGGGTATTTTTCTTTTTAAAGCTCTCACTTGGACATGATAGTATCTTCTGTTCATGACTTTTAGAATCCTGAGGAAACACTTCTTAACTTAAATCAAGTTCAAGGAGTTATCTGGTCTGCATTTCTATTCTATGTCCATTCCAACTCCTTCTTCTTATCTCTTCTCCATCATTAGCACTATAATCATATGTGATTCCAATAATTTATCTTGTGGTTTTTTGGAGGAAAAAAAATGTTAGGTAAGAAAGACGTGAACAACAAATAATTAGCAATTAAATAATTTCTGATCTGAATACCTGTTCGGTGTACAAAATTAGAAAGCAAGTAAATGAAAGTAAGTTAAGACACTCATTTTCCCATTACTCAGAAATATTCACTGTAACATTTCGGTGAGTTTCCTTCCAGTGTTTCTTCTATACATGCACATGCATGCTCTCTATTTTTATCTTTTCATTGGTATTTCAAAGAGGTTTTTAGGACTTATCCTAATATACACCTTTGGTTTTCTATCAGTTGTGCAAGAGCTAATTCCTGTAATTCCATATCACTTTTCTTTCCTAGTTGAATCCAGATCGATACAGAGCATGTTGTTGAAACTCCTAAACCCTGTCAGGTTTGGATTTTAGTATTGGCTTCCCCACCTGGACATATTTCAGAAATAAATTTTGAAGCATCAGACGATATGTTTCAAAAGAGCTCCAGGGTTGTTGTTGTTTTTTTTCCTAAAAGGTCAGCTATTGACTAATACAGTTAACATTTATTGAACATCTGCTATACATATCAGACACTGTACCAAATGACTTACATATATTCTGTTGCTTAATCTTAACTCCCTGCAGGTAAATATACCATTGTTCCCATTTCACAGATGAGGAAACTGGGGCTTAGGGAAGTTCTATGCCCCAACATTGCATAGCTAACATAAGTAGCAGAGTCATGATTCAAGTCCAGGCAGTTTGGTGGCAGAATTCACACTCTGGACTCAAAGTTAAGTCACTCTCCAACACAGCAAGCTGGAGGGGAGTCACCTATGGATAGGAAGGCAGGGTCTGGGGCAGTCAGCCATACAGTCGGATTGTATAACCTTGTGAGACTGACCTGCTGGGAAAGGCAGCAGGTGTGCTGGGTGAGCACAAACACTGAGTTAGACGAACATGGCCTCCATTCCTGCTCCTCCAGCTCTGCAGGCATGTGACCCCAGACACGTCACTTTCCAGTCTGAGCATCACAGCTCTCACCTGTAAGAGTGGGCAGTAGGATCCGTCTTAGAGGTGGCGGTAAGGATTAAGAATGATAATATGTAAAAGCTCCTGGCATGTTTTCAGGCATATAGTAAATGCTCTTAGAGCTTAGTTGAATCTGATTCTGATCAGAAAGTTTCAGGTTGAGACCTGATTTTTAATCTTGGATCCAACACACTTGGTATGTGATTTTAAACAAGATGCTGGGGACTTTCTAGGCCCAAGGACCTCATCTTTCGAGGAGGTCTTGAGACTAGATGATCTCTATGACTTTGTCTAGGATCCTGGGCCTACAGCTGGTCTTAAGAGGAAGGAATGTGGCAGATGGTGTCTCTCCTTCTCAGATCAATATGAAACGAGGCCAGAGTCTAACAGTATGTTTCTCCTTAGCCCCTCTGACCAGTGGATGTTCTTGACTAGATCCAAGCTCTTGGAACTTTCTGAAGTGTCTGATGGAAATCTCAAATATTTCTTAGAAGAAAAAGGTGAAGCCTTTGATTGTCAGAATGCTGTTTCTTTTATTAGCCCTTCTAGGAAAAGAGAGGCCACAGCTTTATAGGTTTCCCAATGATGAAAGAAAAGAACTCTCTGACTCGCTCCAAAGAATACAGTTGGGAAATCATAGAACCAGATGATTTCTTCGGTCCCTTATGCTCTGTCATTTTGTGATTCAGCTATAAGTCAGCCAGCTGAGTTTTAACGGAAGGGCTCTTGGGTGCTGAGCATCATGGAATGTGGAGAAGTGATGTGGCTTTCACTCTAAAGATGCCTGAGTCTGCCTCCACCCAGGAACATAAAGCAAGAGTTAAAAAGGACAGACAAGTTTTGTCAAGATTCCACAGATAGGATATCAAGGTTTTCCCCTATCTCCCTGGCCATTACACATTCATCTTGGCTGGTGAACTTCTTCCAAACCTCTGACTGGAAAATGTCCTAAGGCACCTTTTCTTGTTTGTCCTCAGTTCCCTGAGGATCCTATTCAGTTTCACAGTTTTCATAAAATCTGAACAACAACTCCTAAATTTGTATTTTCTACTTTGATTTCGCTCTGGGACTCCAGACTCCAAAATCCAACTGCCTAGTCAGTCATTGACCTTTGCCTGTATATTTCGCTTCCCTGGCTGAATACCTCCAAGCTGGGGTTCCCTGTGTGCCCCTAGCTGTTTCAGATATACTTCACCTTCAGCCTTTCTTTATTTTTTTGGTAAATAACAATTCCACTTGTAACAGTGGCTCAGGTCAAAGTACTTAGAGCTGTGTTTGATTCCTATTTCTTCATGAGCTACAGCCAAACTACCAGTAATACTGTTGGCTCTGCTTAAAAAAAAAAATAGAATTTGAACACTGCTCACCATTTCCTTCTCGAAGCCACCATCATCTTTCTCCAGAATTATTATAATGCTTCCTAAATAGTGTCTATACTCCCACCTTGCCCATCTCCGCAGAGCCTCCAGAGGGATTCTTCAATGGCTTTCCATCTCATCCAGAGTCACAGAAAGTCCTTCCAGTGCCCAGTGGGGTGTGCGCAAATGTACTTCACTTTCCTCTCTGCCCTCCCCTCCCGCTCTCTGGCCTCTGCTCTGCTCCCATGACACCAGCCTCCATGCTGTTCCCCCAACACCACACACACGTTGGCTCAGGGCCAAGGTCTGCGCCCTCTCCCTGCTGCTCTTGCCCCATAACCAAATGGTCTGTTCCCCTCATCTTTCAGCCTCCAGTCACCTGCTCAGAACATCTGCCCTAGCAGCCTGTCTCACTCTGCATCTTTCTCCCTCACACACGCCCTATCCCTCTTCCCTGCTTTTTTTCCCTTTTTGACTTTTATTATCATCCAAGCTAGTGTATGTATTCTGGAGAAGGAAATGGCAACCCTCTCCAGTGGTTTTGCCCGGAGACTCCCATGGACTGGGGAGTCTGGTGGGCTGCAAGTCCAAAGGGTCGCCAAGAGTCAGACACAACTGAGCGACAAAGCCACACAATGTGCGTGTTTACCTTGAATGTATTATCTGTCTCTCCCTGCTATAAGGCGGCAGAGCACAGGTCCAGCGTTCAGTAGACTTTAGATAACAGAGTGGCTGGCTGGCCACAGACTGCGTGGAGAAGCGTGGGTTTAAGTGACGCTCTGAACCACAGGGAGGACCTGAGTGAACGGAGCCTGAGAAAGGAGTGACTGGGAGAGAGGAACACTGGGCACGGGCCAGATTCAGGCAGCGCCAACCTAAGGAAATTGTTCTCTGTCAGTCTATTCCTTCCTGGTTTTATTTCTTCCAGAAGATCTATTGTCTACCCTTTAATTTGTTTTAATATTTTAAAAAATGTTTGGCTGCACTGGGTCTTCTTGTGGCACACAGGCTTTCTCTAATTGCCCCCAAAGCATGTACGATCTTAGTTTCCCAACCAGGGATCGAACCTGCGTCCCCTGCATGGGAAGGCAGGTTCTTAAACACTGGACCACCAAGGAGGCCCGTATTGTCTGTCTTTTAGTATGCAGCAAAAATCCCGTAACGGTTTGGTATAATAGAAAACTCACAGATAGAATTCAGAGTCATAGAAGGCCTGTATCTAGAAGTGTGACCCTGGGCTAGCCACTTAACCTCTTTAAGCCTTGGCTTGCTCATCTGTCAAAGAAGTAAAGTATCATACCACTGGCTTGGGTTTTGATATGGTTGCTGTGAAGATCACATGTGGTGACGGATGGGAAAGTGCTTTCCACTCTGAAAGCAGGACGATTGGAGGGGATTAGCAGAATGCATGAGACTGTGCTGAAATAATCACTCAGGCTCACATGTAGGTTATCTACCTCAGTGGCTAGGAAGGCAGGCAAGGGCTCCACACTGGTGATGAATTCAGAAGTCCTTCATCAAGGCTTTAAGATATGAGAGGGACACAGAAAAGGGGATTGGAAGATGTACCTTCCTGAAGACAAGGACAGTGCCCAAATGAGGTGCTATTTATCCCCTGGGCTACTGTTAAATGACAATTTCATTTGTTACCCTTGCTCAGGCCAAAAGACTTGGAGCCATGCTTGACCCCTTTTAGCCTTTATATACCAGGTTCTGGAAATTACTTTTCTATTTATCTTTACATACATTTGTGAGTTGGGTACTACTCCTCCTTTCTTTAGAGCTAAGAAAACCGAGACTCGGAGAAGTTAACTTGCCCAGGGTTACACAGGTATTTGGTGTCAGAGCCAGAAGAAACTAGCTTCGTTTAAAGAGCCTGTGCTTCAATGGAGTATTACTCAGCCGTTAAAAAGAATACATTTGAATTAGTTCTGATGAGATGGATGAAACTGGAGCCAATTATACAGAGTGAAGTAAGCCAGAAAGAAAAACACCAATACAGTATACTAACACATATATATGGAATATAGAAAGATGGCAATGACGACCCTGTAAGCAAGACAGCAAAAAAGACACAGATGTGTATAACGGACTTTTGGACTCAGAGGGAGAGGGAGAGGGTGGGATGATTTGGGAGAATGGCATTGTAACATGTATACTATCATGTAAGAATCGAATCACCAGTCTATGCCCGGCGCAGGATACAGCATGCTTGGGGCTGGTGCATAGTGATGACCCAGAGAGATGTTATAGGGAGGGAGGTGGGTGGGGGGTTCATGTTTGGGAACGCATGTACACCCGTGGTGGATTCATGTCAATGTATGGCAAAACCAATTAAAAAATAAATAAATAAATAAATAATTAATTAAAAAATAAAGAGCCTGTGCTTTTTCCACGGGCTGCCTTTTCAAAGACCTGCTGCTGCTGCTGCTGCTAAGTCACTTCAGTCGTGTCCGTATCTGTGCGACCCCAGAGACGGCAGCCTACCAGGCTCCCCCGTCCCTGGGATTCTTCAGGCAAGAACACTGGAGTGGGTTGCCATTTCCTTCTCCAATGGATGAAAGCGAAAGTGAATTTGCTCAGTCATGTCCGACTCTTAGCGACTCCATGGACTGCAGCCTACCAGGCTCCTCCATCCACGGGATTTTCCAGGCAAGAGTACTGGAGTGGGGTGCCATTGCCTTCTCCGTTTCAGAGACCTAGATACAGCTAATTCAGCAACCAGCAGCGCTGCCTTAGTCTCCTGAATTTGGGCAAGTAAATAATATATGAGTTTAACATTGGGGGTCCAGGCAGATAATAGACTAAGCTGTTAAATGTAATTCAGAAAGTGAAAACGAAGGTCCATGAACCACCTGTGAATGTAAACCCTTCTCTAGGCCACTGCTTTGTGCTATGAACGTGATATGTGTGGCAGCAGTACATGGTAACAATTAAGAAGAGACCAGGATTTTGAGCTAATTTTTCAGTAAAGCATAGAGTAATATAGCTCATAGCAATGTCTTCTGGTCTAAGTATCAGAATTTTTTTTTAAGTGATAGTATAAGAAAAGACTTTAGAGATAGTTAACAATCCAGTCTAGATTTAACCCGTGATACTTCAAGCTAGGTAACATAAGGGATTTAATCAATGTCCACTGAATATATGCAGGCATCTCCATGCACATCTATGCCATGTATGTAATAGGTGTGATTTTGATAATTATCTATGTAAATTCATGTGGATGGATAATGGACATACAGATGGATGGATACTGGGGCCAGAGGTCAGAGAAATGCAAAAAAGAGAAGAAAAAAAATCTGTTTCAGTGTATAGGATGCTGTTAGAATTAATGTCTGCTTTACCGATATATGCATCCAAAAGTATATTAAGCACCTACTGGGTGCTGGTGGAAGGAAGTGAGAGGCATGTCTCTTTGCTGGCCTCAGGTAACAAAAAGAAACATATGGAGATGATTCTAAAGAGGTTATTTTTACAGATAAGAACTACTTGAATTTGGAGGCTAAGGAGGACCATTCTCTGATTGGTGTGAAGCACCAATAAAGTGTTAGGGGTGAAAGAGGCCTGGGGCAGCCAGTGTACTTAGATATTTTAGACCATAAAACTGAGCTGCATAAAGCAGGGTTATGCAGTGATTCATAGACAGGCTTCTAAAAGATAAGAACAACCCCTTCTCTAGCCACCAGTGCTTTCTGAAGGTGCTATGGAGACCTTGAAAAATCGGTCAATGCAAGGAATCAGAAAACCTAGTGAGATGGTGTAAGGTCAAGACCATGGGCTTTGGTTTGAACTCAACCAGGCTTTGAACCACCCCCTCATCTGCTTACTAGCTCTTGGATCTCAGGGAGGCTATTTCCATTTGGAACCTCTGGGTCTGACTTATAAAATGAAGACCCCTGCCTATGTCTCCTGTCAGTATAAAATTAGATTATGTCCCAGGGGCTCTCTCCTCCCCACACCGCCTCCCCCAGCCTCTAACTCCCTCAGGCAAGTGCCTCACCTTTAGGCAAGGCACTTACTGCCTTCTCCCTCCTCATCTACTGCGTTCAGGTATTGGATCAGATGATTCCTAAGTTTCTCTTAAATGAGACTGAACTGTCTAGTAGTTTCTACCAGATGGGATAGCTGGACAGGATATCAAAGAGTCTATTTTCTACACATTTATGTTAATGAGCCATTTACTGTGCTTTACCATATTTAGTCCTCAAAAGAATACCTGTGAAGTAGCAGTTGCTTTCCTCTTTCATAAATCAGCAAACCAAGGCCAGGGGCATCAGGAGAGACATCTTAGACCTCTGGTCTGGCATCCAGCTTGCTGGGAAGACTCTTTGGAAAGGCATGACAACAGCTTAAAAAAAAGCAAACCCCTTCATTATATTGTTGGCCTTGAAAATCAAGTGAAAACTTGCAAGTTTCACTCTATCCATTATCCCCTCCATCCCTGCACCCCCTATACACCCCTGCATTAAAAGCTGTAGCCATTTTATCTCTCCTTTTTTTCTGGTCTTTTCCCAATGTTGCCCTACGAGGTTGAGGTCATGACTCTCTTAGAGCCTTCATCAAATCTGGAAGGCAACAGGACTGAAGACAGTCTTTCCTCTTCCCTACCTGATTCTCCAGCTGAACATGCACAAACAAAGTTGGTGCTCAGGAATCCAGCCCTTGCTGCCTCAGGCCATGGGGCTAGCTGTGAAGTTTTACCAGCTCTTGCTTGATCGGCTTTCTTTGGCATTTGACATACTTGTCACCGGATCCACGGTACAGCCAGTCTTTTTCTCTAGCCACTAATTTCTACTTCCCCAGAGGGCCTAGAACTATGCCCTACACAGAGGGTACTCACTGAGCTGGAATGGTACCACCAACCAGTGCAGACCCAGATTACGTCAAGAATTTCAACAATTGCACCAAATTCCTGGCCAGCCTTGAGGGTTTAGTCAGCCTCATTCCCAATCTTTCCCCTCAGAGATTCACAAGGCCCAGGTGTAACTAATTCTTAATAATGCCATTAAAGTTTTGGAAACTGAGCCGGGTTTCATATTTAAATGTTGACTTTCACCACACAGGAAAGGTTGGCCAAATGCAAGGAGTGACTGGGAGATTTTGGCAAAGAGATGAATTGGAATTTTCCATTTTTAGAGACACTGCTTGGGCTCACACACGGGTAATACTCCAGCGTCAGGGGTTCCCAGGGGCCAAAGAGTAGACAAAACATGAACTCAAAACTCAACATGCTTGTAGGGAATCATTAGTAGTCTCAAAAAAACAAACAAGCAAAAAAAGACGTAGAGGCAGAGTTGAAATACTTCCTCTTTGAAAATGCAATAACACCTACCTCTAAGGGGCATTGTGAAGATGAAATTAGAATATATACAGTAAGAGAACAAACTTATAGTTGCCAGGGGGAATGAATGGGGGGAAGAGACAGTTAAGGAGTTTGGGATCTACATGTGCCTGTGTGCATGCTCAGTCATGTCCAAGTCTTTGCAACCTTAAGGACTATAGCCTGCCAGGGTCCTCTCTCCATGGAATTTTCCAAGCAAGAAGACTGGAGTAGGTTGCCATTTCCTCTTCCAAGGGATCTTCCCGACTCAAGAATTGAAGCCATATTTCCCTTGGCAGGTGGGTTCTTTACCACAGAGCCACCTGGGAAATCCCCTGCAATCTACATGTACACACTGCTATATTTTAAACGGATAACCAACAAGTTTCTGCGGTATAGTACAAGGAACTCTGCTCAATGTTATGTGGCAGCCTGGATGGGACAGGAGTTTGGGGAAGAATGGATACATGTATCTGTATGGCTGAGCCCCTTTGCTATCCACCTGAAACTATCACAACCTTGTAAATCAGCTATGCATGCGTGCTCAGTTGCTAAGTCATGTCCAACTCTGCGACCCCATGTACTGCAGCCTGCCAGGCTCACCTGAACTTCAATATAAGTTAAAAAAAATTTTTTTTGTAAAGAAAAGCCTAGCGTGGGGCCTGCTTAGAAATGGGAACATTGGATATATTTAGTTGCTTACACTACAACATGAGAAAGGGCACTGGTCTGAGGAGACAAGATTGGGTTTTGCCTCTCACTGTATATCTCACTAGCCCAGCTGGTGCCTTCCCGTCCTGACTCCCAATTTCCTCATCTTTCTAACTGGAATAATAATCACGTTATACTTCACAGGGTCACAAGGACAAGCATGTTAAAGACTGACTGAGAAAGTTCTTTGCAAACTAGACAGCTTTCTAGGCAAAATAACACATCATTAGGTGATACCTAATCTGTGTGCCTTTGTTTCAGCTCTCCTCTCTGTCTGAAATGCCCCCCTTCCCCACACCCCTTCTTCTGAACCTGGCTGTTGAAGTCCTCTCATTCATAAGGCAGGAGAGCACGAGGTTTCCATCGCTAGCACTCAAATCCCTATCTCTGCTGTGTGTTAGCTATTTGACCATAGGGAAGTTACTTTCTGGGCTTCAGTTTCCTGTCTCTAAAGTGACGATAATAGCACCACCCAATTATGTAAGATCATTGTGAGGAATGAAGGCTTCCCTGGCAGTCTAGTGTTAAGATTTCACCTTCCAATGCAGGAGGTGTGGGTTTGATCCCTGGACAAGGAGCTAAGATCTTGTATGACTCGTGGCCAAAAAATCAAAACATAAACAACAGAAGTATTATAACAAATCCAATAAAGACTTTTTTAAAATGGTCTACATTAACAAATCTTAAAAAAAAAAAAAAAGATTGCTGTGAGGCTTAAATACACTCACAAATGTAAAGTATTTTCGCGAGTATGTGCTAAGTCCCACATATGTGTTAACTCTTACTATTTCAGAGATTTGTTATTTTGATATTTATTTCAAGGATATGTTCATTATTTTACACTACTTTATTACTATGTTCAAACTCCATCCCGCCAAGAAACATTCTTAGATCTCTCAGTTTGAAACAATCATGCTCCCATATATTTAACCAAGGACACTGGTTGTAGCTCAGAGACGGCCCTCAACATTGCTAATGTCCAGTACGTCTCTCTCCTGCACTGGCCTAATAGTCCTGAGTGACAGAGGATTTTCAACTCTGTACACACGGTTGATGCACACAATATTCATCTAATCGGATGGCAGGTATACAAACGTGTACAGATGAATAAGCCTAAAGATACTGGACAAAAGCTAATCACAACTATGACATGATACCTATATTTAAAGACTGAACATGGTTAGAACCTTTAGCACCATTACCTGACACATAGCATGTGCTCTGTAAATGTATTTCCTTGGAAGAATGGAAAGATAACTAAAGGTGCATTAAATCTGATGGAAGGTTTCAATTTATCAGGTTCTTCTGATTGAAAACACGTATTAGATGAGTAAGTTACTTATTGCAGGTGTGAGAGTGAGATTAAGATACATAACAAGAAAAGTAAAAGTGGCTCCTGAACTTCAGGGACTCACATTTGGGAAGAGGGATGGTCCAGTTCCTAAATAATTGCAGGGACCACAGGTGCAAAGCTGAGTAGGACAGAGCTACACAGGAATGTGGCTTTAGCAGCTTGGTACCCACTCTAAGGCATGGACCCTCTCAATAGCAAACTGCCAGATATGTTCCTTTGGGATGACTGTCTTTTTCGTAAGTAGGGAACCAGCAGAGACAGAGATATGACACCAGGAGCCAGACCTATAGAATTATGTCTCACCCAATATCTCAGTCTACATCGTTTTGACGTCAGATGTTGACTGCTGCTGCTGCTGCTGCTAAGTCGCTTCAGTCGTGTCCGTATCTGTGCGACCCCATAGACGGCAGCCCACCAGGCTCCCCCGTCCCTGGGATTCTCCAGGCAAGAACACTGGAGTGGGTTGCCATTTCCTTCTCCAGTGCATGAAAGTGAAAAGTGAAAGTGAAGTCGCTCAGTTATGTCTGACTCTTTGAGACCCCATGGACTGCAGCCTACCAGGCTTCTCTGTCCATGGGATTTGCCAGGCAAGAGTACGGGAGCGGGTTGCCATTGCCTTCTCTGCGGATGTTGACAGAACATTGTAAAATGAGATAAGTGCTGCTCCAAAAATGAGACCCAGTCTCTTATTAATTCCATTTCCACTAATGGCTTCACTTTAGTTCCCAATTTCACTACCAATTTAGAAATGAGTTTGGACTGGAGTATTTCTAAGACATGTTCCACCTTTACTATTTTTTATTCTATTTTTCAACATCTGGTCTGATATGAAAACCAATCTTTTCTCCTAGCTTCAAATTCTAGCTCTATTTTGATAGATCCCAAATTGAGACATCTCTTTTGAGATCAGGTCTTAAATATCCAACTGCTTACTTTGACATCTACTCCAGAGACATCTGAAATACACCACATTTGAAACAGAGTTCTTGATTTGCAGCAATTATCTCCCAGCAAGCTCCCCCTTCACAGTATTTTTAACTCAGTAAATAGAAACATATCCACCCAATTACTTAAATCGGAACCTTGGGATTCATTCTTGATACCCTTCTCTGCTTTACCACCCACTCCTACTCTACCCAATCTTTCTTTCAGTCTTGTCAAATCTACCCTCCAAGTATGTGTCAAACCTTCTCATACCTCCCCACCTACACTGCCACTTCTACAGTCCCAGCTACCTTCATCTCTCTCTGGGACTCTGACCGTAGCCTCTTCAAGAATCTCCTGGTGCTTCTTCCTAATTCACCTTCCACACACGAGCTGGGCTGCTTTTCTTAAAATACAAGTCATATCATGGCATCACCCTGCCTGAAAATATTAAATAACTTCTCACCACACTTAATCTCTAAATTTCTGACCATCATCTGCCAAGACCTACATAGCGCAGCTCCTGATTCTCCCTCCAAATCCACTGTCTCTGTGCCATGCCGGCCGCTTTCAGCTCTCGAATGTGCCATGGTTCTACTCCCTTTAGGACTGTTGATCTCTGTTCCCTCTTCCCAGTATACTCTCCTCCTCATTCTTGACCTGGCTAACCTATCCTCTTTTTTCAGATCTCAGCTTAAAGTTGACCTTATAGAGAGCCCTGTGCATTAGGTAAGTTCCCTCCTTCTCCCATGCCAGAGCACCTTACCTATGCCTGTATTTCAGCTATCGTAATTTATAATGTTTACTCACCTGTGGATTTACTTGTATAACGATTGTCTCCTTGACTAGACTACAAGCTTCTGTTACGGCAGGTCTGCAATTGTTCTTTGTGTGTGCAAAGTGTAGCCTAGTACTTAGCATAGGTGCTCACTACATTACTTTTGTCGCTGTAAATTGATAAGACCTGAAAATATCAACACATATTTATTCCATGCTGAAAGAAGTCCAACCAAATGAATAATAAAATAAGAGAATACAGTTGAATATTTTCTGTTTCTCCATCTTCTCAGTTTCTAGTTCCTAGAATCTTACAGCACTCCTTCATTTTCTTCTGAGCCTTCCCAGCTTTCAGTGTTGAAAAGGGAAGTATCTTTATGTTACTTTGCTTTCTCCCAGGGCCATCCCCCTCCCCCACCCCCCACCCCCAACAACACATACATATTTAGCTTTGTGCAGGAATGCAACTTCACAGGTATGCTTGGGTTAGAGGTGTTGGGAATGGGAAGGGTAGAAAGGGAAAAAAAGGAACCATATGGGGGAGGTGGCTGCCCTTGCACATCTTGGACATTGTCCCAGCACTCCCATGTTGGAGGTTTTTGGTTTTTTTTTTAATGCCATATACATCCAGTATGTTCTTCTTCCCACCTGTAGGAATCCAAAAATAAATTAGCTGTTCATCATGGGTTTGGTGCTGGCAAAACTGGCAAATATGGGCAGACGACGTCTCAGTTCTAGGAACTTTCTCTTGCCACACGTCCTGGCCCTTTTGAAGATCTGTCATTTTATTTCCCCTGAGTCCACCTGGTATTTCGTTCCTTTTAGGTACCTACTGTCGTAGATTATAAGAAGTAGAATCTAGACTTTTGAGTAGATTTTTTTTTTTAAATTCTAACAAAGGTCTGTTGCTTCATCTTACACATTGCCTTGTTTTGTTACTGGAGTGAAGCCCTTACCTTCTCTCCAGCACCCATGTTCATGTTTTGTTTCTTCCTCCTTATCAAGACCAGCTTGTTCCTAACTCTTTTTTATATTCACTGTCACATCCATGAAATCTGTTCTATGTTTGTTGGGGAGGCAGAAGGGATAGAGAGATGCATGGATTCTCTTACAGGACAAAGCTGGTCCAAGGTTCTCTCTGTCATTTGCATTGGGCCTTTGGTACAAAGCTATCCTACCTTCCTGTTTTAGTGACTCACCCATCAACTCAAGAACTTAACTTGTTGCTCCTAGAAAACAGCCCTGATGGATTTGTGCTTTGTTAATACCTTTTTCCAAGACTAAAGTTAGCTCAAAACAAAAGACTTATTCCATTTGGGTGCAAGGGAGGGGTAGGGAGGGGCCAAGGTAGAAAGAGGAGGAAGAGGAAGAAGGTACCGAAAAGGAGGATCTAATACTGGATTTCAGTTCCCATTACTGGGAAATGGGTCATTTCCAATTCTGCATTTCAAGAACATAAAGACTTTCTGATGATCTTTTTTATTTTCTATGGATGAGTATGAATCCTCTGCAGTAATTTATGTCTTCCTGTACTGAAAGAGTTAAATTATTTCAGGAAGTGAAATAACCATATTTAAGGATGGTTAAAAGTCAAGGCAGGACACTGCAAACACATTGTTCCCCAGATATAATCTGAATCACAAAATCAGTTATGGAATAACCTGATGGCTTCACTTCACTGTGATGATTCACTCGTTAGTTTGTCCATTCACTCAACAGTCAACAACTACTTTGAATTATGCATTATAATTTCCAAAGTACTTTCCCTCCATGGTACTTGACTCTCACGGGAATCCTGTGATGTCGTCCCTGAACAGAAATTACCATTTTAGAGAACAAGAAACTGAGACTCAAAGAAGTTAGTCAGTTGTGGAACTTTAACTGGAACCCAGATCATCAGATTTCACATCAAATTCTCTTTCAGTTCTACCTACTTGAATTCAATCAACATTTCCTAAGTGAGTACCATGTGTTGGACATAAGTACAATTCAACAAAAATGAGGTATTCTTGTCTTTGAGGAGCTTCTAGCCTATCAAAGGCAATGATCGAGCCCTGGGTGTGGAGTGGAGGTAAGTGTCTGGGTCCTTGGAGAATGCTAAGGGTCTGGGGTATAAAACTGTTACAGGAGACAAGACCAGGAAGAAGTTTGAGGGCCTAAAGTGCTTGGTTATTGATTTACCATCACCATCGTCAAGTCTTCTCAATATATATTTCCAAATTATGACCTTTATTAATGTCATTATTAATCTTTTTCTGTCCCATTTTCTTTTGAGCATTCTGCCAGCATTTCAGTGCCAGTGCCACCAAAGGGTGAGCTGCAAGCTGCCGCTTCATGCGCCTTCCAACTAATTGAAGATTGTTGAAATTGTATCAGGAATTCTTAGGCCATTTTTATAACCAACTCGTCCTTGCCTGGCCATAGAAAGGGAATGGTTACGATTCCTGGCACATGGGTCCAACCATCAGGCAGGCTGGGCCTTGGCAACTAGTGTACTATGCAAAATGGTCTGGGAGCAGGATTGGTACCTGGTTTTATCACTTGTTAGTGTATTACCCAAAGGTCCAGGATGCCCAGAGGGTTGGGGTAAACTTGGATTTAGTTGAGAAGGCATCAGGATCTATTAGGTGTTTAGATCCTGTTAGATATAGTATTGGGTTCTGGATTCCAGGCTGTGGACATTACTTGAGGCTGTGTGCTTTGGAATAGCATGAAGCTGTGTTCGTTGTAGAACCTGTCAGGCATGCAAAGATGTAAAAATCACAGTCCAGGCAAAGCTCTGGCCTGTAGGCTGAGCTGACCAGGTGTTGGGGGTGGTGAAGCTGCATGTGCTTCAGGCTCTTGTGGATTTCTCTGCTTTGGGTATTGGGTGCATTGCATAGTGTATCCACCATTGCTGGATGGTACATTGAGGCAGCTGAGTTATATTCTGTTCTCATCAATATTGAATGAAAAACTCAGAGGCTGAAGCTGCCCAAGGAGGCAGTCAGTGCCTGGCACTGGTTTGGAGTGGGAGGTAGACACAGCATCTGAGAAGAAGCCAGAGAGTTTTATTTGGCTCAGAATCAGGATACTGGGGCCCGGCCTGGCAAGGGGACTATCTTTTGCATGACCTAGGGCAGCTTTTGCACCATTCTTGGCCTTTGCTTTCTCAGTAGACTACGTGTCCCCTAGAGCCAAAGTCCCCTGTTGTATTCATATTTATTTTCCCAGTATACAGTGAAAGTAGTGTCTATACCCCAAAAGGCTCCCAATGAACTGTGTGTTGTGTGAATGAGTGAATGAATGAGCTTGAGTATGAGGAATTAGATCAGTGGTCTAAGAGAAGAGGGCTTAACAGAACTATGGTTCTTACCTCACCTCCTAGATCCTGCCATCTCCCCTCCATGCCCTTTTCTGAGAACCAGAGATTCAAACGATGGTAACTGCCCACCCCCTTGAAGTTCCTAACAACCCTGTGATTCTCTGAAGGGAAAAAAAAATTGATAGTTTGTTTTTAAATTGTTCTCCTTAGAATTCACTAGTCAAACAGGTTATAAGAATTAAAAACAAATCTCCCATAGTCCCAGGAGGATCTCAAAGAAGGTCTCTTTACCAGGAGATCTCCTGGGTGGCCTCATAGAGACAGTAAAGCAACCGGGAAACCCTTTGACATTTGCAAATGCTGTGAAACACCAACAAACCAGATAAGCACACCAAGACCCAGGGGGCGGAGACAGATCAAAGATTTACAGGATCCATTCAACTCTTTATGGTCAATGTGCTCAGAAAAGTTTTGTTGGTGTGGAGACAAGTGTCTCCCAGAGTAAAAGGTCTTCTCCAGGACTGAGTGGGCAGTTCTCACTTTTGCTCTAGGCCTCAAAGATGTGGGAGGCTTCAACTTTAGATCAAACATTCAAAACTGTGAATTACAGGGCTAACTGCTTGCATTTAAAAGACTTCACTCAGGGCTTTTCATGGTCTTGAGTATGTGCTTATGAGATAGATAGCTATCAAACTGATATATAAACATTATACAGTTTGGAAGACAAAAAATAAAGGAGAAAAAAGTATCTGTGATCCTACCTCCTTAAGAGAGAAGCAATGTAAATAGTTTTTTTGTTTTGGGGTTTTTTTTGGTAATTGTGTACTTTTATTTATATCTAGTTTATTTTTTATGTATAGTATTTTTAAACAGAGTTATAAATACACTGGGCTTTCCGGGTGGTACTAGTGGTAAGGAAGCTGCCTGCCAATGTAGAATACATAAGAGACTCAGATTCTACCTCTGGGTCAGAAAGATCCCCTTGGGGAGGGCATGGCAATCCACTCTTGCCTGGAGAATCCCATGGACAGAGGAGCCTGGAGAGCTACAGTCCACAGAGTCACAGAGTCGGACGCCGAAGTGGCTTAGCGTGCAACCACACACAAATACACTACATATGCATTCTACCTCTTTTCACTTTATCTGTTACCACAAATATTTTCCAATCCTGTTTTTTTTTAAATTAGTTGCATTTACATTTAACCCTTCTGTGTTCAATCCCTTTCCTCCAACCCATCATAGTGGGACATGTAGATTGTTCAACCATTTTATTGCTAGATATAATGCTTGGATGCATATATTCATTCAAAGATTTCTTTTCCCCCACATGTTGAATTGTGCCTTGAAGATAGATTCCTAGAAGTAGAATTACTGGGTCGAAGGGCATGACTGCATTTATGATTCTTGAGACATGTGACCAAATAGATTGCTGAGAGTCATGCTAGCCAAATTGGACTGTGATAGCATTTAGTCTCACCTCATTTCACCAAGAAGTATTTAAATAAAAGCCTCCATCGTGAGTATAGGTGTTGGTCCAAGGATCTTATAACCACGTGGCAGAGAGGTTGATGCAAGTGAGAAAAGGTGAGGAAACAGGGAAAGAAGGAAGAGACACTTGAAACGCAGTGCAGCATCGGAATTGGACACCACTGGTAACTGACAGTGAGAAATAAATGCGGCATTTCTGAAATAATGTATTAATACACTAATGCAATAGTAGTCCTCAGTTTACTAAAGAGAATACTGCAGCAAAAAAACTTTATTCAGGGTAGGTTGGTTGATGGGAATCAGCTCTACCACTAATTTGCGGGGTGGTCTTGGCAAACCATTTCTCTCTCTGGATTTCTCTAGTTTAGGTAAGGGGGTCATAGTCAGAATGAAGACAAACTCAAGAGTTATGGGGTCCAGCCAGCATTCTTCTCTAGACCCAGAGTTAACCTCTGATGAGATGCACAGATCTTCTGGAGTTGTACAATGAGATACCAGACATTCTGGAAGGTCCTGGAGCTCCCCCAACCTCAGTGGTGAATCCCTAAGTATTGCGTGTCCTGTATGGACTGAAGGCTAGATCTTTCAGGACCTTGTTTCCATGGAGGGTTTTCTGAAAGAAATGTAGACTAAGTGATTAAGGAGGTGGCTTGAGTCACCCACCACCATGACAACACTTGGTCTTTGGTGCTTCTCTGGTGTTCTGACAGCTCTGTGTCCAGATGGTGACATACAGAAATTAGCTAAATTGCTTTCAATTTAGTAAACTGAAGAATACATGCAGGTTCCCTCATTTTCCTGACTCTATTTGGGGGGCATGACTGAGTGAGAAGAAAATCTCCTCGATTTCAAGAGACCTAGCTCATTTTCGGAAGTTTCTCATTTGAAGGAAAAAAAAAAAGATATGCCTCCTGAATATTTTTTACCACTCCAGTACTCTTGCTTGGCAAATCCCATGGATGGAGGAGGCTGGTAGGCTGCAGTCCATGGGGTTGCTAAGAGTCGGACACGACTGACCGACTTCACTTTCACTTTTCTCTTTCATACATTGGAGAAGGAAATGGCAACCCACTCCAGTGTTCTTGCCTGGAGAATCCCAGGGATGGGGGAGCCTGGTGGGATGCCGTCTCTGGGGTTGCACAGAGTCAGACACGACTGAAGCGACTTAGCAGCAGCAGCAGCAACTCATTTTCGGAAGTTTCTCATATTGAAGGAAAAAAAAAAGATATGCCTCTAAATATTTTTTAAACAGATATATTGAGAAGATAGAACAACCCTGTAACCATTTTCTCATTATCATTAACATTTTATATTACAATGGAACATTTGTAACAATTAATGAAACAACACTGATGAAATATTATTAACTAAATTCTGTCAATTATTCAGATTTGTCTGGGTTTATCTTTTTCTATGACCCCACCAAGGACTCTACATTATATTGTCATCTTGTGCGAGGTTGCTCTTGGCTGTAGCAATTTCTCAGACTTCCCGCGATAGTTTTGGGGAATTCTGGTGATGTCTTTTGTAGGATGCCCTTCTGTAGAAATCTGTCTGATACCTTTCTCATAAATAGTCTGAGGTATGGAAGAAAGATCACAGAGTTAAAGAGCCATGTTCGGATTCCTCATATCAAAGGTACACACAGTCAACACGGTTTATAATTGCTGATGTTGCTCTTGATGAAGTGGCTGGAGTAGTGTTTGCTAGATTTCTCCATGTAAAATTATTGCCTCCCCCGTCCCTTCCTAAACTGTACTCTTTGGAAGGAAGTCATTACCCATAGCTCACACTTCAGGAGTGAGCAGTTATATACCTATTCCCATCCTTGACAGCAGTGTATCTACACAAATTCTTTGGAATTCTTCTGCAAAAGAAATTTTTCTCTTTTCTCTTTTGTTAATTTATTTAGTAATTTAGATCAGTGTAGATTCATGGATATTTCTTTTATACTTTGGGTTGTGATCCAATACTAGTCGATTTCTTTTTCTTGCTCCAAATTTTCCAGCTTTGGCCATTGGGAGTTCTTCAGGTGGCTCCAGTCTCTTTGAAATACTCTATGGATGCAGTTCTTGTTTGTTTTTCAGCAATTCCTTATTTACAGTGCTATATAATGTTCCATTCTAATTTCATATATACTTCTTGCCCCAGTCCTAGCCTAGGACCAGCCATTTATCCAAGGCTGGTTCAAGAAATCAAGAAATGGCACCAGGTGGGCTCTTGGCTATCGTAGCATCATTGTTTCTAGGCCAAAAATACATTAAGTTTTACACTTTTAACACCAACATACACACAATTACAATGCAATCGCACTACTCATGAGGTAATTATAGGTTTATTAACAGTGATAAGTCACAGTACCATAGGAAACTGTGAGGAATCCTATACGGCGTCCCTCACTGGGACCCACAGGCAGAACTTGGGAATGCCAGTCTGCTCCTTTCCATACTGCCATTGTACTGTTAAGGCTGATGTAGAACCTCAGTGGCGATCATCTCAGGAGTCCAAAAGTGGGGACTTCTCTGAAGGTCACAGAAAATGTAAGGCTACAGAAAATGGCTCTTTGGCAGGTCTGCCCACCCTATATCCTCTTCTCATGATAAGCTATGGAAAAACACAGTGGATTTAGAACCAGGACATCAAAGTTCTGGATCTGACTCAGCCTGATCCAGTGTGTGTGGCAAATACATTCTGTGTGGGCCTCAGTTTCCAATGATACAAAATCAGTTGTGAATCAGACAATGGCTGAGGACAGAGGGCTTCCCTGGTAGCTCAGCTGGTAGAGAATCCACCAGCAATGCAGGAGACCCCGGTTCAATTCCTGCATCAGGAAGATCCACTGGAGAAGGGATAGGCTATGCATTCCAGTATTCTTTGGCTTCCCTGGTGGCTCAGCTGGTGAAGAATCTGCCTGGAATGCAGGAGACCTGGGCTCAATCCCCGGGTTGGGAAGATGCCCTGGAGAAGGGAAAGGCTACCCACTCCAGTACTCTGGCCTGCAGAATTCCACAGACTATATCATCCATAGGGTCACAAAGAGTCTAGACACCACTGAGTGACTCACTTTCACTTCCCAGTGCTAGCCTATTATAACTCTCAATAGTTTTTCATTGAGAGAATGGAACTGGCTCCATCTCTCCTTGTAAACAGGCATCAATATTCCAGAAGGTTTAAATGGAGGGATGGTGGTGGTGGGGAGGTCGCTGTTAATAAATAGGAGTTACTTTTATTTCCTGAAGATTCCAAGGTCCGTTAAAGGCCTTTTGCTTAAGACAATCAGACCTTTCTTTTTAAAGAATGGAGATCACAGAAGTATAGGAAATATTGGCAGAAAGGATCTCTATCATTGCCTTTGTTTTGGTAGAGGAAGGCTTTTTTTTTTTTTTTTTTTGGTAAGGTCAAACTCCTCATCTGTTATTTCCTCTGACTTCAAATAATTACTTTTAATGCAGTGATGGCTGAGCTACCTCTCAGTTTCTTACCAGGAATTTCTATCTAGGTTTTTTTTTTTTCTTCTCCTTCTGTATGAATATTATGACATATTTTTTACATCCACATGGGACCCAGTGGCTTAGAGTGTGCATGGTTTACAAGTGTCAACTCCTTCCTGTCACTGACTAGGACCGATTCCAAAAACAAATAGAAGTGGTGGGGCGGGACTGAACTGTGGTGCAGAAAAGACACTTGGGAACTGTCACATCTGATAGGAATGCAGGAGATCAAAGGTACAAGGTCTTAGAACTGGCACTTCCAGCTCTTAACATTTGAAATCTTCAATTGGCTTTTGGACCTATTCAGCATAATCTCAGACTTTGGTCTACAATTGGTTAAAAATTGATAGGGTGAGGATTCTGGGACTGCCTTCTTTACTTAGAAGTTTACATTTTAACTCTTTCTCCCACCTCAGGGACACATATATACTCAGCTTCTTTCCATTCCCCTCTCCATCTTAAAGTTACAGATATATATATATTTAGACATAAAGGTATTAAATTTAGAACTGATAGACATTCTGCAGACACTGGGGTTATACCTTCACACAGTTAAGGAGGCTGAGTCCTGACAAGTGGTTTTGTTCCACATCAGATAAGGAGTTCCTGGCAGAACTGTAATTAGAAACCAAGGTCTTCTGGCAGCAAATCCAGTTTTGTTTTGTTTCTTCTCCTACCTCACACTGTGCCCCCGCAGTTACACACTTTTTTGCGTGTGTCTCTGTATGTACATGTTACATAGACGTTGACATGGAGGAAACATGCATCGGGCATCTGTGGTCTGACCTCAGGGAACAGTTTAATGACTCGGATTTCAGGCAGCTCAAAGGGTTCTGCGGGTGGAGGCTGAAATAAACAAGAAAAGCCACTGTGGAGATGTGAATGGAAAAGTACCGAGTACTCCCTCCCTCCCCCTCTGCACATTCTTCTGCTCTCCAGCTCTCCCTGCTATCAAGCCAGCTTCAAATAGGCTTTGGCATGGTCAGGTGTGCAGAGGGCGGTGTGGAGAAGAAAGGAAAAAAAAAAAAAAGGCAGGCACAACACGCAAATCAAGTTTCTCCACTTCTAGCCTTAGGTAGTAAAGACAGCTAAGTACTGCAGCCGGCAGCCAATGGCAGGGTGGGCCAGCCACCCTGAGTTTACAAACACTCCGGTGCCTTCCTCCCTCCAACCCCCTCCTGGTCCAGCTGTTGCTTTCCCTCATGCTAAGGTTTCAAAGGAAGTGAAAACCCTGTTATTCAAAACAGTGATTGAATGCAATAAACAAATGATTATGCACCCCCAATCACTTCTCTATTTTAAGCTCCCAATATTTATTTCCATTTTAAATTAGTGAGAAAAGTATGGAAAAAATCAGTGTTTTGGGGGTAAACTCTGGGCTAGGCTGAAAAGGTTTCTAAAGGAAAAAAAAAAGTCTCAGAATAATACAGGCTGAAAGCAGGCAGCATATGGATCAAAATTAAACGTTGACACTTCTTTTTCTGAAGGTAGTGACTGGAAATCATCTTTTTAAAAAAAGTCTCAAAACTTTCTGCTCAATTTTTCTAAATCATACCAAGAAAATGCTTTTTTCTCTCCAAGGAAATATAAGGGGCTTGTTTACAATAGCTCTAAATGAAGGATTTGAAATAAAATGAATGGGTACATAAAATCTCCCATACCTATCAAAAGTAGCTGTTGAGTACCACAGTATAGGTGACAGGCACCACCAAGTCCAAATGACTGTCAAAACTCAATACTCATTGTGACTTGGAGTTGGTTCTGAGAACCAGTTTACAATTCACACAGAGCCCAAAGCAGCCTCGCTTTCCTCAATTCTGTCAGAAAACGAGACACCCACCTCAAAGCCCAGGTAGTCAGATCTTCCTGATTCTCTAACACAGGACCATAGAACCACAAAGACCTGTTTTCAGTTGTGTCTCGGGGTCCCGCATGCCTCCAGTGATGGCCCTCCTGTCCTCTTGAAAGAAGGAAGCCTCGAGGAGTTGATTGATCTGCAAAGTTCCTTCCAGTCCTAAAATCTATAATTCTCTTATGTGACAGTTTCAAGATCTACCAAGGTGCCAGAAATTCCTGACAGGTGAAACCAACTTCCTCTTGGGAGTCCCCTTAGAAAGAGGACAAGACAGTGTTTACTCCAAGGATAGCTCCGTTACAGCTGTGACTATATTGGGAAATTTGTGAGGGAACTGGATGCAAAATCTGTTCCTTTCCTTAAACAGATGTAATATTAAGACCAAGCTATTTTATTTTGCAACAAAGCTTATATTTACCCAGAACTTGTGATTAAGAACCTATTACCATGCCCAAACCACCAGGCAAACGGGCTAACTTGATCCTCTACTTTGAGTATTAATAGCCAGAAGCCATTAAATCATAGGACTGGTTTGATACATAACCCACCAAGTTCACAAGAATCACACATAAGACCCCAGACATGAAATCTCTCTTCAGGTCTTCTTATGGATGATTTGAAAGAATTTGAATATATTCAAGTCAATCCTTCCTTTAATCTTATCACTGCTGGGGTGAGGGAGGTTCACAGAGTGATGCCAACTGGTTACTAATGGGGAGAAATCAAGAAATGAGAGAAGGCAGGACATTATGGAAGAAATTCAATGGGTATAAAACATCTGATAAAGTTACTTTCCTAGTAATTGAAAAGAGATTGAGATGTGGGTGCACAATTTTCCTCACCACTCATTTGGAAAAGAGAAGGGGACCTACAAAATGTAAATCCTTACCTTTAAAATATTTTCAATAATTTTTTTTCTTTTAACATCTCCTGGTTAATTTCTTTCAGTTTGGGGGGGGGGTGGGTAGTATTAGAAATGTGGGACTCTGGCACTTGGCCCCAGAAAAGGTCTGAGGCCCCTGGTGATGGGATTAATTAGCTATAAACCAGGCCTAGTGGGGTCTTCCTTTACAGACTTCTCGCAGAGAATTAGAGGGCTGAGGAACTAGAAGGGTGAATTCACTCCCAGCCCCCACTCTGGTTGGTTCTACTGCTAGAGAGCAGATTTCCCTTTGCTCTGCAGCGCCCCCACGGGGCTAAGATTGGAGTGGCAAAGAGAACGCGAGAGGGACAAGCAGTGTGTTTAAAGTGGTGGTGGGGAGGACCCACTGAGGCTGGATGGCAACTTTGACAAGAAAAGGGACCCCACATCACAAAAGTTATCACACTGCAGAATCAGTAGCAGGGGAGAACCACACAATTCACATTCCAAACCACACAGATACACCTGAGAACATACTAATAAAAAATACAAAAATTATCACCCATAGAAATACACAAAGACGATCGCTTCAGCAAAACCGGGTGTCATTTAGAATCCGGTGGGATTCCTTTAAAACTCTTTCGAACTCAGGAGGAAGGGGACAATTTAAAAAACAGTCTGCCTTCTGGCAAAATGAATCTGCACTTAATGATAACGTGTGTCTTCGGGGGTAAAATGTTCATTTCCACAAGGGTGACAGGATTAGGCCTATGTATATTTTTCAAAAAACCTTCACAAGACAGGCTTTTCTGCAGAAGCTGCAGTAATCCATCTGTCAATAAGTATTAAAATATTCAGATTTCAAAGGGACAGACACACTTTAGTCATTTTTCCTAAGCTCCAGCCCTTGTGGAAAACAATCGATCCCTTTGGATCTCTCCTGGTTCTAAAAACTCCAACACGGCCTTTTCAAAAGGGGGGCTGCACTGACATTTTCAGCAACAGATCTGAACTTCTTACAGACTTCTGGGAAAGAGATCCCCAAATATCCCAGGAAATAGCCAGTAATCTCTCTGCTCACTTCTCCACTATAAACCCAAATTTGGAGAGGTAGATTATTTGGGGAGAGATCTTTATTGGAAATTAACATGCGCAGAAATTTTGTGGAACCTTTAAGAACTCCTCTGTAATTTAATGAGTCCGCCTGAAGGACTTTCATAGCCAAGGCTCAGAACAGCCTGACCTTTGAAAGCTGCTTCTGGTCCAAACATTTTGGGTTAATACTTGAGGAATCTGAAATATTATTTTCCCCTCACACCCTCTTTTAAGAGAGAGACATAAAAGAAACAAGAGTCTCCCTCATTCAGGGATGAGTAGGAGGGGAAAAAAACCCCAACCAACATTTAAATAGGGAAACTGGCAGTTCTGAATAAACAAACCAAGGCCCACAGTGAAATGATTCTGCACTGCATTTGCCTTTAAAAAGAAAGGAAGGAAGAAAGAAAGATTTCCCCCCTTTTCCTCCTCCTCCTAACTCAGCTCTAAAACTAAGAGGACTGTGCTGCGTGAACCGCGTTGTAGTTGTAGCACAGTCTGTTCTAAATCCACGCAGTATCTGTGATACTGGCACCGCAGGCCTTTAGAATTCCCTCCGGCTGGTCTCTTTAAACACAGACAGGAGAGGTTTTGAACAACGACCTTGAAACGAGCTGGGAGAGAGCGGGGGGGAACCAAGACCTAAAGAAAAAGCAGAACACAAACATGTATTTGGCTCACAGAATTTTGTAGAACACACGCGTACGCGTACACATACACACACGTTTCTTGCAGCAAGAATTTTCCTAAGAGTCAACAATAACAGAGTAAACCCACCACTTGCTGTCCTGGAAAGAAACAAACCAAAACACATCCTGTGAACATGTCTTTCAAGCGCAGGACAGCGTCCTCTCAGTAAAAGTCCAAGGGAAAAAGGAAAACTGAACACCCTTCCCCGCCCCCCTGAAAAAAGTGGGGGTCGGAATTGTTACATATGACAAAAAACTCAAGCTTCTTTCAACACTATCAGTATTAAAATAACACATCTTCTTTAAATCGTTTGAGACATTTCATAGGGGTAAAACAAAACAAAATCCAACCGATGCGGGATCATACGATTTACGTAACATCACAAAGTTGCAAAAGGCAAAAATCAGAAGCAAAAATCCGAAAACCATCATAATACAACCACCCCAAATCCCAAACCACCACACCAAGGAAAAAAAAAAAAACCCAAACTGTCCCAAATAAAAATAAAGCAAATGAACCCACCGAAAACTGCTTGGCAAATATTTTTCTCGTGGTGCCTAATATTCTAGCTGGAAAGAGCTGTGGTGTTTATTTTTTTTTTTTTCTCTCTCTTACTCGCCCCGAAACCTACTATATATAACAGACTTTTCCCAAAGGTTCGAACCTCTCGCTTCCTTTTGTGTTTTGAGCTCTGAGGAGCTGAGTTTATGGGGAAGAGAGGAGAAATGAGCCCCAGACCCCGGGGAAGCAAAGCGCACTCCCCCTCTTATGTCACCGAATAGCAAATTAGTTCTCAGAATTCCAGAGGCCGAGCTTTGCTACAGCGAAGACGCCGACGTCACAGAGGGGCGCCCACGTGACGGTGGCGGAGCAGGCTGTACCACCGACCGGGGGCCGGGGAGGGAGAGCCACCGTCCGGCCCCTCGACCCACGCGCCGAAACCTCCAAACCCGAGACGTTCAGCCTGTGAGGACCCCGAAATCTTCAGGACAGAGGGAAAATATTTTGGCTTGGAGGGCTTTTTATGGCCCGGAGGAGGCATAAGTCGTGGAGAGCTGACACCGAGTCCTCCCCTGCTACGTAGCAGTGGTAAAGTCCCCAGCTCAAATTCCGAGAATTGAGCTCTGTTGATTCTTAGAACTGGGGTTCTTAGAAGTGGTGATGCAAGAAGTTTCTAGGAAAGGCCGGACACCAGGTGATTATTGCTGTTGCTGCCGCCGCTGCTGCTGCCGCCGCCGCTGTTGCCGCTGGTGCCGCTGCCGCCGCCGCTGCTCATGATCATTATTTTACCTTTTAATTCTTTTTTTCTGCTCTTGCCAAATGCTTTGGCTCCAAGTTTCCTATGTGTATCTATTGATGTAAATGTATATGTTTATTTATTGTAGCTGTCAGGTGTTAAAATAAATGCCGAAGATTAGTCCCACGTCTCTCCCACTCTAGGATGTAGATTTTTATATTTTTATTATTTTATTCTTGTTGTCTTTGAGTGAATTGGCCGGTTTGGGGAGGCTTTTGCCACCCTCCCTTGTGTTGTTTTGGTTTTTGAAGAGGAGGTGGAGGAGAGGAAGGAGGGGAATTAGGGGGCGGCCGGAGCAGAAAGGACGAGACAGTGCTTGGGGGGTGATTCGGGCAAGTCTGGGGGCTGTCTGGCCCCAGACGGCGGAGAGGACGCGCGCTCGCGCTCTCGCTCTTTCTGCGGCTGCTTGCGTACGGCTTGTGATCTCGCTGGATTCGTGCGGCTGTGTTTTTTTTCCCCTCTTTTCTCGCTTGCAAACTGCCTTCCTTGCTCCCTCGCTCCAGCCTCGCCTTCCTTCCTTCCCTCTCCTTTCCCTCGCCTCTCCTTCCTTCCCCTCTCCCGTGCTTCTTGGTCACTCCGGGAGGCGAGGAGGGAGACTGCCCTTTCGCTCGCCCCGCTGGCTCCCTTCCACCGGCCTCGGTCCTCCAGATTCCCCACCTCCGAGCCGAGATTTTGGAGGAGAAATGCAAGCGAACTCCTCGTGGATATTTATTTTTTTCCCCTTCATAAACCCAGATGAAGTGTTCCTTTCTGAGCCGCGATCTTCCTAACGAGATCCGAGCGTTTTGGTGTCCCCTTCCCCTGCGTTTTGGGGGAGGTTTAGCTTGCCTGGGGGCGGGGATGTTGAATAGTTTGGAAATCATTCTTTCTTGGTTGCAGTCTAGGGAGTCGGGAACCCCCGCGCGCTCCCTCTCCCGGTCCTGGGGAGAGAGGCTTGTGGCGGGATGGGGATTTGGGGGTGGGGGTGGGAAAGGGGTGCGCGTTTGCACCTGCGGTGCTGTTCAGAGTGCGGGGACTCCGGGAACCTTCGCAGAACGGCCCAGCCAAGCGGGAAGGTGGCGGGATTTCTGGCGGTCGTGGTGTTTGTATTTTGGGCGCTGCGTGACTCGGTGTTAGCCCCCAATGGCTGTTTCCCTGCTTTCCTAAATTTTTATTTTTCCCATGGTGCAAGCTTTGTGAAAACAAACAAAACAAAAACTGCGGGTCGGAGAGTAGCGGCGTCAGGCTTCAGATTCCCGAGGTCTTTGCACAGGGCGAGGGAAAAAACAAACAGCCCCAGCCCGCGTTCCTACGTGCAAGACCCGGGAGGAGAGAAGGGCACTTTGTGGCCCTGGCTGGGGGACCTGGCGCCGGAGGAGGGGGCGCGGGCGCGAACGGGAGATCTTTGTGAGTGATTTTGCAGAAATGGATTGCGAGGTTGGTTGGATTTGCAACCTGTAGCTCTCCTCGAGGGAGTAGGAATGGGGGAAGGCGGCGGCGGCGGCGGCCGGGGGCGGGAGCCGGTAGGGAGTGGAAGCCTCGGAAATCGGCTGCGCTGGAGAGCCGCGGGAGCGAGGGGGCCACTCCGCTGCCGGATGTAGTGACCGTGGTAAATGTCTTGAGAACTGTAGATTGCGTTGCCGTTATGATGCCGTGTTATTGGAACTCTGGCCAAATATGGAACTCGTGTTGCAATAATTGAGTTTTAAAAGCTATCCCATGGAAAACAAGTACACAATCCTACAAATTTAAAAAAAAAAAAAAGCTTGAAAAGGATCCTGTTTATGCTGTGCCCCTTCTCTAAATGTTTGTCTTGGTGGTGCGGGTCCTGACAGCTGAGCCGAAGGAATGGCCCCAAACTGGGCGCTCAAAGTCAAGAACTGTTACTGGGTCCCTGACCTCTTCTGTGAGCTCGCCATCCCCTCCAGGAAACTGATTTAATCCTTTCGGATTTTTTTGTTCAATCAGTTTATAGTTTCCAGGAGGAAAATCTTGTAATGCCCCCCCCCCTTTAAAGTAAAGTGTCAGTAGACGCATTTTTTTTTTTTTTACTGTCAAAAAGGAAAAAAAAAATGGGGCAGGAGAGAAAGAACCAGGGAAAGGGCTGTTTAGAAATACAGTTTGTGGCTCAGAGCGATGCCACTGGCTTCCTCTACAGAGACTGCCAGTTTCCCTTTTTCTTTGCAAGGTGTGTGTGGTTTTGATAAATAACTTAAGAAAAAAATTAAGAGGGGGGCCGGCAAGATCCGTCAGGAGACAGGTATCTATTTTGCTCGCTATTTACTACCAAGAGCCTTTGGCACTTGAACAGAGCCTCGTAAATCTGCAGCCCAAGTTGAAGTTCATCTGGCCCTAGTCCACACGCTATTCCTGGAGGTAGCAAACATGAGCTCAAAGGAACGAGGTGAAATCACATTCTCGCTTTAAAATATATGCTTTTTTTTTTAAAGGAGAAAAGATAATGTGTCTCTGGGGGAGGAGGAAATGGAAAGGGAGTACCTGGAGATGGGCATTCCCTGCCTAAAATGACTATAGTTGAGTTTTCAGGCCAAAATAGAAGCCTGCGGATGGGAAATAGTACCCCCCTCTCCATTTATAAATAGAAGTTTCCAGTATCCTACTTGGAAGACTTTCCAATACTGCAGGCCCAAACATTGACTGATTTTAAGGGTCTGTTGATAGTGACGATAAGGCTATCTGTTTGTAAAAACCGAGCAACCTGAAGGAGAAAGCAGATAGAAGTGGGAATTCTCCAACTGGTTATTTCTGCTATGCTCAGTTTCTAAGAGTTCTACCCCCTTGCTTTCATGAAAAACAAATGTCCCATTTTTATTCTGGGTTTGGGACAGGAATGGGACTCTAAACTCTGTCGTTAGCTGAGCCTTAAAGAGTTCCAGTTATTGGTTGAGTAAATGGTAGCCATGACTAGATGTCAAAATTCTTCCTTCCCTCTGTCCTTTGCTGGGTAGCCACACTCACAACCCACTTTGTTGTGAAAAATTAAGATTCAGAGGAGGTGGCGCGGCAGCGCCACCCCTCGGTGGATGAAACTATCTGTTTGCAAAAGTCAAATATTTGAAAAATATTGTGAAATGACCTTATGAGGATTTTTTTTTCTTTAGGAAGGAGAGATAAAGCTAGCTTTTAAAAAAGTTGATTTCTCAAAAGGAGGGAGAAAAACGGTTTTCGAGCTAGGATGGTGTCAATATAGGCGAAGTAGTTCGAGTGTGTGTGTGTGTGTGTGTGTGTGTGTGTGTGTGTGTGTGTGTGTGTGTGTGAGAGATGGGGGGAGGGTTGCCTAGTTGGCTTTACGTAGGCGAGTTTTACAGGCGGAAGTAGCGCCCCCCTCCCGCCCCTTGGACTTGACTTCTCTGGGCACCCGAATTCTGCTACCTGTCTGATATTGAGATAAGAAGGAATGTTTTGGTGTAAAAAAAAAAAAAAAAATACGGACTGGAAGTCCTGTAGTTTTTGCTGGCGGTGGAGATGGTGTCTGTGGGGGGTTGGTTGGAGAGGGAGGATTGTGGATTGCCAGGGGCAATGGCAAGCTGATCTGTAGCCGGTTTGGAGACCTCTGGGAGTTAAAGTAGAGTGGCGCGTGCCAGTTTCCTGCCCTGCGCAACAAGTGGGAAAGCTGCCGCAGTGATAGGAGCGAGAGTGCTGGGTTGTGGGAAAGCGGGGCGGTTTCTCCTCGTCCCGCTGGAAGCCAGAACGGCTCCTCCCTACCCTGCCCTCCTCCCACTCCGAGACCACAGCCCCACCAAAGACCCAACTCGTCCCCACTCCCCCATCCCCGATTTAGCCAAGCGCTATAAGACTGGGTTGGGACCCTTCTTCTGCCCTTGGCCTCCAGGGTCCCTTTTCTCCGTGGGAATCAATTTGTATCCGACTTTTTTGGTGGTCGACAGGGTTTGGCTGGAACCTCTGCCAATACTGCCGAGTGCCATCCTGCTTTTTGAAGACAAGTGCATTCTTTCTTTCTGTTCCCAGTACATTTAGGGCTGGAAAAATCTACGTATAATACACGCACGCAGCTTCAGATATTGCGTTGTGGTTGGTAGAGGTGTGAGCATGGGGGAAAACGAATTACCTTCTGTAAATTAAAATGT